>NC_086446.1:475221123-475821123 GCF_028390025.1 Pseudophryne corroboree
CAGACACTGTATATACACACACACACACTCACTCTCTTTCCAGACACTTATCTAATGAAGTCTGGCTGGCCAAAGCTGTAGCAGCTCATCCTCCTGCTGCAGCATGGTCCCGTGTAGCCCCGCCCCTTACTCCCATCTAGCTCCACCACTTTGCCTCCCTCCCGGCCACTGAATGTCACACAGGGGAGGGAAGGGGGGAGAGGAGGTTTTGCGCTGACGACGCCAAGGGGGAAAGAAGGCTTGCACGGACAAAGGGCGTGCGATGGTTACATGGTTGGAGGGCAGATATAACCTTTGCAGAGAGAGTTAGATTTGGGTGGGTTATATTGTTTCTGTGCAGGGTAAATAATGGCTGCTTTATTTTTACACTGCAATTTAGAATTCAGTTTGAACACACCCCACCCAAATCTAACTCTCTCTGCACATGTTATATCTACTCCCTCCCCCCTGCAGTGCACATGGTTTTGCCCAACTGCTAACAAATTTGCTGCTGCAATCAACTCTGAATTAGGCCCAATAAACCTTGTATTACAGACAGCAGTGTTAGTATCAATACTTGCAAAACTTCCCAAAATATATTGTTGCTAATGTTATATAGATATATCTTGCAACAAGTATTTAAGCATAACATGTCCATTTGTGGAACTAGACACACCCTTTGAGCAGAGTATGATATGCCCCCTCGACGGTGATTCTCCTTGATTCTAGTTTTCAAAAGTAGGCACGTATGCCACCAGCCTTGTTGCCGGGCTTGGATGAGACTGTGAACAGACTCTAACATGGCTGTTCCTCCTCCTCTTGACGTCATCCTGCCTTTTGAGGTCCTAGTGCCTAGAGTCCAGCCTACCTCTTGCCCGGGGATATCTTGCTGTGCTGGGCCACATGTGGCTGCTCCTTTACCATACATGCCAGCCTGCACTTGATTTCATTGTCACTGCAATAGCAGGCATAGAGAGGAACTTTTCACTAATACCTGTGTACCTGATCTACTTACCCCTTTTCACCACTCACCTTTGTGGATCTCCCAGTTTAATGCACAGGGACCCCTGAATGTTATTTCATCTCCTCAATTTATATTCTGGCTCCTGACTCACTGGTGCCCTGTGCACCTCTGGCAATTTAGTGGTGGTCCCTACATCCTCCCTCTCCACTCTGCCTGCAAACTTACATCTAAAGTGCCTGTGTCAATCTCTACACTGGTAGCTCAATCTGTTACATCCAGGCTGGACAACTGTGGGATTTGTATACAACACACCTCTGCCCCTGGCTCTCCTGAGTGCCTCCTGGTGTCGCAGAGGGCTCTTGTTGTTTCTTGACCTCTCCTCTCCCAGCTGCTATGTTGGGCATGTGAACCTACTAATTGGTGTTCCTGGGTTTGTGTCTTTTTTCTCTCTCTCTTTTCCAAGCCCTATGTCCTGACCCACCCTTGTTGCTATGTCTCTCTGTTCTTATTTACCAATCGTTCTGGACATTGCCTCGTGTCTCATGGTGTTACCACCCAAGTGTTTCACCATGTATCGGTCCAGTACCAAACCCAGAAAGATGACGCCCAGTGACTTCACTCCTCAGAATCCTCCTCTCTTATCCTACGTCCAGTCAGACTCTGACAACTTCTCTTCCCCAACACCATCCACCAAGGATTAAAAACACTCATCACAGCTCTTAAATAATCTCTGGAATTTAAATTTGACAAGATTAAATCATCCATGAAAACTGAGGTCTGTTTCCTTTCCGCCAGAACATCTAAACTTGAATCTCATCAAGATGCTTTACATAAATTTCGAAAGGAGACCAATAGAGACCTGCACTACATCATGCTTGTGGTGGAGGGACTTACGGGGTCATTCAGATCTGATCACTGCTGTGCTTTTTTTTGCACAGCGGGCGATCAGGTACTAACTGCCCATCATGTGCACTGCAATGCACACACGCATCAGACAGCAACAAATGGCATCGCTGGTCAGCGATGAGATGGTGCGAAAAATCCGTTCGCATGGGCATTCGCAAGTTGATTGACAGGAGGAAGCTCTTTGTGGGTGGTAACTGACTGTTTACTGGGAGTGTCCTGAAAAACGCAGGCGTTCCCAAGCGTTTTCAGGGAGGGTGTCTGACGTCAGCTCCGGCCCCAATCAGCCTGTTCTCATCGCACTGTAGGAGTAAGTCCTGGGCTGCGCACAGACTGCACACACTGGTAAAATCATTAGATGGTGAGTGTGGTGCGAATGGATTTGCAGCTGTCCGGTGACTGAGGAATATTTTGAAGCACGGTGTACACATGCGATGGCACACTTGCACGGCGAATATACGCCCTTGGGTGGCGACAATTTTAGCAGCCCAGCAATCAGATCTGAATGACCCCTTTAGAACCAAGAACAAGGACCTGGAAAATTGGGAGATATGTAACAACATCCGCATTTGAAAACTTATCGATAGTTCAAGATCGTCTGAAACCATATCTGCAGGAATTACTTGCACACCTTCTTCTTGACCTTGGTTCTCGGCATGTCCCTCTCCAAAGAGCTTGCTGAGCCCCTTGTCCTAAAACGCATGATTCAGAACACCCATCCCCCCCGTGATGTCACCATTCACTTTATGAGTTTCAAGGACAAGGAACAAATTCTATTGACCACAAAAGGTAAACCTTATGTACTCTATAACACTAAGATCCAGTCCTTTCAGGACTTATCACCACTATCACTAAGAAGAGGGACATCTGTGACCTCACCTGTGGCCTCTGTGATTGTGGGATCTAATACAAGTTTGTTTTTCTGTTCAAGTTGATCGTGGACCTTGGTGGTAAGACGGCTGTTGTCTATGACACAAGGGAAGGTCCCAGGGCCGGCCCTAACCAATATGATGCCCTAGGCAAGATTTTGGCTGGTGCCCCCTAACACCACCACTGGTTGCACCTCTTTCCCAGCACCATCACCCCTCACCCATAGCAGTAGTTATTTTGGTGTTTGTACCCCCTATATTTTAAATAGGAACAGTTCGCACATTTGGCGCACAGCCCAAAAAGGGTGTGTTTTTGCTGGCAAGGGGCATGGCCACACAATAGTAACCCCAATTCCAATTACGCCACACAGTACTGCAACTTTATTCACATTTGATCATGCGATAGTGTCCATTATTCATATTACATCCCACAGTAGTATTACTTTACCTTATAAACATTACTCCTCACAGTAGAGCCCCTTATTCACATAACATCACATTGAATTGCTCCTTATTCACATTACACCACACCCTATTGCTCTTTATTCATATTAGATGACACAGTAGTGCCCTTTCTATACGCAACGCCACATAGTAGAGCACCCTATACACATAATGCCACACATTAGTAATGCATTTATACACATAATTCCACACAGTAATGCCCCTTACACATTATTAATGTCCTTATAAACATAATGTGCCTTACACATTATGACAACCTTTATTAATGCCCTTTTACACATAATGTCCCTTACATATATGCCGCACATTATTAATGCCCTTATACACATAATGACACATAGTGCCCCCTATACACATTTGCTGCACATTATTAGTGCCCCTATACACATAATGACACACATACAGTAGTACCCTGTTACACATATGCCACACATTATTAATGCCCTTATACACATAATGACACACATAGTGCCCCTTACACATGTGTTGCACATTATTAATGCATTTTTACATGACACACATAATGCTCCTTACACATATTCCGAACACCACTGCTCAACCAACCCACTCACATGCACACAGCACTCACACTTCCACTAACACTGTGACCTCTGCCTCTGCTTGGATACAGATGTGTCCTCATAAATCTTGCCTCAATGCTAACGTCGGGCACCTTTTTTTATGAAAATGCATCTTATTTGCATTGCTATGTGGCTAGGATGCACAAGCAGATTCTGCTGATTAAAATGATATGCAGCATGCCTATATACTGTGTGAGACTGTGGCTGTATCTGCATATGAAATGCTATACAGAATATAGGCATGCCGCATATCATTTTAATCAGCAGAAGCTGCAGATGCCCCTAGGCATATCAAATGCCCTAGGCAATTGCCTAGTTTGCCTATAGCTATGGCCGGCTCTGGAAGGTCCTATACTTACTGTCCCATATTGAGGAATCTGGTCCTTCGCCTTCAACCTAAGTCAATTGTATTGTACACAGTAATATTTCCACATTAAACTCCCCTTTTATTACCTTGCATGTTTTACTGTCCGTACTGTTGTAGCTCTTTATCTGTTTGCATTGCCAATTCCCTATATATACTTCCCTATATATACAAATGACTGTTATGGTTTCTACCATAACAGTCACTCTTGGCTCAAATCTAGCCACCGTGGGCCTGATTCAGATGTGGTTGGAGTAGCTATAGCTGCTGCTTACAGCAGCTAAGATGTTAATATGATATGTTAAAGCAGCAGAAAGTTTCACACCTCCTGTTTGCATTAGTGATCCAAGCTGTGACCATAGACGCAGCATCAGCTCATCTGTGACACTTTTGGCTGGCTATGTGACCCTTGGCGTCGTGCAAGCCGGCCACCGCTGCTCCAACCAAGTGGCCAGGAAAACTCAGTCATCAGATGGAGATCCTGGCCTTGTTACACCTAAAGTTGGGTATACACTTGTCCAATCCTCGGGAGATCTGACTCCTGGCCGACCGGTTTGCCTGACATTGGACAAGTGTGTACCCTCCGCCGACCAACCCGCATACTCGATCCTGTTCGCCTGTCAGATCTCCTGGTTTTTAAACCTGCTTAAAAACTAGGAGACCCGACTGCTGCCCAGGCGACTGACATTGTAGTGTGTAGGCTGCGGATACTGGAGCAGGTGACCAATCTATGGTCGAGGCAGCCCAGCACACTATCAGTGTTGCGGCAGTTCGGGATCTGGAGGGATCCCAGCACCATCTGCTACTGCTGCGGGGCTTAGGCAGAGGGTATGGCAGTGGGGAGCAAGGTGGCAGAACAGATAACTTTACCTGTGCAGAGTTTGGCAGCCCCCCCCCTGCCCCTTGAGCTGGCTAATATTAGCCAGCGCGAGGCAGCAGCTGTCCGACGGCGGAGGCGGAGCAGTGAAAGATCCTGAAGAAAGAAGACGCTGGGGAAGTCCTGGATGGGCGGTGGCCATGCAAAAGAGCTTAAAGACCGCTGCCCTCCAGGACAAGAAGCAGGGGAAGTCCTGGGGGAGGCGGCGGCCATGCGAAAGACCTTAAAGGCTGTTACCCCCCAGGTGAAGGTGCAGCATAATAAAATAAAAATGTAATATTTTAATATTTCTTTTACAGAGGGGCCTATAGGTACCAGCGGGTCCTTAATGCCCTGCATGCTGGTACTTGTGTTTCTCCAAGTACCAGCATGCTGGGGAGGCTTGCTGGGACCTGTACTTCTCCTGTAAAAGACAATAATTTTATTTTTAAATATTGGACTATCAACTCGGCACCCACAGCCCGGAGTGCCGGGGATAGCCCCAGGCTTCAGTCCTGGCCTTGGATGCCCTGGAAAGGCGGGACCCCTTATTGGAGGCTCCCCACTTCCCCAGGAATCCCCAGCCTGGGCTGGCTATTAATGGGGAATGGATGCTTCGGCCATGGGAACCCATCAAGTGTGTCCCCTGGCTGTGGCATTACTCCCCTGCTTGTGGAGCCCAGTGGTGGTTCTGAAAATATGGGGGACCCCTACTAATTTTGTTCCCCGTATTGTTAGAACCAGGGCCAGTTCCAAGAACCTGGCACTGGTTTATTAAATTTGGGGGAACCCGACATGTTTTCCTCATATTTTTTTGGAACAGGGCTAACTCAAAGATCTCAGGGCTGGTTATAACTTTTTTTTTTGGGGGGGGGCACTTTTTTTTATTTTAAATGAGCATTAAAATGCTCTCCCTATCCCCCCTCGACAATTATAATGAAAAATACATCTGTCATTAATAAACCCCCCTCTCCCACAGCCAAATTTATTTTTTCAGCAGAACTGGTCACAGATTGGTCTGCTAAATATTTGGACAAGTGTGTAGCAAGGATTGGCTGCAGAATCTGCGAGCAGGTCTGCAGAAGGATTGTATAAACAGTCTGATCTCCCGGGGATTGGACAAGTGTGTACCCAGTTTAAAGGGTACTACACATTTGACGATTTTTCATTTTTCACCAACGGTTTTTTACATACACACTGACTGATTTTTATGGCCGATTTGGATGATATAACATTACGTTACATTGATATCATTTAAATTGGCTTGCAAGAGGCATTACCACTGGGGGCATAACTACAAGGGGCTAAACGACTGGGGACATTATCATTAAGGGCATTACGACTGGGGCACTACTGAGGGCATTGTAATGGGTGAACTTCATAAGGGGCACCACTCCTGGGGACATAAGGGGCACTACTACTGGGGGCATTACATAAGGGGCACTACTACTATGGGCTCTATGTAAGGGGCATTACCACTGTGGGCACTACCAGTACAGTGGACATTGCATAAGGGGCACTACAACTGTAGGCATTGTATAAGGGGCGCTACTGCGGTCGGCATTATGTGTATTACGGGGTGCTACTACTGTGGGCATTATGTGTATTAGGGGTGCTACTACTGTTGGCTTTGTGTATAAGGGACACTAATGTGTGTCATAACATGAATAAGGGACATTACTATGTGGTATAATGTGAATAAGATTGTTCTAATGTGTGGCATAATTTTAATTGGGGATACTATTGTGTGACCATGCCTCTTTTTGAGACCACGCCCCTTTTTGGGGTACATGCCTACGGCGCGTGCAATACCTTTATTGCATGGGATGGGGGAGGGAGTGCCACCACCTCTCTAGGACCACTTTAAGCACTGTTCATATCATCATTCAATATAGCAAAGTGTGTAGGGCCCTTTAATAGTAACTTCTCTGATCAGTGTTTATTTACTATTATTATTGTTAATAAACATGGTCTGCCCTACACTTTTTCCTTCATGATGTACATGTTACGCAGCTTTTGTCTTTTTTTGCCAGTGAAGAGATTTAAAGAAGAAAAAAAAAAGTGTCCATAAACGAATAGATGGAATGCCACCAAATTAAGTAAGAATTCTATTTAAGGCACGGGGTACAGGTTCCCATGAAAAAAAATGAAGTTCTAAAATCTGCTGATAGGGGAAAGCATGGTGCCGTACAAGGTCATTCTGTTAACATAGAGAAACTTTATTCTGATGGCCTGATTCTGAGGTGGATGCAGATGCGGCTTCATCTTTTGTCGCAGTCACTGTGCCTCTATGCTAGCGCTATGTCCAATTTTCAAACAACAGAGATGCCCATCAGTAGCGCATCTTGCTACGGGCACACAGGATTTTTGCCTGGGCCGCCGCCGCCGTGGCAAGATCCGCTACTGGTGGTGCTCCCCCTGGTGCCGGTACTGCTGTGCGGTACGTGATGAAGTCATCACGCACCGCACTGCATTGTGGGAGCAGCACATAGACACTAGGGGTCATAATTGACCTCTAGTGTCTATGCCAGGCTTTTTCAACCAGTGTGCCGTGGGGAGAATAAGGATTTATGGATTTATGTGGGGAGCAATGTGATTGATTTATGTGGGGAGCAATAAGATTTATGTGGGGAGCAATGTGATTGTTTTTTTCTGTGTAGGCCAATGTATGTGTGGATTTTTTTTTTTTTTACTGTGGTGTACCTTAGCAATTTTAAAATATTGTTCGGAGTGCCGCGAGTAAAAAAAAGGTTGAAAATCACTGGTCTATGCGGTTCTATGGGAGAGACGTCATGACGTCTCTCCCATAGATCAGAAGAGCGGCGCCAGTGGCCAGAGACGGTCACGGAGGGCAGCAGCGGTCGGGAATCAGGAGCGGGGATGGCAAGTATTTATTTTTTTATATTTTTTTAAAGCGGCACAAAGGGGGCAATACTTCTGGGGGTACAAATGGGGCAACACTACTGGGGGGCACATTAACCACACCCCTTTATGAAGCCACGCCCCTATTTTCGCCCAGGGCGCCACAAGGGCTAGAACCGGCCCTGATGCCCATTTACAGCAGGTTGGGGCTGCAAGACCAGCGGTCGGGATCCCGGAAGTCAGCATATCGACCACAGGATCCAGACTGCAGAATGCCAGCGGGGGAGCGATCACAACAGAGCCCCTTGAGGGCTCGCTGCGCTCGCCACAGGTTCTATTACCTCTCTATGGGTGTCGTGGACACCCACAAGTGGGAATAGTCCCTGTTAGTCGGCATGCCAACTCTCGGGCATTTGATCGTTCGGGATACCGGCATTACTTAACAGCGTCTTAGGACACTACATTTCAGTCACATTGTATATTTAGATGCACCGCCGATGCAACATATGTCACACCATGACAGCTTCACACCATGACAAGTTTCTCAATCTGAGTACGGCCTTCTGGGTGAGTGGCTGTGTGTCTTTGAACGTGACTCGTACGCAAAAACATCAGCCATTTGTGTTTGCCATTGACATGGGTCCATCTCTGAACCAGGCACCTGTGACTATAGCTCTCTGCTAATGTGGAAACAAGCAAACTTTAGATGTATGCATATTTTGTGACATGAAAATCGGGAAAGTTGGAAGGTATGCACCTGCAGTGCACATGGGGGGTCATTCTGACCCGTTCGCACGCAGCGATTCTTCGCTGCAGTGCGAACTGGTCGGAACTGCACATGCGCATGTGTGTCGTTGCCCGGCGATGGACGTCGCCAGGCAACGGAGCACCCAGCGGGAAAAAAAAAGACGCAGCGCTGGACGGAAGAAGATTGACAGCGGAGAGGCATTCTGGGGCAGATACTTATAGTTGGAGGCCGTTTTCGGGGAGTGGTAAGAAGAACGCAGGCGTGTCCAGGTGAACAGAGGGCGGATGTTTGATGTCAGAACCGGGACCTTCATCGCTGGATCCGTCGCACAGGGTAAGTAGCTGCAGGGCTGGTCTTGTTTTGCTGGAAACTTTTTAAGCATAGCAGGGCTGCACAAGCGATCGCAGCCCTGCTATGCTAAAATACACTCCCACAGAGGCGGGGATTAGTTGATCACAGCAGCAGCAAAAAGTTGCTGGCTGCGATCAACTCGGAATGACCCCCATGGTTTTGCCCATTAGAGGAAGATTTTGCTTTTGCGATCAACCTTGAATTAGGGGCCTGATTCAGACCTAATCGCTGCTGTGCAAAATCGCACATCGGCCGATTATCGATTGACTGCACATGCACCACATCGCCAAACAGGATGGTGCGAAAATTTCTATCGCATGGCGTTCGCAATGTGATTGACAGGAAGAGCATACCTCCCAACTGTCCCGATTTTGGCGGGACATTCCCGTTTTTTACGGTCTGTGCCGCTGTCCCACCCGCGGGTCGCAGTGTCCCGAGGGTGGGGGGCAGTTGGGAGATCCCCCCTGCCACTCGCTGCTCTGAGCAGAGCAGCGGTGAATAGATGCTGTGCGCACAGTGTCTATTCACGGCAGAGAGGGACAGGGGGCATGACCAGCAGCTTTCTGAGGGCTGTTCATGCCCCTATAATGATGAAAATGGGGGCATGGCTTGCGATCACAGCACTTGCCACGATGCCACGCTACTTTACGATAGGCCACACCCCTAATTTCGGGCGCGAGCCTTCGGCGGGCGAAAGTGTCCCTCCTTGCTGCGCTCCAATGTTGGGAGGTATGGAAGAGGACGTTTGTGGGTGGTAACTGTTTTTTCTGGGAGTGCCTGGAAAAGCACAGGCATTCCCAAGTGTTTTCAGAGCGGATGTGTGACGTCAGCTTCGGTCCTGAATAGCCTGTTTGTATCGCACTGTAGGAGTAAGTCCTGGGCTACGCACATACTGCACAGACTGGAAAAAACATTCGATGGTGAGTGAGTTGCGATTGGATTTGCAGATATCCGTTGTCTGGTGGAATTCTCGCATGGCGTACACATGCATTCACACACTTGCACGGGGCGGGTTTTCAGTCTCTATCGGCTATCTGTTTGCAAACTGCTGCAAAAACGCACAGCAACGATTAAGGGGGTATTTCAGAGTTCATTGCAGCAGCAAATTTGTTTGCAGTTGGGCAAAACCATGTGCAATGCGGGGGAGGGGGGCGATATAACGTGCAGAGACAGCAGTTAGATTTGGGTGGGGTATGTTCAAACTGAAATCTAAATTGCAGTGTAAAAATAAATCAGCCAGTATTTACCCTGCACAGAAACAATATAACCCACCCAAATCTAACTCTCTCTGCAAATATTATATCTGCCCCACCTGCAGTGCCGATGGGGGGTAATTCAGAGTTGATCGCAGCAGCAAATTTGTTAGCAGTTGGGCAAAACCATGGCCCTCATTCCAAGTTGTTCGCTCGCTAGCTGCTTTTAGCAGCATTGCAAACGCTAGGCCGCCGCCCTCCGGGAGTGTATTTTAGCTTAGCAGAATAGCGAACGAAAGGTTAGCAGACCTGCTACTAAATAATTCCCTGCAGTTTCTGAGTAGCTCCAGACCTACTCCTAGACTGCGATCACCTCAGTCCGTTTAGTTCTTGGTTTGACAGCACAAACACGCCCTGCGTTCGGCCAGCCACTCCCCCGTTTCTCCAGCCACTCCTGCGTCTTTACCTGGCACGCCTGCGTTTTTTAGCACATTCCCTGAAAACGCAGAGTTGCCGCCCAGAAACAGCCACTTCCTGTCAATCACACTACGATCACTCGAGCGATGAAAAAACGTTGCTCGAGCTTGGGTAAAACTACAAACTCTTGTGTGAAAGTACTTAGCGCATGCACGCTGCGTACCATACGCATGCGCAGAATTGCCATTTTTTCACTTGATCGCTGTGCTGCAAAAATCGTCATCAAGCGATCAACTCGGAATGACCACCCATGGCAGATATAACATGTGCAGAGAGAGTTAGATTTGGGTGGGTTATTTTTAGTGATGAGCGGGTTCGGTTCCTCGGAAACCGAACCCCCCCGAACTTCATCCATTTTACACGGGTCCGAGGCATACTCGGATTCTCCCGTATGGCTCGGTTAACCCGAGTGCGCCCGAACGTCATCATCCCGCGGTCGGATTCTCGCGAGATTCGTATTCTATATAAGGAGCCGCGTGTCGCCGCCATTTTCACTCGTGCATTGGAAATGTTAGGGAGAGGACGTGGCTGGCGTCCTCTCCGTTTATTAATGTTGCTGCAAATATTTGTGCTTATTGCTTAATTGTGGGGACTGGTGAGCAGCTGTATAATATAGGAGGAGTACAGTGCAGAGTTTTGCTGATCAGTGACCACCAGTTTTATCCGTTCTCTGCCTGAAAAACGCTCCATATCTGTGCTCAGTGTGCTGCATATATCTGTACTCACACTGCTTTATTGTGGGGACTGGGGACCAGCAGTATTATATAGGAGGAGTACAGTGCAGAGTTTTGCTGACAGTGACCACCAGTATATATAGCAGTACGGTACGGAAGGCCACTGCTCTACCTACCTCTGTGTCGTCAAGTATACTATCCATCTAGATTCTATACCTGTGGTGCATTTTAGTTTTGCAGTTTGCTGACAGTGACCACCAGTATATATAGCAATACGGTACGGAAGGCCACTGCTCTACCTACCTCTGTGTCGTCAAGTATACTATCCATCTAGATTCTATACCTGTGGTGCATTTTAGTTTTGCAGTTTGCTGACAGTGACCACCAGTATATATAGCAGTACGGTATGGAAGGCCACTGCTCTACCTACCTCTGTGTCGTCAAGTATACTATCCATCTAGATGCTATACCTGTGGTGCATTTTAGTTTAGCAGTTTGCTGACAGTGACCACCAGTATATATAGCAGTACGGTACAGAAGGCCACTGCTTTACCTACCTCTGTGTCGTCAAGTATACTATCCATCCATACCTGTGGTGCATTTCAGTTGTGCGCAGTATATATAGTAGTAGGCCATTGTTATTGATACTGGCATATAATTCCACACATTAAAAAATGGAGAACAAAAATGTGGAGGTTAAAATAGGGAAAGATCAAGATCCACTTCCACCTCGTGCTGAAGCTGCTGCCACTAGTCATGGCCGAGACGATGAAATGCCATCAACGTCGTCTGCCAAGGCCGATGCCCAATGTCATAGTAGAGAGCATGTAAAATCCAAAAAACAAAAGTTCAATAAAATGACCCAAAAATCAAAATTGAAAGCGTCTGATGAGAAGCGTAAACTTGCCAATATGCCATTTACGACACGGAGTGTCAAGGAACGGCTGAGGCCCTGGCCTATGTTTATGGCTAGTGGTTCAGCTTCACATGAGGATGGAAGCACTCATCCTCTCGCTAGAAAAATGAAAAGACTTAAGCTGGCAAAAGCACAGCAAAGAACTGTGCGTTCTTCTAAATCACAAATCCCCAAGGAGAGTCCAATTGTGTCGGTTGCGATGCCTGACCTTCCCAACACTGGACGGGAAGAGCTTGCACCTTCCACCATTTGCACGCCCCCTGCAAGTGCTGGAAGGAGCACCCGCAGTCCAGTTCCTGATAGTCAAATTGAAGATGTCCCTGTTGAAGTACACCAGGATGAGGGGAGGAAATTGACATGGAGGATTCTGATGGTGAGGTGGTTTGTTTAAGTCAGGCACCCGGGGAGACACCTGTTGTCCGTGGGACGAATATGGCCATTGACATGCCTGGTCAAAATACAAAAAAAATCACCTCTTCGGTGTGGAATGATTTTAACACAAATGCGGACAACAGGTGTCAAGCCGTGTGTTGCCTTTGTCAAGCTGTAATAAGTAGGAGTAAGGACGTTAACCACCTAGGAACATCCTCCCTTATACGTCACCTGGACCGCATTCATCAGAAGTCAGTGACAAGTTCAAAAACTTTGGATGACAGCGGAAGCAGTCCACTGACCACTAAATCCCTTCCTCTTGTAACCAAGCTCCTGCAAACCACACCACCAACTCCCTCAGTGTCAATTTCCACCTTACACAGGAAAGCCAATAGTCCTGCAGGCCATGTCACTGGCAAGTCTGACGAGTCCTCTCCTGCCTGGGATTCCTCCGATGCATCCTTGAGTGTAACGCCTACTGCTGCTGGCGCTGCTGTTGTTGCTGCTGGGAGTCGATCGTCATCCCAAAGGGGAAGTCAGAAGACCACTTGTACTACTTCCAGTAAGCAATTGACTGTCCAACAGTCCTTTGCGAGGAAGATGAAATATCACAGCAGTCATCCTGCTGCAAAGCGGATAACTCAGGTCTTGTCAGCCTGGGTGGTGAGAAACGTGTGTCCGGTATCCACCGTTAATTCACAGGCAACTAGAGACTTGATTGAGGTACTGTGTCTCCGGTACCAAATACCATCTAGGTTCCATTTCTCTAGGCAGGCGATACCGACAATGTACACAGACGTCAGAAAAAGAGTCACCAGTGTCCTAAAAAATGCAGTTGTACCCAATGTCCACTTAACCACGGACATGTGGACAAGTGGAGCAGGGCAGACTCAGGTCTATATGACTGTGACAGCACACTGGGTAGATGTATTACCTCCCGCAGCAAGAACAGCAGCGGCGGCACCAGTAGCAGCATCTCGCAAACGCCAACTCGTTCCTAGGCAGGCTACGCTTTGTATCACCGCTTTCCATAAGAGGCACACAGCTGACAACCTCTTACGGAAACTGAGGAACATCATCGCAGAATGGCTTACCCCAATTGGACTCTCCTGGGGATTTGTGACATCGGACAACGCCACCAATATTGTGCGTGCATTACATCTGGGCAAATTCCAGCACATCCCATGTTTTGCACATACATTGAATTTGGTGGTGCAGAATTATTTAAAAAACGACAGGGGCGTGCAAAAGATGCTGTCGGTGGCCCGAAGAATTGCGGGCCACTTTTGGCATTCAGCCATCGCGTGCCGAAGACTGGAGCACCAGCAAACAGTCCTGAACCTGCCCTGCCATCATCTGAAGCAAGAGGTGGTAACGAGGTGGAATTCAACCCTCTATATCAGGCCTGGCCAACCTGTGGCTCTCCAGCTGTTGTAAAACTACAAGTCCCATCATGCTTTGCCACAGTTTTGCTACGAGGGAATGCTAAAACTGTGGCAGGGCATGCTGGGATGTGTAGTTTCACAACATCTGGAGAGCCACAGGTTGGCCAGGCCTGCTCTATATGCTTCAGAGGATGGAGGAGCAGCAAAAGGCCATTTAAGCCTATACATCTGCCCACGATATAGGCAAAGGAGGGGGAATGCACCTGACTCAAGCGCAGTGGAGAATGATTTCAACGTTGTGCAAGGTTCTGCAACCCTTTGAACTTGCCTACGTGAAGTCAGTTCAGACACTGCCAGCCTGAGTCAGGTCATTCCCCTCATCAGGCTTTTGCAGAAGAAGCTGGAGACATTGAAGGAGGAGCTAAAACAGAGCGATTCCGCTAGGCATGTGGGACTTGTGGTGGTCAATCTGTTGAAATCAGAGCACTACATTTTGGCCACCGTGCTCGATCCTAGATTTAAAACCTACGTTGTATCTCTCTTTCCAGCAGACACAAGTCTGCAGAGGTTCAAAGACCTGCTGGTGAGAAAATTGTCAAGTCAAGCGGAACGCGACCTGTCAACATCTCCTCCTTCACATTCTCCCGCAACTGGGGGTGCGAGGAAAAGGCTAAGAATTCCGAGCCCACCCGCTGGCGGTGATGCAGAGCAGTCTGGAGCGAGTGATGACATCTGGTCCGGACTGAAGGACCTGCCAACGATTACTGACATGTCGTCTACTGTCACTGCATATGATTCTGTCACCATTGAAAGAATGGTGGAGGATTATATGAGTGACTGCATCCAAGTAGGCACGTCAGACAGTCCGTACGTATACTGGCAGGAAAAAGAGGCAATTTGGAGGACCTTGCACAAACTGGCTTTATTCTACCTAAGTTGCCCTCCCTCCAGTGTGTACTCCGAAAGAGTGTTTAGTGCAGCCGCTCACCTTGTCAGCAATCGGCGTACGAGGTTACTTCCAGAAAATGTGGAGAAGATGATGTTCATCAAAATGAATTATAATCAATTCCTCCGTGGAGACATTCACCAGCAATTGCCTCCAGAAAGTACACAGGGATCTGAGATGGTGGATTCCAGTGGGGACAAATTAATAATCTGTGAGGAGGGGGATGTACACAGTGAAAGGGGTGAGGAATCGGAGGATGATGATGAGGTGGACATCTTGCCTCTGTAGAGCCAGCTTGTGCAAGGAGAGATTGATTGCTTCTTTTTTAATGGGGGCCCAAACCAACCAGTCATTTCAGTCACAGTCGTGTGGCAGACCCTGTCGCTGAAATGATGGGTTTGTTAAAGTGTGCATGTCCTGTTTATACAACATAAGGGTGGGTGGGAGGGCCCAAGGACAATTCCATCTTGCACCTCTTTTTTCCTTCATTTTTCTTTGCATCATGTGCTGTTTGGGGACTATTTTTTTGAAGTGCCATCCTGTCTGACACTGCAGTGCCACTCCTAGATGGGCCAGGTGTTTGTGTCGACCACTTGTGTCGCTTAGCTTAGTCACACAGTGACCTTGGTGCGCCTCTTTTTTTCTTTGCATCATGTGCTGTTTGGGGACTATTTTTTTGAAGTGCCATCCTGCCTGACACTGCAGTGCCACTCCTAGATGGGCCAGATGTTTGTGTTGGCCACTTGTGTTGCTTAGCTTAGCCATCCAGCGACCTCAGTGCAAATTTTAGGACTAAAAATAATATTGTGCTGTGTGAGGTGTTCAGAATAGACTGAAAATGAGTGTAAATTATGGTTATTGAGGTTAATAATACTATGGGATCAAAATGACCCCCAAATTCTATGATTTAAGCTGTTTTTGAGGTTTTTTTTGTAAAAAAAACACCCGAATCCAAAACACACCCGAATCCGACAAATTTTCAGGGAGGTTTTGGCAAAACGCGTCCGAATCCAAAACACGGCCGCGGAACCAAAACCCGAAAAATTTCTGGTGCACATCTCTAGTTATTTTGTTCCTGTGCAGGGTAAATACTGGCTGCTTTATATTCACACTGCAATTTAAATTTAAGCTTGAACACACCCCATCCAAATCTAACTCTCTCTGCACATGTTATATCTGCCCCCCCCCCCCTGCACTGCACATGGTTTTGCCCAACTGATAACAAATTTGCTGCTGCGATCAACTCTGAATTGCCCCTCAGGTCTGAATCAGGCACTAGGCCCTCTGTATCTAATTCTTTATCCAAAGAATCCTTCTCCCCATGCCTTAAATAGTATTTTCTACAGCGCTTCACAGCTCACCCATCTTAAGGTATTTCTCTGCTCAGTGTTAGCAAATCAAAAGTGTACACAGGGAACAAAAACGTAATTTACAATGTGTGCCTTCCGCGGCTCCTCTATTCACTTTGCTGAATGTGACATTTGTTTCCAAGAGCCATTCAAACAGCAATGAAACATCTTAAACACAACCACACAATACCACACACTCAGATATGGAGATTCTTGCATATAGGAAATAATTGCTGTGTTTGCCTGGTAACAGAGAGCTGCACATTAACTCGTGAAAGGCCGGGCAGAATATTTTGTCTAAATTAATTTGAGTGCTGCTATGGGGTGAAGAAAATACTCAGGGACCAAGTAGAACAGTTTTCATTTATAGAGAGTTCTTTCAGTGCTTGGTAAAGTTGCAGACATTAACAAATTCTATATTGTGGCATTAATCAGACGGCCTACTAAGCCTTTATTGTTATTATAAGGAAGTAGAAACAAATGGGATCAGTATGAATTACCAACGGTCCGGATGCTGACCATCAGTATACAGACAACGGCATCCCGGCTGTCAATATGCCGGCAGCAGGTGAGCGCAGAGAGTCCCCTTGTGGGCTTGCCACAGGCTCTATTCCCACTCTATGGGTGTCGTAGACAATCACGAGTGGGAATAGCCCCTGTGAGCTGGGATTCCGGCTGGCGGCATTGTCAGCAGTCGGGATTCGGGGGTCGGTATCCTGACCACCGGGATCCCAACTACCGGAATTTTACCTGCATCGCAAACAAACCTGTAAACTAGAATTCATTGGGGGATATCTTAATTCCAGTCACCCTCTGCCCAAAGTGGTGACATGAGGTGAGGAAAATGGCTGTGGAGGTGGGGAGTCACTAGCTAGAATATATATATATATATATATATATATAGACACTCACTTTTTCCCAAAAGAAAAAAAGAAAAAATACCAGCACTCACATTATTGATGAAAAGAAAAAAAGGGGTTTATTCCTTACAAGCCATCCATCTGGATATGATCCTGGTGCTACAGCCAGACAGCTGTTTCAACTCACAATGGTTTTCATCAGGGGCTGCTGATGAAAACCATTGTGAGTTGAAACGGCTGTTGGGCTGTAGCACCAGGATCATAGCCAGATGGATGGCTTGTAAGGACTAAACCCCTTTTTTTCTTTTCATCAGTAATGTGAGTTCTGGTCTTTTTTTCTTTTGGGGAAAAAGTGAGTGTCTATATCAATTGCCAGGACCCTGCACCACCATTTCATCTATATATATTTTTGTTACGGAGTGCTGTCATTTTGCTATGTCGTGTGTGTGTGTGTGTGTGTATATATATATATATATATATATATATATATATATATATATATATATATAATATATATATATATATATATATATATACATATACACTGCTCAAAAAAAATAAAGGGAACACTTAAACAACACAATGTAACTCCAAGTCAATCACACTTCTGTGAAATCAAACTGTCCACTTAGGAAGCAACACTGATTGACAATCAATTTCACATGCTGTTGTGCAAATGGGATAGACAACAGGTGGAAATTATAGGCAATTAGTAAGACACCCCCAATAAAGGAGTTGTTGTGCAGGTGGTGACCACAGACCACTTCTCAGCTCCTATGCTTTCTGGCTGATGTTTTGGTCACTTTTGAAAGCTGGCGGTGCTTTCACTCTAGTGGTAGCATGAGACGGAGACTACAACCCACACAAGTGGCTCAGGTAGTGCAGCTCATCCAGGATGGCACATCAATGCGAGCTGTGGCAAGAAGGTTTGCTTTGTCTGTCAGCGTAGTGTCCAGAGCATGGAGGCGCTACCAGGAGACAGGCCAGTACATCAGGAGTTGGCTGTAGGAGGGCAACAACCCAGCAGCAGGACCGCTGCCTCCGCCTTTGTGCATGGAGGAACAGGAGGAGCACTGCCAGAGCCCTGCAAGATGACCTCCAGCAAGCCACAAATGTGCATGTGTCTACTCAAACAATCAGAAACAGACTCCATGAGGATGGTATAAGGGCCCGACGTCCACAGGTGGGGGTTGTGCTTACAGCCCAACACCGTGCAGGACATTTGGCATTTGCCAGAGAACACCAAGATTGGCAAATTCACCACTGGTGCCCTGTGCTCTTCACAGATGAAAGCAGGTTCTCACTGAGCACATGTGACAGACGTGAGAAAGTCTGGAGACGCCAAGGAGAACGTTCTGCTGCCTGCAACATCTTCCAGCATGACCGGTTTGGCAGTGGGTCAGTAATGGTGTGGGGTGCATTTCTTTGGGGGGCCGCACAGCCCTCCATGTGCTCGCCAGAGGTAGCCTGACTGCCATTAGGTACCGAGATGAGATCCTCAGACCCCTTGTGAGACCATATGCTGGTGCGGTTGGCCCTGGGTTCCTCCTAATGCAAGACAATGCTAGATATCATGTGGCTGGAGTGTGTCAGCAGTTCCTGCAAGACGAAGGCATTGATGCTATGGACTGGCCCGCCCGTTCCCCAGACCTGAATCCAATTGAGCACATCTGGGACATCATGTTTCGCTCCATCCACCAACGCCACGTTGCACCACAGAGTATCCAGGAGTTGGCGGATGCTTTAGTCCAGGTCTGGGAGGAGATCCCTCAGGAGACCATCCGCCACCTCATCAGGAGCATGCCCAGGCGTTGTATGGAGGTCATACAGGCACGTGGAGGCCAAACACACTGCTGAGCCTCATTTTGACTTGTTTTAAGGACATTACATCAAAGTTGGATCAGCCTGTAGTGTGTTTTTCCACTTTAATTTTGATTGTGACTCCAAATCCAGACCTCCATGAGTTAATACATTTGATTTCCATTGATAATTTCTGTGTGATTTTGTTGTCAGCACATTCAACTATGTAAAGAAAAAGTATTTAATAAGAATATTTCATTCATTCAGAGCTAGGATGTGTTATTTTAGTGTTCCCTTTATTTTTTCGAGCAGTGTATGTACACACGCACACACAAGGAACAAAAAGTAGGTTAATCCACACCTAGGGGCTGCCCTTTAACAGAGCCCAGATGCTGCTGCTGGTGGACACAGTCACAGTCCAGGTGGGACTGCAGTCAGGGTGCAATAGGCTGGGTGGTCAAGGTTAGACCTGGAAGATGCAGGGAGGGAGATCCCTGAACCTCTATTACCACGTTTGGGAAGTTGTGGCAGCCAACCAAGCCAGGGGTAAGAGCCTGTGTTACCTGCAAGGAAGAAGGCGAGATGTGATGGTATTATCAGGATCCCAGCGCTTGACACCTGTTAGGTGAGTAGTTCAACCCTAACCCCCTACCACTCCCCCCCCCCCCCCCCTGCAGCCTAACCCTAACTCACCTGGTGGTGCCTAAACCTAACTGTTCCTGGTAAGTGACTGAACCTAACCCTCCCTCTTTGCAGCCTCCCCCCCCCACACAGCCTAACCTTCCCCTGTACTGCCTAGCCCTAACACCACTCCCCTCCCCCACCCCCAACCGCAGACTAACACTAACCAGCCCCGGCATACTTACGTTTCGGATGCCGACCAGTGGCGCACGCAGGGGGGGGGGGGGGGCGCGAGTACCTGGAAACCCCCCCTGATGAGCCAAATGTGTTATTGTTGAGCTGGAGACAGCACTGTCTCCATCTCAGCAAAAGCCTGTCAAAGTCAGAAAAATGTCTCAATGCACGTTGCCATATTTGCACCGCACACTGGTCCGCGCTGCGCGTGCATGCGCTCTCCCGTGGATTCGCATACCCGCAATAACGTGCACTCGCAGGCGCGGTATGCGTATTTACGGTAGAGTTTATGTAGTCGTAGCGTGCGACTCATTCGTTACAAATGTTCACAATTAATGTAGTTTATAGATCATGGTCCCTTTGATAGATTCTGAAAGTTTGGTTAAAATACAATGTCCCAGAGCTGAGGAATCCCTCTTTATATCGTACAAAGGGTCTAACAGGAATCATACAGCAGTGTTTGGTACCCATCGGAAGAGTATTTAATTAGCAATATTCCGGTGTTGGTTTGGAGCGTATTAATCGCTCGTGCGAATAGTTATGGACATAAGAAGTTTATGTCCATTTCTATTAATTACACATACTCAGGTATGCGGCGGGAAACCCAGTTTCCCACCCACCTGAGCTGTTGGAAATCGTCACAGCCCACCTGTATGAATCACCCTATGACCTTTTGTTATGATGCAGGGCCGAATCCCTTCGGCCAATGGACAATGGGATTGTAGGACCAGGAGATTGCATTGTGTGTGGGGCATAAATAGGCAGGCCGACCACATCCAGCTCTCACTCTCTCATCAACGGTTATCTGCTGATAGCCGGGAGCTGGATATCGAGGCGCAGGCGATCATACCCTTTGTGCGTAAGTTTCTCTCCGTAATCATTGTCTTTATGTGAGCCAATTTCTCTCATCTCATCTCATCTCTCTCTCTCTCTCTCTCTCTCTCTCTATCTCTCTCTGTTCTGTTCTCTCATATCTCCCCTAGACTAGGCTAGTATTGTATTGTATTAGATAGTATTGTATTGTATTGCATTTAGGTCAGTGTAGTATTGTCTTTTTGTATTTATTGTTTAGTTCTGTGGTTAGGAAGTCTCTGTTATATTGTAGTGTATCATTTGTACTGTTATCCCCTTTTACAAGTATATTAGATATAATACAGTTAATAGGCCTTGGAACCTAAACCAGCATCTGTGTATTTTCTATAGTGATAAGTGTTCACTTGAGCGTCGGTGACGCTCAAGCAGCTTTGTAGATAGCCAGGTTACACAAGGTTGCACTTACACCCTGTACCCACATTAAGGTATTCAGTGTATTTCATTGGTATAAGGTTTTATCATAAAGGTATAGTGTTGTGAGCGTCTGCATCGCTGGTGACCTCCTCGTGGTCTCGAGCGTAAGCTACGCCATAGCGAATCATTACCCTAGACATAACCAATAACGTGTCCTGTGATCCCTGGGCCGTGAGCGAACGTGACGCTTGAGCGTCTCGCCTACGGCTGAGCGATAGTTACGCAACTAGCGTACCATTACGGTACTTCTTCAGTAAACAGCGTACAGTGTTCTTAGCTTCATAAAGGGTTGTTTATACGACAAAGGAATTTAGCATTGTCAATTGCGGGCTCGTCCTATACTTCTCACATCTGCACTAGGTAGATCAGCAGACATTATCCCCCAGCAAAGGGTGGGAGGTTGTCTCACAGTGCTGACGGGATAAGCGTCTGCTTCGCTTAGATAAAGAGTGCTGAAGGAACCCGGTAACCGGAAGTAAGAACAAAACGCTTGTGTCTTTTAAAACTTTTATTTCTCTTCTGTCTTGCGTATACACGCACGCATACATATATCTGCATTTCTGTTTCATTTTTCGTATATCACTATTCCTGTTTGCCAATTTTATAGTTGATAGAAAGTGCTAAAAAGAGATTTGCTGTTATTTCATAGTAGAGGTGATAGTTAAAGTATAGAACAAACACACGGTTTGTCTGAGATACAAGGCAGTCAGTGTGGATTGCGGTAGATGATCAGGGATCATTTACATTGATAAAAATATATTGTGTTACGGTGGATCCTTTGCATTGCGTACACGTGTCGCTAACAAAGACTAGCGTACGCAATCCAAAGGCAGACGCACGCAGCGTTCATTACGCAACGTAGCGTCCGGTTACGCCCACGTAGCTCAAGTTGTGATAAAGTGAAGTAACGCAAAGGCGATAATTAACGCACAGCGGTAGATAACGCGACGCGGTAAATAACGCAAATCTATTTTTGGAAAATCTGAAATTTAGTTTAACAGATCCTGCTCCTAATTGGTAACACTTTTGGCCTAAAGACAATTTCTGCGCAGAAATAGATATAGAAACAAAAGTGTACATGTGTTGAGTGAGTGTGTTTTGTATACAAAAGTTTATATAACTTTAAGGTGGAACCAAAAGGAAAGCCGGGTACTCGTCAAGGGACATACGTGTAAGTGACATATACGGTGGCCAGGGAGGCATCCCTGGTTAAATAATATTTGAGCATTAGAGTATAGCGGACCATAAGGTAACAAGACCAGGAGGTCATAAGGTAACAAGACCAGGAGGTCGTAAGGTAAAAGGTCCGCTATAAAAGTCCAGTGGCACAACGCCTGGGGTGTTGGTGCAGAACCCATATAGGCCATACAAGCTCTGGCTGAAGGAATCGCAGCCGGAAACATAGATTCCATTGATCTTTCAGTACATGACAAGTAGTGCTCGTATACTGAACGATTGGACCGCACGTTATTGTGTGCAGTAGTTAGTAATCTGACCTAATACCATTAGAGTAAAGTGGTCACAAACGCTATCTGTACATTCTGACGTGATTTGTGTAATTTTTTATTTTTGGAAGGGAAGTTCGCTGGTCACTCAGGAACTATCTAACAACCCCAACTTTACTGGAAAGAGTAAGTGTCCTGCGGGTAACCCTCATATGTTCCAGTAAACTAAAGGTTCACAGGGGCCCTAGGTTGGGTCCAGCAGCTCTGGCTACAGTGATTGCAGCACAGGCCAACGTGGGCGAGAAGTAAGTGGGGTACTTGATAAACCACCACCGCCGGCCTGCCCAAGGACATCTTGGTTTGTTTGTAAGGGTTCGCTGAAAGCCTTGATATTCAAGGAGGAATAAGCAACGCCTGCAGATTATGGGGGCCATTTGTTCAGGTAGGGGGCGATCAACCCTGGTTCAGGTTGATTCTGTGAACCGACCAGTTGGGTCGGCACGATATGTAATGTGTGAAAAATATGGAATTCACACCGAATCTTTATGTGATGAATGGGAGAGAATGACTGTACAAGACAGGGACAAATTCCCAAGAATAGGTAGCTTTAGTCCAGAAGTGTTACAAAATTTAAGGAGGAGGATATGTCTCGTAAAATCAACAAAGAGACGAATTCAACATCATGATTGTTTACAGTTATGGCACCAGGAAGGTGAGATACAGAGAGGTTTGGCTCTGGCGGCAGGATCTGGGGCAGTCAGGAAGTTGATTGCCACAGCTCCTCCTCCACCATACATTGCAGGAGAGAAGTTGATTGCGGAGAGAAACGCACTGGGTTGTAAAACACAAACTCTTAGTAACCCTGTAAATGTTAATGATGTTAACCAAATAACTCATGCAAGTATTAACCCGTGCAAGATGTACCCTGTTTTGAACCTTCCTCAGGAGTGTGATCAAGAAGACGATTCAGCAACAATTTCAGCTCTCTCTCTTGCAGCCACCATAGCAGAGACCACAGTAGGCACAGCGACACCCACGAGATTAGTGAAAGCCCCTAGCGGAGGGATAGGTGAGGTCGTGTCAACGGGTAAGTACGGCACCATGCACTACACTGAAACAATTGTACCACAACAAGCAGTAGAATCTACACAGGAAGAGGCTGTTAGAATTGCTCCTGTAAGGGTAATAGCAGTTCCCAATGGAAAAACAGATGTGTCTGGAGCCACTCCCATAAGGAACATTGCCATGTACACTCCATTTTCCAGAATGGAATTAAGAACAATAGTGTCCGAATTTCCTGACCCCAGGAAGGATTTAGTTGCTAGCCAAAAATACATCAGGGATCTAGGTAACACTGTAGAACCCAACAACAAGGATTGGCAGATACTGCTAAGAGCTTGTTTACCTTCCAATGTTGATGCAACTCAGTTTTTAGCTGATTGTGCATTGGATAAAGATGTACCGCTTACAGACGTATACAACAAGGATAATGTAAAAAGGATAAATTTACAGCTAAAAGAGTATTTCCCAGCCGTTGTTAAATGGAATAAAATATTTTCCATTAAGCAAAAGGAGTCCGAAACGGCAACAGAATATTTTCACCGGGCACTATTAGAAATGGCAAAGTACACTGGTATAGAAGACATTAAGACCAACCCAAACCATCGGGAAGTAGCAGTATCTGTACTGATGGATGGTTTAAAGGAAACATTAAAGACTAGGGTTCAGACCACGCAACCATGCTGGCGAGGTCTGTCAGTGTCCGGCTTGAGAGAGGCTGCTATTGATCACGACAGAAACATCACTAGGCACAGAGAGTCGCAAAGTGATAAGTTGATGTCCGTAAGTATACAGGCGCTGACCACAAGGCAGCCTGCGTATGTACCACCGAATCCTGTGGGTAAGGCAAGTGTAATAACATGTTTTTCTTGTAACAGACCGGGACACTTTGCACGAGAATGTAGAACAAAGAATGTACAAAGATCTTTTCAACCCCCTAGACAACAACACAACACACGACATTGGGAGCAGGGTCCACAGAGGCGGAGTTTTGAGCCACATACAGGGGAAACAAAAAGGTATCCCCCGAACAGAGATTGGCATGCCTCTGGTAGTTCCCAGCTAACTCCCTCACAAGTAGTTGCTGCCAGCGGGATTCAGGGAGGTCAGCATACCCAATAGGGGTGTGGCCATACCTGTAATCTGCACCCAGTTAAGTTGATTGCTAGTCTTGGAAACGAACCAGAAATTGCAATCAATGTGGCTGGTAAAACTTTAAACTTTCTTGTAGACACAGGGGCGGCCAAGTCAGTGATAAATTCGACAGTGGGCATGAGAACCACTGGTAGGACAATTCCAGCCATGGGAGTAACAGGAGTAGTCCAGCACTACCCTGCTAGCAAACCAGCCGAGATTACAATAGGGCCTTTGCATACCAAGCATTCCTTTTTGCTGGCTGCATCTGCACCAACTAATCTCCTGGGAAGAGACTTACTATGTAAAATGGGTTGCGTCATTTATTGTACCCCTGAAGGTGTATTCTTGGACATTCCTGAGAATCACGCTCAGGAAGTACGAGACATGTTAGACTCCCCATCAAAATTAATGTCACATTCCATTATGACAAATAGGAATCCATCCCAAGTAGAAGAGATGATATCTCAGATACCAGAGTCACTTTGGACAAAAGATGGACAGGACACTGGATTAATGGCAAACGTAGCTCCAGTAGTTGTGCAAGTAAAAGATGGTAGGATAGCTCCAAAAATCCCACAGTATCCTCTGAAGCCAGAGGTGGAGCTAGGAGTTTTTCCCGTAATAGAGCGCTTGCTACAACAGGGCATTCTAGTAAGAACGTCCAGCACCGCAAATAGTCCCATCTTCCCTGTTAAAAAGAGTGGGGGGAGGGGTTACAGGCTAGTGCAGGATCTAAGGGGGATTAACAAAATAGTTGAGAGTCAGTTCCCCGTAGTGCCTAATCCAGCTGTCATCCTAATGCAAATTCCTCCCATTGCCAAATTTTTCACTGTTATTGACCTCTGCTCCGCTTTCTTTTCGGTACCTCTGCACCCTGACAGCCAATATTTGTTTGCATTCACATACAGAGGAGTCCAATACACGTGGACTCGGTTACCCCAAGGTTTCATAGATAGTCCAAGTATATTTTCTCAGGCTTTGCATGATTGTTTACAGTCTTTCCAACCAGACAGTGGATCAGTATTGATACAGTATGTGGACGATTTATTACTGTGTTCAGATTCACTGGAAGCATCTCTGAAGGATACGAAACAGCTCCTGTTTCATCTTTCAGACACAGGTCACAAGGTTTCCAAAGACAAGTTACAATTATGCCAAGCTAAGGTAAAATATTTGGGACACTGTCTAACACAAGGACTGAGACACCTGACCGCTGATAGAATCCAAGCCATTAGAGACATGACACTGCCACAAACCCAGCAACAGATCAGGACGTTTTTAGGAATGTGTGGGTATTGCCGTAATTGGATCCCAGGGTTTTCCATATTGGCGCTACCTTTGCAGGAAATGGTCTCTTCAAACAAACCTGATCGCATTTCGCATACAGACGAATCTGAAACAGCATTTGAGAGACTCAAACAGTGCCTAACGCAGGCACCAGCACTAGGTATGCCAGACTATGGGAAACCCTTTGAACTATACGGAACAGAAAGTGCTGGGTGCGCAGCAGGTGTACTAACACAAAAACACGGTGATGCCAGCAGGCCAATTGCATACTACAGCGCCCAGCTAGATACGGTAGCGCGATCCCTCCCCACATGCTTGCGTAGCGTTGCAGCGATAGCATTGCTAGTGACGAAAAGCGAAGATGTCGTGCTAGGCCACAACCTCACAATCCATACACCGCATGCGGTATCTGCCTTATTGAATTCTGCCCAAACCAGACACGTCTCATCTGCAAGGTTTACAAGATGGGAATTGGCATTAATGGCCCCCGTAAACATCACCATAAGGAGATGCAGCGCATTAAATCCTGCAACATTTCTCCCAGGTGTGCCTGGTCAGACACAAAGGGTGGAAGGTGAGAGTGATGGGGAAGGAGGATTTAATGCAAAGGAAGATACACATGATTGTATGGAATATTTGACCCAAAATTTTACCGCAAGGCCTGACATCAGTGACAATCCACTGGAAGATGCAGAACTCACGTTCTACACGGATGGTAGTTGTCACAGACAGTCAGACTCGGGAGACTTGTGTACTGGATACGCAGTCGTAGATGACCAAGACACCATAGAAGCGGAACCGCTAGGCCCACCTCACTCAGCCCAGGTTGCTGAACTGGTCGCCCTAACCAGAGCATGTGAATTGGCTAAGGGTAAGTCAGCCAATATCTACACCGATTCCAGATACGCGTTCGGGGTAGTCCATGATTTCGGAGCGCTATGGCGGCTCAGAAATTTCATGACGGCGGCTGGTACACCGATAGCGCATGCAGCTCATATAAAAAGGCTTCTAACAGCAATACAGGAACCCGACAGAGTGGCTGTTATCAAATGTAAAGCACATACATATAGCCAAGACCCAGTATCCCTTGGTAACAGCCGAGCAGACGAAGCCGCAAAGCTTGCAGCTGCTACCCCCACACGGACAGACACCACACAGTTGATGGTATTTAATACCATCAACACACAGAAGTTGTGTGAGATGCAGAATCTGTGTTCCACACAGGAAAGAGCAGTCTGGAAGGCAAAGGGATATGGCCAGGAGTCCTCAGGGCTCTGGACGGATGGACATGGTAAACCAGTGGCCCCCAGGGCATACCTTCCATGTCTGGCTGAAGCAGCTCACGGGCTGACTCATCTAGGCAAGGAGGGGATGTGCAAATTGGTAAGAGCATACTGGTGCGCCCCAGGATTCTCCTCTCATGCGAGTAAAAGAGCAATGTCATGCCTTACCTGTCTGAGAAAGAATATTGGAAAAGCAATACCTACAGAACCATCCCATATCCCACCTGCCGGCGGCCCTTTCCAGGTAATACAAATTGACTTCATTCAATTACCCCCATGTCGAAATTTGAAATATGTACTTGTCTGTATAGATGTTTTCTCGAATTGGGTCGAGGCTTTTCCAGCAGCTACAAATACCGCTATGTTTACAGCTAAGAAAATTGTGCAGGAATTTGTATGTAGATATGGTATCCCTAGAATCATTGAAAGTGATAGGGGTACCCATTTTACAGGTGATGTCTTTCAAGGAATGTGTAAGTTGATGGGAATTGATAGTAAGCTGCACACTCCGTACCGTCCACAGGCGAGTGCGAAGGTCGAAAGAGTGAACAGCACTATTAAAAATAAATTGAGTAAAGTAATGGCAGAGACAGGATTGACGTGGCCAGAAGCTTTACCCATTGTTTTGTATAGCATCAGAACCACTCCCAGGTCCCCTCTTAATCTGTCTCCTTTTGAAATTCTGTTTGGTCGACAACCGCATGTCATGATTAACCCTCAGGATGATTTGAAATGTAACAATGAAGTAACTGTAAAGTACTTGATTAACATGAGTAAGCAGTTGAGGAATCAAAATGATAATCTGAAGTTGATGATTCCTGATTTACCAGATAGTAATTGTCATGACATTGAACCTGGGGATTATGTAATGATACGAAATTTTCTACGCTCAGGTTGTCTTATTGATAGATGGGAAGGACCATACCAGGTCTTATTGACTAGCACCACAGCATTGAAGGTTGCTGAGAGAGAGACTTGGGTCCATTCATCCCACTGCAAAAAGGTTGCTGATCCAGAGAAGTCCCGCGATAAGGAACAGACGGTAGAGGTTGTATCACTGGAGTGTCTGTTCCAGGAGGATTGAGGCGGCACCTGAGCCTTGAAAATCGAAAGCAGCTGTCGACTCCCCTCTCCCTTTTATTGTTTTTCTCCACTTCCCAGCCCCTCTCCCTTAAAATTTCTTTTTCCCCCTTCTCATTCTTCTCTATTTCCTCCTCAAAGATGGACTTGCCCCAAGAGACTGTGATCCGGATTTTGATGTTAACCATGATGTTGACCAGAGCAGTCTGTTCCGGCGAGAGTACCATAGAGGTCGAAAGAGGTTCTGGAATGGGTTCCGATTATGATGATGGAGGCGTAGTTTTCCAAGATCAACCAAACCAACAAGCAAAGGCGAGTATCAGAAAACGATCCGATAGAAGAAATTGTGATGGATTGTTAGCTGAAGAAAATTGTATCTGTAGGCTCTGTGATAATCTGGTTGAAGATGGATGCATAAAGAAATGCCAATCTAGTTTTAATATCCATATAGACCGGCATCCATTGAGTGACTATCACTCCTTAGTGGGTAACGTATTAAACCAAACAGATTGTTGGGTATGCTCTCAAGTACCTCAGGGTCACAGCAAATCAGGGCTAGTACCATTTCCTTTAACGTTAGGGGAGGTACTTGAGCTAAGTGGTGGGAGACCGGTGGACCGGAGGTTTAATATCTCCAGCCCTCCTAGTTTGAAGCTCCACCAATACCATGTGGATAGGTCCCTCTTATGTTTTAACATCTCCAATCCCAGAAAACCGGGAAATTGGGAAGTGTCATGGAGCAACCTTACCATGACCTTTTCACACAGAGCAGATAGAATGCCTACAGATACAGAGCTCGTACGCCACATAGCCAGTAGAGGAAAATCTTTTCGGTATCGATATACCTTAGGAAATAGGATTACTAGAGTTGGAGAGGTATCACCAGGATACTGTGCACATGTCATACAAACTGATACGTGCATTAAGCAGTTGGAAGAATTAGGGTCAGGAGATTTCACCTGGAAGGTTTGTAACATGGTCATGTCCTTCTCCGTCCCTTATGTTCTCCCCGATGATGCATATTTCATATGCGGGAGAAAGGCGTACAAGTGGCTTGCCCCAAACTCTGAAGGATTGTGTTACATTGGAAAAGTATTGCCTGAAGTGATGACTGTTACACATGACAAAATGAAGGACATACACCGTGGTGCCCAAGCTCCTTATACTCACACTCACTACGAGCACCGGGTTAAAAGACAACTGTCAGAAAGGTTAGAGCATCCGGCCTCTGATCTTATCCATGAATCCACCGGGATTCAGGTTCTGGTAGCGTTAGATTTCACTCGTACCGCTCGGGGAGTGATGAATTATAAATACATTTCCGCACTCGCCAATTTGTTAGATAATATCACTGAAATGTATGATGACACGTTTAGATACACTGGAAGAGAACTTCAAGCTTACAAAACAGAACTAGTTCAGCATAGGATGGTTCTTAATTACCTTACAGCAGTAACAGGCGGATATTGTGTTACATTGGCAACACAGTACGGCATAAAGTGTTGCACGTATATCACAAATAGCACCGAGGATCCGGTAGAGGTCATAGACCAAAAGATGGACGATATTCTCCAATTGAAGTGGGAATTTCGTCGAAAACACAATCTCACCCTTGCTGCTGTAGGTAATGAGCTGACTGGTTGGGTGTCATGGTTGAACCCGCGAAATTGGTTCTCCGGTTTAGGAGAGTGGGCTCAAGGAGTCATAATGGATGTTGGAAAGTTTCTACTATGTATCTTGGGTGTCGTTATATCGATTGGATTGATATTTAGATGCGGGCAGGCTTTAATGAGGTGCAAACAAAGTACAAAAGTGATGAGCTTGAGGAGTGAGGAAACTGTAATTAACCTGGATTTGATTTATGACCCAATGATAGAAACCAGGATGTGATGAAAATGCGATTATACGGTCCGTTTCTTTCACCTGTTTTTCTGCTTTTCTCCAAGATACAAAGACCCCCTTGGAAGAGGAAGCTGACGAGACGAGATGTATACAGACAACGGATTGACCAAAGAAGAAGATTTGACAACTTTAAATATGGACACTTGATGAACTTTGCCATGGATCCCCAGTTTCCCTAGTATTTTTAAACTCACGCTAGCCCAACATTTTTGTAAATCTGATGGCACTGACAAAGCTTGTTGCTCATGCCTAAGGAGCAAAACAGCGCAAAGAAGACGACTCTCAACAGATACCGAACACAACTTCGACGACAGATGTACATTTCCCTGACATAGAATATCATTGCATTTTTCGTAAGTGTTCTTTATCTTCATCTCTACAACCCTCAGGTAACGACACACATAGACGATAGGGAATTCAGGCACAGATATCAGCAACCACATACCTCCCCCATTCATGTATCATCAACTAAAATGTGCATCCCCATTTTGTTACAACCACAGCCGAAATGAGCTCGGTAAAGTTTGACAGCCCATCCACAGACCTGTACCACAGGATAAGAAGGAATTCAAATGTATACTTCGCAATACCTCGAAGCTTGATTTACCACACGTACGGCACGATGATACATGACCCTCCAAACATGGACTCATACACACATGCTTCTGCTTTCTCACTAGGTCATACCCTCTTCACACCTTCTCCTCTCTCCTCCCCTACCCAACCATGGAAATCAATTAACCCCTGACTTACATTTTTCTCCTTAAATGTTTTGTGGCAGTTATTATTGACTGCCAAAGGGTGGACTGTCAAAGTCAGAAAAATGTCTCAATGCACGTTGCCATATTTGCACCGCACACTGGTCCGCGCTGCGCGTGCATGCGCTCTCCCGTGGATTCGCATACCCGCAATAACGTGCACTCGCAGGCGCGGTATGCGTATTTACGGTAGAGTTTATGTAGTCGTAGCGTGCGACTCATTCGTTACAAATGTTCACAATTAATGTAGTTTATAGATCATGGTCCCTTTGATAGATTCTGAAAGTTTGGTTAAAATACAATGTCCCAGAGCTGAGGAATCCCTCTTTATATCGTACAAAGGGTCTAACAGGAATCATACAGCAGTGTTTGGTACCCATCGGAAGAGTATTTAATTAGCAATATTCCGGTGTTGGTTTGGAGCGTATTAATCGCTCGTGCGAATAGTTATGGACATAAGAAGTTTATGTCCATTTCTATTAATTACACATACTCAGGTATGCGGCGGGAAACCCAGTTTCCCACCCACCTGAGCTGTTGGAAATCGTCACAGCCCACCTGTATGAATCACCCTATGACCTTTTGTTATGATGCAGGGCCGAATCCCTTCGGCCAATGGACAATGGGATTGTAGGACCAGGAGATTGCATTGTGTGTGGGGCATAAATAGGCAGGCCGACCACATCCAGCTCTCACTCTCTCATCAACGGTTATCTGCTGATAGCCGGGAGCTGGATATCGAGGCGCAGGCGATCATACCCTTTGTGCGTAAGTTTCTCTCCGTAATCATTGTCTTTCTGTGAGCCAATTTCTCTCATCTCATCTCTCTCTCTCTCTCTCTCTCTCTCTATCTCTCTCTGTTCTGTTCTCTCATATCTCCCCTAGACTAGGCTAGTATTGTATTGTATTAGATAGTATTGTATTGTATTGCATTTAGGTCAGTGTAGTATTGTCTTTTTGTATTTATTGTTTAGTTCTGTGGTTAGGAAGTCTCTGTTATATTGTAGTGTATCATTTGTACTGTTATCCCCTTTTACAAGTATATTAGATATAATACAGTTAATAGGCCTTGGAACCTAAACCAGCATCTGTGTATTTTCTATAGTGATAAGTGTTCACTTGAGCGTCGGTGACGCTCAAGCAGCTTTGTAGATAGTCAGGTTACACAAGGTTGCACTTACACCCTGTACCCACATTAAGGTATTCAGTGTATTTCATTGGTATAAGGTTTTATCATAAAGGTATAGTGTTGTGAGCGTCTGCATCGCTGGTGACCTCCTCGTGGTCTCGAGCGTAAGCTACGCCATAGCGAATCATTACCCTAGACATAACCAATAACGTGTCCTGTGATCCCTGGGCCGTGAGCGAACGTGACGCTTGAGCGTCTCGCCTACGGCTGAGCGATAGTTACGCAACTAGCGTACCATTACGGTACTTCTTCAGTAAACAGCGTACAGTGTTCTTAGCTTCATAAAGGGTTGTTTATACGACAAAGGAATTTAGCATTGTCAAGCCGCGATCGCGACCACTACCTCGGACCTCCTGCAGCACCAGCAGAGAGCTACAGTACATAGCTCTCTGCATAGTGAAAGTCCGGGGGGGAGCTACTGGCTGTGGAAGCTCAGCCACAGCAGCTCCCTCCGTCGTCACAGAACTCCTGCTCCCACTGTCCCTGGTGGTATGTATACCACCATTTATTTATATTTAAGTGTATTAGGTGATATATATATGTGTATGTATATACAGTGTGTGTGTCTGTGTGTGTGTGTGTGTGTGCATTTATGTATGTATGTATGTATATATGTATGTGCATTTATTTATGTGTATATATATATATATATATATATATATACACACACACACATACGTATATATATATATATATATATATACATACATACATACATACACACATATATATATATATATATATATATATATATATATATATAAATGCACATACATACATACATACATACATAAATACACACACATTGTGTATATATATATACATACATACATATAGACAACGCAAAACTGCGGCACTCCCAGACTTGCTTTTTAAAAAGTTTTTGAATAGGCGTCTTCCATTGCACTGTGAAGGAGCCGGGTTCCGCTCCTTCACAGCGGGATAAAAGATGCCTATTTAGGTATGTTGTCAGTACACACACTGTTTGTCTGTTTTATATGTTGTGCTTGAAAAGGGTGCTGTAGGGGCACCGAAACGTTGCACCTATGCAAGATGATTTTGCTTCACTAAAAATTTTTTAAAAAGCAAGTCTGGGAGTCCCGCAGTTTTTTCGTGGTCAGCATCTGTACCCACACTGAAGGCACCCCCGAACACAAACATTATCCAGCGCAGAGTGCCAGATCGATTTTTGTTTTTATATATATATATATATATATACACATATATACATACACACACACACAGAGTATATATATATATATATATATAGAGAGATATATATATAGAGATATATATATATATATATATATATATATATACAGCATATTATAATTATACACGCATACACACCCATGGAAACCCCCCTGAATAAATCCTGCGTTTGCCCCTGCCGACAGTCTGGATTCGGGCGCCAGCGTCAAGTTGTAGGTATTCTGACCAGTGTCGGTATTACGACTGCTGGCATTCCGAACACTGACTGGATCCCGGCCAGACTGTGAGACTGTATATGTGAGCAGCTGTTTGCAGCCACGCCAGGCTGGAGCCTGTGATAGACCTGTCAGAGACAGGACTGGAAAGACTTTGTGACTTTTTTGCAAACTAGCTGTTCAAGGATAGTCAGGGCTGAAGAAGTGACACAATGCCCTGAATGGGGGCTAGGCTGTTTGTTTTTCTGTTAATTTGTATTGAATGCTGCCCGTAAAGCTTTATTATTTCATTTATTCACTGGAAAAGCTGTTTTTGTACCCTGACTCTGCAGAAGCATTAGAAAACATGCTGGCCATCTGAAAATGTCATCATCTAAGATCCGCAGGCCATAGTGTCCCGCAGTGGGGTGAGCGGGAGTTGGGAGCTCCTGTCACTCGCTGTCTGCTGTAGAGCAGTGGTAAATAGTCGATGTGTGCATGCGCACAGCATCTATTCATGGAAGACAGAGGGACTGACAAATGACATAGACAGTAGACATGGCTTGCAACAGCAAGTTCGTGGGGCAGTACGGATGGTATAATGGTTAGCATTACTGCCTCACAGCACTGAGGTCATGGGATCGATTCCCACCATGGCCCTGTGTGGAGTTTGTATATTCTCCCCGTACTTGCGTGGATTTCCTCCCACAATACAAAAATATACTGGTAGGTTAATTGGATCCCAACAAAACTAACTTTAGCGCGAATGTTTGTGTGTGTGTACATGTGGTAAGGAATATAGATTGTAAGCTCCACTGGGGCAGGGACAAATATTCTCTGTAAAGTGCTGCGGGAACATGTATGCGATATATAAATAACTGGTAATAATAATAACAGCATTCCTGCAAAGCCACGCCCCTTTTGAAGTGGCCGTGTCCTCTTTTCATGCATGCATGCAAGTCCCATCCTGGGCACTCACGATGTTGGGAGGTATGTGCTACTTCTGTGCAGAGTTTGCTTCCGTGATGCGCTATGCCGCAGAAGGATGCAATCCATTTGCAGTGCGGATTTGCCATATAAGCAAAAGGGTGCGTATGCTCGCACCCATGAATCTCAGGATGCGGCAGTCGCACTGCGTATGCTACGCTGCACAGCAAGGCTGTAACAGGACACATCTGTATATACAGTATAAATTACACATGAAAACGACTCATTACACATATTTCCACAGTAAATTTTTATCATTTCAACTTAAGTAACAGAATTAGGTCTTTTTAGAGTCATAGGTGTGCGCAGGGGGGGGTGCCTGGTGCGCACAGGCACCCCCTAATGTCCGGCACCCCGATCTCACATGCCTGATGCAGTGAGCGCTGAGCAGGCTGATTACTGCACCCTGTCAGGACTGTATAACTGACCTGACACCTGGGTTAATCAAGGGTGCCACTGACACCGGCTTTCAAATTCCCAGCTCCACCTCCATGTACAAAAACAGCGTTATGTGACGTGATTATGTCATGCTGCTCGCACGCCCACCCGCCACACGCCGACCTCTCTCCTTCTATGTTATGCCAACGCCAGCCACTGATGAGGAGCAGCATGCAGCCAGCGTTCCTCTTAGGAAGACAAATTCAATACTGGCAGGCGGTCGGCAGCAGCATTGACATGTCACTCGTTTTTTCCAGCAGCAGCAGTACTAGTCTGCAACTGTCAGTGTCAGTGAGTGACTGACTTGTAAGTAAGCTGCTGCAGCTTGCAGAGGAAAGAGAGGGGGAACCAGACCAGGCTGAGGAGGAGCAGTGTAAGTGCAGTGAGTGCCATCAGGGGTGTTTGTTTGGTGCACACCACAACATCTGACAATGTATCTGCTTTATTAGGCTTGGTACAAAGGTGGATATTTTATATGCGTTGACCATCAATAGTTGGTGCTAGACACGGCCAAATGCGGTGCTAGACACACCCCTCCGACGGTGCACCCCCTAATAAAATGTGCTGCGCACGCCAGTGTTTAGAGTCTAATAGTCAAAATAGGTAATTTTAGGTACTAACACCCAGATTAGTCATTTAGGTCCTGTAGAAATTAAGAATGTTATTCCCTGGTACATAAAACATAAAAGGAAACTGAAATTGTGAGTGTAATGGGAAAGGATTAGAATAGGTTACAACCTAAGAATCCTAGGTTTGATAATAATTAATAATTTTATTTATATAGCGCTTTTTCTCCTACAGAACTGAAGGTGTGTGGCATAATGTGTAAGGGGCATTACTGTGTAGTGCATAATGTGTAAGGGGCATTACAGTGTGGTACACAATGTGTAAGGGGCATTACAGTGTGGTACACAATGTGTAAGGGGCATTACAGTGTGGTACACAATGTGTAAGGGGCATTACAGTGTGGTGCATAATGTGTAAAGGGCATTACGGTGTGTGGCATTATGCATATTATGTAAAGGGCATTATGGTGTGTGGCATAATGTTTAACAAGCACTACAGTGTGTGGCATATTGTGTATGGGGCATTATGGTGTGTGGCGTAATATGTAAGTATTACAATACTGAGGAAAAATTACAAATACTGTAAGGGGCATGAATCAGAAATTATAAAATAGTGCTATGGATTGTTTGAGGGAGGGGGGGGGGGGGGGGCAAACCGGTATCTTGCCTAGAGCCCTGTGTGATCTTAATCTATCTATGCTTGGAGCCAGTGACATTACTGAGAATGTAGCCTAACAATTCACTAGAATACAGTCAAATCCCTGAGAATACAGTTTAACAATTCACTAGGACGTAAGGTCTCTGTCCCCAGGACCCCAAACAGTTAACTTTTTCCATGTATCCTCACAGAATCACAAGTGAAATAAATAGCACCTCCTGTGGTACTTTTCAAAAGTATCAGAGTAATTAATACACCTGTTCGTCTCCTGGTGACCTGGAAAATGTGAACAGTTTGGGGTTCTGAGGACCAAGTTTGAGAACCATGGCTCTAGGAGGCAGTATCAGCAACAGCATCACTAAGAACCCAACCTGTAAATTAGCATTTACTGCCCAGATTAGGTTACAAAAAAGTTCTTGCTCAACCAATTATAGTGAAAATGCAAGATTAACTACTGTACATGCAGGATGCAACATTGTTCCATGTATCTTTCTCCATAGAATAAAAGCTACTGCAAAATGGGTAATGACTGATATGCAAATAATTATAATTGTCCATTATCGACTATCACTTTATGTTATTGTCTTTGTGATTTATATTGATGAAATGTGTGGGGGTGGGGGATTAGGCAATGTTGCTAAATCTAAATAAAGATGCATCCAACTCAGTTTATATTTCAATGATAGCTTTTGTTATGTTATAAACAATGCAGAGCTGAAACATAACTTTGTGTGTTTTCAGTCAGTTACATAAAAGTTGGGTCTATACTGCATCTGTTACTAACTAATGCAGTGGTTCCAAACTTTTTTTGTATCACGGCGCCCTACAGTATCACAATTTTTTCACGATACCCCTAGGCCAGAAGTTTCTTATTGATAAATTTAGAAAAAAATATATTAAATGAAGTAAATTGTGTTTATATGTCATCCTTAGGGTCAACTGTGTGATGATGGACAAGGGCCCTCATTCCGAGTTGTTCGCTCGCTAGCCGCTTTTCGCAGCAGTGCACACGCTAAGCCGCCGCCCTCTGGGAGTGAATCTTAGCTTAGCAGAATTGCGAACGAAGTATTCGCAATATTGCGAAAAGATTTTTCTTTGCAGTTTCTGAGTAGCTCCAGACTTACTCTTCCAGTGCGATCAGTTCAGTGCTTGTCGTTCCTGGTTTGACGTCACAAACACACCCAGCGTTCGCCCAGACACTCCCCCGTTTCTTCAGCCACTCCCGCGTTTTTCCCAGAAACGGCAGCGTTTTTTTCACACACTCCCATAAAACGGCCAGTTTCCGCCCAGAAACACCCACTTCCTGTCAATCACACTACGATCACCAGAACGAAGAAAAAACCTCGTAATGCCGTGAGTAAAATACCAAACTTCTTAGCAAATTTACTTGGCGCAGCCGCAGTGCGAACATTGCGCATGCGCAGTTAGCGGAAAATCGCACCGATACGAAGGAAAAGAACGAGCGAACAACTCGGAATGAGGGCCTATATTTGCTCCAGTCTGTCCACATATTTTATGTTTGACAGACACTGGTTTTGCCTATTATATTGACCATAAATAATTTTAATTGGTCCTGGACCACCAACCTGGGGCACCCTAGCAAGTGTCTAGCGGCACCCCAGGGTGCCACGGCACACAGTTTGAGAACCACTGAACTAATGACACCTTCCTCATGATGTGTCCAAAATACAGCAACATATATTCAAGTACATTACTTATTCAGATAAATATCTGTTAACAGAGATTTGTCTCAGCCACTTGGTTATGTATGTAGAGAAAGTTTAGTAGTTGAGCAGGTACTTCCAACACATTTACCTTGCACCTAAAATTACATGATATTTTATGTGTTACAGATGTTTGGGAGAATTCAACATTCAGAGAAGTGGAGGATCTTCCCTGGAGGGTGTCCCTGAACAGATATCCCAGCCATGGACTCCTGGCTACAGCTCGTACACTGAGGTTGGGTGATAGAAAGACCATAGTGTCATTGGATAAAAAGATAAAGTCTAAAGTCACATTGGACAATACCACAGGGCTGAGAAAGACTATTGATCACCATGGCAATAGACTCCCAACAAGTGTCCTGGTGGAACACTCTTCTACAAATGAATATAGCAACTCACAAAAGCTTCTTCAGGATAGAAATCATCTTCAGTCTGCTTTAGTGTCCTCTCATTTTCTTTCTACCAAAATCAGCTCCATGCAAGAACAAAGAGACACCAAGACCATCATTTACAGTTTTTTGGACCATGAGAGTAACAGACCTGGTAAGATCAGTCCAAAAAACAACCTAGATCTTTCTCATAACTCAAGCAAAGTAGCCTGGATTATCAACAGGCACCCCTCCCGCATCCTCTATCAATTTCATGCCTTCAGGAAAGGTACTTTTATATCATAAACCATAGTTATGTGGCTATATGCTATTTTTATCTTGTAGCTATTGAACAAAATATATCTTCTATACATCGGTATACTGTGTTGAATGAATCTACTCATGTACTTTCTTTATAGAATCTGATAGCAAAGAAAGGATTTGTTTGTCTGAATGCCACAAAGAAAGGGATGAACGAGAGGCCTATTGTAACAGTGACTTTGGTAAGTAGGACAGTATAAATTATGTTGTACCTCAAGCAATTAGAAACAGGTATGTGCCAAAGAGAGGATGTTGTTTGGTTCCAACCAGAGATGCTGATTGAATAGGCGATAGAGACAGGATATTCTGCATTGGTAGGATAAGAGAAACAAGTGGCATGTTGAAAAGAGAGTTTATGTAGAAAGAAGACAAAGAGAACATATGTGAAGGGGAGTTATGATGGAGAGAGGACATATAGAGGGGTAAGATGATAGAAAAAGGACGTGTAGAGGGGAGATATGGAGAGAGGACATATGTGGAGGGGAGAGATAATAGAGAGAGGAAATGTAGAGGATGAAGATGGAGAAATTACATTTAGAGAGAAGCAATGATGAAGAGAGGCCATGTAGATGGGAGAGATTGAGAGAGGCCATGTAGAGAGGAGAGATGATGGAGAGAGGACATGTAGAGAGAAAATGATGGAAAGAGGACATGTAGAGAGGAGAAATGGCAGAGAGAGGACATGTAGAAAGAAGCAATGATGGAGAGAGAACATGTAGAGGGGAGATGATGGAGAGAGGACATTTAGAAAGAAGAAATGGAGTGAGGCCATATAGAAAGAAGGTACAGGACAGAGGTAACAGCTGGTACAGAACAGAGGGGACAGGAGGGACCAGACAGACGTAATAGCAGGGACAGGACAGATGGGACAAGGACATGACAGGGGGGACAGGACAGAGGTAACAATTGGTACAGGAGAGAGGGCACAAGGGCAGTACGGAGGGGACAGAGACAAAACAACCCAAAGGACATTTAGAGAGAAGCAATCATGGAGGATATGTAGAGTGGATAAATGACGAAGAGAGGATGTGGATAGAGGTTGTGTAGAGGGGAGAGAGGACATGTAGAGAGGACAGATGATGGATGGAGGACATGAAGAGGGAAGAGATGATGGAGAGAGGACATGTAGAATGAAGCAATGATCTAGAAAGGACATGTAGAGGGGAGAGATGATGGAAAAAACATGTGGTAGAGATTATAAAGAGAGGACATGTGGAAGTGAGAGATGGATGGAGAATATATAGATGGAAGAGATGATACAGAGTGTGCAGATGAAGGAAACAGTTGACTGAAAGACAGCATGTTAAAAGGATGATGGAGGATATGTGAAGTGGAGATATGATTAACAGAGAAATATGGGCATATATGAAGAAAGAGATGATAGAGATTATAGGCCTGATTCAGAGGTGGATGCTAACTGCACGCAATGGCAATGTTTGCTGCTGTGCACGGAGCCGCTGGTATCAGAAATTATGAGGCAAAGTTATGGACATTTCTGGGTAGGATCGGGGAGGAGGGATTTATTGAAGGGAGCTTTCACAAAGGTACACTGTGCTTGCCATAGGCTGGTGCAAGTGTTGATTGTAAATGCAATGGTGTGACAATCTAGAATCGCAAGGTCTCTCTGCACCCTAGACAAAGCTTTAGCGAAGCTGCCGCTAACCTGCACCCCCCCCAAACCAGGGCTGGCTCCAGGCACCCTGAGAAAGATTTTTTTAACTGCCCCCACCCCCATGCGCGCGCCGAAGGCAGGCGTGCTTCTGGGAAACTGGCCATCTCCTTGCAACTATATATTACATTATCAAACTATAAATATCTATCTATCTATCTATCTATCTATAAACACTCCCCCCTTCACACACACACACACACACACACACACACACACACACACACACACACACACACACACACTTAACAGCCTTACACATAAGGCCCACATTAGTGCTCCTAACACATAATGACCACAGTAACCGCTGCTTACACATACTGCCACCAGTAATGCCCCTTACACATAATACCCCCACTATAGTATAGTGCCAGATACACATAATGCCCCCAGTACAGTGCTAGTTACATGGAAGCCATTATATAGGTACAGGACAGAGGTAACAGCTGGTACAGAACAGAGGGGACAGGAGGGACCAGACAGACGTAATAGCAGGGACAGGACAGATGGGACAAGGACATGACAGGGGGGACAGGACAGAGGTAACAATTGGTACAGGAGAGAGGGCACAAGGGCAGTACGGAGGGGACAGAGACAAAACAACCCAAAAAAGTATTGTATTCCGGCGCAGAACTAATATGTTGGCAATAATGAAAAAAAATATATATATAGACTGCAGCTCTAAAAAAAGGAGCTCACTACTTCAGAGAACGTATTAACCACATACACAGAAAAAAAGTGCTGTCAGTCCAATATATATCTTTATAAAAAAACATTTAATGACCATCCAACATACACACAGCCAGAGTTTCACATGGGATCCGGTCTGAAGGTCGACACTGTCTAGGTCGTCAATGTTTAGGTCGACCACTATAGGTCGACATGGATGGCAGGTCGACAGGGTTTCTAGGTCGACATGTGCTAGGTCGACAGGTCTAAAAGTCGACATTAGTTTTTAAATTTTTTTTTCTTTTTATAAATTTTTTCATACTTAACGATCCACGTGGACTATGATTGGAACGGTAACCTTGCCTGAAGCATGGCGAGCGAACACGGTGCACTAATTTGGGTCCCCAGTCACTTTTTCCGAAGAAAACGAAGAGAAAAAATCTCATCTCGACCTTTAGACCTGTTGACCTAGAAACCCTGTCGACCTTCCATCCATGTCGACCTAGTGACTGTCGACCTATAGTGGTCGACCTAAACATTGTCGACCTAGATACTGTCGATTTGATGAACCACACCCGTTTCACATACAGTTGTATATCATATCTTTGTTACTATAATCCAGATAACGTACCACAATATATAGCACTAGGTTACTATTTTATTGTAACCGCAATGTAGCTGTAATATAACAGATGCCTTCTTCAACACACACAGCTTTATATTTGTATCACTGAGTTCTCCACAAATAGTTACTTCACTTCTTGCAACCTTAGCAACAATGTAGCGATATCCCTGTTAGTATTCCAACACATGCACTTAGTTGCTTAGTAGCCCAAGGATATTTTTCATTAGCCGTTGCGTATTGCTCACAGTGTCGTATCACACGTGTGGATACAAGCCGGAATATATAGAAAACGGAGCAGTCTCCTTATATTACCGCCACATTTATCCTCAGTGACGCACTGTCTGTCCGTCCGTCCTATTTGCAGTGCAGTAAATTATAAGTCAGAGTACCACCAGACCTAGGCACTAATGCTCTGGTGGACTCTGACCCACCAGACTTGTATCCACATGTGTGATGAATTACAACTAAGCCTACGGCATGCTTCACTATTTCTAATACTGTTACTCTTGGCTTGCATGAACTAACATATTTATAAATTGTGTCTATGTGAATGCACGACACTGTGAGCAATAAGCAAGCAGCTAATTAATATGTTGAAGACTGAAAAAAATCCTTGGGCTACTAACCAATTGAGTGCGTGTGTTGGAATACTAATGGTGCATACACACTATGCGATTTCACAAACGATATCGTTCATTTTCAGCCTTCTGAGAAATATAATTTCTAATATCACCCCGTGTGTATGCTACAAATGATAAACAGTGCGAGATCCCACGCATCACTATTGTCCCCCTCCGTCGCTCGTATATGCAGCTCAATTGTGACTTCTCATCCAAAACTGCATGTACGGGCCGTCCGCAGCATGACATCACTGCATGATATCACTATCATAAAGCGTATCGCATCTTGTGTAAGGACCTTAATAGGGATATTGCTATATTATTGCTAAGGCTGCAAGAAGTGAAGTAACTATTTGAGGAGAACTATTCATATAATAGAGTAGTACAGCTATGTATGTTGAAGAAGGCACCTGTTATATTACGGCCATTGCGGTTACAATAAAATACAAATAGTAACCTAGTACCATACACTGTGGAACGTTCTAGCTGGATTATAGCAACAAAGATATGATATATATTTTATGAGGTGGTTTTAACTGCATGTGAAACACTGGCTGTGTGTATGTTGTTTTGTCATTAAATGTTTTTATAAATAATTTATATATAAAAATTATAAAAAGACATTTGGATTGACAGCACTTTATTTTCTGTCTATGTGGGACAGGGACATGACGTTGGGGACAGGACCAGGACAGTAGAGGCAGGGACAGAACCAGGGCCGTCTTTTCGTATGGGCTCAATGGGCTCTTGCCCAAGGGCCCCAGAAGTATAAGGGCCCTAGACTGATAGCTGAGGGTCCCCTCTTTCCAGGAGTACCAGATTTTTGAAAATCGGCCCTAGGGAACCAGAGATATCCGAGTTCAAAGCAGTGGTCCCCATCCAAGCCTGTTAATTGCTATTACCATCAAGATATCTCGGGCTCTGTATGACTTAGAGTTTTCCTGATGGTACATTTCAAAAGCTGGGACTCTTCCCTTTCGGTGGACACTAGCAGCTTGTCTCTACTATGCCCAGAACCAGAGATATCAGCCTTCAAGCAGCTGGTCCCTGCTCAAGCTCCACATGCCTAATATGCAGTTTTGTATATTAGTTGGTGGATTGTTCTGGCTTCTGAACTCTGATCCCCAATTCCCCAGAACCTGCTGACAGGTGAGACACTCTAATTTTTTTTATCCCATGCAAAGCTAAGAAATATTTTTCCAGGAACTTGACATATCTGCAGTCAAGCAAGCTGACCTCCCACCAGAAAATGATGAAAATGAAGACCACTCCACTATCGACCCCTCCCTTACATATTAAACACCCCATACCACCCTGGAAGTCATGTACCGGGGCCCCTTCATTCAGCCCAATGTGAACTTTCTACAGTTTAGTGTTCTCCCTCCCGCCCCATCTGTGCAGTAAAGGAGTAATTAGCAGAAATTACTGCTCCAGGTCCTACATGCTGAGCGGAAGCTAGAACACCCCCTACCGTCCGTGGGATATCAAAGCTGCCATTGATAGCACCGCCACCCATGGAGGATGGGTAGGGGCCCCAGTGTATTGCTGTGCCCAGGGGCCCACACTGCTGTTAAGACGGCCCTGGACAGAACCGAGGTGATAGAAGGGAAAAGACAGAGTTAATGGCATGGACAGGACAGAGGAGACAGGACGGAGGTTGTGGCAGGGACAGGACTGAGGGGACAGGAGCGACAGAGGTAATGGCAGGGACAGGACTGAGGGGACAGGAGCAACAGAGGTAATGGCAGGGACTGGATGGATGGAGGAAATGGCAAGAACAGGACGAATGTGACAGGAGGGACAGATGTAACAGCAGAGACAGAACAGAGGTGGCGGAGCTAACGGCGAGACGGGACGGAGGTAACGGCGGGGACGGGACGGAGGTAACGGTAGGGACACAAGAGTGGGGAGAAGCAAGATTATAGAGGAGGTGGTGCTGTTGGCTCACTGCATGGGGGAAGCAAAAGTACAGACTGCAGGATGATCTCTCTCTCTCTCCTTACCCCCCAGGCCCCCCCACAGTGGCACTTACATTCAAACAGATGCGGGCAGAGGTGAGACGGCAGCAGGGAACCTCCTCTGGTGTACTGAGCCCGGCCTGGCTGAGCTGGGCATGGGCACATGCCTGGCTGCAGATCCCGAGCCCCATGCTGACAGTGTGTGCTCCGCGGCCCCTTCAGCAGCCGCCGGGTGCCCACTGTTGATCTTTATGTGTACCTGGCCAAGGGGGAGGACTCGGAGGAGGATGCAGATGCAGTCATCACTATGGGGTCCCGGTGGGCGTCAGCATCGGGCTGCTGCTTTCACTGCCAGCACACACGGTTGTGTGCTATCGGCTCTGCTCCTTCCCTCCTACCCATAAGTAAATGGAAGGAATCAGGCCGACACCACCCTGTATAAGTAATAAAACAGCCCAGGCAGAAAGTGACCCGGATAGCCAATATGGCAGTGAGAAATTGGCCCATCCCATTGAGGGTGGCACCCTGCGCAGCCGCGTGTGCCTAGAGCCGGTCCTGCCCCCAAACCACCTCCTGGAGGGGAAATACAGGTGGCCACTAGGTGGACTGGGGTGAATTGCATCATTACACATATTCCCACAAAAAGGACAAGACTCAAGTGACTTTTTAAAGTGCACCAGTGCTCTGAACGCCGACAACCTGTCCACCAGGATGCCAATAACATCTCTTTAATTTTATGTGTATACATACATATGCACACATATACATATATTTGTATGCTCCTCATTGTGTTCCATCCCCCATCTGCAAGTTAATTACTGCCCCCCCCCCCACCCTCTTCTCCATATTTACTGTATTGTTCCTCAGTGCCTGTGTTTTCCTTATTACGCTGTTTACAAGTGCAAACTACCCATCGGGCTGTAAGATATTTACTGTCTGTGGTCCCGCATAATTATCAGGATTCCTCATGCCGGTGGCAGTAGCATTACAGCGACGCTGCTGGGTGCAGACTTGTAGTCAGGTGCTCCTTGCTGCTGGAAAGCTGGGATCCAGGGGCCTGGAGGAGGTGAATCAGGACTAAGAGGAGTGGCCGTGGGGTGCCCCTTGGTAGCCATAGTTACATCCGCCTCTTATGTGCCTTAACATGACTTGGTGTAACATGTGTCGAAATGAAGGAAGCACTGAAGCACTATGTGGTAACACCTGATAGTGGCAGCTGCACCTAATTAGATCTGCAGCAGCGGCTAGCATAGTGTAAAAGGAGGCGGCTACATACAGAAACAGCCTTCAGTTTTTTGCTAGATGAATACAGTGACACCCCCTAGGCAGCCGCCTAATGGTAGAGCCAGCCCTGTCACCAGTGGTGCTACTGTGTGCAGAAAGTTGGGGTCTCAGGGCTTGCACATTCTGTTACGCTAGTAGACAAGGGGTAGGGTAATACTAATATCACACCCGTGACTTTAGCAATGGGTGCTAAAGCAGACACCGCAGCATCCACCTCTGTGTCAGACCCTATGTCTCTTTTATTGATAATCTGCAAGTTACAGGCATGGGTGTGATTCTGGCAAATTAACCCCTACCTTTTTAGTGGCAATAATTGAAAAGGCAAAGCGTCCTGGTCTTACCTTTTAAATGATTTCTGCTTTAAATATAGGGGTGAACGTGTTGGAATTGCACTGTGCCTGGAATTTGCTGGCAGATAGAGTGGATATGTGAAGGGAAGAGATGATAGAGAGATGACAGATTGAGGGAATAGATGAAAGAGGATGTGTGTCCGGGCTATATGGAGAGGGAATAAATATGGAGGGAGACATGTGAAGGGAGAGGGTGATGACAGAGCGTACATATGGAGGCAAGGGATGAGAAAGTACATGTGACTACGTGAGAACCTCCATTAAATCCCAGTTACACCTTTTTAGTCTTAAGTGATAAGCGGGAATGCACGTGGATCATTATCCAGACTTGTGTGTGCTGTTTTGGCAAATACGCTGTGCAGGCATACTGTATGTGCAACTGTACATCAGGCCCAGAGTATTGCACCAGTATCCAAAGAAATTGTATTTCCCTTTCTTATAGCTGTTAATGGGATCATTCATGACGTGGACACTCTCTCTAAAGGCACACAGCTCTTGACTATACTGGTAAATAGTGGTGGGCTATACAAGATGAATCGTCTTTATATAACGCCTGACGGCTTTTTCTTCAGAGTGAAGATTTTAGCAGTGGACAATTTAAACTGCCACAAATCCTGTTTGGACTTCAAACTTGGTGAGAAATTATTGCATTGAACAATATTGACTGTTCAACAACATTGTAGTGCACGATACCGCTCAATGGGGGTTATTCAGGTTTGTTAGCAAACAAAAAAAGCACACTAATGGGCAAAACCATATTGCACTGCAGGTGGGACAGATGTAACGTGCAGAGAGAGTTAGATATGGGTGGGTTATATTGTTTCTGTGCAGGGTAAATACTGGCTGCTTTATTTTTACACTGCAATTTAGACTTCAGTTTGAACACATCCCACCCAAATCTAACTCTCTCTGCACATGTTATATCTGCCTCCCCTACAATGCAACATAGGGGGTAATTCAGAGTTGATTGCAGCAGCAAATCTGTTATCAGATGGGCAAAACCATGTGCACTGCACTGCAGGGGGGCAGATATAACATGTCAGGGGGGGCAGATATAACAACGGACAATTGATGCCTCCAGCCGGCCTCTTCCTGTCAATCTTCCTGCGGTCGTGGGTGCGATCGCTTTCTTCATTAGTTCTGTCGCTCCCTGGCGACGGCATGGGTCACAATGTGCAGGCACACTACACACCTGATCGCACCACTGCGAAAAACGGCAGCGTGCGATCAGGTCGGAAAGACCCCCATAGTTTTGCCCAACTACTAAAAAAAATTTGCTGCTGCGATCAACTCTGAATTATCCCCATAGTTTGGCACAATTGCTAACTTTTTTGGTTAGCTAACAAACCTGAATAAGGCCCAATAAATTTTCCTGAGTGCAAATATTCATCACATTTTGTAAAAATATTGGGGAGCTTTTATTTACATTCCTGCAATGCTAAACAGGTACAAAAACTGCTGCACACATGATACATTTATAATAGAAGTCATACGGATAATCAGTGCCAGATTATATCACATTTAATAAAAATGCAACATTTCAGAAACACAAATGAAAAATGATTATCAGTAAAGACCTGGGGCCTATCCCAATCACCTGTGATGAAACATCAGGAGCGGAAAAACTGGTGTTTTTCACGATTTTTCCTGATGTTTCACAGATTTATTTGTTTTACAGGGTATCCAGTTTGATCTCCCATAAAAAATAATAATAATAATTTGGCTGAAAACACAGGATCAGTGAAACCTGTGTGCTATTGCCGCCACAGCCAGGCAGGTGAAGTAAAATCCCAGGTAAGCTGTGGTAACCAGCCCAGTCAGTGTTCCATGGCCGCTGGCGGAGATCATGTTACGGGGGAGGATGCTGAAATGCCGAATCATTGGATCAGCCATGGGTTTTTCTGTTTGCAGGTATCGGAAGCCCCAATAAGCCACTAATAGGATAACCCAACATGAAATCATTACCCGCAGTAATTGGTTATTTCCCCTGGTTAGGTCAAGCACAGCAGTCCAGCAAACAGAAAAAAACAGCAGCAGATATATAGAAGCTTTAAGACGTTTCCCTAAATGCCCTGCAGTGCAGCAGTCAATTTTTCAAAAACATAAATAAAATCTTTCAGATGTCTGTCATGACCAGGTAATAGGGTGTGCCACCCTGTTTGGCAGGTGTTTTACAGATTTCTGATAGGGTTTTCTTAACATCAGTGCTGTTACTGGCCGCTTCTTCTGGTACAACTAGCCTACCAAACACCCACTGATTGCCAACTGCACAACAGACTATTCACTTGTGACTGGCAGACAGAAATGTCTGAATTACCCGGCTTTTACCCAGCATTTCAGTGCCGAGTATTTTGCCGGTCCCTGCCTGACCCCTCTTTCACACAGACAAGCAAATTACCAGGTCAAGAATTTCTACCCGGTAATTTGCGGATCAAAACGGGTATTTCGTCGGAGTGAAAGGGTCAATCTGGGTAGAAAGTCCAGAGACTTTCAACCCAGTTAACCCTTTCACACAGAAAAGTACCGGTGTTTATCGGCAAATTACCGGGTAGAACATCTTCACCCGGGAATTTGCCTTTCTGACACTTGCTTCTATGTGTAACTACTAAGGCAGATCTTCTTTTCTGGCAACTATGGCTAGTTCTCCTGACTGCTTACTTTGGATCTGGACATCAGGGTAACATAGTCATGAATAAGACCACTGTTTCTACACAGGACTGCTAGAAATAATTATATCTGTTCAGTAAGTTGTTCCTGGCTTTGTATGGGGAAAAGTGGATTTAGCCACACCCAATTTTAATAACCATCTCTCTATGGGGTAAATTTACTAAAGCTTCTAGAACACAGAATTGGTGATTTTGCCCATAGCAACCAATCAGATGCTGTCTATCATCTCTCTATTGCCTTTTAGCAAATGATAGACAGCATCTGATTGGTTGCTATGGGCAACACCACCAATTCTCTGTTTTAGAAGCTTTAGTAGATGTACCCCTATGTGTGCTAAAGTGCCTCTAAGCTTTAGGACCTTGATTAATGTACGTATTGTGTTTTTATAGACATTTTAACAAATTTTTAGGGCAATGAAGGTACAGAAATAAAAAAATAAAGGGGGAAGGGGAGCATATCACAAAAAGTGAAAGAATAACATTATGACAGAGTAGCTGCATCAGCCTTATAAGACAAGAGGATTTCTAACAACATGATATAATAAAAATGTGATTGGTAACAAAAGTTTTAAGAGAAAGGGAAGGGTAGGAAAGGCAGAGAGTTTAGTATGGGAAGACAAGTAAATGGTAGAGTCTGGCATCATACAAAACATATTAAAGATTTAGCAAGATGAGGCAAAGTGCTCTCTCCATTGAGACCAAACTCTAGAAACAGGGCTTCTCAACCACAGTCCTCAAGGCACACGAACAGTCCAGATTTTAAGGCTAGCCATAATTGAGCACAGGTGTTTTTTTGGGGGGATCTGCACATGCGCAGAAGCTGCATTATTCATGTGCAGATCTGGGGCTGCAATGTCGCTCACAGCGACCCAAATGCTACATGACTGACATGCTGCTTTCCTTTGGGGTTGGTGACAGACAGCATTATAGAAAAGAGGGCATGTTGGCCCTGTTTTCTGTGCGTGCTAAAGTCATTGGCTGTGTTCTTGGATGCAGATGCACTGGCTTCAGCAGCGTGATTTCCCAGCCACCATGAGTAACCTAAGGATCACTCAGATGACCAATGTTCACGCAGATGATCCAACTCTAATTATTATTATTATTATTAGCCTTTAGTTATATGGCGCCACAAGGGTTCCGCAGCGCCCAGTTACAGAGTACATAAACAAATCATTTTTAGATGAGCTATGTTAAAGATGTAAAAGAAATGGGTTTACCACAGGGCAATTCCCTTTAAGCATAACAATTACATATATATTTTAAAGTAATCAATTTAACAATTGTATTTTTGCTTTGTGTAGGGAGCAGATACATTATAATGGGGCAGATTTATCACAAGAGGATGGAATTACCATTGTCCATGCAGCAAACTATCAGTGGACGTCTAAGAGCTGGAGATGGTCTTGTGACAAGTGGCAGCAATTTTGTGAAACGATTTAACCGGAAGAAAGAACGCAAGGTGCTCGCAGCCATGCACTCAAAGTGTCAATGATTCTGATACAAACATACTGGAGAGCATTTATTGTTTGGCAAGATTTTTTTTCTGACCGATATGAATTTTCATACTGCGCATGCACACAGAGTTTTTACATATTCATTTAGATCTATATTTGACTGCCCCCCCCCCCCCCCCAACATTTGGATAGGTGCAGCAGCGATGGGCAAAGCAAAATCTGTGTACACTGAGGGCGTATTATACTGTAGTAATGCAACATAGTAGGATGGGGGCACGACTCCAGATACACCGTTTAGTATCAGTTTCTCTTGCAGGCCTCTAAGGTTGGTGCAACAATATGCAAAGATGTGATGAGTACCATCTTCCGGCTAATAACTTACTAAGACAATAGTCCTCTTGTGTAGAAGACATTACATTATATACAAATAGTGCAACATATCATTAGCATTTGGGGAAGAGGGGAAGTCAGTTGCACAGGAAAAGATATAATTGGTGTCTTTATCATATAGACTTGTAAATACCACTAATTTGTGTACGGCATCAATTGTTCATACACATTTGGGGGTGCTACCACAGATCATGTTACAATGCAAGATAAAGGAGGGGGGGAAAAAGGAGAAAGGATCGGTTTATGGTGAACAAATAATTAGAATTTACCTTTTAATTAATTCATTTTAAAATCGGTGACATATTATATTGTCACATATCTTACTAATTAGTTGCATGCGAAATATAAAAAAAAACATATATAACAGTTATGTGAAAGTATGACAATACTGTGAGCTACAAAAAAAGGATAAACAAAGATTGTTAAAAAAACAGAGCGTCTGTTTTGTGTCTGTCCTCATAAATCACCGACTATTTAAGGATAATAAGAATTTACTTACCGATAATTCTATTTCTCGGAGTCCGTAGTGGATGCTGGGGTTCCTGAAAGGACCATGGGGGAATAGCGGCTCCGCAGGAGACAGGGCACAAAAGTAAAGCTTTCCGATCAGGTGGTGTGCACTGGCTCCTCCCCCTATGACCCTCCTCCAAGCCAGTTAGGTACTGTGCCCGGACGAGCGTACACAATAAGGGAGGAATTTTGAATCCCGGGTAAGACTCATACCAGCCACACCAATCACACCGTACAACTTGTGATCTAAACCCAGTTAACAGTATGATAACAGCGGAGCCTCTGAAAAGATGGCTCACAACAATAATAACCCGATTTTTGTAACTATGTACAAGTATTGCAGATAATCCGCACTTGGGATGGGCGCCCAGCAGCCACTACGGACTCCGAGAAATAGAATTATCGGTAAGTAAATTCTTATTTTCTCTATCGTCCTAGTGGATGCTGGGGTTCCTGAAAGGACCATGGGGATTATACCAAAGCTCCCAAACGGGCGGGAGAGTGCGGATGACTCTGCAGCACCGAATGAGAGAACTCCAGGTCCTCCTTAGCCAGGGTATCAAATTTGTAGAATTTAGCAAACGTGTTTGCCCCTGACCAAGTAGCTGCTCGGCAAAGTTGTAAAGCCGAGACCCCTCGGGCAGCCGCCCAAGATGAGCCCACCTTCCTTGTGGAATGGGCATTTACATATTTTGGCTGTGGCAGGCCTGCCACAGAATGTGCAAGCTGAATTGTATTACACATCCAACTAGCAATAGTCTGCTTAGAAGCAAGAGCACCCAGTTTGTTGGGTGCATACAGGATAACAGCAAGTCAGTTTTCCTGACTCCAGCCGTCCTGGAACATATTTTCAGGGCCCTGACAACATCTAGCAACTTGGAGTCCTCCAAGTCCCTAGTAGGTGCAAGGCACCACAATAAGCTGGTTCAGGTGAAACACTGACACCACCTTAGGGAGAGAACTGGGGACGAGTCCGCAGCTCTGCCCTGTCCGAATGGACAAACAGATATGGGCTTTTTTTGAGAAAAAACCACCAATTTGACACTCGCCTGGTCCAGGCCAGGGCCAAGAGCATGGTCACTTTTCATGTGAGATGCTTCAAATCCACAGATTTGACTGGTTTTAAACCAATGTGATTTGAGGAATCCCAGAACTACGTTGAGATCCCACAGTGCCACTGGAGGCACAAAAGGGGGTTGTATATGCAATACTCCCTTGACAAACTTCTGGACTTCAGGAACTGAAGCCAATTCTTTCTGGAAGAAAATCGACAGGGCCGAAATTTGAACCTTAATGGACCCCAATTTGAGGCCCATAGACACTCCTGTTTGCAGGAAATGCAGGAAACGACCGAGTTGAAATTTCTTTGTGGGGCCTTCCTGGCCTCACACCACGCAACATATTTTCGCCACATGTGGTGATAATGTTGTGCGGTCACCTCCTTTCTGGCTTTGACCAGGGTAGGAATGACCTCTTCCGGAATGCCTTTTTCCCTTAGGATCCGGCTTTCCACCGCCATGCCGACAAACGCAGCTGCGGTAAGTCTTGGAACAGACATGGTACTTGCTGAAGCAAGTCCCTTCTTAGCGGCAGAGGCCATAAGACCTCTGTAAGCATCTCTTGAAGTTCCGGGTACCAAGTCCTTCTTGGCCAATCCGGAGCCATGAGTATAGTTCTTACTCCTCTACGTCTTATAATTCTCAGCACCTTAGGTATGAGAAGCAGAGGAGGGAACACATACACCGACTGGTACACCCACGGTGTTACCAGAACGTCCACAGCTATTGCCTGAGGGTCTCTTGACCTGGCGCAATACCTGTCCCGTTTTTTGTTCAGACGGGACGCCATCATGTCCACCTTTGGTATTTCCCAACGGTTTACAATCATGTGGAAAAAACTTCCCGATGAAGTTTCCACTCTCCCGGGTGGAGGTCGTGCCTGCTGAGGAAGTCTGCTTCCCAGTTTCCATTCCCGGGATGAAACACTGCTGACAGTGCTATCACATGATTTTCCGCCCAGCGAAAAGTCCTTGCAGTTTTTGCCATTGCCCTCCTGCTTCTTGTGTCGCCCTGTCTGTTTACGTGGGCGACTGCCGTGATGTTTTTCCCACTGGATCAATACCGGCTGACCTTGAAGCAGAGGTCTTGCTAAGCTTAGAGCATTATAAATTTACCCTTAGCTCCAGTATATTTATGTGGAGAAAAGTCTCCAGACTTGATCACACTCCCTGGAAATTTTTTCCTTGTGTGACTGCTCCCCAGCCTCTCGGGCTGGGCTCCGTGGTCACCAGCATCCAAACCTGAATGCCGAATCTGCGGCCCTCTAGAAGATGAGCACTCTATAACCACCACAGGAGAGACACCCTTGTCCTTGGATATAGGGTTATCCGCTGATGCATCTGAAGATGCGATCCGGACCATTTGTCCAGCAGATCCCACTGAAAAGTTCTTGCGTGAAATCTGCCGAATGGAATTGCTTCGTAGGAAGCCACCATTTTTACCAGGACCCTTGTGCAATGATGCACTGTTTTTAGGAGGTTCCTGACTAGCTCGGATAACTCCCTGGCTTTCTCTTCCGGGAGAAACACCTTTTTCTGGACTGTGTCCAGAATCATCCCTAGGCACAGCAGACGTGTCGTCGGGATCAGCTGCGATTTTGGAATATTTAGAATCCACCCGTGCTGTTGTAGCAGTATCCGAGATAGTGCTACTCCGACCTCCAACTGTTCCCTGGACTATGCCCTTATCAGGAGATCGTCCAAGTAAGGGATAATTAAGACGCCTTTTCTTCGAAGAAGAATCATCATTTCGGCCATTACCTTGGTAAAGACCCGGGGTGCCGTGGACAATCCAAACGGCAGCGTCTGAAACTGATAGTGACAGTTCTGCACCACGAACCTGAGGTACCCTTAGTGAGAAGGGCAAATTTGGGACATAGAGGTAAGCATCCCTGATGTCCCGGGACACTATATAGTCCCCTTCTTCCTGGTTCGTTATCACTGCTCTGAGTGACTCCATCTTGATTTGAACCTTTGTAAGTGTTCAAAAATTTTTTTAGAATAAGTCTCACCTAGCCTTCTGGCTTCAGTACCACAATATAGTGTGGAATAATACCCCTTTTCTTGTAGTAGGAGGGGTAATTTAATTATCACCTGCTGGGAATACAGCTTGTGAATTTTTTCCCATACTGCCTCCTTGTCGGAGGGAGACCTTGGTAAAGCAGACTTCAGGAGCCTGCGAAGGGGAAACGTCTCGACATTCCAATCTGTACCCCTGGGATACTACTTGTAGGATCCAGGGGTCCTGTACGGTCTCAGCGCCATGCTGAGAACTTGTCAGAAGCGGTGGAACGCTTCTGTTCCTGGGAATGGGCTGCCTGCTGCAGTCTTCTTCCCTTTCCTCTATCCCTGGGCAGATATGATCTTATAGGGACGAAAGGACTGAGGCTGAAAAGACGGTGTCTTTTTCTGCAGAGATGTGACTTAGGGTAAAAACGGCGGATTTTCCAGCAGTTGCCGTGGCCACCAGGTCCGATGGACCGACCCCAAATAACTCCTCTTCCTTTATACGGCAATACACCTTTGTGCCGTTTGGAATCTGCATCACCTGACCACTGTCGTGTCCATAACATCTTCTGGCAGATATGGACATCGCATTTACTCTTGATGCCAGAGTGCAAATATCCCTCTGTGCATCTCGCATATATAGAAATGCATCCTTTAAATGCTCTATAGTCAATAAAATACTGTCCCTGTCAAGGGTATCAATATTTTTAGTCAGGGAATCCGACCAAGCCACCCCAGCTCTGCACATCCAGGCTGAGGCGATCGCTGGTCGCAGTATAACACCAGTATGTGTGTATATACTTTTTATGATATTTTCCAGCCTCCTGTCAGCTGGTCCTTGAGGACGGCCCTATCTATAGACGGTACCGCCACTTGTTTTGATAAGCGTGTGAGCGCCTTATCCACCCTAAGGGGTGTTTCCCAACGCGCCCTAACTTCTGGCGGGAAAGGGTATACCGCCCATAATTTTCTATCGGGGGGAACCCACGCATCATCACACACTTTATTTAATTTATCTGATTCAGGAAAAACTACGGTAGTTTTTTCACATCCCACATAATACCCTCTTTTGTGGTACTTGTAGTATCAGAAATATGAAACACCTCCTTCATTGCCTTTAACGTGTGGCCCTAATAAGGAATACGTTTGTTTATTCACCGTCGACACTGGATTCAGTGTCCGTGTCTGTGTCGACCGACTAAGGTAAACGGGCGTTTTAAAACCCCTGACGGTGTTTTTGAGACGTCTGGACCGGTACTAATTGTTTGTCGGCCGTCTCATGTCGTCAACCGACCTTGCAGCGTGTTGACATTATCACGTAATTCCCTAAATAAGCCATCCATTCCGGTGTCGACTCCCTAGAGAGTGACATCACCATTGCAGGCAATTGCTCCGCCTCCTCACCAACATCGTCCTCATACATGTCGACACACACGTACCGACACACAGCACACACACAGGGAATGCTCTGATAGAGGACAGGACCCACTAGCCCTTTGGAGAGACAGAGGGAGAGTTTACCAGCACACACCAAAAACGCTATAATTATATAGGGACAACCTTATATAAGTGTTTTCCCTTATAGCATCTTTTTTATATATTTCTAACGCCAATTTAGTGCCCCCCCTCTCTGTTTTAACCCTGTTTCTGTAGTGCAGTGCAGGGGAGAGCCTGGGAGCCTTCCCTCCAGCCTTTCTGTGAGGGAAAATGGCGCTGTGTGCTGGGGAGATAGGCCCTGCCCCTTTTTCGGCGGCCTCGTCTCCCGCTCTTAACGGATTCTGGCAGGGGTTAAATATCTCCATATAGCCTCCGGAGGCTATATGTGAGGTATTTTTAGCCAAAATAGGTATTCATTTGCCTCCCAGGGCGCCCCCCTCCCAGCGCCCTGCACCCTCAGTGACTGCCGTGTGAAGTGTGCTGAGAGGAAAATGGCGCACAGCTGCAGTGCTGTGCGCTACCTTTAGAAGACTGAGGAGTCTTCTGCCGCCGATTCTGGACCTCTTCTTACTTCAGCATCTGCAAGGGGGCCGGCGGCAAGGCTCCGGTGACCATCCAGGCTGTACCTGTGATCGTCCCTCTGGAGCTGATGTCCAGTAGCCAAGAAGCCAATCCATCCTGCACGCAGGTGAGTTCACTTCTTCTCCCCTAAGTCCCTCGTTGCAGTGATCCTGTTGCCAGCAGGACTCACTGTAAAATAAAAAACCTAAGCTAAACTTTTCTAAGCAGCTCTTTAGGAGAGCCACCTAGATTGCACCCTTCTCGGCCGGGCACAAAAATCTAACTGGCTTGGAGGAGGGTCATAGGGGGAGGAGCCAGTGCACACCACCTGATCGGAAAGCTTTACTTTTGTGCCCTGTCTCCTGCGGAGCCGCTATTCCCCCATGGTCCTTTCAGGAACCCCAGCATCCACTAGGACGATAGAGAAAAATAATTTTCTGTGTTTCTTATTGGAGTCAGTGTTATAAATTAACACTAATATAACAGAGCTACTATTTCTGTGCTTCTATAAAAATCTTGGCATATTGCCCAGAATTAATAAAGTATGGATACAATACTATGTTGCAATCTTCAATATTGCAACAAAGTAACCCTGTATATTACACAATATGCTGTTGTGTAATATACAGGGTTACTTTGTTGCACCTTCACATCCAAAAGGAGGCCAGCGTAATGAAAGGGTATGGTAAAAATGCACAATGTAAATCAGTAACACGCTAGGAACACCTTATGTTACAAAAGATCTGACAGTCCACGGATAGAGGAAGAATAGGAGGGGGAGTTATGAAAGTCAAATCAAAGACACCATATTTGTGTAAATTTGTGGGGCTAGGTGGTGATTTTTTTCCACCTCAGCAAGGTGCCATACTTTACTTTACAGCTGTGGGGTGGGCAATAAGGAAATTTCCAGGGGGAGGCAATCAAGCTTCAGTTTGCATTGATAAGGGAGGAGGGGAGTTGGACCCGGATCTACCCCCCACTGAGATTCAAATTTAGGGGAGGGGGGTTTAAAGGTGAGAAGAATACTATAAAGAATCAAGATAATATAAGTGTATGTCCAGGAAACCCCTGCCTCTATTTGTGGGGGACGTTCTAAAAGTCAGAAAGCTCATCCATGGCTAATTATTTTTTCAGACAAAATGGACAAACCGGCAACATATTGAATAGATATTAAAGATGTGGAAGGAGGTTAATATTTATGAATATAATTATACCCAGCCATGAGATAATCTGTGTTTTTGCCACCTGAACCAGTCTGCCTTTATAGCAGAATGTATCCAGGGGTATTTTTTTTACTGATAAAGAGAGTCATAATGGTAAGGAGACACCTGATATATTCGCTTTCTTCCAAGTGAATTTATAGTTCAATCAAAAGAGTGGCTTTGGTCTTAGAGTAATTCATCTTATAGCCTGAAAGCGTGGAGTAAGCAGTAAGAATCTCATACAAGGAAAAGGAGGGAGGGGTTGGGGGGTAAGAAAGTCAGGAGGATGATGGCAGCGAACACGTATATTTTATAAGCAGAGTAACTTACCAAAATCCTCTTGCTATCTGGAGAGAGGTTCTATAACCAAAGCAAAGATCAGGGGCTAATGTAGGCATCCCTGTTTCATGCCATTGGTAATTTGAAGGGGATCAGAAGTAAGACCATTCACTAAAACTCTCGCCAAGGGTGCTGAGTAGATGAGTTGAACTCCTGTGAAGTGAAAGCCATTTAAACCAAAAATAGGATTTTGGTACTTACCAGATAAATCCTTTTTTGAATCCATAGAGGGCACTGGAGTACTCTTGGGATATGGATGGGGCGTTAGCAGGGAGAGGAACATTTAAATATTTAAATTAGTAACCGTCTCCCCCCTCCATACTCCCCAAGATGCCTCAGTGTTTTTTGCTGAACCAAACAGGAGCGAAGGAGAGGATGATGAACAATGGACAATTACATTATAAGATAACGAACTAAAAATTTGAAACGACAACAGATAATCACCTTAACATTCAAACAAGCAGGTGACAATGTGTTCCATAAGATAAACTGCGTTTTCCTTACCACTCCCAGGCAACGGTCAGTTGCCACCCATAAATGCCCTTGTGAAGTCTAATTAACTATCAGGAAGAAAGGCAATACTTTAAATACACAGATGTTCAGGTCGGTGCGACCGTTAAGCGTGTGTGTGTATAACCCCTATCAAATGCGTACACGTTGAGTGTGCACGCCGTCACGCTGTTAGCACAGAGTAGCTACACGTGCGCTGGAATACACTCTATAACCCCTAACAGGAAAATGAATGCGACACCAATTGTATGTGCAATGTTGCAGATCTGACCCAGCAACAGTTATTTACTTAGAAAAGGGGTACAACAAGAAATACAATCACATAAGAGAAAAGGCTACAATCAATGGATACATGTTTGTTCGCCTGTGCCACCCGGTTCCGGTCCTCAGTCAATCTTGGTAGATGACCTTCAGAGAATGTGTATGACCGGACAGGAGGCATGGATTTTATACATTAGTCCAAATCATGAAACAATGGGAACTGTAATCTCTTCACCTATAGGTCAAAGGGCTGGTCATTTACAGTACAGGAGGGGTCATAGGTCGGTTTGAATAGGTGGGCGATGCCTGGTCAAGGTGCACTTGCAGTTGTCCTCCTCTGGGTTCCCGCCGAATATCAAGAGAACAGTAAATACAGTTAATAATAGGATTTTGGTACCTACCGGTAAATCCTTTTCTCTTAGTCCGTAGAGGATGCTGGGGACTCCAAAAGGACCATGGGGTATAGACGGATCCGCAGGAGCCTGGGCACACTATAAAGACTTAAACTGGGTGTGAACTGGCTCCTCCCTCTATGCCCCTCCTCCAGACCCCAGTTAGAAAACTGTGCCCAGGAGAGATGGACATTTCGAGGAAAGAACTTATTGTTATAACACGGTGAGTGTCCTACTAGCTCACACCTCAAACACACCGTAGAACATAGCATTCAGTAGAATACAGCATGAAACCACAGCCACATGTTGAGAGAATATGCAACCCAAAGCGTGTGTCCACATAAGCAAAAATAAGACCCCGCATGCCACTGCATGAAAAAAATGGTAGCAACCGCCTGACAGAGAAGACACTCCACCAGGGTGTAACCAAAACCTTAACTGCAGACCCCGTACGCACTGGGACGGGCGCCCAGCATCCTCTACGGACTAAGAGAAAAGGATTTACCAGTAGGTACCAAAATCCTATTTTCTCATACGTCCTAGAGGATGCTGGGGACTCCAAAAGGACCATGGGGTTCATACCAAAGCTCCAAAACGGGCGGGAGAGTGCGGACGACTCTGCAGCACCGAATGAGCAAACCAAAGAGGTTCCCAACAATCATGGTATCAAACACGTAGAGCATAGCAAAAGCGTTTGATCCTGACCAATAATCCGCTCGGCAAAGTTGAACCGCCTAGACTCCTTGGGCAACCGCCCAAGAAAAACCCATCTTTTCATTAGAGTGGGCTTCCACCGACTTCGGTCACAGCAATCCAACCATCAAACAACATGCCAAAACGTATCACAGCTTCAGCGTGTAACAGACTGCATACTGCAGTCACCCCCAGCAGGTTGGGAGCATACCGGAGAAACAGAGCCTCTGTTTCTCCAAACTGATCCAAATTGGCGACCTAAATATTCAAATCCCCGGCAGCACCGAGGGACTCCGAATCAGCTAATGCCTAAGGAACCACCGGTATCAAAAAACAGACCGTTTTCTGCGAAACCCAGAAACCACTCTTTGGTAGAACTACAATCCGAGTTCACAAGTCCTCTCTGTCTACCTGGAAGATCAAACAAGGTTCTTGTGAGACAAACCCACCACGTCCGCCACCCACCTTGCGGACGCCAAAGCCAATAGCATGACCACTTTCCAAGAGAGAATTTTAAGAAATAATAAGGCCATACTGCACCGAAATGGAGCCTAACTGTAGGCCTGCATCCACCATGGCTTGTATGGATAATAACTACCTAGGTGAAAGTCTTCCGTAGGAACCATCCTGGATTCACACCAAGACACAGAATTACGCCAACCACGGCGGTAAGACTTTGCCGTTACTTCTGTTCTAGCCTGAGACATTGAGGAAACGGCTTCACTGAGAACATCCTTCCGGCTTAGAATATGGCAGACGCATTAGCGGTAAGTCTTGGTACACGCCCTGATCTAGTTGTAACAGTTCCTCCCGTAAAGGAAGAGGGCAGGAAACTCCCATGAGCAAATCATGACCAAACATTATAGCAAAACCTCCTTGGCTAAATCAGATCCCAGAGGATCGCCTGAACCTATGTACTTCTTTCGTTTATCACCATCCGAAAGAATGAAATAGGAGAGGCCACATGACCAATTGCAACCCTCCACAAAAGATGTCACTTCTGTGAAAACTTCTCGACGATGACCAAATTTTTTTTTTTCCCGGATGGAGATCGCGTCAGCAGAGGAATCTATTTCTCCTTCGCTAACCCCCGGCACGAATACTACCAGACTTTTTGCCCCACGGCAAAACTGTGCATCTTCTGCCATTGCCGCTTTGCTTCTCGTTCCGTCACAGCGGCTTACTCATGCCCTTGCTGATAAGTTGTCTGGCAGAACTAACATGGGCCTTACACGAGAATACGTTCGTCGACAATATCTCTTAAATCAAGAAAGCTTATTGCAGACAAGCTTTCCAACTTAACCTTAACTTCTGTAAATACGTCCCTTGCAAGGCCTACTCTCCAGCCTCGGATATCCTTATGCACGGATACCAGGATCTAACCTTGGATCCCGAGCCTTCATCTCTCTAGAAGAAGAACACCGAGCAGACACCACAGGAGTGATGTCCTGGCCTTTAGGATTATATTCCGGTGCATGCGCAGGGGAAACACGGACCACAATTTCAACCGGCCCCTTGAAAGCCACTCTGGCGATAGACCTTCTCACCAAAACAGGCCTCGTAGGCCGCACCCATCTGTTTTAGTAACAGAACATATTGATGCCTTTACCACAGGAAAAAACCCTGAACATTAACCGGTCAGTATCTACTCTAAAACCCACCTCCGACAACTGTGTCGGTGGGAACAACAGCCAATCCCTGTGTCGAAGAACAGTCAGAGAGAACCAACGATTTGCACCTTTATACAGGGACAACCGGACAATGTCCTGAACCTGACGCCCCTCTGTAAGACGTAGCGTACTACCTCCCCATCCAGAGGGAACGGCCAGATCCATTAGAAAAAAACAGGAAGGGGAACAACCGTAACTCAGAATGCTCCCCAATTCGATTCTATAAATAACTCAGAAGTCTTAGTCTATTCCTGGACTAACTGAAATTATTAGACGAGCGCTCCTGGAGTGGGAACTAGCCAGATAGACTCAGCGACCAGTGGTGGATGTGTTGGAAACAGAAAACGTCATCCACTTCTGCGAACCTACCAAGGCTGCAGAACTCTTACCTTCCAACCTTCCATTGTCTGCCCAGAAAAGGAACAAAGAACGGTATCGAACCGGTGAAAACGACTGCATCTCACAAAAGAATGCGTCACCAACCTTTGTGAAGGAGGCTAACTCACGAAAGTAGACTTACCAGGTGTATCCGCCGAGAGTGACTGACCAGAGGGCTCACCAAACAGTTGTATACGTCCCCCGAGTATCTCCCGGATACAACCTCAGCACTTACCCGGCTACACCTCCTGTTGTCACGCGGCAGCCTGCTGCAATGTTAAAAGTAGGAACAACATTAGCAAGCTTACCCACTGTGAGTAGGGTAATTCTATCGGATGCCTACCCGAATACAACCCTCCCACATGAGCATGTAATGCAAATAAGGAGAATGTAAAGAAATAAAATATCACTTAGCTTCCTGTGTATGATCCTTTGCGACCGGGCTCTGCGTCGACCTGGAGTTGACTGCCGTAATGTTCTCTCCGCGTCGGGAAGAGAATAATATTCGGACTCCTTGAGAGGATCGAAAACCAACTCGTTACGGCCAATCTAGAGCTTTATCAATAGAGCGATCAGTACACGAGAAGAATACCATTATCCTAGCATTCATGGATATACATAATGTAATACACAATAAAACACACATATCCTAACCATGCATATATAAATATATATCTATATACTTACATATATAGATATAACCTGTACGCAAGTGGATTGTCCAGACCCGTCAGGTCCCAGCAATGTCTTGTGAATGTGTATGACCATGTACTGACGTGCCCCCGATGTGGATCTACCAGGAAACGTTATGGTCGACAGAAACTGAGTAAATGTCGACAGCAAGGAGTAGTAAGCAGGCAAAAAATAATCTTAGAAACCCGAGGAGTCTGAGGGAAGTATGCATATACAATTTCAATAACACTCCCCCCACATATACCTATAAATATATACATACTGGTATATATATATATATATATATATATATATATATATATTATATATACCGATACAGGTCCAAGGCAATAACAGCCTGTTAATTTTTCTACCCCGGAATTACCGTTGATGCCGACAGGGCATCCACCGACCACTGTGTCTCCCTTAGCGCGTTTACTCGTTTTCAAACACACAAAACCAACCTGCTAATACTTATTTTTTATGAATCAAGTACCGCCCAGCGTCGGCGAAGCCGACAGTTATCTCCACCGCAGCTTGTGACAAAGCCCTAACACCTGTCGACATAAGTCGACTAACCAATAGTGGGTAAAAAACAGGGAAAGAGTGAGTTTATGTATCAGAACAAAGGATTAAGCGTCCATTATTAAACATAATGCTATATGATACCCATATAGCATTAACCACTCTGTGCCCCCCCTCCTTACTTACTATACAGTAACTCCTGGTGGGGACCTGAGGAAAAATGGCGCTGACTCCTGTGTGAGGGCTAAGCTCTGCCCCTTCCCGGCGCGCTGAAGCCTGCTCAATTAAATAAATATATAACCCCCAAAAACTAGCTGGGGTACCCTATATACAGGGGGTAACCCCCTGTGTAACTTACTTCTGTTCCCATCGCAGCTCAGGGCGCCCCGCCTGCGTCCTGCACCCACGGAAACCGTTGGTGTGTGGGAGCTATGGACCGCAGCGTGCACGCTGCGGTCTCCCGGCGGGGCGAAGACACCCGGTGTCCGGGTATTTTCCCCCGCCCAGGATTCTCTTATCCATGCCGCCCAGGGCGCTCCCCCCCAGCGCCCTGCACCCTGGAGTCCGACGGGGAGCGGGAATAGAGAGCGCAGCGCTACTGCTGCTTCTCCCTCCCGTTCGCGGCGCACTGGCGGGGCGGGCGCCGAAGCATGTCCCCCCCCCCCGCCAGAGATTACATGTTTTTAAATGTTGCCCAGGGCGCTCCCCCCCCAGCGCCCTGCACCCTGCAGGACCGATGGAGTGCGGGAGCCGGGAGGGCAGCGCTACCGCTGCCTCTCCCTCCCGTTTGCGGCGCATTGGCGGGCGGGCTCCGAAGTATGTCCCCCCGCCAGTTATAAAACCTATCTTATTATATGCTGCCCAGGGCGCTCCCCCCCCAGCGCCCTGCAGGTGATGGAAAGCACGGGAGCCGGGAGCGCAGCGCTACCGCTGTCTCTCCCCCCTGCGACACGCTGGCGGGGTGAACATATGCTGTGCCCAGGCACCGTAATATGACCCCCGCCAGCCTTATAGACCGTCAGTAACATGCCCCCAGGGTGCTCCCCCCCCAGCGCCCTGCCAGAGACGTTGGTGTGTGGGAGCATGGAGCGCAGCACTACCGCTGTGCTTACCTCAGTTACTGAAGTCTTCTGCCGTCACTGAAGTCTTCTTTTCTTCCAATACTCACCCGACTTCTGTCTTCTGGCTTTCGTGAGGGGATTGACGGCGTGGCTCCGGGAACAAGCAGCTAGGCGTACCAAGTGATCGAACCCTCTGGAGCTAATGGTGTCCAGTAGCCGAGAAGCAGAGCCTTGAAACTCACAGAAGTAGGTCCTGCTTCTCTCCCTTCACTCCCACGCTGCAGGGAGCCTGTAGCCAGCAGGTCTCCCTGAAAATAAAAAAACCTAACAAAGTCTTTCAGAGAAACTCAGGAGAGCTCCCCTAGTGTGCATCCAGTCACTCCTGGGCACAAAGTCTAACTGGGGTCTGGAGGAGGGGCATAGAGGGAGGAGCCAGTTCACACCCAGTTTAAGTCTTTATAGTGTGCCCAGGCTCCTGCGGATCCGTCTATACCCCATGGTCCTTTTGGAGTCCCCAGCATCCTCTAGGACGTATGAGAAATTAATATTCTGTTCCTGCGCATATCTATGCACAGGAACGTGCTATCTTCTGCAAACTGCTACCGGAATATTGCTCTAAAAAATAGGATTTTGGTACTTACCAGGTAAATCCTTTTCTTTGAATCCATAGGGGGCACTGGAGTACTCTTGGGATATGGACGGCGTAGCAGAACAAAGGCACTGAATATTTAAATTTAGAACTCTCCACCCCTCCATATCCCAGAGTACCTCAGTGTACGACCTCAGTGTTTTTTACTGAGCGAACAGGAACTATATAGAGAGGTTGACAATGGAGAATTCCTATAACATAACGGACAACAACAAAGTTGACCCATAACGTTACTGTCAACTAAACAGTTGACACCATAACCGATAGACCTTTATACTTTGAACCAATCGGTGAAACTGTGTTACCATAAGCTCCTCTGAGCTTAATACAAACCAGGTAAAATGTGTTACCATAAGCTCCTCTGAGCTTAAAACAACCCAGGTAAAACTGCTCTGGGTGGGCGTCCAGTGCCCCCTATGGATTCAAAGAAAAGGATTTACCTGGTAAGTACCAAAATCCTATTTTCTTTTTCATCCACTAGGGGTCACTGGAGTACTCTTGGGACGTACCAAAGCTTCCCTCGTGGGCGGGAGAGCTGTTTGGCACTTGTAACAGTAGGCGGCCAAAGCTAGATGCTGATGCCGCAACCGTTTCATAACGTGTAAACGTGCACAAACGTGTGCACTGAAAGCTATGTAGCCGCGTCGTAGACGCTCCACGACCAGCTGGTCCTGACATTCCCACAGAACCTGTGGGATGAGCTATTACTGACGTAGGCGACTGTAACTTAGCCTTAAAGTAAGCCTGACTTGTAGTCATTTTTATCCAACTGGATAATGTCTGCTGAGAAACTGGCTAACCCCAGTTGGCAGCATCATAGAGAACAAACAACGTATCCGTATTACGTACTGTAGACGTTCGGGACATATAGACGCGTAATGCGTGTACCACATTTAGAATTCTAGAATGTGCTGTCAACACAGGAACCACTATTGGTGTATTGATGTGAAGAATAAGAAATCGGAATTCGTCCGAAGTTCTGCTTTGTCATGAGAAAACTCAAATACGGTGGCTTGGAATACAAGGCACCCAAATATAAAACCAAAACCCTTGCCGAAGCTAAGGCTAGAAGAAAAACGTTTTCCAAGTGAGAAACGTAATCCCCATTTGTTGTAAGGGTTCAAATATGAAAACTGTAAGAAATGTGAACCCAACCTCAAGTCGCCTGGCACTGTAGGTGGGACAAATGGAGGCTGCACTTTGATGACACCTTGTAGAAAGGTGTGTACCGACGCAATAGAGTCAAACGTCTTTGAAAATAACTTGACCACACAGATACCTGCACCCTCAGTGCAGATAAACGCAGTTCTCCATCCCACCCCGTTTGTAAAATAACAGAATACGGGTAACTTGAAAGATGATGTCGGAAACTTCCGAGCTTCACCACCTATATAGGCACACCAAATTTTGTAATAATGATCTGCCGTAAGCGGCTTACTAGCTCGTAACATGGTTGGTATAACCGATACTGTAATGCCCTATTTCTTTTCTTAAGAGGGCGGTCTGAACCCCCACCCCGTCCACCGCAGCCGCGGTACATAGGTAATAGGTACATAGGTAACTAGGGGTAAAAGAACGGTCCCTGTTGTAACAGGTTGGACGTATTATGAGCGGGCCAAGATCGTGTGCAAGTATTCCTTGGAGATCGAGAAGCAAGCTCTCCGAAACCCATGAGATATCACCAATATGACTGTGACGAACTGTCTTATGATCCGTTTTAGCAACGGAGAGAGCAGCGGAAACTGGTGGAGCCAGATACACGATGCTGAATGACCACACGAATGTGAGAACCTCCACCGCCACTGCCCTTGTGATCTGTCGTTTTGTACACATACTGAGCGTTTGTAATTGTGGCGAGATGCCATCATGTATACCTGAGGGTAACCCCTTCTGTGGACTCACATATGAAACACCTCTGGATTGAATGCCCAGTTTTCAGGATATAAATCCCGACGGGTGAGATCATCTGTCTAACAGATATTCACTTCCGGAATGAACCCTGGCGACAACATCACCTAATGGTGTTCTGGGCAATTGAGGATTCAAGCTACCTGCCGCATTGCCATGTGGCTTCTTGGTCCTCCCTGATGTATATGCAACTCCCGTTGCGTTGTCTGACTGTACTTGGACAGACTGAAAGCAAAGCATGTAGTGCATTGTAAATTGCACGGAGTTCCAGGACATTTATAGACAGCAATCTGTCGTGATCCGTTTTAGAACCCCTGTCGCTGCTTTTAACTACAACTCCTCAACCTCTGAGACTCTCGTCCAGAGTATATACACCCTCGCCCCCCTGTGGGAAACGCGAGAGAAGGCCAGCGAACTAACGCGCTTTGAAAACACATTATTGTTCCTAATAGGCGAATACACCAATGTACCGCTAGTGTGCGTGGCTTTTGCACTAATTGTACTAGCTGGTATATTTGTTCTTGCTGGTGTAGTAGGTAAATGTCTTTGATTTACCGTATTTATAATCATACCTAGGAATTGAAGTCGTTGAGACGGAATTAGATGCGATTGCTTTTTGAACTTGACCTGCCACCATGGTGTACGTTAGTAGCGCCAGTAAGAAGAATCTCTGTTGAGACAGAGTTCTTATGAGCAGATCGTCTAAGTATGGAACGATTGTCACTGGCAGGGCTCTGAGATGAGCTATCATCACCAACATCACTTTGGTAAATACCCGAGGCGTTGACAAGAAGCCAAACGGTAGATGAAATGGTTAATGGTTGTGGCGTTTTGCAAAACTCTAGAACCTGTGATGCGGTGACCAAACCGGAATGGGTATTGAAGATCAAGCGCAATTGTGCCATTTTGTGGCTCCAATTATGCAAATACTAACCGCAGAAATTCCATTTTCCAAACTGCAGTAAGTGACTTGCTGATTGAGACTGCGACGGAGCCCTCTGGTTTCGTTACGCCAAACAGAGGGGAATAAGTAACCCTGACTCTGTTGGTGTACCATGGCTGGAAATAAAAACAGCTGAAAACAGCAGAGACTGAATGGCAACCTGCCAAAACTCTTAATTTCGTCCGACAGAGGCAGTATTTTAACCTTTAAATAGCGGATATATCCATGAGTGGATGTTTGGAAACCCGGCATATGTGTAAAGGCGCGCTTCAACAATTGGAAATTTGAGATGGCCTAAGAGGTCGTCAAGCCACTGTCTTGTTGACTTTAGCGCCCTGGTGTTACAAGTCTTGACTTGTACCACAGCCTTGAAAAGACTGGATTCTAAAGACTTTCGTTTTGAAATTTATTAAACAACTTCTGGCCTTGTCGTGCTGAAACTAGCGACGCTAAAAAGCGAGAATCGAGGTAACAGCCGTCAGCAGAAGCTTTACAGAGATACTCTGGCGCTTTGTATTAACGATAAGTCAAACGTGATCGTCATTGTTTCCATACATAGAGCGCCTAGTGAGCCAAATGTATCTTGGGTGTTTATAATGTTTGACACAGACGAATTCACCAATGGTGGATTCTCCCACTTAGATGTGGAAACGGGTAAATAGACTTAAATCTTAGTCAGATATTCTAAATAAGAAATTCATTGAAAATCTGTTGTTTATTAAATTCGACGGATTAGATGTTAGAGTCTCCTTAGTCTCTGTAAATTCGAGACATTGACTCACTCACTGGTCATTAGCAATGTATGATTGCCCAAACCCCGCACTATCTGTGCTGGTTTAATGTGAGGTGTGACATAGAATTATCCGAATGCATTAAATTATAAGACCAGTTAAATTAACACCTTGGTACCCAAAGGAAAATTGTACCTTTGGAAAGACTCCTTCATTAGAGCTTGCGGAATAACTTCCGTCGATCTTACCGCTCTTGTCGAGCGGAGTTAATTTGAATTGCCAATGTTTAACATAGGATCTGGGATTCTGAAAGCCTACACACATAGTGAACATGTGGTAGATTTATGTCTCGTTTAAAAGTATTTTTAGTCTGCGCTGGAGCCTTACTCCCTATGCATACAGACACCACAATAGGCAACGGACAGACACCTGCACGACTTAGTAAAGTTATTATCTGAAGGTGTGTAATATATATTTATTTCTGGCTGAAAAGCAGTTCACATGGGCAGCCTATGTGAAACCAGAACCAAAAATTCCCACTAACACCCCTGCGCCTCTGGTGGCGTAGAGATGTATGGCAGGAATGTTCCGGAATTACAACTGTAAAACAACAGGAAGCATGGTTAAAATGGCCCCAATGCCATGCTGACCCTGATAATCACAGAACAATTGTTTCAGTGTTAATATAGCCTATTATACAATGATAATCACAAGCAGGGTACAACACATGCTCTAGTGTGAATAAATATATATATGCTCTTCACAGACATTAATATAGGCTCATAGCGTATTATACAGTGATAATATTAATATAGGCTAAATAGCCTATTATACAGTAATAATCACAGGGCATGTTACAATACATGCCTCACCATCATTAATATAGGCTCAATAGCCTTATTATACAGTGATAATAACAGACATTAAATAATCACAGGGCATGTTACAATACATGCCTCACCATCATTAATATAGGCTTCTAGTGAATATTTTACATCACCTTGCCGCTGTAATCCGCCAGATTCCACCGCCCCCCTTCCTCCCTGTAACGCTGTGTCTCAGCGGGAAGCCAGGGAATTCTTGCAGGGAGGCTTTTGCCGAGCAGCAGAGGTCACCAGGAGCGCTCCGTTGCTTCTGCTGGTGACTGACGGAGCGTCTGCGGGTGGCCGTTGCTAGGCGGCCGGACGGAGCGGCGGCCCGTTGTCACTCTTAGCGCTGTCTGCGGGTGGACGGAGCGGCGCCGGTTCTGGCATGCTGGGCGGCCGGACGTAGCGGCTGGGATGGCCGGACGGAGCGGCTGCCGTATGGAGCGGCTGGGGCGTCTGACGGGCGGATGTATGAGCGGCGGAAGCGGCATTACAATACCCCACATAGCGGGCGGCAGCCTGCGCTGACCGTCCCGTTCCCCAGCCTACCTTATCTGATCATGTCTCCAGTCATGGCTGCGACGGGACTTCTATTTGTAAGCTCCGTCTAGCTTCTCAGTTCATGGCTGCAACGGGGCTTCTATCTGTAAGCTCCGTCTAGCTTCTCAGTTCATGGCTGCGACGGGGCTTCTATCTGTAAGCTCCGTCCAGCTTGCAGGAGACAGTAGGCTGCCTGTGGCTGTGAGGGTGCTCTTTGTGAGGACCGACACGCCATGCGCTGCCTTGCAGCGGCACCATCCCGGACCCATGTTTTTCTAGAAACTGGGAAGGGAAGTGTAAAAAGTAAAAATAAAAATGAAAAATTAATAAAATCTTCCACAAGTGTGGGAACTCCCACAAGCCGATGTTAGTGCTGTGAGCACCGAAAAAACACTGAGGTCGTACACTGAGGTACTCTGGGATATGGAGGGGTGGAGAGTTCTAAATTTAAATATTCAGTGCCTTTGTTCTGCTACGCCGTCCATATCCCAAGAGTACTCCAGTGACCCCTAGTGGATGAAAAAGAAATACTGTACAGTTGGATACCAAACACCACCTCCTAACCTAATTCTGTCCCCTCATATCCTGTAAAGTCGAATCCCTCTGTTGTTATACCCTTAAAGCAAATGTAACTCGCTGGTGTGCTGCATGTGGGCTATGTGTAAATTATGCACTATGTGGATTAGATACGAGATATGTCTTTGTGGCTTTTCAATGCGAATGTACATGCTACCGTAATTACTCATACCACGCGCTAACACTCAAGACCGCGTGAGCGATTATTTGTAGCTTGCGAGTATGCGCACGCACGGCAGTACAAGCACCCGCACGGAGGCCACCTGTGTGGTGTTTGTACGTGATGCGTGTGGCTATAATATATCTAGGTTGATCCTCAATCTGCTCAATGTATACTCTAGAAAATGGTTAAATAGGCTTTACACTCCCCCACCTCACTTCTCCAGCACTGTGTAAACAAAAGAGGATCTCACATCCTACTTAAAGGTCATTACTTTCTTGCAAGGTATTGAGCAATCATCTTTAATATCCTCCTTATTCCTGTGACCTATAAAAATAATAATAATAGCTAACTCATTCCTCTTCGGACTGTAGTGTGTTGATCTCAGTCCTGTCCAAGAACACTGCCTTCTATCCAGCATACCTGCCCCACAACCAGGGTCCCCAAATGTCCAAGCAGTGGCAGTAAAAAATAAGAATTTACTTACCGATAATTCTATTTCTCGTAGTCCGTAGTGGATGCTCGGGACTCCGTAAGGACCATGGGGAATAGCGGCTCCGCAGGAGACTGGGCACAAAAGTAAAGCTTTAGAACTACCTGGTGCACTGGCTCCTCCCCCTATGACCCTCCTCCAAGCCTCAGTTAGGATACTGTGCCCGGACGAGCGTACACAATCAGGAAGGATTTTGAATCACGGGTAAGACTCATACCAGCCACACCAATCACACCATATAACTTGTGATCTAAACCCAGTTAACAGCATGATAACAGAGGAGCCTCTAGAAAAGATGGCTCACTACAGCAATAACCCGATTTTTTTTGGTAACAATAACTATGTACCAGTATTGCAGACAATCCGCACTTGGGATGGGCGCCCAGCATCCACTACGGACTACGAGAAATAGAATTATCGGTAAGTAAATTCTTATTTTCTCTGACGTCCTAGTGGATGCTGGGGACTCCGTAAGGACCATGGGGATTATACCAAAGCTCCCAAACGGGCGGGAGAGTGCGGATGACTCTGCAGCACCAATTGAGAGAACTCCAGGTCCTCCTCAGCCAGGGTATCAAATTTGTAGAATTTTACAAACGTATTTGCTCCTGACCAAGTAGCTGCTCTGCAAAATTGTAAAGCCGAGACCTCTCGGGCAGCCGCCCAAGATGAGCCCACCTTCCTTGTGGAATGGGCTTTTACAGATTTTGGCTGTGGCAGGCCTGCCACAGAATGTGCAAGCTGAATTGTACTACAAATCCAACGAGCAATAGTCTGCTTAGAAGCAGGAGCACCCAGCTTGTTGGGTGCATACAGAATAAACAACGAGTCAGATTTTCTGACTCCAGCCGTCCTGGAAACCTATATTTCCAGGGCCCTGACAACGTCTAGCAACTTGGAGTCCTCCAAGTCCCTAGTAGCCGCAGGCACCACAATAGGTTGATTCAGGTGAAACGCTGAAAACCACCTTAGGGAGAAACTGAGGACAAGTCCTCAATTCCGCCCTGTCCGAATGGAAAATCAGATGAGGGCTTTTACAGGATAAAGCCGCCAATTCTGACACGCACCTGGCCCAGGCCAGGGCCAACAGCATGACCACTTTCCATGTGAGATATTTTAACTCCACATATTTAAGTGGTTCAAACCAATGTGACTTTTGGAACCCAAAAACTACATTTAGATCCCAAGGTGCCACTGGAGGCACAAAAGGAGGCTGTATATACAGTACCCCTTTCACAAACGTCTGAACTTCAGGGACTGAAGCTAGTTCTTTTTGGAAGAAAATTGACAGGGCCGAAATTTGAACCTTAATGGACCCCCATTTCAGGCCCATAGACACTCCTGTTTGCAGGAAATGTAGGAATCGACCTAGTTGAAAATTCCTCCGTCGGGGCCTTACTGGCCTCGCACCACGCAACATATTTTCGCCAAATGCGGTGATAATGTTTTGCGGTTATATCTTTCCTGGCTTTGATCAGGATAGGAATGACTTCATCCGGAATGCCTTTCTCCTTCAGGATCCGGCGTTCAACCGCCATGCCGTCAAACGCAGCCGCGGTAAGTCTTGGAACAGACAGGGTCCTTGCTGGAGCAGGTCCCTTCTTAGAGGTAGAGGCCACGGATCCTCCGTGAGCATCTCTTGAAGTTCCGGTTACCAAGTCCTTCTTGGCCAATCCGGAGCCACGAATATAGTGCTTACTCCTCTCCATCTTATAATTCTCAGTACCTTGGGTATGAGAGGCAGAGGAGGGAACACATACACTGACTGGTACACCCACTGTGTTACCAGAGCGTCTACAGCTATTGCCTGAGGGTCCCTTGACCTGGCGCAATACTTGTCGAGTTTTATAAACATGTGGAAGACTTCTGGGTGAAGTCCCCACTCTCCCGGGTGGGGGTCGTGTCTGCTGAGGAAGTCTGCTTCCCAGTTGTCCACTCCCGGAATGAATACTGCTGACAGTGCTATCACATGATTTTCCGCCCAGGGAAGAATCCTTGCAGCTTCTGCCTTGCCCTCCTGCTTCTTGTGTCACCCTGTCTGTTTACGTGGGTGACTGCCGTGATGTTGTCCGAATGGATCAACTCCGGGTGACCTTGAAGCAGAGGTCTTGCTGAGCTTAGAGCATTGTAAATGGCCCTTAGCTTCAGGATATTTATGTGAAGTGATGTCTCCAGGCTTGACCATAAGCTCTGGAAATTCCTTCCCTGTGTGACTGCTCCCCAGCCTCGCAGGCTGGCATCCGTGGTCACCAGGACCCAGTCCTGAATGTCGAATCTGCGGCCCTCTAGAAGATGAGCACTCTGCAACCACCACAGGAGAGACACCCTTGTGCTTGGTGACAGGGTTATCCGCTGATGCATCTGAAGATGCGACCCGGACCATTTGTCCAGCAGGTCCCACTGGAAAGTTCTTGCGTGGAATCTGCCGAATGGGATTGCTTCGTAGGAAGCCACCATTTTTCCCAGAACCCTTTCATTGATGTACTGAGACTTGGCTCGGTTATAGGAGGTTCCCGACTAGCTCGGATAACTCCCTGACTTTCTCCTCCGGGAGAAACACCTTTTTCTGGACTGTGTCCAGGATCATCCCTAGGAACAGAAGACGAGTCGTCGGAATCAGCTGCGATTTTGGAATATTGAGAATCCAATCGTGCTGCCGCAACACTACCTGAGATAGTGCTACACCGACCTCCAACTGTTCCCTGGATCTTACCCTTATCAAGGAATCGTCCTAGTAAGGGATAACTAAAATTCCCTTCCTTCGAAAGAGTATCATCATTTCGGCCATTACCTTGGTAAAGACCCGGGGTGCCGTGGACCATCCATACGGCAGCGTCTGAAACTGATAGTGACAGTTCTGTACCACAAACCTGAGGTACCCTTGGTGAGAAGGGTAAATTGGGACATGAAGGTAAGCATCCTTGATGTCCCGAGACATCATGTAGTCCCCTTCTTCCAGGTTCGCAATCACTGCTCTGAGTGACTCAATCTTGAATTTGAACCTCCGTATGTAAGTGTTCAAGATTTTAGATTTAGAATCGGTCTCACCGAGCCGTCCGGCTTCGGTACCACAACAGTGTGGAATAATACCCCATTCCCTGTTGCAGGAGGGGTACCTTGATTATCACCTGCTGGGAATACAGCTTGTGAATGGCTTCCAAACTGCCTCCCTGTCAGAGGGAGACATCGGTAAAGCCGACTTTAGGAAACGGCGAGGGGGAGACGTCTCGAATTCCAATTTGTACCCCTGAGATATCACCTGAAGGATCCAGGGGTCTAATTGCGAGTGAGCCCACTGCGCGCTGAAATTCATTGAGACGGGCCCCCACCGTGCCTGATTCTGCTTGTAAAGCCCCAGCGTCATACTGAGGGCTTGGCAGAGGCGGGAGAGGGCTTCTGTTCCTGGGAACTGGCTGATTTCTGCAGCCTTTTTCCTCTCCCTCTGTCACGGGGCAGAAATGAGGAACCTTTTGCCCGCTTGCCCACGAAAGGACTGCGCCTGATAATACGGCGTCTTCTTATGTTGAGAGGCGACCTGGAGTACAAACGTGGATTTCCCAGCTGTTGCCGTGGCCACCAGGTCTGAAAGACCGACCCCAAATAACTCCTCCCCTTAATAAGGCAATACTTCCAAATGCCGTTTTGGAATCCGCATCACCTGACCACTGTCGTGTCCATAACCCTCTACTGGCAGAAATGGACAACGCACTTAGACTTGATGCCAGTCGGCAAATATTCCGCTGTGCATCACGCATATATAGAAATGCATCTTTTAAATGCTCTATAGGCAATAATATACTGTCCCTATCTAGGGTATCAATATTTTCAGTCAGGGAATCCGACCACACCAACCCAGCACTGCACATCCAGGCTGAGGCGATTGCTGGTCGCAGTATAACACCAGTATGTGTGTAAATACATTTTAGGATACCCTCCTGCTTTCTATCAGCAGGATCCTTAAGGGCGGCCATCTCAGGAGAGGGTAGAGCCCTTGTTCTTACCAGCGTGTGAGCGCTTTATCCACCCTAGGGGGTGTTTCCCAACGCACCCTAACCTCTGGCGGGAAAGGATATAATGCCAATAACATTTTAGAAATTATCAGTTGTTATCGGGGGAAACCCACGCATCATCACACACCTCATTTAATTTCTCAGATTCAGGAAAACTACAGGTAGTTTTTCCTCACCGAACATAATACCCCTTTTTGGTGGTACTCGTATTATCAGAAATGTGTAAAACATTTTTCATTGCCTCAATCATGTAACGTGTGGCCCTACTGGAAGTCACATTTGTCTCTTCACCGTCGACACTGGAGTCAGTATCCGTGTCGGCGTCTATATCTGCCATCTGAGGTAACGGGCGCTTTAGAGCCCCTGACGGCCTATGAGACGTCTGGACAGGCACAAGCTGAGTAGCCGGCTGTCTCATGTCAACCACTGTCTTTTATACAGAGCTGACACTGTCACGTAATTCCTTCCAACAGTTCCTCCACTCAGGTGTCGACCCCCTAGGGGGTGACATCACTATTACAGGCAATCTGCTCCGTCTCCACATCATTTTTCTCCTCATACATGTCGACACAAACGTACCGACACACAGCACACACACAGGGAATGCTCTGATAGAGGACAGGACCCCACTAGCCCTTTGGGGAGACAGAGGGAGAGTTTGCCAGCACACACCAGAGCGCTATATATATATATACAGGGATAACCTTATATAAGTGTTTTTCCCCTTATAGCTGCTGTATTTTTAATACTGCGCCTAATTAGTGCCCCCCTCTCTTTTTTAACCCTTTCTGTAGTGTAGTGACTGCAGGGGAGAGCCAGGGAGCTTCCCTCCAACGGAGCTGTGAGGGAAAATGGCGCCAGTGTGCTGAGGAGATAGGCTCCGCCCCTTCTCGGCGGCCTTATCTCCCGTTTTTCTGTGTATTCTGGCAGGGGTTAAATTCATCCATATAGCCCAGGAGCTATATGTGATGCATTTTTTGCCATCCAAGGTGTTTTTATTGCGTCTCAGGGCGCCCCCCCCCAGCGCCCTGCACCCTCAGTGACCGGAGTGTGAAGTATGCTGAGAGCAATGGCGCACAGCTGCAGTGCTGTGCGCTACCTTGTTGAAGACAGGACGTCTTCTGCCGCCGATTTTCCGGACCTCTTCTGTCTTCTGGCTCTGTAAGGGGGCCGGCGGCGCGGCTCTGGGACCTATCCATGGCTGGGCCTGTGATCGGTCCCTCTGGAGCTAATGTCCAGTAGCCTAAGAAGCCCAATCCACTCTGCACGCAGGTGAGTTCGCTTCTTCTCCCCTTAGTCCCTCGATGCAGTGAGCCTGTTGCCAGCAGGTCTCACTGAACATAAAAAACCTAAAACTAAACTTTTTACTAAGCAGCTCAGGAGAGCCACTTCGGGCACAAAAATCTAACTGAGGCTTGGAGGAGGGTCATAGGGGGAGGAGCCAGTGCACACCAGGTAGTTCTAAAGCTTTACTTTTGTGCCCAGTCTCCTGCGGAGCCGCTATTCCCCATGGTCCTTACGGAGTCCCCAGCATCCACTAGGACGTCAGAGAAATCTGCAGTGACAATAGGTAACTATGCTATGGGAGACCATTGATGGTTTCATTCATCGATGGTCATTCTTGTTATTACAGTGAATGACCTGCAGTCCAATTACAGCCCGGGGGTGGGACTTCACGGGTATGGGAATTGGGGGGGGGGGGGGGAAGCTATGCTCAGAGTCCCAACACCTTGCAAAAAAAAAAAAAAAAAATATAAAAAAAAAAAAAAAATATATATATATATATATATATATATATATAGCAGTTTCAGACCGGCACTCCACGAAGACTTCAAATAGCTGCGCCGGTGCCTCCACATATACCAAAAATATATATACAGTCTTGCGATGGTGTGGCACTCGGCTTGATAAATAAGCAATAAACCAGACCTGACTGGTTTATTGCTTATTTATCAAGCCGAGTGCCACACCATCGCAAGACTGTATATATATATATATGTTTATGCTGTGCCATCGATGGAGGGAAACCATTGATGGCGAAAGCATTCAACGTCGGCCACAAACCATCAATGATTAGGACTTATCAGTGGTCAATGGCCATTCCTAAGGATACCACAGGAGAGGCTCCTATGGCTAGTGATATTCATTAAGATGTCTATCAAGAGCAGCCAGGAGAACTTATAAACAGTGCTGACAGACTGTCATTCACAAGTTGAATGGTCGATATGGGTCCTAGCATAGTACCCTCACAGTTCTAGTATTTGGGTGAAGAGGGGTTAAAAGGAAGAAACGGTTGCATAAGTTGCCCTTTACAGTGTACTAATAAATCACATCTCACTGAACATTATACTGCACTTAGAGTGTACTTTTTTCTTAACAAAAGTATCATTTTATATTACATTTATACGTGTCCAAAAAAAATACACAAAACATCACTTTAAATTCTCACAATGTAATAAAATGCCAAGACCAATTTTAGATATAGTGCAGCCACACAATGTAGCAAATCTGTCTAAATTTCAGGCAATTGAAATTGTAGGTAGACGTGGTGCAAATGATAGAAAAAATAGGATTTTAATACCTACCGGTAAATCCTTTTCTCTTAGTCCGTAGAGGACGCTGGGGACACTTCAAGAACCATGGGGTATAGACGAGATCAGCAGGAGACATGGGCACTTTAAGACTTTAAAAGGGGTGTGAACTGGCTCCTCCCTCTATACCCCTCCTCCAGATTCCAGTTATAGGAACTGTGCCCAGGGAGAAGGACATTTAGAGGAAAAAGGATTTATTTTGATTTAAACTAAGGTGAGATACATACCAGCTCACACCTCAAACATGCCGTACAACATGGCATTCAACCCAACGCATGCAACGGCATGAATAATGACAGCAACAGGCTGACTATAACCACAACACAACACGTGTGTAACCATAACCAATAACTGCAGATACAGTACGCACTGGGACGGGCGCCCAACATCCTGTACGGACTAAGAGAAAAGGATTTACCGTAGGTATTAAAATCCTATTTTCTCCTTACGTCCTAGAGGATGCTGGGGACACTTCAAGAACCATGGGGTTTATACCAAAGCTCAAGAACGGGCGGGAGAGTGCGGATGACTCTGCAGCACCGATTGACCAAACAAGAGGTCTTCCTTAGCCAGGGTATCAAACTTGTAAAACTTTGCAAAAGTGTTTGAACCCGACCAAGTAGCTGCTCGGCAAAGCTGTAATGCCGAGACCCCCCGGGCAGCCGCCCAGGATGAGCCCACCTTTCTGGTAGAATGGGCCTTTACAGATTTCGGTAACGGCAATCACGCCGTAGAATGAGCTTGCCGAATCGTATTACAGATCCAAGCAGGAGCCCCAATCTTGTTGGGATCATACAGGACAAACAGAGCCTCCGTTTTCCTAATCTGAGCCGTTCTGGCTACATAAATTTTCAAAGCTCAGACCACATCTAGAGACTTCGATTCCTCAAAGGCGTCAGTAGCCACTGGCACCACAATAGGTTGGTTCATGTGAAACGATGACACCACTTTAGGCAGAAATTGCTGACGAGTTCTCAACTCCGCTCTACCTTCATGGAAGATCAAATAGAGGCTCTTGTGAGACAAAGCCACCAATTCAGACACCCGCCATGCAGAGGCCAAGGCCAACAGCATGATCACTTTCCAAGTGACGAATTTCAACTCTACCTTACGTAAAGGTTCAAACTAGAGATGTGCACCGGAAATTTTTCGGGTTTTGTGTTTTGGATTCGGTTCCGCGGCCGTGTTTTGGATTCGGACGCGTTTTGGCAAAACCTCCCTGAAAATTTTTTGACGGATGAGGGTGTGTTTTGGATTCGTTTTTTTTTTTTTTTTTTTTTTCAAAAAACCCTCAAAAACAGCTTAAATCATAGAATTTGGGGGCAATTTTGATCCTATAGTATTATTAACCTCAATTACCACAATTTCCACTCATTTCCAGTCTATTCTGAACACCTCACAATACTATTTTTAGTCCTAAAATTTGCACAGAGGTCGCTGGATGACTAAGCTAAGCGATCCAAGAGGGCGGCACAAACACCTGGCCCATCTAGGAGTGGCACTGCAGTGTCAGACATGATGGCACTTAAAAAAATTGGCCCCAAACAGCACATGATGCAAAGAAAAGAGAAAAAGAGGTGCACTGTGGTCGCTGGACGGCTAAGCGACACAAACACCTCAATATCACAGGAATTATTCGTTCTAATCAATGGTATTATTGGTCCAAATCACTGGAAGAAAATGACAAAATCACTGGAATTATTTGTCAAGATCACTGTAATTAATAATTATAAATCACTGATATTAATTGGTAAAATCTTGCTATCGCCTGCCTAGTGAAGTGGAATCTAGATGGGATTTTGTACCGGGGACACAATAACTTCATCAATTGTCTAAATCCCACTGCACTAATGGCGGAAAACGGGCACACGTCTAACAGCGCACTGATTATGCTGAGAACTGATTATACTGATCACTGATGATACTATGGAGAACTGACACTGAGCAGCGAGAACAGCACTGGACTATTGTACTGTAGTATACTGGTCACCACAATGCAGCACTGACACTGAGCACAGATATTAAGCACTGATCAGGATACTAGAAGTGACACAGAGCTGCAAGATACAGCAATGGCCTACTGTACTGTACTACTATAATTATATACTGGTGGTCCCCACAATGCAGCACACTGAGCACAGATATTACCAGGTGTATCTCACACATCGCTCAGTACAGATTACAGGATGTATAATCACCAGGTGTATAACACACATTGCACAGTACAATATATAGGGTGTATAATCCCCAGGTGTATCTGACACATCACACAGTACAGTATATAGGGTGTATAATCCCAAGGTGTAGCTCACACATCACACAGTACAGTATATAGGGTGTACAATCCCCAGGTGTATCTCACACATCACACAGTACAGTATATAGGGTGTACAATCCCCAGGTGTATCTCACACATTGCTCAGTACAGATTACAGGATGTATAATCACCAGGTGTATAACACTCATCGCACAGTACAGTATATGGGGTGTATAATCCCAAGGTGTATCTCACACATCGCTCAGTACAGTATATAGGGTGTATAATCCCCAGGTGTATCTCACACATCACACACTACAGTATATAGGATGTATAATCCCCAGGTGTATCACAAACGTTGCACAGTACAGTATATACAGGGTATATAATCCCCAGGTGTATCTCACACATCGCTCAGTACAGATTATAGGATGTATAAAATCACCAGGTGTATAACACACGTCGCACAGTACAGTATACATACTGGTCCCAACAATGCAGCAAATATTGAGCACTGGTCAGGATACTAGAAATGACAGAGAGCTGCAAGATACAGCAATGGCCTTACTGTACTGTACTACTATACTGGTGGTCCCCACAATGCAGCACACTGAGCACACATATTACCAGGTGTATATCACACATCGCTCAGTACAGATTACAGGATGTATAATCACCAGGCGTATAACACACATCACACAGTACAATATATAGGGTGTATAATCCCCAGGTGTATCTGACACATCACACAGTACAGTATATAGGGTGTATAATCCCAAAGTGTATCTCACACATCACACAGTACAGTATATAGGGTGTATAATCCCCAGGTGTATCTCACACATCGCTCAGTACAGTATATAGGCTGTATAATCCCCAGGTGTATCTCACACATCACACAGTACAGTATATAGGGTGTACAATCCCCAGGTGTATCTCACACATCACACAGTACAGATTACAGGATGTATAAAATCACCAGGTGTATAACACGTCGCACAGTACAGTATACATACTGGTCCCAACAATGCAGCAGATATTGAGCACTGGTCAGGATACTAGAAGTGACAGAGCTGCAAGATACAGCAATGACCTACTGTACTATATGTATACTGCTGGTCACCAAAATGCTGCACTGTCCTACTATATACTGCTCACAATAATGCAGCACAGAGATAGTATACTTGACACAGAGCTGCAAGAAACAGCAATGGCCTACTGTACTATATGTATACTGCTGGTCACCAAAATGCTGCACTGTCCTACTATATACTGCTCACAATAATGCAGCACAGAGATAGTATACTTGGCACAGAGCTGCAAGATACAGCAATGGCCTACTGTACTGTACTATATGTATACTGCTGGTCACCAAAATGCTGCACTGTCCTACTATATACTGCTCACAATAATGCAGCACAGAGATAGTATACTTGACACAGGGCTGCAAGATACAGCAATGGCCTACTGTATTGTACTACTATAATTATATACTGGTGGTCCCCAGTCCCCACAATGCAGCACACTGAGCACAGATATGGAGTGTTTTCAGGCAGAGAACGTAGATATTTTCAGCACATATATTTGCAGCACACTGAGCACAGATATTTGCAGCACACTGAGCACAGATTACGGAACTTTTCAGGGAGAGAACGCAGCCACGTCCTCTCCGTTCAATCTCCAATGCACGAGTGAAAATGGCGACGACGCGCTGCTCTTTATATAGAATACGAATCTCGCGAGAATCCGACAGCGGGATGATGACGTTCGGGTTAACCGAGCAAGGCAGGAAGATCCGAGGCTGCCTCGGAACCGTGTAAAATAGGTGAAGTTCGGGGGGGTTCGGATCTCGGAGAACCGAACCCACTCATCTCTAGTTCAAACCAATGAGATTGCAGGAACTGCAACACCACGTTAAGATCCCATGGTGCCACCGGGGGCACAAAGGGAGGTTGGATGTGCAGCACGAAAGTCTGAACTTCCGGAAGGGAAGCCAATTCTTTTTGAAAGAAAATTGACAAGGCCGAAATTTGTACTTTAATTTAGGCCCGCATCCACCCCTGCTTGCAGAAAATGGAGCAAACAGCCCAGCTGAAATTCTTCTGTAGGAGCCTCCTTGGATTCACACCAAGACACATATTTTCTCCAAATACGGGGATAATGTTTTGCCGTTACCTCTTTTCTAGCCTAAAGCAATTACTTCACCGGGAATACCCTTTCGGGCTAGGATCCTGCGCTCAACCTCCAAGCCGTCAAACGAAGCTGCGTTAAGTCTTGGTACACGCACGGCCCCTGCTGTAACAGATCCTCTCGTAGAGTAAGAGGCCAGGTATCTCCTATGAGCAATTCAAGAAGATCTGGATACCAGGCCCTCCTTGGCCAGTCTGGAACAATGAGGATTGCATGAACCCTTGTTCTTCTTATGATCTTTATCACTTTTGGAATGAGCGGAATCGGAGGGAACACATATACCGACTGAAACACCCACGGTGTCACTAGGGCGTCCACTGCTATTGCTTGAGGGTCCCTCGACCTGGAACAATATCTCAGAAGTTTCTTGTTGAGGCGAGACGCCATCATGTCTATTTGAGGAATTCCCCAATGACTTGTCACTTCTGCAAAGACCTCTTGATGAAGACCCCACTCTCCTGGATGGAGATCGTGTCTGCTGAGGAAGTCTGCTTCCCAGTTGTCTACACCTGGAATGAAGACCGCTGACAGAGCGCTTACATGCCTTTCCGCAAACGGAAAACTTTTGTGGCTTCTGCCATTGCCGCTCTGCTCTTCGTTCCGCCCTGGCGGTTTACGTACACCACTGCTGTTAGGTTGTCTAACTGAATCAAGACGGGCAGATCGCGAAGATGATGTTCCGCTTGTAGAAGGCCGTTGTAAATGGCCCTTAACACCAGAATGTTTGTGTGTAGATAAGCTTCCTGGATTGACCATTTTCCCTGGAAATTTTCCCCCTGTGCGACTGCTCCCCAGCCTCGGAGACTCGCATCAGTGGTCACCAGGATCCAGTCCTGGATCCCGAATCTGCGTCCCTCTAGGAGGTGAGAGCTGTGCAGACACCACAGGAGTGAGATTCTGGTTTTGGAAGACAGGATTATCTGTCGGTGCATGTGCAGATGGGATCCGGACCATTTGTCCAACAGGTCCCACTGAAACACTCTGGCATGGAATCTGCCAAACTGAATGGCCTCGTAGGCCGCCACCATCTTCCCTAGCAACTGAGTGCATTGATGAATCGACACTCTTGCTGGCTTCAGAATCTTTTGAACAGGTTCTGAATTTCCAGAGCCTTTTCCACTGGAAGAAAAACTCTGCAATTCCGTGTCCAGAATCATACCCAAGATTGACAGCCTTGTCGTCGGAACCAACTGTGATTTTGGCAAGTTTATGAGCCAACCATGTTGTTGCAGAATTGTCAGGGAGAGCGTAATGCTCTGCAGTAATTGTTCCTTGAACCTTGCTTTTATCAGGAGATCGTCCAAGTACGGGATAATTGTGACTTCTTGCTTACGCAGGAGAACCATAATTTCCGCCATAACTTTGGTGTAAACCCTCGGAGCCGTGGACAGACCAAACGGCAACGTCTGAAATTGGTAATGACAATCCTGAACGGCAAACCTCAGGTAAGCCTGATGTGGAGGATATATGGGGACGTGTAAGTAGGCATCCTTTATGTCGACTGACACCATAAAATTCCCTTTCTCCAGACTGGAGATCACTGCTCGGAGAGACTTCATCTTGAATTTGAATTATTTTAGATAGAAATTGAGGGATTTTAAGTTCAGAATAAGTCTGACTGAGCCATCCGGCTTCGGGACCACGAACAGGCTCGAATAAAAGCCTTCTCCCTGTTGTGACGGGGGCACCGTGACAATGACTTGATTTTGACATAGCTTTTGTATAGCACCGCATACCACCTCCCTGTCCGGAAGAGAAACTGGTAAGGCTGATTTGAAAAATTGTCGAGGGGGCACGTCTTGAAATTCCAGCTGGTACCCTTGGGACACTATTTCTAATACCCATGGGTCTAGGGCCGAACTAACCCAGAAATGACTGAAGAGTCGGAGACATGCCCCCACTGGTGCGGACTCCCGCAGAGGAGTCCCACCCAGCGTCATGCGGTGCATTTGGTAGAAGCCGGAAAGGACTTCTGCTCTTGGGAACCTGCCACAGCCGGTGACTTTTTCCCCTTTCTTCTTCCTATAGAAGCAAGGAAGGAAGACCCTCGTCCTCTTTTGTATTTATTGGGCCGAAAGGACTGCATCTGATAGTGGTGCGTTTTCTTTTGTTGTGCAGGAACATAAGGTAAAAAGGATGACTTACCCGCGGTAGCCGTAGATACCAGGTCAGTGAGGCCGTCACCAAACAAGATACCACCTTTATACGGCAGAGACTCCATAGCCTTCTTAGAGTCAGTTTCAGCACTCCATTGATGAATCCACAATGCTCTCCTAGCTGAGACTGGACTTTTGGGATCAAGAGCTAATGCTATGGCAATGTCCCTCGCAGTTTCCTTAAGGTAGGCTGCAGCATCCCTGATATGACCCAGAGTCAAAAGAATGTTATCCCTATCCAGGGTATCTAACTCAGATGACAAGTTATCTGCCCACTTTTCAATAGCGCTACTCACCCACGCCGAAGCAACGGCAGGTCTGAGTAGCGTACCCGTAGTGACATAAATGGATTTCAATGTATTTTACTGCTTACGATCCGCAGGTTCCTTGAGGGCTGCCGTGTCAGGAGACGGAAACGCCACCTTTTTAGACAGCCGTGACAGAGCTTTGTCCACAATGGAGGGTGACTCCCACTTTTCCCTATCCCCAGAGGGGAAAGGATATGCCACCGGAATTCTTTTGGGAATCTGAAACTTCTTGTCAGGATTTTCCGAAACCTTTTCAAAAAGAGCGTTCAGTTCATGAGTGGGAGGAAACGTTACATCAGGTTTCTTTCCTTTAAACATACAGATCTTGTATCAGGAACAGCAGGGTCCTCCGTGATATGTAACATCTTTTATCGCCACAATCATGTACTGAATGCTTTTAGCCATTTTTGGAATTAATCTGGCATCACTATAGTCGACACTGTAGTCAGAGTCCGTGTCGGTATCTGTATCTGCTATCTGGGTAAAAGAACGCTTTGTGACCCCGAGGGGGTCTGAACTTGTGACAACACATCCTCCATGGATTTCTTCCATGCCTGGGTCTGAGACTCAGACTTATCCAATCTCTTATTTAATAGAGCCACATTCGCATTCAAAGCACTCAAAACATTTACCCAATCAGGCGTCGGCGGTGCAGACAGGGTCACTCCCACAGTCATTTCTTTCCCTAATCCAGTCTCCTCCTGGGAAGAGCACCCAGCCTCAGACATGCTGACACACGTGTACCGACACCACAAACACACTGGGCATATAGGGGACAGACCCACAGTAAAATCTGTCAGAGAAACACAGAGGGAGTGTGCCAGCTCACAACCCAGCGCCTATCCCGGTTCTGAAACTTTTTATATAATGCCTCAGACCTGTTAGCGCTTTTATATCATTAATCCAGCACCAAATTAACTGTGCACCCCCCCCCCCCCGTTTTGCACCCTGTTAACTTGATACAGTAATGTTGAGGAAGGACCAGCGTCTCTGCAGCTCTGTGAAGACAAAATGGTGCTGATGAGAGCTGTGAGGGCTAAGCCACGCCCCCTTAATGGGGCGCTTCAGCCCCGCTACTTTTTAAATTATTTATACTGGCGAGGGTTCGGATTTAGTGCCTAGGCACTTAAATATCACATAGCCAGTCTTAAAATTAGGATTTTATGCTGCCCAGGGCGCCCTGCACCCTGTAGTGCCGATGTGCGTATGGGAGCATGGTGCGCAGCGCGGCCGCTGTGCGTTACCTCAAAGCAGTCACTGAAGTCTTCTGATCTTCTTCTACTCACCTGTCTTCTTACTTCTGGCTCTGACGGCGGGCTCCGGGAACGAGCATCTAGGCGTACCTAGCGTTCAGACCCTCAGGAGCTAATGGTGTCCTGTAGCCTAAGAAGCAGAGCCATGAAACTCACAGAAGTAGGTCTGCTTCTCTCCCCTCAGTCCCACGATGCAGGGAGCCTGTTGCCAGCAGGTCTCCCTGAAAATAATAAACCTAACAAAAGTCTTTTTTCAGAGAAACTCAGGAGAGCTCCTCAGTGTGCATCCAGTCTCACTGGGCACAGATTCTAAACTGGAGTCTGGAGGAGGGGCATAGAGGGAGGAGCCAGTTTACACCCCTTTTAAAGTCTTTTAAATCCATTTCTCTGAATCCTCTAGGGGACACTGGAGCATTCTTAGACAGTAGGGGTGTGAAGCTTGCAACCGGAGGTGTGGCACAATCTAAAATTAGCATTGTCTGCACAGCCGGCTCCTCCCCCTTCACATCTCTCCTCCCTCAGTTTGGAAAGTTGACTGAGAAAATAGGACATGATACGATAACACATGGCGAGCAACCGAACCGTACAACATATCAAACAGCATCCAAGAAACTTCTTTAACCGAAAAACAAACGCCGTTTGTACGAACTGTATGAACAAGAACTATGAACACAGCAGGCTGACAGCACCGAGACGGGCGTCCAGTGTCCCCTAGAGGATTCAGAGAAATGGATTTATCGGTAAGTACCAAAATCCTCTTTCATCCACTAGGGGACACTGGAGCATTCTTAGACAGTAGGGGACGTCCCAAAGTTAACCCCCAGGGAGGGAGTGCTGTCAGTTGCCTGCAAAACAAAACGTCTGAACTTAGAATCTTCGGACGCAAAGGTATCAAACTTGTAAAATTTCGCGAACGTGTGGGCTGAGGACCACGTCGTCGCTCTGCAAAGCTGAGTAGTGGAGACACCTCTGGCAGCCGCCCAGGAGGCACCCACCGACCGCGTGGTATGAGCACCCGTCTGAACCAGTACCTGTCTGCCACAGGAAACATAAGCCTGCCGAATGGCAAGTCTAATCCATCGAGACAGAGACTGCTTAGAAGCCGGCCAACCCTTCTTTGGCCCATCATAAAGAACAAACAAATGGTCCGACTCTCTGAAGGACGACGTAACTTGTACGTATACCCGTAAAGCTCGGACAACATCCCGGGACACATCCCCATCTGCGAGACCCTGGAAAGATGGGACCACCATTGGTTGGTTTACAAGAAACCCCGAAACAACCTTAGGAAGGAAATCCGCTCTTGTACGGAGTTCCGCCCGATCCTCATGAAAAACCAAAAAAGGACTCTTACACGATAAGGCTCCCAACTCAGAAAGCCGCCTAGCCTAAGCCAAGGCCAGCAATAACGTTACCTTCCAAGAGAGATATTTCAGGTCTGTTCTCGCTAACAGCTCAAAGAGTGGCGATTTCAAAAATTCCAACACCAAATTTAAATCCCATGGCACAGTGTGAGGACGAAAAGGGGACTGTATCCTCAGAACCCCCTGTAAAAAGGTTTGAACCTCTGGCAAGGATGCCAACCGCTATTGAAAAAGGATGGAAAGGGCCGAAACCTGAACCTTCAGAGAGCCCAGCCGCAGACCTAACTCTAGGCCGGCCTGAAGAAAAAGCAAAAGTCTGGATAAGTGGAAGGTCGTCGAATTCCACCCCCGTTCCTGACACCAATCCATGTACTTCTTCCAAATTCTGTAGTAGTGCATGGCTGTGACCGGCTTCCTAGCGGCAATCATTGTAGGAATGGCCGTTCTAGTTATCCCTCTGCTTCTTAAGATCCAGATCTCAATAGCCACGCCGTTAAACGCAGCCTGTTCAGGTCCGGATGGTGAAACGGTCCCTGAGATAGCAGGTCCTCTCTCTGAGGTAACCGCTAAGGATCGTCCGCTATTAACTCTCGTAGGTCTGAGTACCAACTCCTGTGGGGCCAATCCGGTGCGATTAGAACCGACCATACTCTTTCTCGTTTCAACCTCTTCAGAACCCTGGGTATGACTTGGAAAGGAGGAAAGATGTAAACCTTCTTGTAACACCAAGGAAGTGTTAATGCGTCCACTCCTTCTGCTGGTGGATCCCTTGTCCTGGACACATATCTGGGCAGCTGGTGGTTCTGCCGAGACGCCATCAGTTCGACTTGAGGTAGACCCCATCTCCTCACCACCATGTTGAAAATCCGTGGATGTAGGCACCACTCTCCCGGATGCATATCCTGGCGACTGAGATAATCTGCTTCCCAGTTCTCCACACCTGGAATGAACACTGCCGAGAGGATGATGTTTCACCTTTCTGTCTTTGTTCCTCCTTGACGGTTTATGTAAGCCGTCGTTGTGACATTGTCTGACTGAATCCTTACGTATTGACCCCTGACCAGGTCTTCGGCTAGGAGAAGCGCATTGTAAACTGCTCTTAGTTCGAGAATGTTTATGGGTAATCTGCTCTCCTGTAACATCCATCTTCACTGAAACAGACGGTCCTCTAATACGGCACCCCAACCTCTGAGACTGGCGTCCGTTGTCACGATCCTCCAATTCCAAATGCCGAATCTCTTTCCTGCTGCAAGATTTTTGTGTAAGGACCACCAAATCAAGGAGACTCGCACGTGCGGTTGAAGTCGGATTCTCCGATGAAGAAGCCAGTGCGAACCTGCTCCCTGAGCAATGAGGTTCATCTGGAATGGTCGGGAATGAAGTCTGCTGTACTGGAGAGCTTCGAACTACGCCACCATTTTTTTGAGAAGTTGCACACAGAGGTGCAAACACCCGTCCGGTGTCCTTAGTACCTGAGCCACTAACTTCTGTATGTCCTGGATCTTGGACTCCAGCAGGAAAATTCTCAATTGCACCGTATCCAGGATGAGACAGAGGAACTGAAGCCGTTGAGTTGGAATGAGGTTGGATTTCTGGAAGTTCACAATCCACCCATGTTGAATGAGAAATCGGTGAGATGTCTGAGCATCCTTTATCAGCTTCTCTGGAGAGGAGGCCTTGATCAGAAGATCGTCTAGATAAGGTATTATCGTGACCCCCTAATAGCCTCAATCCTGCAACCATGATCGCCATGATCTTCGTGAAGATCCTTGATAGACCGAATCCTTTATGTCCATGGACACCATGAACTCGCCCTGTTCCAAACCAGCAATGACCGACTGGATTGATTCCATCTTGAATTTGTAGATCTTTAGAAACTGGTTTAAAACTTTTAAATTGAGTATCGGCCTGACCGCTCCGTCTGGCTTTGGCACAACGAAAAGATTGGAATAGAAACCCGTTCCTCTCTGAGAGGTGGGAACTGGAGTAATGACCTTCGACTGTAGTAATTTTTGATTTGCTGTCAGTAGTGCATTTGCCTTCTGAGGGCACAGAGGCAAACCCGTTGTAAAAAACTGACTGAGGTCTCTGTTGAAAATCCATTTTGTACCCCATGGAGATTATGTCATTTATCCAAAGATCTGGCGAGGTGTTGGCCCAGATGTCCCGAAAACCTTCCAGACGGTTTATCCTGCTTTCTGGTTGCTGCCTGTGAGCGGCCTCTACCTCTGCCTCCCCGAACTTGTGTACCAAAACCTCTTCCTCGGGCTCGAAAGGACTGAGATCTAAATGAATTAAACGCCGGTCCCGAATAACCTCTCCTAACCTGCGGTGCGGTTCTCGTATTAGGAGTAGGCAGAAAGGTAGATTTCCCTGCTGTAGCCTGCGAAATCCACTTGTCCAACTCTGTACCGAAAAGCATCTCACCCCCAAAGGGGATGGATTCTACCGCCTTCTTGGTGTCAGAGTCTCCGTGCCATTCTCTGAGACACAAAATCCGTCTAGCCGATATGGCTGATGCGGAGATGCGCAATGCTATTCTGCTAAGATCCTTTGAGGCTTGACACAAGTATGAAGCAGATTCTCCAACGTGTTCCGCCAGTTGGTAATCTCTTCTAAGCTATTTTCCTCAATAGCTTGTACAATACGCCCAGACCATGCACCCATGGCCTTGTTGACCCAAGCACATATGATCGCAGGTCTCTGTGCTGCACCTGCTGCTACGAAAATTGACTTTAAAGCTGTGTCAACCTTACGATCTATAGCATCCTTTAAAGTCATTACATTAGGTATTGGTAAGATTGTCTTCTTCGACAACCTTCCTAGGGAAGCATCCACTACAGGTGGATTCTCCCACTTATCTATTACAACCTTGGGTAGGGGATAAGTCACTTGAAACCTCTTCGGAAATTGAAATCGCTTATCCGGCTGTTTCCAAGTCTCCTCCATCTGAGATTGGAGGGAGTTAGGAATGGGAAACACTGCTGAACGCGGCTTTTGGGATTTGAATAGATCGAATTCTTCTGGCTCCTTTACGTCTTCTGTCTTAAAGTTTAGGATCTCCTTTACCGCTTCTATTAATGACTCAATACCCGAAATTGCAGAGTCCTCTTCTGGAAAATCGGCGTCTAGGGTAAATTCAATTTACTCGCCTTCCTCTGTATCAATGAGAAGACACTCTTCTTCCTCCTCTGATTCCGGTATAATAGGAAGAGGTCTTTTAACTGCCTTGCGCACATTTGCTTCTGCATGTGCGGGTGGCGTTATCTTGATGAGAAATTCCTCCATTGTCTTAGAGAATCCCGCAGCCCATTCCGATTGCTGCTTGCGTGATCCTGCCATCTCCTTGGAGATTCTATTTGCAAGGTTGTCTTCCCATGACCGAGTCGGAGCACTGCTTCCAGGTGGGGCGTCCTTGTCCAAGCAGGAGTCGCACACCCCGGAGCTGCCAACCCGCGTGCTCTTCTTGTTACATTTCGTACAAACATAACAGGTCTTGGAAGTCTTGGTTGGTGATTTAGACATGTTAATTAAACCCCTTACCAGGGTATTACGCAGGTCTTTCACCCTTTAAACTAGGAAGCGAAAGACTGAGAAATGATGGACGTGAAGGTATCGGATCCGTCTGGAATTACCTGTCCTTTCTCCTATATCTATCTATCTATCTATCTATCTATCTATATATTGAGCAGGCCAATAAATATATAAATGACAAAAAAACCAAAACACATCAGCCTACTCGCAAGACCCCACACCCCAACTGTCAAGCAGCTACGATGCTAGAGTTGGTATCCGCCTTCTTCCGTGTATTTTCGCCGGGATCTTTGAACGAGAAGTCCCTTTGCAGGAGATCCTCCCCTAACCTAATATATAGACTATACTAGCAGAGGGCGCTGTTAGCTCTGACATTTTATATTATACAAACTGAACAGCAGGGGAGCTAAGACCGTCCCCCCTGTTAATAAGGGGGGGACCATCCTGCCCCTCAGGTTGGCGCCTGAATGTATATTTAACATGGCCGCCAATGAATAATCTTGTTAGTACCGAGCCCTCACCCCACGCGGCCGAGGAATCTCCCGTCGCGTGATTCTTACAGCGGCATCTGTCCCCCGCCAGCGCGCACTGTGAGACCGTTCTCATCCAGTCCCACAGCGGCGTCTCTCTACTCAGTAGTACCCGCCGTAGAGAAGGGCTTCCTGCTCCCGCGACCGAGCCTACCCCTCAGCCGCGCTGCAGACATTGTCCTCCGGCCAGCGTGCCCGCTCTCATCCTGTCCCACAGCGGTGTCTCTCTACATTGCGATACCTGCCGGAGAGAAGGGCCTCCCTGCGCTGCTCCTCACGCGACCGCGTTCCCAAACCCCCCCCCCCCAGCTGCGCTGCACTGTGCTCCGGCCAGCGCGCACGCCGCGGGACCGCTCTCATCCAGTCCCACAGCGGCGCCTCTCCACACACACATACCTGACGGGGAAGAGAAGGGCTGCCCTGCGCTGCTCACACGACCGTGGCTTCTCCTCAGCCGCGCTGTCTTGCATAAATGGCGCGTGCGCTCCACGGGACCTCACTCACCAGTCCCACCGCGGCGCATCTCCCGCACAGAGCGGGATCTATAAGGGAATCCTATGCTAGCTATGCAGTTCTATGCTAGGGCCCTGATCAGACCAGTACTCACACGGAATTCTATGAAGAGGATCTCCTGTGGAGAGATGCAGGTCCCTTCAAAAGGGATCTTTGTCTCTCCAAATATAATCTGCCTTGTCCCCTTTTTAGCAGGTTGACACAGCAATTATAATTTTAGTCAGGAGCTATGATGCTCCACGTGCTGTACCTCCAGCACAATTTTCCAAACTGAGGGAGTGTTATGCACACCAGTGGCAGCAGGAATGTACTGGTGTCTGAACGGAGAGGGATGCAAAACAAATGAACTCACAGACAGACTAGGGAATATGACATTACATACATAGAAGGTGATAGTGTAACAAAATAAACACAAAGTGAACAGAGAAGCCCAAAGGCTAAGAAACTGGGTGTCTCCCTAGTATTAGGAATGCTCAGATGGAAAGAAGCGAGATGTTGTGATTTAATACGTAGAGAACCCGAAATGCTGTTGCTAAGAGCAACAGCAAAACCCTAAAGGGTTACCAACGGGTGTGGCAGTAAACTCCTTGGTCAGAGATGGAATAATAGACACAAGGAGAGTCTCCACAATCCTAGTCCTCACTTGCAGTGCACTGGTTCAGCTTACTGCCACTAAACTGACACCTGAACACCTTGCACAGTGAGAAAGGATTTTGGCAGGCAAGTCTGAGAATACAGCCGCAAACTTGCTAGGTTCACAGAGTAGCAAAAGAACCCCAGCAGGTTAAACGACTGACTCCAGTCTTACTGCTAGGCCTGGATTGGCAGAGTGTAATACCAAATCCCAAGGCCTATTTGCAGTAAGCAACAAACAAATACAAAGTTTACACAGTACTAGCTAGCTTTCAGGAACTGACTAACCAACAAAGATTCAGCAGCATCTGCCTAACCTGAGAAGAGGGTTTATATAGCAGGTGCTGTCCACGCCCCACTCAGACTGTGAGCACAAAAACCAGCACCGGATCCCCTGCCGTGCACAGAGCCTGTAACCACTGCACAGCAAAAGACCCGAACCGGAGTATCAGCTACGCTCAGGTTACTCCGCTAGCACTTGTCTCCCGGTTGCCATGACGACGTGGCAGCACAGAGCAGGAGACCCTAACAGTACCCCCCCTCTGACGAGGGGTCAAAGAACCCGTACCACCGGGTTTATCGGGGAACTGCGAGAAGAAAGAGCGTAACAGTCTGGGGGCATGAAGATCACAACTGCGCACCCACGATCGCTCCTCCGGGCCATACCCCTTCCAGTGCACCAAAAATGACAGCCGACCCCGAACCATCTTGGAGTCAAGAATCCTTTCAACAACAAACTCCCTCTGGCCACGTATCAGAAGAGGGGAAGGTCTTCCACTGGAAGAAGGATTACTAATCGCCCGTTTTAAAAGGGAACAATGAAATGTTTTATTGATACCCAAAGAACGGGGTAGATCTAACTGAAATGCCACCGGATTGATAACCCTAGTGATCTTATAAGGACCGATGAACCGGGGGCCTAACTTATGAGATGGCTGTCTCAACTTCAAATTCTTGGTAGACAACCAGACGAAGTCTCCTAATTTGAAGCTGCAGGGTCTTTTCCGCTTATCAAAAACCCTTTTGGTCACTAATAACACAGACACAAGGGCTTTCTTCACTTTCCTCCAAATACCTCTAAGGACCGAAACCACAGAGGAACCACCAGGCGTGGAGTCCTGGGGGTCAAAAGAATTGGCCTTAGGATGATGCCCATACACACAAAGGAAGGGAGAGATCCCTGTAGCAGAGTGAGCCGCGTTGTTATAGGCAAACTCCGCCATGGACAGATGAGCAACCCAGTCAGTCTGACACTTGGAGACATAACACCTGAAGAACTGCTCCAAGGACTGGTTCACCCTTTCAGTCTGCCCATTAGACTGCGGATGGTAGCCTGACGACAAGCTGACAGAAATCTGGAGATCGGAACAAAATGCCCTCCAGAATTTGGCAACAAACTGGGATCCGCGGTCAGAGACCACATCAAGTGGCAACCCGTGGAGGCGCACAACATGCAGCATAAATAATTCAGACAGGCGTCTGGCCGATGGCAGCCCAACCAATGGAACGAAGTGCGCCATCTTCGAAAACCTGTCAACGACAACCCAGATGGCTGTCATCCCCGAGGATTTGGGCAAGTCCACCACAAAATCCATTGAAATGTGGGTCCATGGCTTAGATGGAATAGAGAGTGGATGTAATGGGCCAACAGGAACCCCTCTAGGAGTCTTATTTCGGGCACAGATGTCACATGCCCGAACCCACTGATCCACATCCCTAGCCACCGAGGGCCACCACACCGCCCTAGATAGCAACTCCCGAGTTCTGGCAATACCCCGGTGACCTGCCGACTTCTTGGCATGGAATTCCAGGAACACTCGCTGTCTTAACCTAGGAGGCACAAACAAAAGACCTACCGGAAGGTCTGGAGGAGCCTGCTCCTGTGCTCTAAGGACTAATGACAAGAGGTCCTGGGTAATGCCCACTTTAATACATGATGGGGACACAATGGGCAATGGCTCCTCGGTGGTCTCCTGGATTGGAGCAAAACTCAGCGAGAGCGCATCAGCCTTGATGTTTTTTGACCCAGGGCGATATGTTATCAAAAAATGAAAGCGAGCAAAAAACAAAGCCCATCGTGCCTGCCTGGCATTGAGGCGCTTCGCTGACTCTAAATATGCCAAATTCTTATGGGCGGTGAGAATTGAGACCACAAACTTAGCCCCCTCAAGCCAGTGTCTCCACTCCTCGAGTGCATCCTTAATAGCCAACAATTCCCGGTTACCCACGTCATAATTCATCTCGGCAGGCGAAAATTTACGGGAAAAGTAAGCACAGGGATGAAGGCGATTATCAGACACCCCCATCTGAGAGAGCACTGCCCCAATACCCATCTCAGAGGCATCCACCTCCACCACAAAAGGACGCTCTGGATCTGGGTGTCGCAGCACCTTGGCCGAGACAAATGCCCTTTTGAGACGGGCAAAAGCCGCTTTGGCCTCACAAGACCAGTGAGCAACATCCGCCCCTTTCTTAGTGAGTGCCACCAAGGGCGCCACTATAGACGAAAATCCAGCGATAAATCGTCTATAAAAATTCGCAAAGCCCAGAAAACGCTGAAGCGCCTTCAAACTAGTGGGCTGCACCCAATCCAGGACTGCCTGTACCTTGGAACCCTCCATTTGGAAACCTTCTGGGGAGATAATATATCCTAGAAATGCGATTTGCTGAACTTCAAATTCGCACTTCTCCAGCTTCGCACCAAGCCGGTGGTCTCTGAGTTTCTGGAGGACTAAGCGTACATGCTTCCGATGTTCCTCCAGGGAATGGGAGAAGATTAGGATGTCATCTAAGTATACAACTAAGAATCTATCCAAATATTCCCTGAGCACATCGTTCATGAAGTCCTGGAAGACTGCCGGGGCATTACAGAGCCCAAAAGGCATCACCAAATATTCATAATGCCCTGAGTGGGTATTAAAGGCAGTCTTCCATTCATCCCCCTCTCTTATTCGGATTAGATTGTACGCACCGCGTAGGTCAATCTTAGAAAAAATGGTGGCAGTACGAAGCTGGTCAAACAAGACCGAAATGAGAGGCAGTGGGTATGAGTTTTTAATCGTGAAACGGTTCAATTCCCTGAAGTCGATGCAGGGTCGCAACGAACCGTCCTTTTTACCCACGAAGAAGAACCCCGACCCAACTGGAGACTGTGAAGGTCTGATAAATCCCCTAGCCAAGTTCTCCTGAATGTACTCTGCCATAGCCTGAGTCTCAGGACGTGACAGGGAGTACAACCTGCTCTTGGGAAGCTTAGCATTCGGCAACAAATCAATGGCACAGTCATAGGGGCGATGGGGAGGTAGTACCTCTGCAACTCTTTTGGAGAACACGTCCGCAAAATCTGCATAACATCCTGGCAATCCTGGCAAACTTAGCTGCGAAAGCCTGACTGGAAGGCTCAAGCAACTCCTGAAACAATCAGTACCCCAACTAAGAATCTCCCCAGAGACCCAGTCAAATTGAGGATTGTGGGCCCTTAACCAGGGTAACCCCAACACCAATGGGGCAAAAGTACAGACAGTCACATAAAAGGACAATTTTTGTGAGTGTGTGGCTCCAATAAACAAAGAAATCTGGCTAGTGCAAGAGGTAATTTTACCCTGGGATAATGGTTCCCCGTTTAACCCACAAATCTCAATTTCCGATGCCAAGGGTACTAAGGGAACAGAGTGTTTCAGGGCGAATTGGCGGTCCATAAAAACCCCGTCGGCCCCACTGTCCACAAAGGCCTCAGTCTTGACAGTTTGACCGAGGATCTTCAAGGTCACCGGAATGATAAAAGTCTTCTTGGGGAATTCTGACTTCTGGCCTGACAGGATATTTCCCATCACCCTCAGGCCCTGAAGTTTTCCGGCTTTTCTGGGCATGATAGTACCACATGACCTTTATTCCCACAGTACAAACATAACCCCTGCTGTCTCCTCCGCGTCTTCTCACGCGAGGAGAGGCGGGTAGCCCCAATCTGCATAGGCTCCTCGGAAAATTCCTCAGAGTCTGAGGTTCCCTTGGGAAAGAAGGAAACCTCGGTCTCCCTTTCAAGCCTGCGCTCTCTCAGCCGTCTATCCACCCGAATGGATAACTGCATGAGCTGATCCAAGCTATCAGGCAAGGGATATTGTACCAGTTGGTCTTTTAACTGGTTAGAAAGACCTCTTCGGTACTGGTGTCTCAGGGCTGGGTCATTCCACTGGGTATCATGGGCCAACCTCCGAAACTCCGTACAGTAAACCTCAACTGGCCTTCGCCCTTGCTTAAGGATCGAAATCTGAGCCTCGGCTGAGGCCGTCTTGTCATCATACAACATGCCCAGTGCCGTAAAAAAAGCATCAACACTTTTAAGCGATGGACAGTCAGGCTGCAACCCATATGCCCAGACCCGTGGGTCTCCTTGTAGCAAGGAAATCACTATGCCCACCCGCTGAATCTCCGACCCAGAAGACTGAGGCCTAAGCTGGAAATATAGCTTGCAGCTCTCCTTGAAACAAAAGAACTGCGAGCGATCATCAGAAAAACGATCCGGGAGATTTACTTTCGGCTCCTTAACCCCTGAAGGCACTGCTGCTGCGGGAGCTCCGCCAGCGGCCTGCGAGGTGTGCATTTTAATGGACAAATCATTAAATTGTCGAGTCAGGACCTGCACCTGATCGACCACCTGTTGCAAAGTATTTTGAGGGGTATGCTCCATATTCCCAAAAAATTTCAACAGGAGTATTAGGCTGCTGAATATGTTATGCACACCAGTGCCAGCAGGAATGTACTGGTGTCTGAACGGAGAGGGATGCAAAACAAATGAACTCACAGACAGACTGGGGAATATGACATTACATACATAGAAGGTGATAGGGTAACAAAATAAACACAAAGTGAACAGAGAAGCCCAAAGGCTAAGAAACTGGGTGTCTCCCTAGTATTAGGAATGCTCAGATGGAAAGAAGCGAGATGTTGTGATTTAATACGTAGAGAACCCGAAATGCTGTTGCTAAGAGCAACAGCAAAACCCTAAAGGGTTACCAACGGGTGTGGCAGTAAACTCCTTGGTCAGAGATGGAATAATAGACACAAGGAGAGTCTCCACAATCCTAGTCCTCACTTGCAGTGCACTGGTTCAGCTTACTGCCACTAAACTGACACCTGAACACCTTGCACAGTGAGAAAGGATTTTGGCAGGCAAGTCTGAGAATACAGCCGCAAACTTGCTAGGTTCACAGAGTAGCAAAAGAACCCCAGCAGGTTAAACGACTGACTCCAGTCTTATTGCTAGGTCTGGATTGGCAGAGTGTAATACCAAATCCCAAGGCCTATTTGCAGTAAGCAACAAACAAATACAAAGTTTACACAGTACTAGCTAGCTTTCAGGAACTGACTAACCAACAAAGATTCAGCAGCATCTGCCTAACCTGAGAAGAGGGTTTATATAGCAGGTGCTGTCCACGCCCCACTCAGACTGTGAGCACAAAAACCAGCACCGGATCCCCTGCCGTGCACAGAGCCTGTAACCACTGCACAGCAAAAGACCCGAACCGGAGTATCAGCTACGCTCAGGTTACTCCGCTAGCACTTGTCTCCCGGTTGCCATGACGACGTAGCAGCACAGAGCAGGAGACCCTAACAGGGAGGGATGTGAAGGGAGAGGAGCCGGCTGTGCAGACAATGCTAATTTTAGATTGAGCCACACCTCCGGTTGCAAGCTTCACACCCCTACTGTCTAAAAATGCTCCAGTGTCCCCTAGTGGATGAAAGAGAAAAAACAAAAAACTAAGTAGGAAACTTACAGTTAGGTCCATACATATTTAGACACTGACACAATGGGGCAGAGGTATTAAGCCTGGAGAATGTTGTGAAGTGTTTCTTCTTTACAGTGGCAAGGATCCTGCAATCATCCACCACTGCTGTCTTCTGTGGCACTCATCAGTACGTTTTTTTTCTCTGAATATACAAAACTGTTGATTTAGCAACTCCCTAAGTTCCCACTCACACTCTGATGGCTTTTTGTTTTTGCAGCCTAAATATGGCCTGTTTCACTTGCTTTGAGAGCACCTTTGACTGCATGTTTTGAACACACAACAGCTTCGAATTGCAGATACCACACTTGGAATCAACTCCAGATCCTTTGCCTGCTGTTAATTGATAGCAAAAAATAGGATTTTGGTACTTACCAGGTAAATCCTTTTCTTTGAATCCATAGGGGGCACTGGAGTACTCTTGGGATATGGACGGCTTTAGCAGAACAAGGCACTGAATATTTAAATTTAGTAACTCTCCTCCCCTCCATATTCCCAGAGTACCTCAGTGTTTTTTACTGAGCCGAACAGGAGTGAAAGAGAGGATGACAATGGAAAATTACATATAACATTATAACATAACGGACAACAATAAAGTTGACACATAACGTTACTGACAACTAAACAGTTGACACCATAACAGATAGAACTTGAAAATTTGAACAAATCGGTGAAAATGTGTTACCATAAGATCCACTGAACTTACCACAACCAGGTAAAACTGCTCTGGGTGGGCGTCCAGTGCCCCCTATGGATTCAAAGAAAAGGATTTACCTGGTAAGTACCAATATCCTATTTTCTTTTTCATCCACTAGGGGTCACTGGAGTACTCTTGGGACATACCAAAGCTTCCCCCGTGGGCGGGAGAGTTGTTTGGCACCTGTAACACTAGGCGGCCAAAGCTAGATGCTGATGCCGCAAACGTATCAAACTTGTAAAAGCACACAAACGTGTGCACTGATGACCATGTAGCCGCACAGCAAAGCTGCGTCGTAGAAGCCCCACGAACAGCTGCCCATGAAGTTCCCACAGAACGTGTGGAATGAGCTGTTACTGATGTAGGCGGCTGTCACCTAGCATGAAGGTAAGCCTGACGTATGGTCAGTTTAATCCATCTGGACAAGGTCTGCTTGGAAGCTGACCAACCCATCTTGGCAGCATCATAGAAAACAAACAACGTATCCGTCTTACGAACTGTAGACGTTCGGGATACATAAACGCGGAGTGCGCGTACCACATCCAAAGTTCCAGAATCTCCTGTTAACACAGGAACTACTATTGGTTGATTGATGTGAAAAGATGACACTTCCTTTGGTAAGAAAGCGGGATTCGTCCGAAGTTCCGCTCTGTCATCATGAAACACCAAATACGGTGGCTTGCATGACAAGGCACCCAAATCTGAAACACGCCGTGCCGAAGCTAAGGCTAGGAGAAAAATTGTTTTCCAAGTGAGAAACTTAATATCCACTTGTTGTAAGGGTTCAAAATATGAAGACTGTAAGAAATCTAAAACCAGATTCAAGTCCCATGGCGCTGTAGGTGGAATGAATGGAGGTAGTACTCTGAGGACACCTTGCAGAAAGGTGTGTACAGACGGCAATAAAGTCAACCGTCTTTGAAAGTTAACTGACAAAGCAGAGACCTGCACCTTTAGTGTAGATAAACGCAGTCCTCCATCTAACCCTGTCTGTAGAAAAAACAGAAGACGGGATAACTTGAAAAATGATGTCGGAAACTTCAGAGCTTCACACCAACCTATGTAGGCACGCCAAATTCTGTAATAATGAGCTGCCGTACCTGGCTTCCTAGCACGTAACATGGTTGGTATAACAGATTCTTGAATGCCCTCTCTTCTTAAGAGGGCGGTCTCAAGGGGTGGTCTTCAATATGCCGACTGACGGGATCCCGGCGCACAGTATACCGGCGCCGGGATCCCGTCAGCCGGCATACCGACACTATTCTCCCTCGTGGGGGTCCACGACCCCCTGGAGGGAGAATAAAATAGCGCGGCGAGCGCAGCGAGCCCGCAAGGGGCTCATTTGCGCTCGCCACACTGTCGGTAAGCCGGCGGTCGGCCTCCCGGCGTCGGTATGCTGGTCGCCGGGAGCCCGACCGCCGGCATACCATAGTGAACCCTTCTCAACAGCCACCCCGTCAAACGCAGCCGCGCTAAATCGGGGTAAAGGAACGGACCCTGTTGTAACGGGTCCGGACGTAGCGGGAGCGGCCAAGGATCGTCTGCGAGTAGTCCGCGGAGATCCGAGAACCAAGCTCTCCGAGGCCAATGAGGTGCCACTAGTATGACTGTGGCGGACTCTCGTTTGATCCGTTTTAGCAACAGAGGGAGCAGCGGAAACGGAAACAGATACACGAGGCACTACGGCCACGCGATTGAAAGAGCATCCACCGCCACTGCCTTTGGATCTCGCGTTCTGGACACATACTGGGGCATTTGGAGATTGTGGCGCGATGCCATCAGATCCACTTGTGGGTAACCCCACCTCTGGACCAACATGTGAAACACTTCTGGATTTAATGCCCATTCTCCTGGATGAAAATCCCGGCGGCTGAGATAATCTGCCTCCCAGTTGTCCACTCCCGGAATGAACACTGCCGACAATATCACTTGGTGATGCTCGGCCCAATTGAGGATTTGAGCTACTTCCCGCATGGCCATGCGGCTTCTCGTTCCTCCTTGTTTGTTGATGTACGCGACTGCCGTCGCGTTGTCTGACTGCACCTGGAAAGTCTGAGACCGGAGCATGTGCACTGCTTGTCGTAGCGCATTGTAAATTGCCCGGAGTTCCAGGACATTTATAGACGGTAATCTTTCGTGATCCGCCCAGAGATCCTGGAGCTGACAATTTTGGACAACAGCTCTCCAACCTCTGAGACTCGCGTCCGTCGTTAGAATTATCCAATTCCAGGCGCCGAACAATTTCCCTGCGGTTAGATTGTGTACTTTGAGCCATCAGAGGAGAGATACTCTGGTCCGTGGAGAAAACCTCACCCTCTGGTGAATCTGCAGATGCGAGCCCGACCACTGTGTGAGCACATCCAGTTGAAAAGGACGTGAGTGAAATCTTCCAAACTGAAGCGCTTCGAAAGCCGCCACCATTGTGCCTAACAGGCGAATGCACAAATGTACCGAGACTGTACGTACTGTACTAGATGACGAATACTCCGTACTATCTGTTCTGGTAGGTAAATTCTTTGATCTACCGTATCGAGAATCATTCCTAGGAATTGAAGTCGTTGAGACGGAATCGGATGTGATTTCTTAAAGTTGACAATCCAACCGTGCTGAACTAGTACATTGTACGTCAGCAACGCATGTTGGAGGAGCATCTGTTGAGACGGAGCTTTGATGAGCAGATCGTCCAAGTACGGAACTATTACCACTCCCAGGGATCTGAGATGAGCTATCATCACAGACATCACTTTGGTGAATACCCGAGGCGCTGACGAGAGGCCAAACGGTAGAGCCTGAAACTGGTAATGGTTTTGCCGTATCGCAAAACGCAAGAACCTCTGATGAGGTGGCCAAATCGGAATGTGTAAGTACGCAACCTTCAGATCCAGCGCACTCATGAATTCCTGTGGCTCTAAACCTGCAATTACTGACCGTAGAGATTCCATCTTGAATTTGTAGTAAGTGACGTACTGATTGAGGCCCTTTAAGTTCAATATTGGCCTGACCGAGCCATCCGGCTTTGGTACCACAAACAGACAGGAATAATAACCCTGACCTTGTTGGTGTACAGGGACCGGAATCAAAACTGCTGAATCCAGCAGAGACTGAATGGCAATTTGCAGAACCGCCCTCTTGTCGTCCGACACAGGCAGTCCTGTCTTGAAAAAACGCAGTGGCGGGAGACAGTCGAACTCTATCTTGTAACCTTTTAACACTAAATTGCGGATCCACCCATCTGTGGATGTCTGGAACCACGCCAAATGGAACGTCTGAAGGCGTGCCCCCACAACTGGAGATCCGAGATGGGCTGGGAGCCCGTCATGCCACTGGCTTGTCGGTGACCTTAGCGTCCTGACGACTGGTGTTGGTTTGTTGAAAACCACGTCCTCGACCTCGTCTACCAGGCGTGGCTGTTCCTCTACCACGGCCTCGAAAGGGCTGAGGTCTATAAGATTTGAACGCCGGCCCAGAGTATTTCCGTCTAGGTACCGTTGGAGGCAATGGTAGGAAAACAGACTTCCCTCCCGTGGCCTCAGAAATCCATTTGTCCAATTCAGGACCAAACAACTTCTCGCCACCGTAAGGTAATGCCTCTATACCTCTCTTAACCTCTGCTTGCCAAGACCGCAGCCAGAGTGCTCGTCGTGCCGTAACTAGCGATGATGAAAGGCGAGAAGTGAGCTGACAGACGTCAGTAGAAGCTGTACATAGATACTCAGCAGCTTCACAGATTTGATCAGCGAGAAGTATAAGGTGATCGTCCTGTAGGCCAGACTTGAGTTCTGTTATCCATACAGTTAGCGCCTTAGTTACCCAAATGCCAACCAACCCAGGTCTAAGCAGCACTCCTGCTGCTATATACATGGACTTTAGCATAGCTTCTATTTTACGGTCTGAAGGGTCTTTAAGCGTAGTAGCAGTTGGTACTGGTATGGTTAATTTTTTTTGTAAGTTTTGACAGCGACAAATCAACCATTGGCGGATTCTCCCATGTAGATGTCAGACTCTGGAAACGGGTAACTAGACTTAAATCGGCGAGGTATAGAAAACCGTTTATCTGGATTCTTCCGTGTTTCTACTAACATCTTATTTAGAGATTCTGAAACCGGGAAACACATTGGAGATCTGTGTCGTTTAGTAAAGACCACCTCATCATTTGTGAGAGGCTCCTCAGTCTCCGTAAACTTCAGAGACTGACGCACCGCCCTGATGAGATTATCAATGCCTGGGCTGTCAAAATCTTCACTATCTGACTGCTGGTCTAATTCGCCCTTCTCACCCTCATCTTGCGCAGTGAGGTCTGGCATAGAATCATCAGAATGCAACATAGCAGAAACTGGTAAATCATAAGACAAATTAAATTTATCCCTTCTACCCAAGGTTGACTTGGACCTATGCAAAGGCTGAGACCCCTCCGGTAGTTCTGGCGGTCTCACCCGAGACTCAGATCTTGCTGCTTCCCGCTCGTGTCGAGCGGCGGCCAATTCTGATTGCAACCCAGCCATTACATCTGCTAGCATTGCCCATGGAGGGTCCGGGGATGAAACCGGATTCGAAACCGGAGCGGAAATTGTATTTGTAGCTGAATTTACAAAACATACTGTACATGTGGTAGAACCATCCGGTAACACACTCTTACAGACATTGCAGTGAAACTGCTTTTTTGTTTTCGCTGGTGCCTTACTCATTTATGCAGACAGACAATACAATATACAAAGACAGACAACTTGAACGACTCAGTAAAATTGTTACTAAGGTGTGTCTAATATATATATATATGGCCGAAGTGCAGTGCACGTGGCCAGTACTATATGAAATCTGATCCGAAATTCCCACTAACATCCCTGCGCCATCCGGTGGAGTAGTGTTGTAGGAAAGGATCTTCTAAAACTGAAAGAGAAACAGGATTGAACAGGAAGCATGGTTAAAATGGTCCCCCATGCCATGCTTACACCTATCACCACAGTTCAGGTTAAAACACATGTCTAAAGTCTATAACCTGTAACCAACACGTTAAAAAATCAACCCTGATAACATAGGCTTAACAGCCTATGTAATTATACCACAACCCACCAGCCTTTCCTATGGTAAGACAAACCCCCCCCCCCCCCCCCTTTGCAGCCGGGCTGCTGTGCGGAGACTCTCCCCCCCCCCCCTGTGCTACGTGTACCGTCTTGCAGGGAACCGGAGATCTGGTGCAGGGAGCCGGGGAGCGCGCTGTATAGCGGAGGGACGCGGCGGCTGTGGTGTTCCATCGGGGAGCGGGTGCCGGGAGCTGGAGCGGACGGCGCTGTGAGCGGCGTTGTGGGGCCGTGTAAAGCGGCGGCGGGCGGCTCGGCTGTGCTTACACAAAATAGCGGCGGCGACCGGCAGCTAGCAGGGAGCACTGGCGCGCATAGTAATCTGTTCCCCACACAGCGGGGCGGCAGCGCGAGCTGACCGCCCCGTCCCCCAGCATACCTGAACGCCTGTGGTGAGGGGCTATGACGGGGCTTCTTCTGTAAGCTCCGTCCAGCCTTTCCTGCAGGATGATCTGCTCTTGGCTGTGAGGGTGCACTGTAGTGAGGACCGACACGCCAGCAGCTGCTTGTAACAGCTTCCACTATCCCGGACCCACGTTTTTTGGTATAAGTATATAAAAAATAATAAGATTTTACTTACCGATAAATCTATTTCTCGTAGTCCGTAGTGGATGCTGGGACTCCGTCAGGACCATGCTGGGACTCCGTCAGGACCATGGGGAATAGCGGCTCCGCAGGAGACAGGGCACAAAATTTAAAAGTTTGACCACTAGGTGGTGTGTACTGGCTCCTCCCCCTATGACCCTCCTCCAAGCCTCAGTTAGGATACTGTGCCCGGACGAGCGTACACAATAAGGAAGGATTTTGAATCCCGGGTAAGACTCATACCAGCCACACCAATCACACCGTACAACTTGTGATCTGAACCCAGTTAACAGTATGACAAACGTAGGAGCCTCTGAACAGACGGCTCACAACAATAACAACCCGATTTTTTTGTAACAATAACTATGTACAAGTATTGCAGACAATCCGCACTTGGGATGGGCGCCCAGCATCCACTACGGACTACGAGAAATAGATTTATCGGTAAGTAAAATCTTATTTTCTCTGACGTCCTAGTGGATGCTGGGACTCCGTCAGGACCATGGGGATTATACCAAAGCTCCCAAACGGGCGGGAGAGTGCGGATGACTCTGCAGCACCGAATGAGAGAACTCCAGGTCCTCCTTAGCCAGGGTATCAAATTTGTAGAATTTTACAAACGTGTTCTCCCCTGACCACGTAGCTGCTCGGCAGAGTTGTAATGCCGAGACCCCTCGGGCAGCCGCCCAAGATGAGCCCACCTTCCTTGTGGAATGGGCCTTGACAGATTTAGGCTGTGGCAGGCCTGCCACAGAATGTGCAAGTTGAATTGTGCTACAAATCCAACGAGCAATCGTCTGCTTAGAAGCAGGAGCACCCAGCTTGTTGGGTGCATACAGTATAAACAGCGAGTCAGATTTTCTGACTCCAGCCGTCCTTGAAATATATATTTTCAATGCTCTGACAACGTCCAGCAACTTGGAATCCTCCAAATCGCTAGTAGCCGCAGGCACCACAATAGGCTGGTTCAGGTGAAACGCTGAAACCACCTTAGGCAGAAAGTGAGGACGCGTCCGCAGTTCTGCCCTGTCCGAATGGAAAATCAGATATGGTCTTTTATACGATAAAGCCGCCAATTCTGACACTCTCCTGGCTGAAGCCAGGGCCAGTAGCATGGTTACTTTCCATGTAAGATATATCCAAAACTACATTAAGATCCCACGGTGCCACTGGGGGCACAACTGGGGGCTGTATATGTAGTACTCCTTTTACAAAAGTCTGGACTTCAGGAACTGAAGCCAATTTTTTCTGGAAGAAAATCGACAGAGCCGAAATTTGAACCTTAATGGACCCTAATTTGAGGCCCATAGACAATCCTGTTTGCAGGAAATGTAGGAATCGACCCAGTTGAAATTCCTCCGTCGGGGCCTTCCTGGCCTCACACCACGCAACATATTTTCTCCAAATGCGGTGATAATGTTGTGCAGTCACCTCCTTCCTGGCTTTTACCAGGGTAGGGATGACCTCTTCCGGAATGCCTTTTTCCCTTAGGATTCGGCGTTCAACCGCCATGCCGTCAAACGCAGCCGCGGTAAGTCTTGGAATAGACACGGTCCCTGCTGAAGCAGGTCCCGTCTTAGAGGTAGAGGCCACGGATCTTCCGTGAGCATCTCCTGAAGTTCCGGGTACCAAGTTCTTCTTGGCCAATCCGGAGCCACGAGTATCGTTCTTACTCCCCTTTGCCGTATAATTCTCAGTACTTTTGGTATGAGAGGCAGAGGAGGAAACACATACACTGACTGGTACACCCATGGTGTTACCAGAGCGTCTACAGCTATTGCCTGAGGGTCTCTTGACCTGGCGCAATACCTGTCCAGTTTTTTGTTGAGGCGGGACGCCATCATGTCCACCATTGGTCTTTCCCAATGGACCACAATCATGTGGAAGACTTCTGGATGAAGTCCCCACTCTCCCGGGTGCAGATCGTGTCTGCTGAGGAAGTCTGCTTCCCAGTTGTCCACTCCCGGGATGAACACAGCTGATAGTGCTAACATATGATTTTCTGCCCAGCGGAGAATCCTTGCAGCTTCTGCCATTGCCCTCCTGCTTCTTGTGCCGCCCTGTCTGTTTACGTGGGCGACTGCCGTGATGTTGTCCGACTGAATCAACACCGGCTGACCCTGAAGCAGAGGTTTTGCCAGGCTTAGAGCATTGTAGATTGCTCTTAGCTCCAGTATATTTATGTGAAGAGACGTCTCCAGGCTTGACCACACGCCCTGGAAGTTTCTTCCCTGTGTGACCGCTCCCCAGCCTCTCAGGCTGGCATCCGTGGTCACTAGGACCCAGTTCTGTATGCCGAATCTGCGGCCCTCTAACAGATGAGCACTCTGCAACCACCATAGCAGAGACACTCTTGTCCTTGTGGACAATTTTATCCGCTGATGCATCTGCAGATGCGATCCGGACCATTTGTCCAGCAGATCCCACTGAAAAGTTCGTGCATGGAATCTGCCGAATGGAATCGCTTCGTAAGAAGCTACCATTTTTCCCAGGACTCTTGTGCATTGATGCACAGATACTTTTCCTGGTTTTAGGAGGTTCCTGACTAGATCGGATAACTCCCTGGCTTTCTCCTCCGGAAGAAATACCTTTTTCTGAACAGTGTCCAGAATCATCCCTAGGAACAACAGACGTGTCGTCGGGATCAGTTGGGATTTTGGAAAATTCAGAATCCACCCGTGTTGTTGGAGCACTACTTGGGTTAGTGCTACTCCGACCTCCAGCTGTTCTCTGGATCTTGCCCTTATCAGGAGATCGTCCAAGTAAGGGATAATTAAGACGCCTTCTCTTCGAAGAAGGATCATCATTTCGGCCATTACCTTGGTAAAGACCCGGGGTGCCGTGGACAATCCAAACGGCAGCGTCTGAAACTGATGACAGTTTTGGACCACGAACCTGAGGTACCCTTGGTGTGAAGGACAAATTGGAACATGAAGGTAAGCATCCTTGATGTCCAAGGACACCATAAAATCCCCTTCTTCCAGATTCGCCATCACTGCTCTGAGTGACTCCATCTTGAACTTGAATTTTTGTATGTACAGGTTCAGAGATTTTAGATTTAGAATCGGTCTTACCGAGCCGTCCGGCTTTGGTACCACAAATAGCGTGGAGTAATACCCCTGTCCCTGTTGTAGGAGGGGTACCTTGACTATCACCTGCTGAGAATACAGCTTGTGAATGGCCTCCAATACCGTCGCCCTGTCGGAGGGAGACGTTGGCAAAGCAGACTTTAGGAAACGGCGAGGAGGGGACTTCTCGAATTCCAACCTGTAACCCTGAGATACTACCTGCAGGATCCAGGGGTCCACCTGCGAGTGAGCCCACTGTGCGATGAAATGTTTGAGGCGACCCCCCACCGCCCCTGAGTCTGCTTGTAAGGTCCCAGCGTCATGCTGACGCCTTTGTAGAAGCCGGGGAGGGCTTCTGCTCCTGGGAAGGAGCTGCTTGTTGCAGTCTCTTACCCTTTCCTTTGCCTCGGGGCAAATAGGAATGTCCTTTTGCTCGTTTGTTCTTATAGGAACGAAAGGACTGCGGCTGAAAAGCCTGCGGCTTTTTCTGCTGGGAGGTGACCTGGGGTAAAAAGGTGGATTTTCCGGCCGTTGCCGTGGCCACCAGATCCGATAGACCGACCCCAAATAATTCCTCCCCCTTATACGGCAATACTTCCATATGTCGTTTGGAATCCGCATCACCTGACCACTGGCGCGTCCATAAACTTCTTCTGGCAGATATGGACATCGCACTTACTCTTGATGCCAGAGTGCAAATATCTCTCTGTGCATCTCGCATATAAAGAAATGCATCCTTTAACTGCTCTATAGTCAGTAAAATACTGTCCCTATCCAGGGTATCAATATTTTCAGACAGTGACTCCGACCAAGCCACGCCAGCACTGCACATCCAGGCTGAGGCGATTGCTGGTCTCAGTATAACACCCGTATGTGTGTATATACTTTTTAATGTATTCTCCAGCCTCCTATCAGCTGGATCCTTGAGGGCGGCCGTATCAGGAGACGGTAATGCCACTTGCTTTGGTAAGCGTGTGAGCGCCTTATCCACCCTAGGAGGTGTTTCCCAGCGCGCCCTAACCTCTGGCGGGAAAGGGTATAATGCCAATAACATCTTTGAAATTAGCAGTTTTCTATCTGGGGTAACCCACGCTTCATCACACACTTCATTCAGTTCCTCTGATTCAGGAAAAACTATCGGTAGTTTTTTCACACCCCACATAATACCCCTTTTTGTGGTACTTGCAGTATCAGAGATATGCAAAGCCTCCTTCATTGCCGTGATCATATAACGTGTGGCCCTACTGGAAAATACGTTTGTTTCTTCACCGTCGACACTGGATTCAGTGTCAGTGTCTGGGTCTGTGTCGACCGACTGAGGTAAAGGGCGTTTTACAGCCCCTGACGGTGTCTGAGACGCCTGGACAGGTACTAACTGGTTTGCCGGCTGTCTCATGTCGTCAACCGACTTTTGTAGCGTGCTGACACTATCCCGTAATTCCATAAACAAAGCCATCCATTCTGGTGTCGACTCCCTAGGGGGTGACATCACCATTACAGGCAATTGCTCCGCCTCCACGCCAACATCGTCCTCATACATGTCGACACACACGTACCGACACACAGCAGACACACAGCAGACACACAGGGAATGCTCTGATAGAAGACAGGACCCCACTAGCCCTTTGGGGAGACAGAGGGAGAGTTTGCCAGCACACACCCAAGCGCTATAAATATATATAGGGACAACCTTAATAAGTGTGTTCCCTTTATAGCAGCTCAAATATTATAAATATCGCCAATAAGTGCCCCCCCTCTCTGTTTTTACCCTGTTTCTGTAGTGCAGTGCAGGGGAGAGTCCTGGGAGCCTTCCTCGCAGCGGAGCTGGGCAGGAAAATGGTGCTGTGTGCTGAGGAGAATAGGCCCCGCCCCCTTTTCGGCGGGCTTCTTCTCCCGGTTATTTTGGAACCTGGCAGGGGTTAAATACATCCATATAGCCCCAGGGGCTATATGTGATATATTTTAGCCAGAATAGGTATATTACATTGCTGCCCAGGGCGCCCCCCCCCCAGCGCCCTGCACCCTCAGTGACCGCTGGTGTGAAGTGTGCGGAGCAATGGCGCACAGCTGCAGTGCTGTGCGCTACCTCATGAAGACTGAGACATCTTCTGCCGCCGGTTTCTGGACCTCTTCTCTATTCGGCATCTGCAAGGGGGTCGGCGGCGCGGCTCCGGTGACCCATCCAGGCTGTACCTGTGATCGTCCCTCTGGAGCTAGTGTCCAGTAGCCTAAGAAGCAAATCCATCCTGCACGCAGGTGAGTTCACTTCTTCTCCCCTAAGTCCCTCGTTGCAGTGAGCCTGTTGCCAGCAGGACTCACTGAAAATAAAAAACCTAACAAACTTTTTCTAAGCAGCTCTTTAGGAGAGCCACCTAGATTGCACCCTGCTCGGACGGGCACAAAAACCTAACTGAGGCTTGGAGGAGGGTCATAGGGGGAGGAGCCAGTACACACCACCTAGTGGTCAAACTTTTAAATTTTGTGCCCTGTCTCCTGCGGAGCCGCTATTCCCCATGGTCCTGACGGAGTCCCAGCATGGTCCTGACGGAGTCCCAGCATCCACTAGGACGTCAGAGAAAAAATAAAAAATAAAATAAGTATATGTGCTGCAGAGCTAGCACTCGTGCTTGTCACTGCTGTGAGCACAGAAAAAACACTGAGGTACTCTGGGAATATGGAGGGGAGGATAGTTACTAAATTTCAATATTCAGTGCCTTGTTCTGCTAAAGCCGTCCATATCCCAAGAGTTCTCCAGTGACCCCTAGTGGATGAAAAATAAATAACAGGAATAGCCCATACCTGGCCATGAAACAGCTTTGAGTCAATTGTCCAAATACTTTTGCCCCCTTGAAAAAGAGGAGGCTACATATGTAGTTGCAATTCCTAAACCCTTCATCCAATTTGGATGTGAATGCACTCAAATGAAAACAGAGAACCATATTCACTATATAACTAACCTAAATATGTTTTGGTAAACAAATAAAATGATCAAAATTTTGTCAGTGTCCAAATATATATGGACCTAACTGTATACAAATTTTCTCATTTGGTGACAACAGATTTTAACATATCCTGTTTGATTTCTAGTTGCAGATATCGGAGCCAGGTTCATGCTAGATATCAGTACATCTATAATGCAGACTTAATATGGCACAGGGTATACCACCACATCAGTACTTGGAATGAAAGGATTTTATGTTTTACACTCTGAATCAGAGCATGTCCTTGACACACCTTGAGCCTGCAGAATCTAGAGCTAAAAATAATGAACCTTTGAGTAACGTTGTGCTTAGGAACACTACTTGCTTCAAATCATTATTCTGAAGGTGCATACACACGGTGAGATTTTGACTAAGTGCCAATTTTGACTATGCGATTTCCCTTGAACGTCCCGGAGCCCAGAACCACTGATATTGGTTACATTTACTTGCAATTTTGACTATGTGCGATTTTGACTATACTAGAAATTAGATTGTAAATAATATAGTCAAAATTGCCTTGCCTGCACAGTCTATTTTTTCTTGCGATACCGATCCTGTGGGGCGGCGCATCTATATCGCAGGCCACAAAGTGCAATATGTGCTAACTTTTCTTGCAATTTTGACTATATAGTCAAAATCGCAAGAATACATCGCACCGTGTGTATGCACCTTTAGGGGGGATATCCAATTAGCCCTGTACAAACATCACATCGAGTGCGAGAAACTGATGTTTTTTCCGATTTTTCCCAATGTTACACCAATTTTTTTTTTTTTTACAGGCTATCATAATAGATCACCTGTAAATAAAAAAAATAAAAAAATGCCCTCTCCCGAAAAAACACAGGTTCAGTGAAGTGTGTTTTTCGTGAGGAACAGCCCCGTATTCGCTTGAAAACAGGACTGTTTCCAGGGATTTGGTTTCATCCCAGAGAAGCCGGCGTGAGCTGCAGTGTCCCTTGCCCACTGCTGCAGCAGCAGGCTTGGTATGCACTGAGGGTACCGCAGGCCCCCGGCAGGGAAGCTGGAGCAGCGCCACAGCCCTCTCTTCCCCTGAACCCGGCAGCAATCATGTGACCAGGGAGGGGGAGGTCAGCGATGCACTGGGAGCTGTCAGGAGCCCGCACCCGGTGCAGCATCAGAAGACCACAAAAACTAATTATTTATGGTTAATGGGATAGGCAAAACAAGTACTGGTGGCTGCCAGTCCTAAAATATGCGAACAAATAAAACCCTGTCCACCACCACATAACTAAACCAAGGATAACAGTTTAACAAAATTCACTTAATTTAATATTTTTTGTTGATTATCTCTGTAAAAACTTCTGGAAAAGGTGTAGCGTAAAAACATACTTTAGGTCGCCCTGATTCAAAAAAAGATTTGTCTAAATAAAATGTGAAATGTGTCAATGGGCAGGAAATGAAAACTGCACTACAAACAGATGTATAAAATAAAATTTTCTGTAATATGTGGTACACATAATATGCAAATCATTTTAAAAATTGTGAGTGTACATTAAAACAATCAGTTACTTGCACGTACCTCAGGTCACTATGAGAATCTCACCTCCATTTATTATTTCATATACAGCCATATTTTGAGTTTTACATACAAAAGAAAAAAATTCTACTTGACAAATGTGTACAAAATGTGTACAAAGAAGATATCCTGAAGAGAATCCCACCTGGCAGCTGGAGCGCAGGGCAGTCTGGTTTCTTCATTCGCAAACAGTCTGTAGTCATCGGCCTTTTTGTTTTGTTTTCTTCGAGAGGTTTTTTTTTTTTACCCCTCAACATGAACAGAAAATGCAGCTGAATAACCAGATTTGAGTGTGCACAAATATACAGGTAGCATCTCCTTTCATAGAAAGAAAAGACTTGTACTTCTTAGTTTCATTTTTTAATTATAGGAATTGTGTTAAAATACAGGACAAATTAAATGGATACGGTCCAATTTGCCTTTTTCCCACTCTTTCATTTTAGAAATTTTTTTTCTTTTTTAATAAGAAAAAATAATTAGTCGACAAACGAAGGTAGCAATAAAAAAGTGTCTCTGAACAATAAATAAATACAGTCAAAAAGTTATCTGTGTGAACTTTAAACCAGCTTCTTCATTGAAGAACATGCGACCGGACACATGGAGCGGGGTCCACTGCATCGCTTTATCCACTGCCCCTAACGTCAGCCGATCTTTTCCTGCTTTGCCGCAAGGATAGATTGATTTAAACCGGAGCAAATAAGTAGGTGAGAGCCGCCTGCTTACCCCATTTTCTTTATCTCCTTTGTCCTTTGGACAAATTAAGCCAAGAATCCTATTTGACCGAGGTGCAATATATAAAGTATCTTGAGCTCTGTTGGCTAACAAGCCAAGTTCACAAGAGGGAGTGAGCGGGTTCGTTGCTCGTTCCATTTAACAGGCTGACTGCAGCTTGTTGTTATGAGACCTGTACAGTACAGAAAACGTCAGGATTTATACAGAGGTACAAATGTCTAATCATCCACTTTCAGCTGAGCAAAATAAATGTCTATTTCATAAAACAATGGTGGGGACACTAGGGTTGGATGAAACATGTAATGATCTGTAAATTGAGACCTGCCATAATTATCCAACAATTGTAAACAATCCAACCCAGCTACCCACCCAGAAGTCGACATGAGGTGATCAACAAAGATTTGGCGATCAAGTTATTTGGAAAATAGGGAAGGAAAAAACAAACATACATACAGACATGATGAAAATAGTCTACACGTCATCAACTTGAGTGGCTTATGGGATATTCACAAATGATGTCAGGAAAATTATACAATATATGTACAATATATATACTATGTTACAATGATTGGTGCATGTCTGTAGTCAGAAACCACAGTGGGTTTATACATTTAAATACAGATCCAGGCACTTTTTCCCATGTCCTCAGCACAGTATACATGGTAATTGTTGTAAATGAAGTGTCCAGTGGTGCAGTGTTGGAGAGATGGCAGGGGTAACACGACGGGTTTGTCTTTCACACAATGCCGAAAAATAAAAACAAACTGATGGAGACAATATCCAACATCCAGCTGTATGGGCTACAAGACTCACAATCTGCAAGAGAAGAGAGACAGAGCATGCGATGAGATGAGCACACTGTCACACTCCATAACCAACAGGAAGATGCCTCACTGACAGTTCGATGTACAGGATACAGTAACTACACAGTAGGCACTCTGGAATCTGCTCATGGACAAAAATGAAAGGTGAATGGGCAAGAACCACCTTTACAAATGGTACAGACAATATGATTGATAAAAGGGACACCAATGCAGGAGAAAATATGATCATGTCTGTGTTCTCCCCAGAAAATGTTGCCAGCCAGGTGGCTTTAAGTAGAAGCCAGGTAGTGCAATAATGTAACGACGGGGAGGAATCTCTGTTACTGTGCCTGACACAGTAATGTAAGCGCAAAGCAACGCTGACTCTAGCAGTCAGAAACCTGGAACAAAATAGTGCCGAGTGGCAGGATTTAAAAAAACAAAACAAAAACAAAAGGAAAAAGTGCCTTATCTGATCTGGTTGAACAGGATGCAACCAGTCAAGATACACAGCATCACAGCTGATCAGTCAGCACAGCAGGACCCACAGCATGGCGGCTGCAGACAATAGCAGCTGCTGGAGAAATTTTAAATAACCCCTTTGGCTACCCCAGTGTGTAACTGGTGGCTCAGCTGCTGTGAAAATTAAAGTTGCCATGTTTCCGATGTACCAGACCAATGTTTGAAAAAGTTATTGGGTTTTCTTTACAAATATCCCCCCAAAAAAGGTTTTTTTTTTTTTTAAATAAAATAATTTTGGTTACATGTTCTACACCTAATTCACATAAAAAACTCAGACAACTTCTGAGCGTTTTTTGGGCAAATAAATTAGTCAGTTAAGTGGTTAAATTGATCCTGGGGAGAACGCTTTATAAACCCATTTGATATTTTTTAAGGCTCCCCCTTCAACTGTAAATAACAAAGTAGGAGCCTGTAGTTATATAAACAAATTTACGTGCATAGCAGTCACTCACTTAATAATCTTTTCTATTCACATAATTATCTTGCCTAAAACTACTGTACCTAGTCAAGGGTTCTTTTTAACCTCAATCCTCAAGTATTCTACTAAACTGATGAGCTTTTCAAGATTGCCAGATCTGTATGTGCTGAAAATTATCTGCAATTCACTGAAAAATATCTGTAATGTATGGACGCAGACTGGGGAATATTTAAATCTGGGGAAAAAAATCTCAAATCTGCAGATTGTTTTTTTTGTGACTGCTGATGTATGGGTGCCTTAACATTTCTTAAAGCTGTTACCATATAAAGTAATTAATGGAGAAATATAGTTATATAAAAATAGTATACAGGCAGGCTTCCCTTGTGTTGACTGAGCCTGTTAAACCCCCCCCTTTAAAAAAAGCAGTCAGATAGAGGATTTTGGTACTTACTGATAAAACCATTTCTCTGAATCCACTCGGGGACACTGGAGATCTAGACAGCTGGGGTGTGAAGGATGGAGACCGGAGGTAGCACAATGTATTAATAAAAAATAAAAAAATGATGCACAGCTGGCTCCTTCCCCTTCATGCCCCCCCCCCCCCCCCCCCCCATCCCTCCGGTTTAAAATTTGACGGAGAGAAGAGGGAACATGAAAGATCAAAGCCATACGGGAAGGAACTAACCATACCACACCGTCAAACAGCAACCAAGAACTACCAACACATTAACCAACATATTTGAACTAATTTAACAGGAACACGCAGGCTGACAGCACCGAGGTGGGCGTCCAGTGTCCCCGAGTAGATTCAGAGACATGGATTTATCGGTAAGTACCAAAATCCTCTTTTCTCTATCATCCACTAGGGCACACTGGAGATCTAGACAGCTTGGGACGTCCCAAAGATACTCCCATGGGTGGGAGTGCTGTCCGAAGCCTGGAGAACCAAACGGCCAAAATTTGAATCTCTAGATGAAAAAGTAACAAGTTTGTAAAAATGAGTGAATGTGTGAGCAGCTCTGCAAAGGTGGACAGTGGAAGCTCCTCTAGCTGCAGCCCACGAAGCTCCCACTGATCTGGTGGTATGAGCACCCACCCAAAACGAAACTCTCTTACCGCTTGAAATATATGCCTGTTTGATGGTTAGCCTTATCCATCTAACCAAGGTTTGTTTTGGAGCTGGCCAACCACTCCTGGGGTCATCATACAGTACAAACAAAGGGTCAGACTTCCTAATAGAGCCCGTACGTAGACCCATAAGGCTCTGACCACATCCAACGACAGGGTCCCCCTCTGACAATCCGTGGAAGGAGGGGACCACAATCAGCTGGTTAATGTGAAAACCAGAAACCACCTTAGGTAAAAACTCCGCCTTCGTACGGAGCTCCGCCCTGTCTTCATGAAAAACTAGGAAGGGACTTTTACATGACAGGGTCGCCAATTCAGAGACCCTTCTTGCAGACGCTAAAGCAAGAAGCAAGACTGTTTTCCAGCACACACATTTTAGATCTGCCCTTTCCAAAGACTCGAAAAGGTCAGATCTCAAAAATTCTAGCACCCAATTTAGATCCCACGGGGTCGTGAGGAAATGAAAAGGTGGTTATATTCTCAACACACCCTGTAAAAATGTCTGTACCTCCTGCAAGGATGCCAGATGTTGCTGGAAAAGGATTGAAAGGGCCGAGACATCCCGGCAGCTGATGGTTGATCCTAGAGGCCATTAGATCTATCCACGGTAATCCCCACCGTCTTATCACTGCATCGAAGACCATGGGGTGTAGACTCCACTCCCCTGGATGCATATCCTGACGGCTGAGATTATTTGCCTCCCAAATGTCCACACCTGGAATGAAGACTGCCAACAGGATTATGTTGTGCTTTTCTGTCCAAGACAGAATCCTTGTAGTCTCCTTTAAGGCCATGCGGCTTTTTGTTCCTCCCTGACGGTTTACGTATGCTGCTGCAGTCAAATTGTCCAACTGCACTCTCACATGCTGAGCTCGTACTAGGTCTACTGCCTGAAGAAGTGCATTGTAAATGTCTTAGTTTCAGTACATTTATTGGTAGGCTGCTCGCGCATACAGTGACCATTTTCCAATCCCAGATTCCAAACCTCCTTCTCGCTGCTAGGTTCCTGTGGACCGACCACCAAATCAACGATGACCTGGCCTGAGGCATCAAACGAATCCTTCAGTGAAGGAGTAAACGCAGGCCTGCCATATTAGATCGCTTCGAAAGACGCTACCATCTTTCCTAGAGCCGTATACTAGGATGTAGAGAGACCGTCTGGTTCTGTAGAACCTGTCTTACCATTTCCTTAAGGTCTCGAATGTTGTCTTCTGGAAGTAACACTCTCAATTGGATAGTATCCAAGATGAGACACAGAAATTGAATTCTCTGTGTCAGATGCAAATTGGATTTTGTAAAGTTCACAATCTAGCAGTGTCAAATCAGAAACTGATGAGCGATCTGAGCATCCCAGATCAAATGATCCTGAGATGGAGCCTTGATAAGAAGGTCGTCCAGATACGGTATTATCGTTATCCCTAACGATCTCAATCTTGCTACCATGACTGCCATAATCTTTGTGAAGATTCTCGGGTCCGATAGTAGGCCGAACAATAGAGCTCTGAATTGGTAATAATTCTTGTCCACTGCAAGCCGCAAATTTGGACATGGAAGTACGCATCCTTTATGTCCATCGACACCATGAATTCCTGCTGCTCCAGGCTTGCAATGACGGACTGTATCGATTCAATCTTGAATCTGTAAACTGCCAGGAATTGATTTAACACTTTTAAATTGAGGATTGGTCTGACTGAACCATCTGGTTTCGGTACTACAAAAAGATTTTAATAAAAGCCTGTTCCTCTGTGAGAAACAGGAACTGGCATAATTACTTCCGTCAGAAGTAACTTTTGAATAGCCGTGTTTAATGCCCTCGCTCTTTGAGGACACCGAGGTAGACCTGTTGTAAAGAACTGACTGTGAGGTCGGGTTAGAAAATAAGATTTTACTCACCGGTAAATCTATTTCTCGTAGTCCGTAGTGGATGCTGGGAACTCCGTAAGGACCATGGGGAATAGACGGGCTCCGCAGGAGACTGGGCAATCTAAGAAAGATTTGGTACTATCTGGTGTGCACTGGCTCCTCCCTCTATGCCCCTCCTCCAGACCTCAGTTAGGATACTGTGCCCGGAAGAGCTGACACAATAAGGAAGGATTTTGAATCCCGGGTAAGACTCATACCAGCCACACCAATCACACCGTATAACTCGTGATACTATACCCAGTTAACAGTATGAAATATAACAGAGCCTCTCAACAGATGGCTCAACAATAACCCTTTAGTTAGGCAATAACTATATACAAGTATTGCAGACAATCCGCACTTGGGATGGGCGCCCAGCATCCACTACGGACTACGAGAAATAGATTTACCGGTGAGTAAAATCTTATTTTCTCTGACGTCCTAGTGGATGCTGGGAACTCCGTAAGGACCATAGGGATTATACCAAAGCTCCCAAACGGGCGAGAGAGTGCGGATGACTCTGCAGCACCGAATGAGAGAACTCAAGGTCCTCCTCAGCCAGGGTATCAAATTTGTAGAATTTAGCAAACGTGTTTGCCCCTGACCAAGTTGCAGCTCGGCAAAGTTGTAAAGCCGAGACCCCTCGGGCAGCTGCCCAAGATGAGCCCACCTTCCTCGTGGAATGGGCTTTCACTGATTTAGGATGCGGCAATCCAGCCGCAGAATGCTCCAGCTGAATTGTGCTACAAATTCAGCGAGCAATAGTCTGCTTAGAAGCAGGAGCACCTATTTTGTTGGGTGCCTACAGGATAAAAAGCGAGTCAGTTTTCCTGACTCCAGACGTCCTGGAAATATAATTTTTTAAGGCCCTGACTACGTCCAGTAACTTGGAATCTTCCAAGTCCCTAGTAGCCGCAGGCACTACAATAAGTTGGTTCAAGTGAAAAGCTGATACCACCTTAGGGAGAAACTGGGGACGAGTCCTCAATTCTGCCCTATCCATATGGAAAATCAGATAAGGGCTTTTACATGACAAAGCCGCCAATACTGACACACGCCTGGCCGAAGCCAAGGCCAATAACATGACCACTTTCCACGTGAGATATTTCAGATCCACAGTTTTAAGTGGCTCAAACCAATGTGATTTCAGGAAACTCAACACCACGTTGAGATCCCACGGTGCCATAGGAGGCACAAAAGGGGGCTGAATATGTAGCACTCCCTTTACAAAAGTCTGAACTTCAGGCAGTGAAGTCCGTTCTTTCTGGAAGAAAATCGACAGAGCCGAAAACTGGACCTTAATGGAACCCAATTTTAGGCCCATAGTCACTCCCGACTGTAGGAAGTGCAGAAAACGACCCAGCTGAAATTCCTCTGTTGGGGCCTTCCTGGCCTCACACCACGCAACATATTTTCGCCAAATACGGTGATAATGGTTTGCGGTTACTTCTTTCCTGGCTTTTATCAGCGTAGGAATGACTTCCTCCGGAATGCCCTTTTGCTTTAGGATCCGGAATTCAACCGCCATGCCGTCCAACGCAGCCGCGGTAAGTCTTGGAACAGACAGGGCCCCTGCTGTAGCAGATCCTGTCTGAGCGGTAGAGGCCATGGGTCTCTGATATTATTTCTGTAAGTTCTGGGTACCAAGCTCTTCTTGGCCCATCCGGAACCACGAGTATCGTTCTTACTCCTCGTTTTCTTATTATTCTCAGTACCTTTGGTATGAGAGGCAGAGGAGGGAATACATAAACCGACTGGTACACCCACGGTGTCACAAGAGCGTCCACCGCTATTGCCTGAGGGTCCCTTGACCTGGCGCAATATCTAGTTTTTTGTTTAGGCGGGACGCCATCATGTCCACCTGTGGCCTTTCCCAACGGTTTTCCAACAGTTGGAAGACTTCTGGATGAAGTCCCCACTCTCCCGGGTGTCGGTCGTGTCTGCTGAGGAAGTCTGCTACCCAGTTGTCCACTCCCGGAATGAACACTGCTGACAGTGCTAAGACGTGATTTTCCGCCCATCGGAGAATCCTTGTGGCTTCTGCCATCGCCATCCTGCTTCTTGTGCCGCCCTGTCGGTTTACATGGGCGACTGCCGTGATGTTGTCTGATTGGATCAGTACCGGCTGGTTTTGAAGCAGAGGCCTTGCCAGACTTAGGGCATTGTAAATGGCCCTCAGTTCCAGAATATTTATGTGTAGGGACGACTCCTGACTTGACCAAAGTCCTTGGAAATTTCTTCCCTGTGTGACTCCCCCCAGCCTCGAAGGCTGGCATCCGTGGTTACCAGGACCCAGTCCTGTATGCCGAATCTGCGGCCCTCTGGAAGATGAGCACTCTGCAGCCACCACAGTAGAGATACCCTGGTCCTTGGAGACAGGGTTATCAGCCGATGCATCTGAAGATGCGATCCCGACCACTTGTCCAAGAGGTCCCACTAAAAGGTTCTTGTATGGAACCTGCCGAATGGAATTTTGCTTCGTAAGAAGCTACCATTTTTCCCAGGACTCGTGTGCAGTGATGCACCGATACCTGTTTTGGTTTCAGGAGGTCTCTGACTAGAGATGACAGCTCCTTGGCTTTCTCCTGCAGGAGAAACACTTTTTTCTGTTCTGTGTCCAGAACCATCCCCAGGAACAGTAGGCGTGTGGTAGGAACCAGCTGTGACTTTGGAATGTATAGAATCCATCCGTGCTGTTGTAGCACTTCCCGAGATAGTGCTACTCCGACCAACAACTGCTCCTTGGACCTCGCCTTTATAAGGAGATCGTCCAAGTACGGGATAATTAAAACTCCCTTTTTTCGAAGGAGTATCATCATTTCTGCCATTACCTTGGTAAAGACCCTCGGTGCCGTGGACAGTCCAAACGGCAGTGTTTGGAATTGGTAATGGCAATCCTGTACCACAAATCTGAGGTACTCCTGGTGAGGATGGTAAATGGGGACATGTAGGTAAGCATCCTTGATGTCCAGGGATACCATGTAATCCCCCTCCTCCAGGCTTGCAATAACCGCCCTGAGCGATTCCATCTTGAACTTGAATTTTTTTATGTATGTGTTCAAGGATTTCAAATGGGTCTCACCGAACCGTCCGGTTTCGGTACCACAACCAGTGTGGAATAGTAACCCCGTCCTTGTTGAAGTAGGGGCACCTTGACTATCACCTGCTGGGAATACAGCTTGTGAATTGCCTCTAGCACAGCCTCCCTGCCTGAGGGAGTTGTCGGCAAGGCAGATTTGAGGAAACGGCGGGAGGGGGGGGAGGGGGGGGGGGGGGGGGGGGGAGACGCCTCGAATTCCAGCTTGTACCCCCTGAGATACTACTTGAAAGATCCAGGGATCCACCTGTGAGCGAGCCCACTGATCGCTGAAATTTTTGAGGCGGCCCCCCACCGTACCTGGCTACGCCTGTGGAGCCCCCGCGTCATGCGGTGGACTCAGAGGAAGCGGGGGAAGAATTTTGATTCTGGGAACTGGCTGACTGGTGCAGCTTTTTTCCTCTTCCCTCGTCTCTGTGCCGAAAGGAAGCGCCTTTGACCCGCTTGCTTTTCTGAAGCCGAAAGGACTGTACCTGATAATACAGTGCTTTTCTTAGGCTGTGAGGAAACCGGAGGTAAAAAAAATTCATCCCAGCTGTTGCTGTGGATACGAGGTCCCAGAGACCATCCCCAAACAATTCCTCACCCTTATAAGGCTCTATGTGCCTTTTTAAAGTCAGCATCACCTGTCCAGTGTCGGGTCTCTAATACCCTCCTGACAGAATGGACATTGCATTAATTCTGGATGCCAGCCGGCAAAATATCCCTCTGTGCATCCCTCATATATAAGACGACGTCTTATGTTCGCAAAATAGTATCCCTGTTTGAAAGGGTTACAGACCACGCTGCAGCAGCACTATCTGCAGGTCTTAGTCTAGTACCTGAGTGTGTAAATACAGACTTCAGGATAGCCTCCTGCTATTTATCAGCAGGTACCTTCAAAGTGGCCGTATCCTAAGACGGCAGTGCCACCTTTTTTGACAAACGTGTGAGCGACTTATCCACCCTAGGGGATATCTCCCAGCGTAACTTATCCTCTGGCGGGAAAGGGTACGCCATCAGTAACTTTTTAGAAATTACCAGTTTCTTATCGGGGGAACCCACGCTTTTTCACACTTCATTCACTCATTTGATGGGGGAACAAAACACTGCCTGCTTTTTCTCCCCACACATAAAACCCTTTTTTTTTTTTTTATTTTTTTTTTTTTTAGTGGTACTTGGGTTAATGTCAGAAATGTGTAACACATTTTTTATTGCCGGGATCATGTAACGGATGTTCCTAGTGGATTGTGTATATGTCTCAACCTCGTCGACACTGGAGTCAGACTCCGTGTCGACATCTGTGTCTGCCATCTGAGGGAGCGGGCGTTTTTAAGCCCCTGGTGGCCTTTGAGACGCCTGGGCAGGCGCGGGCTGAGAAGCCGGCTGTCCCATAGCTGTTACGTCATCCAGCCTTTTATGTAAGGAGTTGACACTGTCGGTTAATACCTTCCACCTATCCATCCACTCTGGTGTCGGCCCACAGGGGGCGACATCCCATTTATCGGCATCTGCTCCGCCTCCACATAAGCCTCCTCATCAAACATGTCGACACAGCCGTACCGACACACCGCACACACACAGGGAATGCTCTGACTGAGGACAGGACCCCACACAGCCCTTTGGGGAGACAGAGAGAGAGTATGCCAGCACACACCAGAGCGCTATATAATGTAGGGATAAACACTATCACTGAGTGAATTTTCCCCAATAGCTGCTTGTATAAACAATATTGCGCCTAAATTTAGTGCCCCCCCTCTCTTTTTAACCCTTTGAGCCTGAAAACTACAGGGGAGAGCCTGGGGAGCTGTCTTCCAGCTACACTGTGAAGAGAAAATGGCGCCAGTGTGCTGAGGGAGATGGCTCCGCCCCTTTTTCGGCGGACTTTTCTCCCGCTTTTTTCTGTATTCTGGCAGGGGTAATTACCACATATATAGCCTCTGGGGCTATATATTGTGGTTATTTTGCCAGCCAAGGTGTTTTTATTGCTGCTCAGGGCGCCCCCCAGCGCCCTGCACCCTCAGTGACCGGAGTGTGAAGTGTGTATGAGGAGCAATGGCGCACAGCTGCAGTGCTGTGCGCTACCTTGGTGAAGACTGAAGTCTTCTGCCGCCGATTTTCCGGACCATCTTCATGCTTCTGGCTCTGTAAGGGGGACGGCGGCGCGGCTCCGGGAACGAACACCAAGGACGGGTCCTGCGGTCGATCCCTCTGGAGCTAATGGAGTCCAGTAGCCTAAGAAGCCCAAGCTAGCTGCAAGCAGGTAGGTTCGCTTCTTCTCCCCTTAGTCCCTCGATGCAGTGAGCCTGTTGCCAGCAGGTCTCACTGTAAAATAAAAAACCTAATTTAAACTTTCTTTCTAGAAGCTCAGGAGAGCCCCTAGTGTGCAACCAGCTCGGGCCGGGCACAGAAATCTAACTGAGGTCTGGAGGAGGGGCATAGAGGGAGGAGCCAGTGCACACCAGATAGTACCAAATCTTTCTTATAGAGTGCCCAGTCTCCTGCGGAGCCGGTCTTTTCCCCATGGTCCTTACGGAGTTCCCAGCATCCACTAGGACGTCAGAGAAAATCTATGATCTAGATCTAAACTGTCTTTCCCTCGGTCATCTGTCCCAGCTACTCACTGTTGGTAGATCTTCTGAGTGAGATGCTGATCCCTTCCACCGGGATCTGTCTCAGATATACTGAAAAGTATTTTTGTGGAAGCCTTCACCCTCCTTTCAGTCAGGTTGGATAGGCCCACTGAAATATTTAGAAAGAAAAACCTCTTATGGAGCAAGAGCTTCTTTCCTGTGCTTCTACCTCCAAGAATGATGAGGGAGAAAGGGGGGTGAGCGAGAAGGGGTGTGTAAAGGGGGGTGAGCGAGAAGGGGTGTGTGAAGGGGGAGGAGCCAGCTGTGCATACATTTTTTTTTATTTTTTATAAATACATTATGCTACCTCCGGTCTGCATCCTTCACACCCCTGCTGTCTAGATCTCCAGTGTCCCCTAGTGGATGATAGAGAAAGTATATTTTAAGTTCCACAATATTACATGTCTTTTCAGGAAGACTTTCTATTCAAGTGTGCTGTATACTATACTTAAGATAAAAGTACTATATTTTATTAATATCAGTCATTTGTATGGAACGGAGGGAACAGAAGAGACCCAACGTGTCCTCCCTTCAATATAAGTAGAAGCATTGCCATTTCCTATTAGGTGAAGGAATAGAAGAATCACTGGGGACAACCATGGCTGCAACAGAAACATCTTTATATACAGACAGAACATAAAAATTCCCAAATTATTTACTTTGACTTCACTGTACATGACGCATATATAGAGATTTCAAGAGGTTAGTATACAGATGTGTCCACTTACATCTAGCCTCCCTGAATGTTAAACAGTCCTTCTAGACATGCCATGCCGTGACTCTGTAGCGCCAAATATATTTTTTTGGATTCTTTTTCCATTAAAATGCATTTTATTCACAAAATTATGCAAATAGGACGCACAATGATATGCAGCATGCCTATATTGTGTGCAACCGCAGCTCTATCTGCATACGAAATGCTACGCTACAGTGTTTTCCTAGAAACTGTAACGTACCATTTCGTATGCAGATACAACCGCAGTTGCACACAGAATATAGGGATGCCGCTTTTCATTATAATCAGCAGAGTCTGCTTGTGTGTCTTATTCGTATGGTGATGCGAATAAGATACATTTTACCAAAAAATACACCCAATGACTAACAGAGAAGCACGGGACCTTCCAGTTATTTCATGCCAGGCAGCTCCTGCTGCGTGGCATATGGAGGCAAAATGTATGAGGACTTAACTGTACATTTATATATACACTAAATACTTAAATGTACATTGGACCATGGTAAAATTCTATACAGCGTTATATGACTATGAAGTCAATGTTAACACAAAAGACCGTCACTCACCTGCTGGCCTTGAATGCTTTCAATTTCTGTACAAAAAAGGTCTCTAGAATCTCAGCACTCTGACAAAAAGTGGACTCACTGGGGTTATAATAACGACAGTTATCAAATATTTTGGTCATGTCAGCAACAAACTCAGTCAGCTTCTTGTAGTATCGGGTTCGTATTCTTTCCTCCATGGTGGACAGATCTGCAAAAAAGAAGAATCATTGTGACATTTAAAAAAAATAAGGAGACCCAGCAATACCACACAGGGGCAAAGGTTTAGGTACAGTGTATCTACAATTACAAAGTCAGTAAAACTGAAAAGAATCTGAAAAATTACTGCTCAATAAGTATCTTATGATACATATAACTAGATGTCCAGTCGGCAGATGGCCGGCATTTACAGATTACAAAACTGCAGCACATACCAATGAAAGCGAATATTTGCTGGGTGATTATACAGAGGTGGATTACGATCATGGAGGAAGAAAATGAGTAACAAAATATCCTGCCAGCAGTGGAGAAATCCATTATGTAGTTAATACATGTTTTTAAATTGAAGTCTATTAACCAGCAACAGAGAAACTTGGGAGTACGTTGGTGCATCTCCCATTATGTTCCCACACTAAGAGAGCAAGGGTCTGGAGTCCAGCAGTCAAGTCTATGTGACAAGGTTAATAAACCCCATAACAAGCCCAACCAAGCAAACTCTAATTGACACTGCTGTTCAGGAGCATTCCAGGCTTCTGTTTGTCCTTCCTGTTAACCCACTGAGGGTCACAAAATGTCAGTGCACAGAGTGAGATCCTGTGATGTGAGTTAATGGACTGTGAACTGTCTCCACCTCTATCAGAAGCCAGGACAGACAACAAACAAACAGTGTGTCCGGATTTACTACACTGTAAAGGTTTGTTTTTATTTTATAACCATTTTCAAAAGCTCTAAGTAAAACGGGTTTTCCTAAATCCTCTTCTCAGATAAACAAACACCGTACTTGGCTCAAATCCTGCCCTATTCCAAACATATTTATAGCATATATTCTACAATAATAGTATTGTTTGGAGTAGGCTATACATGACCAGAAAAGGAAGCAACTTCAACATAAAGGAGAGAAGGAGAACCAGTGTCAATAGTGGACAAAGTGTCAATAACACTGCACTAATATTTTCACAGTTCAAATTAATCAGTATAATGATGGCAGCATATGTGGCCAGTAGTAGTGATGATATTAACATTAATGGTCAGAAATGAAAGGGCTCAGAGCCAAAAATAAAAAGTGCTTTTCTTGACTATGGTATCTTTGCTCTCCTAATTGATATAAAATGGGCATAAAGCTGGCTTGGACCCATTCATGTAAAGTCATACAAAGTATGCCATACATAGGGGTATATTCAATAAGTGTCGGAAGCTGCTGTCTTGTTGGAAAGACGGCAGCTTCCGTCAGTTTTAGGTCGGAAGGGGTTCCGACCTATTCATTAAGGCCCCGTTTATTCCGACAAGTCGGGAAACCCGACTTGTTGGAATGCTGTCGGAATGCACGCTGAGCCGCCGATCAGGAACCCAGCGGCAGCGGCCACCCGGCTCCAGCAAGCGAGGTCCTGCTTGCTGGAGCCGTGTGGACGCCGCCGCAAACCTCCGCTGCTGCAGCCGCTGCTCCCCCCGTCTCATCCTCCTCCGCTGCTCTCCCGCTGCTGCCCCCACCGCCGCAGACATCTCTCCCACGGCAGCCGCTGACAGCCCCCCCCCCCCCCCCCCTCCGGCGTCGCTGACAGCTCCCAGCACACCCGGCAGCAGCTGACAGCAGTGGCAGGACAAGACACTGGGAGCGGGCCACTCTTTTGACTAGGGGTTGTCGGGTCCCGACTCTTATTGAATATACCCCTTAAACTTAGTTCTATAAACTCAGACAAAATAATTTAAAGGATGACATAAAAAATAATTCCTAAAAAGCTATACAAACATTCCATTGGTTATTCATATACATTAGAACTGCATAATGTCACATTACAGTACTTTACTTCTAGATAATCGTATAGACAGACTAACCCATTGGTTCCTTGATAACAACATAATAATCTGGTGCATCTTCCGGATCCACAGCTTCCAGGAATGGCCAGGCCATTTTATGTGTCTACAGGAAAGACAGAAATGAATAAAAAATACAATACCCCATAAATCATTACTGAGGCATGCACAAAAAGTTACACAGCAAACAAGTAACATTCTTAAATGAGTCTGTGCTGCTGAAAGCAGGATTTTTGAACTTCTGTTGCATCCTTTTCTTGGAGGTCATTGAGGACACTGAAGACCTTGTGGCATAGAGGGCTCAGCCGGCACTTTAAATTTATAGTAAGTTTTGAAACTCCTCTCCCTATATACCACCACTACTGACATGAAACCAGGTATTTTACTATGTCCTAGAGTGCTACAGTAGGGGGGTAATTCAGAGTTGATCGCAGCAGCAAATTTATTAGCAGTTGGGCAAAACCATGTGAACTGCAGGTGTGGCAGACATAATATTTGCAGAGAGTTAGATTTGGGTGGGTTATTTTGTTTCTATGCATGGTAAATATTGTCTGCTTTATTTTTACACTGCAAGTTAGATTTCAGTTTGAACACACCCCACCAAAATCTAACTCTCTCTGCACGTTATATTTGCCCCCCCCTGCAGTGCACATGGTTTTGCCCAACTGCTAACAAATTTGCTGCTGCGATCAACTCTGAATTAGGCCCTTGGTTCCAGAACATTTATCGCAAGCTTTAACTAGTCCTGAGAGAGGAACCGACGTGAACTTGCGGACCTCACGCCCTATTTTGGATTACTGAGGGTAGGAAGCTATCCAATTGAAAAAAATTGGTTACAGAGTTTTTGAGGGCAAAATAAAGCGTAATGAAAATAAAAATAATACTGCCTTGGATTACACGGTACAGTACATGAATACTGTGTATTCCGGCCACTCTGGTGGACTCTGCACCCTGTCATCTCCTCTCCATCATTCCACTGTGGAGGAGGATGCTGCTGGGAGATGTAGTTCTCCCTGCTGCTGACACCGGACACACACTGGGGTCACACACCTGACAGAAGGTTGCAGGGGTCTCACACAGACTCACACATACTTACACCACTACTGCAGTAGACCAGCCTGTCGGTATCTGGAGGAAGGAGGACTAATTAATCTAATTGGAAACTTCCAATTGCTTAATTAGTCATTAGGGAGGGTATCCAAGGGGTTCCAGAGCTAGACCCGACAATGGCCCTCATTCCGAGTTGTTCGCTCGCTAGCTGCTTTTAGCAGCATTGCAAACGCTAGGCCGCCGCACTCTGGGAGTGTATCTTAGCTTAGCAGAATAGCAAACGAAAGATTAGCAGAACTGCTACTAAATAATTCCTTGCAGTTTCTGAGTAGCTCCAGACCTACTCCTATCTTGCGATCACCTCAGTCCGTTTAGTTCCTGGCTTGACGTCACAAACATGCCCTGCGTTCGGCCAGCCACTCCCCCGTTTCTCCAGCCACTCCTGCGTTTTTACCTGGCACGCCTGCGTTTTTTAGCACACTCCCTGAAAACGGACAGTTACCTCCCAGAAACACCCACTTCCTGTCAATCATCACACTACGATCACTCGAGCGTGGAAAAAACGTCGCTTGAGCTTGTGTAAATCTCCAAAGTTTTGTGTTAAATTACTTAACGCATGTGCGCTGCGTACCATGCGCAATTTCCACCTAATCGCTCAGTTGCGAAAAACGGCAACGAGCAAACAACTCGGAATGACCACCAATATTTCCTAAAACTAATGATTTTAGGGAAAATCTAGCTTGCTCTGGGGATGCGAGATAAGAGACCCGGTGATTTTCTATAGAAATCACCGTTGCTCAGTTGCTCTCCTTCAATTGAATAGGAAAAACTCTGCGGTGCACAGATGAATAGGGTCTACTACGTTGTGCCGGCGCTTGGGATCCCGGCCACCGGCATGCAGGCAGCCGGGTGAGCGCAAGAGCCCCTTGCAGGCATGGTGGCGCGGTACGCTATTTATTCTCCCTCTAGGGGTGTCATGGACACCCCAAGAGGGAGAATAGTTGTTGGCATGCTGGCTGTCGGGATCCCGGCGCCGGTATGGTGAGCGCCGACAGCTGGCATATCAAATGCCTCCCAATGAATATGCCCCTTAGTATAGAAATTTAAACAGCCTACCATCATAGCTGAGCCTCTTTATACCAAGGTCTCCTGGGCCCCCAACTTAGGTAAAATAAAATAAATAATAATAGGATTTTAGTACTTACCGGTAAATCCTATTCTCCTAGTCCGTAGAGGATGCTGGGGACTCCAAAAGGACCATGGGGTATAGACGGGATCCGCAGGAGCTTGGGCACACTTAAAAGACTTAATCTGGGTGTGAACTGGCTCTCCCCTCTATGCCCCTCCTCCAGACCCCAGTTATAGGAACTGTGCCCAGGAAAGACGGACATTTCGAGGAAAAGATTTTTGTTTAAACTAAGGGCTACAAACATACCAGCCCACACCACAAACATACCGTACAACCGGAGTAACTTTAAACCAGATAACAGTATGAATTAACACCAGCAAGAAGCTGAAGCAAGAAATACACAACCCGTGTATAAACTAATTTAACCAGCAAGAAAACACTGCAAGTAATAGTCCGCACTGGGACGGGCGCCCAGCATCCTCTACGGACTAGGAGAAAAGGATTTACCGGTAAGTACCAAAATCCTATTTTCTCTTACGTCCTAGAGGATGCTGGGGACTCCAAAAGGACCATGGGGATTATACCAAAGCTCCAGAACGGGCAGGAGAGTGCGGACGACTCTGCAGCACCGACTGAGCAAACGCAAGGTCCTCATCGGCCAGGGTATCAAACTTATAGAACTTAGCAAAAGTGTTTGAACCCGACCAAGTAGCTGCTCGGCAAAGCTGTAACACCGAGACGCCTCGGGCAGCCGCCCAAGATGAGCCCACTTTCCTGGTAGAATGGGCTTTTACTGACTTCGGCACCGGTAGTCCGGCCGAAGAATGAGCCTGCTGAATCGTACTACAAATCCAGCGTGCAATAGTCTGTTTTGAAGCAGGATGACCAATTTTGTTGAAAGCATACAAGACAAACAGCGCCTCAGTTTTCCTCCTAGTGACGTAGCTCTTCAACGCTCTTACAACATCCAGAGATTTTGGAATCGGCACAGCTTCCGTAGCCACCGGGACCACAATAGGTTGGTTAATGTGAAACGAAGAAACCACCTTCGGCAGAAATTGTTGACGAGTCCTCAATTCCGCCCTATCCGAATGAAAAATCAAGTGCGGGCTCTTATGAGATAAGGCGGCAAACTCTGACACCCGCCTGGCAGACGCCAGTGCCAATAGCATAACTACCTTCCAAGTAAGAAATTTCAACTCAACCTTATGCAAAGGTTCAAACCAGGAAGACATGAGAAAACGTAAGGTCCCATGGAGCTACAGGGGGCACAAACGGAGGATTGATATGCATTACTCCTTTCACAAAAGTCTTAACCTCTGGGAGGACAGCTAACTCTTTTTGAAAGAAAATAGACAAAGCCGAAATCTGCACTTTGATGGAACCCAATTTCAGGCCTGCATCTACTCCCGCCTGTAAAAAGTGGAGAAAGCGACCCAAGTGAAAATCTTCCGCAGGAGCCATTTTAGATTCACACCAGGAAACATACTTTCTCCAAATACGGTGATAATGCTTCGCCGTAACCTCCTTCCTAGCCTTAATGAGAGTTGGAATGACCTCCCTGGGAATACCCTTACGAGCTAAGATCTGGCGCTCAACCTCCATGCCGTCAAACGCAGCCGCGGTAAGTCTGGAAACACACATGGACCCTGCAACAACAGGTCCTCTCTTAGAGGAAGCGGCCAAGGATCTTCCACCAGTAATTCCTGAAGATCCGGGTACCAGGTCCTTCTTGGCCAATCTGGAACGACGAGAATCGCCTGAACCCTTGCTCGTCGAATGATCCCCAGTACCTTTGGAATGAGAGGAAGTGGAGGGAACACATACACCGACTGGAAAACCCACGGAGACACCAGGGCGTCCACTGCACTGGCTTGGGGGGTCCCTTGACCTGGAACAATACCTCGGGAGCTTCTTGTTGAGACGAGACGCCATCATGTCGATCAACGGAATTCCCCAACGTTTTGTCACCTCTGTAAATACCTCTTGGTGAAGAGCCCACTCTCCCGGATGGAGATCGTGTCTGCTGAGGAAATCTTCTTCCCAGTTGTCCACTCCCGGTAGGAAGACTGCTGACAGGGCGCTCACGTGTTGTTCCGCCCAGCGAAGGATTCTTGTGGCCTCCGCCATTGCTGCTCTGCTCCTTGTTCCGCCTTGACGGTTTATATGCGCCACCGCTGTGATGTTGTCTGACTGTACCAGGACAGGTCGACCCTGAATAAGGCTTCTTGCTTGCAGCAGGCCGTTGTAAATGGCTCCTAACTCGAGAACATTTATGTGGAGACAGGCTTCCTGGAGCGACCATTTCCCCTGGAAGTTTCTTCCTTGGGTGACTGCGCCCCAGCCCCGGAGACTTGCATCTGTTGTTAGAAGCACCCAATCCTGGATACCGAACCGGCGTCCCCCTAGGAGGTTATGATCTTGTAGCCACCACAGGAGAGAAATTCTGGCTCTGGGAGATTGACTTATCTTCCGGTGCATGTGCAGGTGAGACCCGGACCATTTGCTCAGCAAGACCCACTGAAACACCCGAGCATGAAACCTGCCAAATGGAATGGCTTCGTACGCCGCAACCATCTTCCCCAGCACCCGAGCACAGTGATGGATTGACACACTCGTCGGCCTCAGAAGTTCCCTGACCATCGCCTGCAGTTCCAGAGCCTTTTCTTCTGGAAGAAATACTTTCTGTAAATCCGTATCCAGAATCATGCCCAGAAAAGGCAGCCGAGTGGTCGGAATCAACTGAGATTTTGGCAAATTGAGTACCCAAACGTGCTGTCGCAGAACCGACAGTGACAAATCTACACTTCTCAGCAACCGTTCCTTGGACCTCGCCTTTATCAGGAGATCGTCCAAGTACGGGATAATTGTAACCCCTTGTTTGCGAAGGATAACCATCATTTCCGCCATGACTTTGGTGAAAATCGGCAACGTCTGAAATTGGTAATGAGAATCCTGTATCGCAAACCCGAGGAAGGCCTGATGCGAAGGATATATCGGGACATGTAAGTAGGCATCCTTTATGTCGACTGACGCCATAAAATCCCCCCCTTCCAGGCTGGCAATTACCGCTCGAAGGGATTCCATCTTGAACTTGAAAACTTTCAAGTATGGATTGAGGGATTTTAGATTTAGAATTGGTCTGACCGAACCGTCCGGTTTCGGCACAACAAAGAGGCTCAAGTAGAACCCCTCCCCCCCGCTGGGACGATGGAACGGGAACAATGACCCTCTGTAGACACAATTTTTGAATCGCTGCCAGCACCACCTCCCTGTCCGGAAGAACTACTGGTAATGCCGAAATGAAGAACCGGTGAGGGGGTATCTCCTGAAACTCCAGTTTGTATCCCGAGACACAATCTCTAGGACCCAAGGACACAGGTCTGATTGAATCCAGACCTGACTGAATATTTGTAGACGGCCCCCCACCGGTCCGGACTCCCCCAGGGAAGCCCCAGCGTCATGCGGTGGACTTGGTAGCAGCAGGGGAGGACTTTTGGTCCTGGGCGCCTGAGCCTGCAGGAGGTTTCCTTCCCCTTCCTCTACCTCTACCTTCTGAAGCGAGGAAGGACGAACCTTTTCCACGCCTGTATTTATTGTGACGAAAGGACTGCATTTGCTGATGTGGTGCCTTTTTCTGTTGTGTGGGAACATAAGGAAGAAAAGAGGACTTACCCGCAGTCGCGGTTCGAGACCAGGTCAGCCAAGCCGTCCCCAAACAAGACAGTACCTTTGAAGGGTAACGCTTCCATAGCCCTCTTGGAGTCGGCATCAGCGTTCCATTGATGGATCCACAACGCCCTCCTGGCTGATATCGACATAGCATTGGTTCTTGTACCCAAGAGACAGACGTCCCTCGCCGCATCCTTCAGGTAATCTGCAGCGTCCTTGATATAACCGAGTCAAAAGGACATTATCTTTATCAAGGGTTTCCATATCATTAGCTAAATTCTCAGCCCATTTAGCAATAGCACTACTCACCCATACCGACGCCACAGCAGGTCTGAGCAATGCACCCGAATTAGCGAAAATGGACTTCAAAGACGTCTCCAGCTTACGATCCGCCGGATCCTTGAGAGCTGCCGTCAGGGGACGGAAGTGCCACTTTCTTAGACAAACGAGATAGAGCTTTGTCAACATTTGGAGACGCCTCCCATTTTTCCCTGTCATCAGAGGGGAAAGGATACGCCATGTAAATTCTCTTGGGAATCTGCCACCTCTTATCCGGCGACTCCCAATCCTTTTCACAAAGAGTATTCATTTCATGAGAGGGGGGGAAACTTCACCTCAGGTTTTTTTCCCTTGAACAAGCAAATCCTTGTTTCCTGTACCTCAGGTTCATCAGAAATGTGTAAAACATCTTTTATAGCCACAATCATGTACTGAATACTCTTAACTAACCGTGGATGTAAAGCAGCCTCAGTGAAATCGACCTCGGAATCAGAGTCCGTGTCGGTATCAGTATCTACCACCTGAGTAAATGGCCGCTTTTGCTACCCGGATGGAGTCTGAACCTGAGACAAAGGGGTATATGCAATTGCGGTCGAATTCGCGGCAATTTTCGCTGTTTTTTAATTCGACTCAATTCGACAGGTGAATCCCGGAAGGTGGCTTCCGGAATTCACCATATTCAATGAAAAACGGATTCGCCAGAGTCGCGGGCGAAAAACGGATTCGCCAGAGTCGCGGGCGAAAAACGGGCGATTTGGCGGATTTTGCCGCGATTTTAAAAAACGGTAAAAAAACGTGAAAAACCCGAAAAAAAAAAATGGCGTGGGGTCCCCCCTCCAAAGCATAACCAGCCTCGGGCTCATCGAGCTGGTCCTGGTTCTAAAAATGCAGGGGAAAAATTGGCCAGGGATCCCCCGTATTTTTAAAACCAGCACCGAGCTCTGCGCCTGGTGCTGGTGCCAAAAATACGGGGGACAAAAAGAGTAGGGGTCCCCCGTATTTTTAACACCAGCATCGGGCTCCACTAGCTGGACAGATAATGCCACAGCCGGGGGTCACTTTTATGCCGTGCCCTGCGGCCGTGGCATTAAATATCCAACTAGTCACCCCTGGCCGGGGTACCCTGGGGGAGTGGGGACCCCTTCAATCAAGGGGTCCCCCCCCCCCAGCCACCCAAGGGCCAGGGGTGAAGCCCGAGGCTGTCCCCCCCCATCCAATGGGCTGCGGATGGGGGGGCTGATAGCCTTTTGTGATAATAAAAAGATATTGTTTTTTCCAGCAGTACTACAAGTCCCAGCAAGCCTCCCCCGCAAGCTGGTACTTGGAGAACCACAAGTACCAGCATGCGGGAGAAAAACGGGTCCGCTGGTACCTGTAGTACTACTGGGAAAAAAATACCCAAATAAAAACAGGACACACACACCTTGATAGTAAAACTTTATTACACACTACCGACACACACATACTTACCTATGTTGACACGCCGACTGCCACGGTCTCCGACGATCCGAGGGTACCTGTGAAAAAATTATACTCACCTTCCAGCGTCCAGAGATAAATCCACGTCCAGAGAGTAAAATCCACGTACTTGTTTAAAAAAAAAAAAACGCAAAAACCCGCTCCATACCGGACTAGAAAGGGGTCCAATGCTTTCACATCAGACCCCTTTCTCCCGAATGCCGGGACATCACGTGACTCCTGTCACTGACGTCCCTTCAGCCAATCAGGAAGCGCTACTTCCGTGGCGCTCACCTGATTGGCTGTGCGCTGTCTGTACTGTGACAGCGCATCGCAAAGCCGCTCCATTACTTTCAATGGTGGGAACTTTGCGGGTAGCGGTGGGGTCACCCGCCGGTCAGCCGCTGACCGGCGGGTGACCTCACCGCTAGCCGCTAAGTTCCCACCATTGAATATAATGGAGGGAGCTGTGCGATGCGCTGTCACAGTACAGACAGCGCTCAGCCAATCAGGTGAGCGCAACGAAGTTGCGCTTCCTGATTGGCTTAGAGACCTTTCTGTGACAGCTGTCACTGACAGGTCTCATTCGTGGAAAGGTGTCCCATGTGTCAGCATGGGACCCCTTTCAGTCCGTTATGGAGCGGGTATTTGCGTTTTTTTATTTTTAACAAGTACGTGGATTTATCTCTGGACCATGGCTGAGGTGAGTATATTTATCTTTTTTTTCAGGTATCCGTGGATTCTACATGGAGAAGAGGACCGATGTCGGCGTGTGAACATAGGTAAGTATGTGTGTGTCGGTAGTGTGTAATAAAGTTTTACTGTCGACGGTGTGTGTGTCCTGTTTTTATTTGGGTATTTTTTCCCCAGTAGTACTACAGGTACCAGCGGGCCCGTTTTTCTCCCGCATGCTGGTACTTGTGGTTCTCCAAGTACCAGCTTGCGGGGGAGGCTTGCTGGGACTTGTAGTACTACTGGAAAAAACAATATCTTTTTATTATCACAAAAGGCTATCAGCCCCCCCATCCGCAGCCCATTGGATGGGGGGGGACAGCCTCGGGCTTCACCCCTGGCCCTTGGGTGGCTGGGGGGGGGGGGGGACCCCTTGATTGAAGGGGTCCCCACTCCCCCAGGGTACCCCGGCCAGGGGTGACTAGTTGGATATTTGATGCCACGGCCGCAGGGCACGGCATAAAAGTGACCCCCGGCTGTGGCATTATCTGTCCAGCTAGTGGAGCCCGATGCTGGTGTTAAAAATACGGGGGACCCCTACTCTTTTTGTCCCCCGTATTTTTGGCACCAGCACCAGGCGCAGAGCCCGGTGCTGGTTTTAAAAATACGGGGGAACCCCTGTCAATTTCCCCCCCGCATTTTTAGAACCAGGACCAGCTCGAAGAGCCCGAGGCTGGTTATGCTATGGAGGGGGGACCCCACGCCATTTTTTTTATGATTTCACCGTTCCAGCATAAAAAAAAATAAAAAAAAAATAATATTTTAAAAAATATATAAATAATATTTGTGCCTCCAAAAAAAAAAAAAAAAGTACCTAATCCCTTCTAATATAAATAGATCTGCTATTCCCCCAAAAAAAAACACAAAAAAAAACATGTTTAAAATTTTTTTATTTGTTTTCACCCTCCAAAGTGTGGCGGATTGAAAATGACGAATTTGCTGTCTAAAAGCACTGCTGTCGAATTTCCAAACTTGAATTGAATATGCTTTGGTCGAATTGCAGCACTTATATCATTGCAGAAAAGTCGAATTTGCAAAAATTCGAATTTCAAAAAGTCGAATTTTGAAAGTCCGTTTTTTGGTCGGAAAGCACTGAATTGCATAGGCGATTTTTTTTTGGGGTCGAAAATGACCCGGAATTCGACAATTTCGGGAATTCGACCACAATTGCATATACCCCAAAGCCTCTTCCATGGACTTTTTCCACAGCTGCGTCTGTGACTCAGACTTATCTAACCTCTTTGATAAAGAAGCAACATTCGAATTTATCGTACTGAGCAATGCGAGTAAATCAGGTGTCGGCTGCGTCGTCAGTCCCAAATCTAGCCCCGCATCCGCTCCCCCAATAACCTCCTCTGGTGAATAACATTCAGCCTCAGACATGCCGACACGTAGTACCGACACACAACACACAGAACGTCCCAGCTAGGTGACAGGCCCACAATGAAGCCCAGATAGAGGACACAGAGGGAGTATGCCAGCTCACACCCCAGCGCCCATATATCCCAAGAAAATATATATGTACCCAGCACTGCTTTGTAATGATAATAACCACCACACTGCGGCCCCCCCCCTTCTGAATATCTCCCCGTTACTTGTCTGAGGAATGTGGAGGTCCCGGCAGCGTCTCCCTTCAGCCGCGTGTTGAAGGAGAAGATGGCGCCTGTGAGCCGTGGGACGAAGCTCCGCCCACTTCCTGGGGCGCTTCGGCTCGCCAAATTTAAAAATGAAAAATGCTGGCGGGGGTTTCTGGAAACGGTGCCGAGGCACCAAAAAGCTCTCTGCCAGCCCCAAAACTCCAGTAACATGCTGCCCAGGGCGCTCCCCCCCAGCAAATACCGTTGGTGATGTGTGTGGGAGCATGGAGCACAGCGTTACGGCTGTGCTGTACCTTCCGTTACTGAAGTCTTCTGCCGTCCTGAAGTCTTCTGATCTTCTCATACTCACCCGACTTCTTTCTTCTGGCTTCTGTGAGGGGGTGACGGCGCGGCTCCGGGAACAAGCAGCTAGGCGCACCAAGTGATCGAACCCTCTGGAGATAATGGTGTCCAGTAGCCGAGAAGCAGAGCCCTTAACTAAGAAGAAGTAGGTCTGCTCCTCCCCCTCACTCCCACGCTGCAGGGAGCCTGTAGCCAGCAGGTCTCCCTGAAAATAAAAAACCTAAAAGTCTTTTCTAGAGAAACTCAGGAGAGCTCCCCTAGTGTGCATCCAGTCACTCCTGGGCACAAAGTCTAACTGGGGTCTGGAGGAGGGGCATAGAGGGAGGAGCCAGTTCACACCCAGATTAAGTCTTTTAAGTGTGCCCAAGCTCCTGCGGATCCCGTCTATACCCCATGGTCCTTTTGGAGTCCCCAGCATCCTCTAGGACGTAAGAGAAAATAGAGTTTTCATGATGTAACAAAAGGAATTTAAGTACAGGTCTGAAATAAAATGAAAAAGACTAATTCGAAGACCATCTGTTTGAGCTTTTCTTGGATTCAAAGAGACTGTTTGCACAAATGAAAAACTGTGCTGTTAATACAGTAAGAATGAAAGGCAAATATCAAGGAGTGAAACGACCCTCCACTACAAAGTTTTGTTCAGTTTTTGGTTGGGAACAACTTGGCTGTGAAACCTATATAAATAGATTGAAGTCACAAAATTGTTGGCAACATTGCAAGTTATATTTCTAATTGAATGTCATGTTTACTTCATTTTATATCAAAGTTGAGAAGAACACAGCATTTTTTTCCTCCATAGAGGATTATTTTCACTGTGAAGCCCTAATTGAATCAGCAAGTATGTATTTTATTTATTGCCCGCATTTTAACTGATTAAAGTACAAGTCTATCGTGCTTTCTTTATACAATTGTGATAGTGACTCCTCTTTGAAGGCTTAATATTGATTAAATACTCAACCTGTAATGATCTCAGGACCCTCTTCAAGCCCTCGTAATCTTTGTCGGTCAGAGGGCTGAGAACAGTCATGGCATCTTCTGTGGACTGACATTCTGGACATACATATTCATCTATGTGCTCCGCCTCGCTTTGTAAAATCCCAACACAGCGCCCGTGAAACCAGTTCTGACAGCGATCACAGCCAATATAAAATCTGCACACACCAACATAGAACACAAGTGTTTAAAATTTCTAACGCAGTCACAATTAGGGAAGACATTAAAAATAACTATATAATATATAAGCAGCGTAAGGACGTGCACCACACAACCACAACAGATAAACCTTAAGTCTGTCTATGGAATTATTACAGCCGATGCCCCTAAGCAAAGCTGAGTGTTTTTGGCCTGTGTTTTCATAGCTGCAGTACACAGTGCCAAACTAGTAGAGTAGAACAAAGAAGTCCTTTATAAACTAAAGAAACTCCAGATGTGAAGCAGATAAAAAGGTATGATGCTCAGCTGTCATTGCTCCAGAAAGCATGCATCACAAATTACGTAACGAGAGAGATCGTTTTTGTGAGAAATTCCCTCCCCATGGGGTCTGAAGAAGAGCAGATACGTCCCCAATAGCAGCAAGAGGATCAAAGCATGCTCTAGTCAGGTTAATAAGGGTACTGAGCTAAGGAAAAGGTAGGAGATAAGCATCTTATGCACATATCCAACTGGTGCTGTCTAGTTAGTGCAAAAAGGTTCACCAGAACTCACTGTGAATCATCATAAGGCGTTCTGCAGATACAATACAACTCCTCACTGTTGCCCTCTTGTGACCGTTTACAATCATTACAGATGTACACATCCACTTTCTTTGCTTCAGTCTCTGTGATGCCAACACATTCTCCGTGATACCAGTTAGCACAAAGCTCACAGCCAATATAGAACCTAGAACATATTCACAATACAATGACCCAAAAACAATAATGCTATTTCAGAGAAAACATCCAGGATAGCACAGGATTTCAAACATTTGTAGAGTCCGCAGCTTCCTTGGTGGATAGACTGTCACTCGGTGCAATTACTCCATATAGCAAACAGATCGTCAAATAACCTATGTGTTTCTTGCTTTGCAATGAATGGAAGCAAACATTCTTTACAGAGGTGATACAACTCCAGCCTGTGCTTATGATGTGTATTTCACTGAAACTCCCAAATTCTCTTAGTTAGACGTGCCTAATGCACTACAATAGATTGTGTTAACACCTTCTATTTATACTAAGATCCCTGTCTGAATTACCAACTCTACTTTGTGCTTCCCAAAATACATAACTTTTTTTTTTTAGCTAATGGGAAAAAAAAATGTATCTGTCTGAAACTTCTGGGATAGAACCAACCTATCAGACATTTGATTTTACACTAAGGTGTGGTACTTAATGGTTGTCTTCTTAAACTTATCATCCGGGAGTGGAATAACAGAAATGATGTTGCTTACTTTGCACAGCATCACCTTATACGGGATATGCCATCACTTTATAAATTATTCCTCAGTTAGGGGAAATAATTTGCCAATCCCCATGCTTTTACAAAATATCTCCCTCTTGACTGTAAAATGTTGTGGACGTTACCATCCCACACCTCTGACATAACCAAGTTCTAGCTGTGAGAGACCTTTGTGACTTGGGTAGAGTTGTGCCACCTCTGCATAGAAACAAACATCACTACATAAGGGTCATAACGTGGGCACCATCGCATGCAGGACACACAATGAGACATACTGAAATATGTTTCAGGGTTCAGCAAGCCTGGAGTTGCCCTCATCTACTCTACTCTCACACAAAGGGATTAGCGGGCAGACAAGCCCAGCACCACTCCAGTAGCACTGTAAACACTGAGACATTCTGCTGATCATGGTTTATCGGACACTACCTTATGACACTCTTACACATTATTTGGCTCTATCATGACATGAGACTGACCACCTGTACATTGGATTCGTGACAGAAACACATCAGCCAAGCAAAATCTGGAAAAACTAAGACCAAAGGAGTGCACAAAAGGCTCAGGAGTGACACCTGCATTATTACACAGCACTGTCTCAGGAGGCACCATGCACAACACACAACACAAATGAACCAAATCACAAGAATGAGGATGATATAGGTGTTGCAGATGTTTAGTAACATATAACAGAAGCATGGCATGGTAGACAGGGTGACTGGCGGGCCTGTCCACATTCTCCATAACTTACCTTTGCCTGCCCTGAAACACCTAGCTTTTTATAATACAATAAGCAGCAGCAGTTACAAGGTTGAGCCAGTGTGCAAAGACATAAGAATTAATGACAGAGTTGTAAGCATATTGCTTAAATTAGAAACAAATTTGACCATGTGTCATCACTTAAGCTAAGTACCTGGTTGGAGTAGGGCAAAACAAGTTTCTAGGTAAACTGCGACCGTATAAAGTAGTCACATTTAACAATTAGAAGGAATAGCATCATGTACAAGCCAGAGGTTGGTAAGCCTGATCTGAAGTAAGACAAGCTAGATGCTTTTACTTCTGATGATAAACATTGCAGCTGAAACTTAGTGATGACATCTTTGTTCAGAAATTATGCAGACAATATGTATAGTTGGTGATGTTATTTATATGATTAGACAACAATTTAAGTGTGTCATTGAATTATCTTTTCTGGCAAGTATTCAAAAAACAGTTGTTGAAGAATATAAAAACCCCCAAAACAAAATAGTTAAAACAAATGCCCAGTTATGAGAGGCAGTTCGCTGCAGGACAAAGTTTCATTTGATGCATTACCCACTTCCACAAAGCACCAGTTCACTTTTACACACATCCTTAACAGCTTCTTCCCAGGACTTCACCAGCTCTGCTGGATAGCACTGGACATTTCCCCCCTCCCCTTATAGGATATAACCCTTTGTGGTACATGGAAAAAATCTGATACATGGTGGGTGGAGAGGGTTGGTAAGTGGTCTCAATAGGAGGGGATTCTGCAAAAGTTGCCAAACATGGCTTAATTTTTTAACTAAATATAACAGTTCAAAAAATTTACAAATAATAATACCAACAATAATTTGTTAGCAATGGACACTAGTTTTGCAAATTAACCAAAAAACATGATTTAGGCCGCACACTTGGAACCACAGGTATTCTATCACTTGGTTCCATGTTACCCATTATTATGCAGTCCCAATCTGATGAATTGTGTATTTTGAATCTGAGATATCCATGATAAGCGTACATATTTGAATGCAGTAAACAGAGCCCCAAAGAAAACTAAGCTAACTGCAATCAAGCATTTAACTAAAATAGTGCAAAATTTAACCTCTTTACCTGTGGTGCAGCTCCATCAGTACACAGCAATTCTACCAACTAGATAATTGTCTTAAACCATGCGGACATTTTACAAACAAGAAACAAACCCTAAAAATGATATACGTTTATAAAGTGTGCATAATAATAATAATAATAATAATAATAACAATAGGTTTTTGAGAAGTAAATAAATGTTTGACAATCCACAAAGGAAGCTGGGTTCACACTAGTCAAATACACTGAACGCATTTAAAAATAAAAAGTGTGATCAACTAGTTTGGCAGACTCGAATCGTTACATCGCATCGTCAGGTGTGTACCCAGCTTAATACCATGACTCTGGGGCATTTCCACACAACATCAGTGAGATAGGGTGCGGATGAGCCCAAAGAAGAGTATTAACTGAGTATTTATACAAAACTCCTTTATACAAAAACTCACTTTGATTCATCATATGGTGTCTTGCAAATGCAGTAGATCTTGTTGTCTTTCTTGGTGTCTTTTGAGGTAGTGGATATCATTTTCTTCTTTTTTGACTTAGAAGGGGCAGACTCTCTGTCTTCCTCTCTCTTCCTTTTGTGGGAAGAGACAGTGGAAGAAACAGATGTGGGGGAGGTGGGCGTTGTTCTGTGTACAGCTGGTGCAGTTGGTAAGGGCACAGGTGGTGGAGGCGGCGGTGGTGTGGCTGCAGCCGCAAGGGCTCTCTCTTTTTCCTTTTTTATTTTACTCAGGTCTCTCTTCAATTCCTCCTGTAAGCAGTTTAGAGTAGTCAGAGTGGACTAAGCTTTAATTCCCCGACCTTTAATGCTAATAGCGCATTACCATACCTGGACCTCGATCTGCAGCTCTTTGTCTAGAAGTGCCCTTTTTTTAAGAATCTCCGCTTTCAGTTGCTCCTTGTGTTTGTAAAGCAGGGCGGACAATTTGCTAGCATTCTGTTTGCTCTTCTTCTGCTCCACACTCTCCTCACGCTTCCGCTTCTTAGCAGCCTGTTTCTCTTCTTTGTCTATCTTATCCAGAATGTATTTCATCACCTGGTTGCAAACAATCATTCTAAAAGGCAATGTGACCACAAATATTAAACGCTAATCAAGTAAAAAAACATACAGTAGAGCATTCCAAGTATTCACCAACGTGTCCTACCTCTGATTTTCCTCTCTTTCCACTGGAGTCATGGTCTTCTTCTGCTTCAAGTGCTCAATTACTGCATTCTGCTTCATCACAATCTGAGGAGAAGACATATTACATGCTGAGCAAGGTTGGGGGGTTGAAGACTGATGCATTTTTTATAAATTCTAATTATTTTAAAACAGATGGAAACTAAACATAACCCGCAGGGTGACAGCTGCCAATCTAGACTCACTAAAAGGTGATGCGTAAGGAGGGATAAAAATGGCAATCCAATAAATTTCCTGGATCAATCATACTAAAGAGTTGCATAGTCTAATCATCCTCACAAGACAGAAAACCTTCCCATGCAATTTATAACCTCATGTCCAAAGCATGGCTGTAGCTGCAAAAAACAAGATTTTGGTTCTTAAATGATAAATGTGTTTCTTCTGCGCTATCTCATAGCAGCCATTACTCTGGGATTACATCCCATCCCCAAAGATCTAGACAGGAAATTTTCACACTTTAGGGACCACCCACTTAGGGTATATAAGGTTACTCCTCCTCGTCCTCCCTAGTCTTTTTTTCCTGTCTCCTAGTCATTGACAGTGTAGGTTGTTTTTGTTCTCAGAGGCTTACCTCAATTTATACCGAGCAATATGCATTTTGTAGCCATGGCTGGAAGTGGTGGCTCCCGGGGGAGAAGCTGGCTTGTGAAACTCCAGGGGCGGTCAAGTAAGCCCCCAGAAGGAGTTGGGAGGCCTGTACTGGTGATCTCCTTTTAGGAGGCATTTTTAACTACTGGCTAAGGCTCTATACAAGCTGCAGTGGCAGGCGGAGGTACAGGATGTGGTTAACGGCGAGTGGAAGAGCTCATGTTGGTCCGCGCATGCGCCCGCCCAGCTGAATGACGCGGACGTCCAAGGAGTCTGTGCAAGATGGTTAGTGCATGCGCACGCCCTGCTGGAGTTCCAGTCATGATGCGGACATCCCAGAAGGCTGCGCGAGACTGTCCGCGCATGCATCCGCCCATCGGCATGAGAGGGCACCTTCCCTAATTGATATTTAAAGATGGCGCTGTACACAAGGAAACAGAGCAACTGCTGCAAGCAGCAGTCTTCTGGTACTGCATCAGTCTCCTGTTGGGGATGCGGTCAATTTACCTACAATCAAAATTCCGACGGTCAAAATCCCAACAACCATTGACCGATGGTCAAAACACCGACATTTAAAATGTCGACAGGTCAAAAAGTCGACATGAGTTTGTCATTGAAACAGACTTGTTTATACTTTACCATCCCAGTGGACCTGGACAGGGAGTATAATAGTGTGCCGAGCGCAGTAAGACATGCGAGGGGACGCGGTACACTTATAGTGTCTATGTCAGTCTATAACAAAATACATACCAAAAAAAAAAAAAAAAACAATGAAAAACTTGTCGACTTTTTGACCTGTCGGTGTTCTGACCTGGTCGGTTTTTAAATGTCTGTATTTTGACATTGTCGGAATTTTGACAGTCTGGCAATTATTGTTGGTATTTTGACCGTCGGGATTTTGATTGTAGTTATTTCATACTAAACCCTCCTGGTGTTGGTCTGTGTTACTGGCAAGATGAACATAGAGCCTTCTCACCAAAAGCTTGCTTCTCCCCTAAAGAGGTAAGCCCTCAGAGGGCATGTTTCTATTTAAGATTAGTTAGAACTTATAGTAATAGTGGCTATCCTATTTCAGTGTGTCTCCAGCTAACAAAAGGATATGTAAAAAGAAGCATTTATCTAAGAAATGTGCTTCATGTGATGAAAATTTCTGTGGAACAGAAAATGCTAATCTATGTGAGGAATGTGTAACAGATGAGTCACCTGTTGATAATCAGTCTAAAAAACTGCAGTATTTAATGGAATGGATGAAAAAATTGTCACTAAAGATGAGTTAATGGAGTTGCAAGGGACAAAGATCAAGATCTCAGGCTAGCTTGGACTCTATTTGAATCTGTTTTATCTGGTGTCACTTTTGAGGAGGATTATCAAGAGATACCTAGTGCTGAATCTGGAGAGGTTCAGGAAGATGTCAGGTTGTTTAACCTGGAGCTTGTGGATAGTTACAAAATATTTATAAAGCTATGAATTACAAGGAGCCTGTACAAGGCTGTGATAATCTAAATCATCTATTTGAAGATAGAGCTGAGAAAAATAGATATTTCTCAGTACTATACATAAAGCTCTTAAAGATATTATGTCAAAGGAGTGGCAGAATGTTGATAAACGTTCAGGGAACTTCAAGAGAATGATTGATGCTGCAGTAGCAGTTGTATCAAAAACTACTATCTTTCTTGAAGACGGGGCTGTGTTGAAGGATGGCATGGATATGAGAATTGAAAATTCCTTAAAGAAGCTACACAGTTCCACAACGGTGTCTCTAAAGCAGGGGTGGGGAACCTCCGGCCCGCGGGCCGTATAAGGCCCGCGAAGCCGCTTGGTCCGGCCCACCTGCTCCTCTCAGTGAGACACGCCGCCGCACAGTCCGGCGGCAGCGTGTCTCAGCTGTCACCACACGGAGGAGAGCGCGGCTATTGTCGGGCGGCGGCGGCGTGTAGGACTTGAAACCAGCCGCCGGTTCGTGAGCCAATCAGAGCTCGCGGACCGGCAGCCAATCAGGAGCCGCGGCTGCCGGTCCGCGAGCTCTGATTGGCTCTCGAACCGGCGGCTGGTTTCAAGTCCTACACGCCGCCGCCCAACATAGCCGCGCTCTCCTCCGTGTACCCGCCGAAAGGAGCGGTAAGCGGGACAGGGTGGGGGGAGACAGGGGGGGGGCATCTGTATACCTGGCACTGTGGGGGTCATCTGTATACCTGGCACTGTGGCGGAATCTGTATACCTGGCACTGTGGGGGCATCTGTATACCTGGCACTGTGGGGGCATCTGTATACCTGGCACTGTGAGGGGCATTTGTATACCTGGCACTGTGGGGGCATCTGTATACCTGGCACTGTGGGGGCATCTGTATACCTGGCACTGTGGGGGCATCTGTATACCTGGCACTGAGGGGCATTTGTATACCTGGCACTGTGGGGGCATCTGTATACCTGGCACTGTGGGGACATCTGTATACCTGGCACTGTGGGGGCATCTGTATACCTGGCACTGTGAGGGGCATTTGTATACCTGGCACTGTGAGGGGCATTTGTATACCTGGCACTGTGAGGGGCATTTGTATACCTGGCACTGTGGGGGCATTTGTATACCTGGCACTGTGGGGGCATCTGTATACCTGGCACTGTGAGGGGCATTTGTATACCTGGCACTGTGGGGGCAATTGTGGATCTGGCACTGCACTATTGGGGGCATATGTGTATCACGTCCCATTTTAACTGGCCACACCCATTTTTTGGAGCGCGCGGGGGCAGACTTGTATGGCCCCCGAAGGATATTATAAATATCCAAATGGCCCTCGGTAGAAAAAAGGTTCCCCACCCCTGCTCTAAAGTCTGGTGTGGCTATAGCCACAGTGTCTAGAGCACTTAGACTGTGGGGTTCTGCGATGTGTACTGACTTAGAGGAAAGATCTCAAGACAATATCTACAGAGAAGTCTAAATATTATGATGAAGGCCATAGAATATATATGTGAAGCTCCATTAGACATGGCGGAATTTGCGACAAAATCAATGACGACAGGAGTTATAGCAAGAAGGGCTTAATGGCTGGAGTCGTGGGCAACGGATACGCATTCTAAGAATAGGCTTGTCACCTTACCATATTAGCTTTCTATTGTTTGGTAACAAGTTGGAAGTAATTATACAGAAAATGAAAGAAGGTAAATCTGCATGGTTACCTCAAGTCAGGAGGAACAGATATCCTGTTAAATCTTCCATACAACAACTTAGAGAAGCTAGAGGTTATAGACCAGGACGTCAGTACGGAAGTAGATACTCATTAGGGATGTCAAGAACGTCCTTTCGCCAATCCGGGAGAAGGGGTGGTCGAAGACCATGACTATCGCAGGACTCCCGTATGGCAGTAGGGGGCAGATTGCCGGAATTTGTAAATCTTTGGCAAAGAAAAATCCAGGACGAATGGGTTCTGGAGGTAATAGATCATGGCGACCGAATAGAATATCTAATGGTCCCAAGCAGGGACAGGTTTGTGAAGTCAGAGATGACATGTACAGTGTTAGAGATCAAGGCTCTGGAGGACAGCCTTTAAAATTAATTGAATTAAAGGCTGAGGAACCTTTTCCATTATCAGAAAGAAACAGGGTTTTATTCCCGGATATTTCTAGTAAAAAAGGCCACAGGCTTTTTCAGGACAATTCTGGATCTCACGCAATTGAACAAATTTCTAAAAGATAAAAAAGTTCCATAAGGAAACTTTCAAGTCTATCCTTACTCGGGTAAAGAGAGAAGATTTCTTGGCATCAATAGACCTAAATTATGATTTAATGTCCTAGTATGCAAGGCATCTCTAAAATATCTAAGACTATGTAAAGGGGGGACATATTCCGTTTACATGCCTTCCGATCGGCCTGGCAACATTCCAAGAACATTTACAAAAGTTCTCTCCACACTAATAGCACTGTTAAGAAGGCAAGGAATAGCAATTAGTCCGTATTTAGACGATCTGCTGATTTGTGGAAATTCCAAAGATAAAGTAAAGAAAACTGTGGATATGACACTATAGACTCTCCTGTCTTATGGCTGGATGATACATTGGGAGAAATGCCAACTGGAACCAGTACAGCATATACAATTTTTTGGGCTACAAGTAAATACTCACAAATATGTAGTCTCCCTGTCAGTAGTGATGCAGACGTGTCAGAAGATAACATTGTGTCTGGGAATGCGGCTTCGTGGAATGCTGTCCTCCACTGTAGACATGGGCAAGTAGGATGATGAGAATATTGCAATACTTGAAAGGGTATTGCATTAAACCACAGAAAAAAGTTACAGCAGGCTACAAAGATTTCGCTTTCATGGTGGACAAGCAAGGATCTAGGTACCAGAATAATGTCATTGTCAGAACCTCGCTACATGGTGTTAACGACAGATACAAGTTTAACAGAATTCATTCAGGAGAAGAAATTTTCCTGAAATCAGCAAGAGATGAGGGCAGTCTGCAAAGCAAAAGAGGGATTCCAGAATCAGATAGTAATATTTTTGGACAGCATAGCAGTTGTAGCTTATCTGAACCCTCGGGGTGGAACCAGAAGCAGAGTGCTGTTAAAGTAACAAGAATATTAGACTGGGCAGAGAATCATCTGAATTCCTTGTCAGTACTGTATGCGCCAGGAAAGGAAAACATAATTGCAGAATTCCTCAGCAGACAGGAGGTATTACCAGGGGAATGGGAATTAGATAATCAGGTTTTTAAAAAAAATTGAAAAACGATTTGTGCAGCTTCAGGTGGATCTGATGGCCACTCATCACAACTCAAAAGTTCCTCTGTTTTTCCTCAAGATACCATCTTCCAAAGGCAAGTGGTGTAGATGCGTTCTCCCTACTGTGGAATTTCAATCTGGGATATGTGTTCCCTCCTCTTCCCATGATTGCTTGCACACTGAAGCTGATCAGGGAGGAACCGGTGGAAGTGATAATAGTTTTACCTTATTGGCCAAAGAGTGTGTGGTTTCCAATGGTGACAAGGAGGGCAGTAGAGTCCTTGGATATTAACAAACATGAAGGGATTGTTACACCAGGGGCCAGTAGCACACCCAAATATACAGCGACTTCATTTAACGGGTTATCGGAACAAGTAATCTCCCTTCTTATGAAGGCAAGAAAGAATCATCAAAGATCTATTATAGAATCTGGAAAACTTTTATCCCCAGGGCCGAGTCTAAATTTGACGTTTTATACTACAGTTTCTACATGTTAGATTTAAAAAGGGTCCGGCTATGTCTACCATCAAGGTGCAAATATCAGCTTTAAGTGTATTGCTGTACAGGAAATTAATAGAAAGATGAGCTTGTAAGAAAGTTCTGTCAGGCAATAAAGAGAATGCGTCCTCAGATCATGTTAGTCCTAGACCCTTGGGATTTGACATATCAACAATGAGTGGTGAGATTCATACACCAGCACACCAATAACATAAAACAACCAGCAACGGCTGGCAACAAAACAGCAACAGCTGAACAGGTAACCATATAAGAGAAAACCTGCAGAAAAGTCAACGCACTGAGGCGGGCGCCCAATATCCCTTATGGACAACGAGAAAAGGATTTACCGGTAGGTAATTAAAATAAGATTTTAAACCTACCAGTAAATCTTTTTCTCGTAGTCCGTAGAGGATGCTGGGACTCTGTAAGGACCATGGGGATAGACGGGCTCCGCAGGAGACATGGGCACTTTAAGAAAGACTTTGACTCTGGGTGTGCACTGGCTCCTCCCTCTATGCCCCTCCTCCAGACCTCAGTTAGAGAAACTGTGCCCAGAGGAGACGGACAGTACAAGGAAAGGATTTTTGTAATCCAAGGGCAAGATTCATACCAGCCACACCAATCACACCGTATAACTTGTGATATACTACCCAGTTAACAGTATGAAAAACAACATAGCATCAGTCCAAGACTGATGAAACTATAACATAACCCTTATGTAAGCAATAACTATATACAAGTCTTGCAGAAGTAGTCCGCACTTGGGACGGGCGCCCAGCATCCTCTACGGACTACGAGAAAAAGATTTACCGGTAGGTTTAAAATCTTATTTTCTCTAACATCCTAGAGGATGCTGGGACTCCGTAAGGACCATGGGGATTATACCAAAGCTCCCAAACGGGCGGGAGAGTGCGGATGACTCTGCAGCACCGATTGAGCAAACATGAGGTCCTCCTCAGCCAGGGTATCAAACTTTAAGAACTTTGCAAAGGTGTTTGACCCCGACCAAGTAGCAGCTCGGCACAGCTGTAGTGCCGAGACCCCTCGGGCAGCCGCCCAAGAAGAGCCCACCTTCCTAGTGGAATGGGCCTTAACCGATTTTGGTAACGGCAATCCTGCAATCGTGTTACAGATCCAGCGAGCAATAGTCTGCTTTGAAGCAGGGCCGCCAACTTTGTTGGCTGCATACAGGACAAACAGTGCTTCTGTTTTTCTGATCCTAGCCGTTCTGGCCACGTACATTTTCAAAGCCCTGACTACATCAAGGGACTCGGAATCCTCCAAGTCACGTGTAGCCACAGGCACGACAATAGGTTGGTTCATATGAAAGAATGAGACCACCTTAGGCAGGAATTGAGGACGGGTCCGCAATTCCGCTCTATCCATATGGAAAACCAGATAGGGGCTTTTATGTGATAAAGCCGCCAATTCCGAAACTCGCCTAGCCGAAGCCAAGGCTAACAACATGACCACCTTCCAGGTGAGATATTTCAACTCCACTGTCTAAAGTGGTTCAAACCAATGTGACTTAAGGAAACTTAACACCACGTTAAGGTCCCAAGGCGCCACCGGAGGTACAAAAGGAGGCTGAATATGCAGTACTCCCTTCACAAAAGTCTGTACTTCAGGTAATGAGGCCAATTCCTTTTGAAAGAAAATGGATAAGGCCGAAATCTGAACTTTTAATGGAGCCTAATTATAGGCCCAAATTCACTCCAGTTTGTAGGAAGTGAAGAAAACGGCCCAGGTGGAATCCTTCCGTAGCAGCATTCCTGGCCTCACACCAAGAAACATATTTTCTCCATATTCGGTGATAATGTTTAGTTGTCACGTCCTTCCTAGCCTTCATTAGCGTAGGAATGACCTCATCCGGAATACCTTTTCCCGCTAGGATCCGGCGTTCAACCGCCATGCCGTCAAACGCAGCCGCGGTAAGTCTTGGAACAGACAGGGACCTTGTTGTAACAAGTCCTGCCTCACGGATCTTCTGTGAGCATTTCTTGCAGATCCGGATACCTGGCCCTTCGTGGCCAATCCGGAACAATGATTATTGTTCTCACTCCTCTTTTTCTTATTATTCTCAACACCTTGGGTATGAGAGGAAGAGGAGGGAATACATAGACCGACTGGAACACCCACGGTGTCACTAGGGCGTCCACAGCTACCGCCTGAGGATCTCTTGACCTGGCGCAATACCGTTGTAGCTTTTTGTTGAGACGGGACGCCATCTTGTCTATTTGGGGTAGTCCCCACCGACTTGCAATCTGTGCGAAGACTTCCTGATGAAGTCCCCACTCTCCCGGATGCACGTCGTGTCTGCTGAGGAAGTCTGCTTCCCAGTTGTCCACTCCCGGAATGAACACTGCTGACAGTGCGCTTACATGATTCTCCACCCAGCGAAGAACTCTGGTGGCTTCCGCCATCGACACTCAGCTCCTTGTGCCGCCCTGGCAGTTTACATGAGCCACTGCGGTGACGTTGTCTGACTGGATCAGAACTGGTCGGTCGCGAAGTAAGGTCTCCGCTTGACGTAGGGCGTTGTATATGGCCCTTAGTTCCAGGATGTTGATGTGAAGACAAGTCTCTTTAACTTGACCAAAGGCCTTGGAAATTTCTTCCCTGTGTGACTGCTCCCCAACCTCGGAGGCTCGCGTCCGTGGTCACCAGGATCCGATCCTGAATGCCTGCAGCCCTCTAGAAGGTGAGCACTCTGCAGCCACCACAGGAAAGATACCCTGGCCCTGGGGGACAGGGTGATCCGCTGATGCATTTGCAGATGTGACCCGGCCAATTTGTCCAATAGGTCCCATTGGAAAGTCCTTGTGTGGAACCTGCCGAATGGAATGGCTTCGTACGTCACCACCATTTTTCCCAGGACTTGAGTGCAATGATACACTGACACTTGTTTTGCCTTCAACAGGTTCTTTACTAGAGTCATGAGTTCCTGAGCTTTTTCTATCGGAAGAAAAACCCTTTTCTCTAACGTCCTTGAGGATGCTGGGACTCCGTAAGGACCATGGGGAATAGACGGCTCCGCAGGAGATAGGGTACTTTAAGAAAGCTTTGGTTTCTGGGTGTGCACTGGCTCTTCCCTCTATGCCCCTCCTCCAGACCTCAGTTTTTATACTGTGCCCAGAGGGAAATGGGTGCACTGCAGGGAGCTCCCCTGAGTTCTCTGCCTAGAAAGCATTTTTGTTTGGATTTTTTCTATATTTTTACAGGGAGCACTGCTGGCAACAGGGTCCCTGCATCGAGGGACTGAGGAGAGAGGGGCAGACCTTCTTAAATGATAGGCTCTGCTTCCTCGGCTACTGGACACCATTAGCTCCAGAGGGGGTGAACACAGGTTCGTCATTGGCGTTCACTCCCAGAGCCGCGCCGCCGTTCTCCTCACAGAGCCAGAAGAAACGAAGTCAGAAGACGTCTCAGGCGGCAGAAGCCTTCAGAGCTTCACTGAGGTAACGCACAGCACTGCAGCTGTGCGTCATTGCTCCCATACACCTCACACACTACGGTCACTGTAAGGGTGCAGGGCGCGGGAGGGGGGGGGGGTCGCCCTGGGCAGCAATATAACACCTCTCTTATGGAAAAAGACAATATACATGTACAGGTGGGCACTGTACATGTATATAAAAGAGCCCCCGCCATTTTTTTATAACTTTGAGCGGGACAGAAGCGCGCCGCCGAGGGGGCGGGGCTTCTCCCTCAGCACTCACCAGCGCCATTTTCTCTCCACAGCACCGCTGAGAGGAAGCTCCCCGGACTCTCCACTGCTTTATACACGGTGAAAGGGGGTTGAAGGAGGGGGGGGCACATAATTGGCGTTTTATTACTACTCAGCGCTTCTGGAAAAGGGCATTCTGTTTTTTTTTCCAGGGGTATAGCGCTGGGGTGTGTGCTGGCATACTCTCTCTCTGTCATTCCAAATGGCCTTAAAGGGGATACTGTCTTCAGAAAAGAGTTTCCCTGTGCGTGTGTCGACATGTTTGACGAGGAAGGCTCGCTTAATGTGGAGGGGGAGTGCTTGAATGTCATGTCGCCGTCGGCAACGCCGACACCGGAATGGGTGGATATGCTGAATGTCTTAAATGCAAATGTCAATCTATTGCATAAAAAGGTTAGACAAGGCTGAAGCTAGGGATCAGTCAGGTAGCCAGACCATGCCTGTCCCTGTGGCGCCAGGATCTTCGGGGTCTCAGAAGCGCACCATATCCCAGATCGATGACACAGATACCGACACGGATACTGACTCTAGTGTCGACTATGAAGATGCAAAATTACAGCCGAAGTTAGCTAAGGGTATTCGGTACATGATTATTGCCATTAAAGAGGTTTTGCATATTACTGAGGAACCCCCTGTCCCTGACACGAGGGTACACATGTATAAAGCGAAAAAGCCTGAGGTCACCTTTCCGTCCTCATTTGAGCTGAGCGAATTGTGCGAAAAGGCTTGGGAATCTCCAGATAGGAGACCACAATTTCCCAAAAGGATTCTTATGGCGTATCCTTTTCCACAAACGGATAGGATACGATGGGAATCTTCGCCTAAAGTAGACAAGGCGCTGACACGCTTATCCAAAAAGGTGGCACTGCCTTCTCAGGATACGGCTTCCCTCAAGGATCCTGCTGATCGCAGGCAGGAAATTACCATGAAGCACATTTACACTCATTCAGGAACTATTGTTAGACCGGCTATGGCGTCGGCCTGGGTTTGTAGTGCTGTTGTGGCATGGGCAGATTCCTTATCTACGGAGATTGACACCTTAGATAGGGATGCCATTCAAATGACCATAGAGCATATCAGAGATGCTGCCTTGTATATGAGAGATGCTCAGAGAGACATTTGTTTATTAAGCTCCAGAATAAATGCTATGTCTATTTCTGCTAGGCGGCTCTTGTGTACCCGACAGTGGACGGGAGACGCTGATTCAAAGCGGCATATGGAGTCCTTGCCTTACAAAGGGGAGGAATTGTTTGGAGGCGGCCTCTCGGACCTTGTCTCTACTGCTACGGCCGGTAAGTCGAATTTTTTACCTTATGTCCCCCCGCAGCATACAAAAAAGGCACCTCATTATCAAATGCAGTCCTTTCGTTCCAATAAGAGCAAGAAGGTACGGGGATCGTCCTTTGTTGCCAGAGGAAAAGGCATGGGAAAAAAGCTGCACACAGCTAGTTCCCAGGAGCAGAAGTCCTCCCCTGCATCTGCAAAGCCCACTGCATGACGCTGGGGTTTCCCGGGGGGAGGCAGATCTAGTGGGGGCTCGTCTTCGGTTTTTCAGCCACGTCTGGGTTCACTCGCAGGTGGATCCCTGGGCATTAGAGATTGTTTCTCAGGGATACAGGCTGGAATTCGAAGACTTGCCTCCTCGCCGGTTTTTCAAAACGGCTCTGCCGGCTTCCCCGTCAGAGAGGGAGCTAGTGTTCAATCCAAAAATTGTATATTCAACAGGTGTTTGTCACAGTTCCTCATCTCCAGCAAGGAGAGGGATATTACTCAACCCTGTTTGTGGTCCCGAAACCGGACGGTTCGGACAGACCCATTTTAAACCTGAAATCTCTGAACCTGTACTTGAAGAGGTTCAAGTTCAAAATGGAATCACTCAGGGCGGTCATCGCCAGCCTGGAGGGGGGAGGATTGGATGGTGTCCCTGGACATAAAGGATGCTTACCTTCATGTTCCGATATTCCCCCCTCACCAGGCGTTCCTGAGATTTGCAGTGCAGGACTGTCACTACCAATTTCAGACGTTGCCGTTTGGGCTTGCCACGGCCCCGAGAATTTTCACCAAGGTAATGGCGGAAATGATGGTGCTCCTGCGCAGGCAGGGTGTCACAATTATCCCATACTTGGACGATCTCCTCATAAAGGCGAGATCTCGGGAGAAGTTGCTGGACAGCGTGTCTCTGTCCATGAAGACGTTGCAGTTACACGGCTGGATTATCAATATACCGAAGTCCCAGCTAGTCCCTACAACGCGTCTGACCTTTTTGGGCCTGATTCTAGACACAGGCCAGAAAAAGGTTTTTCTTCTGATCGAAAAGGTTCAAGAGCTCATAGCCCTGGTCAGGAACCTATTAAAGCCAAAAAAGATTTCAGTGCATCATTGCACACGGGTTCTGGGGAAGATGGTGGCTTCATACGAGGCCATCCCCTTCGGCAGGTTCCATGTGAGGACTTTTCAATGGGACCTCTGGGACAAGTGGTCCGGGTCCCATTTACAAATGCATCAAAGGATCACCCTGTCTCCCAGGACCAGGGTATCTCTCCTGTGGTGGCTGCACAGTGCTCACCTACTAGAGGGTCGCAGGTTCGGCATTCAGGACTGGGTCCTGGTGACCACGGACGCAAGCCTCCGAGGCTGGGGAGCAGTCACACTGGGAAGAAATTTCCAAGGTCTCTGGTCAAATCTAGAGACTTGTCTCCACATCAACGTCCTGGAGTTGAGGGCCATATACAACGCCCTGCGTCAAGCGGAGGAATTGATTCGGGGAAAACCGGTTCTGATTCAGTCAGACAATGTCACGGCAGTGGCTCATATAAACCGCCAAGGCGGAACAAGGAGCAGAGTGGCCATGGCAGAAGAGACCAGGATTCTACGCTGGGTGGAAGGCCATGTAAGCGCACTATCAGCAGTGTTCATCCCGGGGGTGGACACCTGGGAGGCGGACTTCCTCAGCAGGCACGACCTGCATCCGGGAGAGTGGGGACTACATCAAGAAGTCTTCGCACAGATCATGGGTCGGTGGGGACTGCCTCAAATAGACATGATGGCATCCCGTCTCAACAAAAAGCTAAAGCGGTATTGCGCCAGGTCAAGGGACTCTCAGGCGGTAGCGGTAGACGCTCTGGTGACACCTTGGGTGTTCAGATCAGTCTATGTGTTTCCTCCTCTTCCTCTCATACCCAAGGTGTTGAGAATAAGCAGGGTCAGAACAATCCTCATTGTTCCAGATTGGCCACGGAGGACTAGGTATCCGGAGCTGCAAGAGTTGCTCACAGATGATCCGTGGCCTCTTCCTCTAAGGCAGGACCTGCTGCAGCAGGGGCCCTGTCTGTTCCAAGACTTACCGCAGCTGCGTTTGACGGCATGGCGGTTGAACGCCGGATCCTAGCGGAAATAGGGATTCCGGAGGAGGTCATTCCTACCCTGATCAAGGCTAGGAAAGACGTGACGTTGAAACATTATCACCGTATATGGCGAAAATATGTTTCTTGGTGTGAGGCCAGAGCTGCTCCTACGGAGGAGTTCCATTTGGGCCATCTACTTCACTTCCTTCAAACAGGAGTGAATTTAGGACTAAAAATAGGGTCCACAAAGGTCCAAATTTCGGCCTTATCCATTTTCTTTAAAAGAGAATTGGCCTCTCTTCCTGAAGTACAGACTTTTGTGAAGGGAATGCTGCATATTCAGCCTCCCTTTGTACCTCCGGTGGCACCTTGGGATCTTAACATGGTGTTACGTTTCCTAAAGTCACCTTGGTTTGAACCACTCAAAACAGTGGAGTTGAAATACCTCACGTGGAAGGTGGTCATGTTGTTGGCATTAGCTTCGGCAAGGCGTGTTTCAGAATTGGCGGCTTTATCACATAAAAGCCCACACTTGGTTTTTCACGTGGATAGGGCAGAGTTGAGGACTCGTCCTAAATTTCTGCCAAAAGTGGTCTCATCTTTTCATGTGAACCAACCTATTGTCGTGCCTGTGGCTACACGGGACTTGGAGGATTCCGAGTCCCTGGATGTGGTCAGGGCTTTGAAGATTTATGTGACCAGAACGGCTAGGATCAGGAAGACTGAAGCTCTGTTTGTTCTGTATGCGGCCAACAAGGTTGGCGCTCCTGCTTCAAAGCAGACTATTGCTCGCTGGATCTGTAACAAGATTCAGCAGGCGCATTCTGCGGCAGGATTACCATTGCCTAAATCGGTTAAGGCCCATTCCACTAGGAAGGTGGGCGGCTGCCCGAGGGGTCTCGGCATTACAGTTGTGCCGAGCAGCTACTTGGTCGGGGTCAAACACCTTTGCAAAGTTCTATAAGTTTGATACCCTGGCCGAGGAGGACCTCCTGTTTGCTCAATCGGTGCTGCAGAGTCATCCGCACTCTCCCGCCCGTTTGGGAGCTTTGGTATAATCCCCATGGTCCTTACGGAGTCCCGGCATCCTCAAGGACGTTAGAGAAAATAAGATTTTACTAACCGGTTAATCTATTTCTCGTAGTCCGTAGAGGATGCTGGGCGCCTGTCCCATGTGCGGACTTTTTCTGCAAGACTTGTTTATAGTTATTGCTTACATAAGGGTTATGTTATAGTTTATCGGTTGACCCGAGGCTATGTTGTTTTTCTTACTGTTAACTGGGTAGTTTATCACAAGTTATACGGTGTGATTGGTGTGGCTGGTATGGATCTCGCCCTAAGCTTTACAAAAATCCTTCCTCGTACTGTCCATCTCCTCTGGGCACAGTTTCCCTAACTGAGGTCTGGAGGAGGGGCATAGAGGGAGGAGCCAGTGCACACCCAGAATCCAAAGCTTTCTTAAAGTGCCCTATCTCCTGCAGAGCCCCGTCTATTCCCCATGGTCCTTACGGAGTCCCAGCATCCTCTACGGACTACGAGAAATAGATTTACCGGTAAGTAAAATCTTATTTTCTGGTCTGTATCCAGAATCATGCCCAAAAAGGTCAGACGAGTCGTAGGAACCAACTGTGACTTCGGGATATTGAGAATCCAGCTGTGTTTCTGTAACACCTTCAGTGAAAGTGACACGCTGTTCAACAACTGCTCTTTTGATCTTACCCTTATTAGGAGATCGTCCAAGTATGGGATAATTGTGACTCCTTGCTTGCATAGGAGCACCATCATTTCCGACAATTACCCTGAAATTGGTAATGACAATACTGTACCGTAATTCTCAGGTACGCCTGATGGGGTGGATAAATGGGAACATGAAGGTATGCAGCCTTTATGTCTAGATACACCATAAAATCCCCCCCTTCCAGGCTGGCGATGATCGCTCTGAGCGATGCCACCTTGAATTTGAACCTTTTCAAGTATAGGTTCAGAGATTTTAATTTTAAAATAGGTCTGACCGAACCGTCCGGTTTCGGGACTACAGCCAAGGTTAAGTAATATCCCCTTCCTTGTTGAAGGAGGGGAACCTTGAGCACCACCTGTTGGAGATACAATGTGTGAATTGTATTTAATATTATCTCCCTTTCTGGGGGAGAAGCCAGTAGGGCCGATAAGGAAAACCGGTGAGGAGGTACCTCGTCGAATTCCAGCTTGTAACCCTGAGAAACAATTTCTATTGCCCAGGGATCCACCTGTGAGTGAACTCAGATGTGGCTGAAGAGTTGAAGACGTGCTCCCACTGGGGCGGACTCCCTTAGCGGAGCCCCAGCCTCATGCGGTGGATTTAGTAGAGGACGGGGAGGACTTCTGTTCCTGGGAACTAGCTGTGCCCTGCGCCCTTACCTCTGGTAAGAAAGGACGCTCCTCGTACTTTCTTGTTTTTCAGCGACCGAAAGGACTGCATTTGATAATGTCGTGCTTTCTTAGGCTGTGAGGGAATATAAGGCAAAATATCAGATTTACCAGCTATAGCTGTGGAGACCAGGTCCGAGAGCCCTTCTCCACCCAATTCCTCACCCTTGTAAGGTAAAACCTCCATATGCCTCTTTTAGTCGGCATCACCTGTCCATTGCATGTTCCACAGGACACGTCTAGCAGAAATCGACTTAGCGTTGACTCTAGAACCCAGTAGACCAATGTCTCTTTGGGCATGTCTTATATATAAGACAGCATCTTTTATACATCCTAGGGTAAATAACATGGTATCCTTATCTAGGGTTTCAATCTCAGCTTATAAGGTATCTGTCCACGCTGCTACAGCGCTATAAACCCCTGCCGACACAATCGCCGGTCTGAGTAGTGTACCAGAATGTGTGTAAATGGACTTCAAAGTACTTTTCTGCATGCTATCTGCAGGATCCCTGAGGGTAGCTGTATCTTGGTATGTCAGCGCTACCTTTTGGGTAAACGTGTCAACGCCTTGTCCACCTTAGGGAAGGATTCCCATCGTATCCTGGCCCTAGCAGGGAAAGGATACGCCATGAGAATTCTTTTGGGAAACTGCAGTTTCTTGTCTGGAGATTCCCGCTCTTTTTCACACAATTCATTTGGTTCATGAGAGGGGGGAAATGTTATCTCAGCTTTCTTCCCCTTAAACATGTGTACCCTCGTGTCAGGGACAGATGGGTCATCAGTGAAATGCAAAACATCTTTTATTACAATAATCATATATTGAATACTCTGCCAGTTTTGGCTGTAACTTTGCATTATCGTAGTCGACACTGGAGTCAGACTCCGTGTCGGTAGCAGTGTGTATTATTTTGGATAGTGGGCGTTTTGAGACTCTGAAGGTCCCTGCGACATAGGGACAGACATGGGTAGATTCCCTGTCTGTTCTCTAATCTTTTGTGCACACACACACACATTTGCTCCATCTCCTCCTTAGAAGAGCCTTTTACCTCAGACATGTCGACACACACTCAGGGAATCCTCTTATCTGAAGACAGTTCCCCCACAAGGCCCTTTGGAGAGACAGAGAGAGAGTATGCCAGCACACACCCAGCGCTAATACCCCAGGAAAAACACACAATGTGTTTACCCAGTAGCGCTGTAAATAAGAATTTACTTACCGATAATTCTATTTCTCGTAGTCCGTAGTGGATGCTGGGAACTCCGTAAGGACCATGGGGAACAGCGGCGGCTCCACAGGAGACTGGGCACATCTAAAGAAAGCTTTAGGATCACCTGGTGTGCACTGGCTCCTCCCCCTATGACCCTCCTCCAAGCCTCAGTTAGGATACTGTGCCCGGACGAGCGTACACAATAAGGAAGGATTTTGAATCCCGGGTAAGACTCATACCAGCCACACCAATCACACTGTACAACTTGTGATCTGAACCCAGTTAACAGCATGATAATAGAGGAGCCTCTAGAAAAGATGGCTCACTACAACAATAACCCGAATTTTTTGGTAACAATAATTATGTACCAGTATTGCAGACAATCCGCACTTGGGATGGGCGCCCAGCATCCACTACGGACTACGAGAAATAGAATTATCGGTAAGTAAATTCTTATTTTCTCTGACGTCCTAGTGGATGCTGGGAATTCCGTAAGGACCATGGGGATTATACCAAAGCTCCCAAACGGGCGGGAGAGTGCGGATGACTCTGCAGCACCGAATGAGAGAACTCCAGGTCCTCCTCAGTCAAGATATCAAATTTGTAGAATTTTACAAACGTATTTGCTCCTGACCAAGTAACTGCTCGGCAAAGTTGTAAAGCCGAGACCCCTCGGGCAGCTGCCCAAGATGAGCCCACCTTCCTTGTGGAGTGGGCATTTTAAGATTTTTGGCTGTGGCAGGCCTGCCACAGAATGTGCAAGCTGAATTGTACTACAAATCCAACGAGCAATCGTCTGCTTAGAAGCAGAAGCACCCAGTTTGTTGGGTGCATACAGGATAAACAGCGAGTCAGATTTTCTGACTCCAGCCGTCCTGGAAACATGTATTTTCAGGGTCCTGACCACGTCAAGCAACTTGGAATCCTCCAAGTCCTTAGTAGCCGCAGGTACCACAATAGGTTGGTTCATGTGAAATGCAGAAACCACCTTAGGTAGAAAATTTGAGGACGAGTCCTCAATTCTGTCCTTTCAGAATGAACTATTAAGTAAGGGCTTTTATATGATAAAGCCGCCAATTCTGACACCCGCCTGGCTGAAACCAGGGCTAACTCGTCACTTCCATGTGAGATATTTTAAGTCCACAGTGGTGAGTGGTTCAAACCAATGTGACTTTAGGAAAACTCAACACAACATTGAGATCCCCAAGGTGCCACTGGAGGCACAAAAAGGAGACTGTATATGCAGTACCCCTTTTACAAATGTCTGAACTTCAGGCACTGAAGCCAGTTCTTTTTGGAAGAAAATCGACAGGGCCGAAATTTGAACCTTAATGGACCCTAATTTTAGGCCCATAGACAGTCCTGTTTGCAGGAAATGGAGGAAACGACCCAGTTGAAATTCCTCTGTAGGGGCCTTCTTGGCCTCACCCCACGCAACATATTTTCGCCAAATGCGGTGATAATGTTTTGCGGTTACGTCTTTCCTGGCCTTGACCAGGGTAGGGATCTTCAGGATCCGGCGTTCAACCGCCATGCCGTCAAACGCAGCCGCGGTAAGTCTTGGAACAGACAAGGCCCTTGCTGGAGCAGGTCCTTTCTTAGAGGTAGAGGCCACGGTTCGTCCGTGAGCATCTCTTGAAGTTCCGGATACCAAGTCCTTCTTGGCCAATCCGGAACCACGAGTATAGTTCTTACTCCTCTCCTTCTTATGATTCTCAGTACTTTTGGTATGAGGGGCAGAGGAGGGAACCCATACACTGACTGGTACACCCACGGTGTTACCAGAGCGTCCACCGCTATTGCCTGAGGGTCCCTTGACCTGGCGCAATATCTGTCTAGTTTTTTGTTTAGACGGGACGCCATTATGTCCACCTTTTGTTTTTCCCAACGGTTTACAATCAGGTGGAAGACTTCTGGGTGAAGTCCCCTCTCCCGGGTGAAGGTCGTGTCTGCTGAGGAAGTCTGCTTCCCAGTTGTCCACTCCCGGAATGAACACTGCTGACAGTGCTATCACATGATTTTCCGCCCAGCGAAAATCCTTGCAGCTTCTGCCATTGCCCTCCTGCTTCTCGTGCCGCCCTGTCTGTTTACGTGGGCGACTGACGTGATGTTGTCCGATTGGATCAATACCGCCTGACCCTGAAGCAGGGGTTTCGCTTGACTTAGGGCATTGTAAATGGCCCTTAGTTCCAGAATGTTTTTATGAAGAGATGTCTCCAGGCTTGACCATAAGCCCTGGAAATTCCTTCCCTGTGTGACTGCTCCCCAGCCTCGCAGGCTGGCATCCGTGGCCACCAGGACCCCGTCCCGAATGCCGAATCTGCGGCCCTCTAGAAGATGAGCACTCTGCAACCACCACAGGAGGGATACCCTTGTCCCTGGTGACAGGGTTATCCGCTGAAGCATCTGAAGATGCGACCCGGACCATTTGTCCAGAAGGTTCCACTGTGCGTGGAATCTGCCGAATGGGATTGCTTCGTAGGAAGCCACCATTTACCCAGAACCCTTGTGCATTGATGCACTGAGACTTGGTTCGGTTTTAGGAGGTTCCTGACTAGCTCGGATAACTCCCTGGCTTTCTCCTCCGGGAGAAGCACCTTCTTTCTGGACTATGTCCAGAATCATCCCTAGGAACAGAAGACAAGTCGTCGGAACCAGCTGCGATTTTTGGAATATTGAAAATCCAATCGTGCTGCCGCAACACTACCTGATATAGTGCTACACCAATCTCCAACTGTTCCCTGGATCTTACCCTTATCAGGGAATCGTCCAAGTAAAGGATAACTAAAATTCCCTTCCTTCGAAGGAATATCATCATTTCGGTCATTACTTCAGTAAAGACCCGGGGTGCCGTGGACCATCCCTACGGCAGCGTCCGAACTGATACAGTTCTGTACCATAACCTGAAATACCCTTGGTGAGAAGGGTAAATTTTGACATGAAGGTAAGCCTCCTTGATGTCCCGAGACATCATGTAGTCCCCTTCTTCCAGGTTTGCAATCACTGCTCTGAGTGACTCAATTTTGAATTTGAACCTCTGTATGCAAGTGTTCAAAGATTTTAGATTTTAGATTTTAAAATCGGTCTCACCGAGCCGTCTGGCTTCGGTACCACAATAGTGTGGAATAATACCCCGTTCCCTGTTGCAGGAGGGGTACCTTGATTATCACCTGCTGGGAATACAGCTTGTGAATGGCTTCCAAAACTGCCTCCCTGTCAGCGGGAGACGTCGGTAAAACAGACTTTTGGAAACGGCGAGGGGAATACGTCTCGAATTCCAATTTGTACCCCTGAAATATTATCTGAAGGATCCAGGGGTCTACTTGCGAGTGAGCCCACTGCGCACTGAAATTCATTGAGAACGGGACCCCACCGTGCCTGAATTTGTAAAGCCCTAGCGTCATACTGAGGGCTTGGCAGCGGCGGAAAAGGGTTTCTGTTCCTTGGAACTGGCTGATCTCTGCAGCCATTTTCCTCTCCCTCTGTCACGAGCAGAAAAGAGGAACCCTTTTGTCCGCTTGCCAACCAGGACTGCGCCTGATAATACGGCGTCTTATTTTGAGAGGCGACCTGGGGTACATCCCCTCTTTTAAGGCAATACTTCCAAATGCCGTTTGGAATCCGCATCACCTGACCACTTTACTGGAATAATTGGACAACGCACTTATACTTGATGCCAGTCGGCAAATATTCCGCTGTGCATCCTGCATATATAGAAATGCATCTTTTAATTGCTCTATAGGCAATAATATACTGTCCTTATCTAGGATATCATATTTCCAGTCAGGGAATCCGACCACGCCAACCCAGCACTGCACATCCAGGCTGAGGCGATTGCTGGTCGCAGTAGAACACCAGTATGTGTGTAAATACATTTTAGGATACGCTCCTGCTTTCTATCAGCAGGATCCTTAAGGGCGGCCATCTCAGGAGAGGGTAGAGCCCTTGTTTTTACAAGCGTGTGAGCGCTTTATCCACCCTAGGGGGTGTTTCCCAACGCACCCTAACCTCTGGCGGGAAAAGGTATACTGCCAATAACTTTTTAGAAAATATCAATTGTTATCGGGGGGAAACCCACGCATCATCACACACCTCATTTTATTTCTCAGATTCAGGAAAACTACAGGAAGTTTTTCCTCACCAAACATAATACCCCTTTTTTTGGTGGTATTCATATTATCAGAAAAGTGTAAACTTTTTCCATTGCCTCAATCATGCAATGTGTGGCTCTATTGGAAATCACGGTTGTCTCTTCACCGTCGACACAGGAGTCAGTACCCCTGTCGGCATCTGTATCTGAGGTAACGGGCGCTTTAGGGCCCCTGTATGAGACGTCTGGACATGCACAAGCTGAGTAGCCGGCTGTCTCATGTCAACCACTGTCTTTTATACAAAGCTGACACTGTCACGCAATTTCAACAGTACATCCACTCAGGTGTCGACCCCCTAGGGGGTGACAACACAATTTCAGACACTCTACTCCGTCTCCTTATCATTTTTCTCCTCATACATGTCGACACCAACGTACCGACACACAGCACACACACAGGGAATGCTCTGATAGAGGACAGGACCCCACAAGCCCTTTGGGGAGACAGAGGGAGAGTTTGCCAGCACACACCAGAGCGCTATATATATACAGGGATAACCTTATATAAGTGTTTTTCCCTTTATAGCTGCTGTGTTGTTATATACTGCGCCTAATTTGTGCCCCCCTCTCTTTTTTAACCCCTTTCTGTAGTGTAGTGACTGCAGGGGAGAGCCAGGGAGCTTCCCTCCAACTGAGCTGTGAGGGAAAATGGCGCCAGTGTGCTGAGGAGATAGGCTCCGCCCCTTTCTCGGCGTCCTTATCATCCTTTTTCTGTATGTTTTGGCAGGGGTTAAATGCATCCATATAGCCCAGGAGTTATATGTGATGCATTTATTTTAGCCATATAAGGTTTTTTTTATCGATTTATTGCGTCTCAGGGCGCTGCCCCCCCCAGCGCCCTGCACCCTCAGTGACCGGAGTGTGAAGTGTGCTGAGAGCAATGGCGCACAGCTGCGGTGCTGTGCGCTACCTTATCTGAAGACAGGATCGTCTTCTGCCGCCGATTTTTCCGGACCTCTTCGCTCTTCTGGCTCTGTAAGGGGGACGGCGGCGCGGCTCCGGTGACCCATCCAGGCTGAACCTGTGATCGTCCCTCTGGAGCTAATGTCCAGTAGCCTAAGAAGCCCAATCCACTCTGCACGCAGGTGAGTTCGCTTCTTCTCCCCTTAGTCCCTCGATGCAGTGAGCCTGTTGCCAGCAGGTCTCACTGAAAATAATAAACCTAAACTAAAACTTTCACAAAGAGCTCAGGAGAGCCCCTAGTGTGCACCCTTCTCGTCGGGCACAGAAATCTAACTGAGGCTTGGAGGAGGGTCATAGGGGGAGGAGCCAGTGCACACCAGGTGATCCTAAAGCTTTCTTTAGATGTGCCCAGTCTCCTGCGGAGCCGCCGCTGTTCCCCATGGTCCTTACGGAGTTCCCAGCATCCACTAGGACGTCAGAGAAATACTATTATTTGCTGCCAATTATGTGCCCCTTCCTCTTCTCTGAAACCCCCTTTCACCGTGGATAAGCAGGGGAGAATCCGGGGAGCTTCCTCTCAGCTGTGCTGTGGAGAAAATGGCACTGGTGAGTGCTGAGGGAGAAGCCCCGCCCCCTCGGCGGCGGGCTTCTGTCCCGCTTAAATATAATAAAAACTAGCGGGGACTCTTTATATATACAGTGCCTAGCTGTATATATATATCTCTTTTGCCAGAAATGAGATTTATATTGCTGCCCAGGGCGCCTCCCCTGCGCCCTTACAGTGACTGCCGTGTGTGAGGTGTGTGGGAGCAATGGCGCACAGCTGCACTGCTGTGCGTTACCTCAGTGAAGATCATGAAGTCTTCTGCCGCCTCTGAAGTCTTCTTTTCTTCTCATACTCACCCGGCTTCTATCTTCCGGCTCTGTGAGGAGGACGGCGGCGCGGCTCCGGGACGAACTCCAGGATGAGACCTGTGTTCTGACTCCCTCTGGAGCTAATGGTGTCCAGTAGCCTAAGAAACAGAGCCTTGAAACTCACAGAAGTAGGTCTGCTTCTCTCCCCTCAGTCCCTCGATGCAGGGAGTCTGTTGCCAGCAGGCTCCCTGAAAATAAAAAACCTAACAAATATACTTTGTCAGGAAGCTCATGAGAGCTCCCTGAAGTGCACCCATCTCCTCTGGGCACAGTATCAAACTGAGGTCTGGAGGAGGGGCATAGAGGGAGGAGCCAGTGCACACCCAGATCCAAAGTCATTCTTAAAGTGCCCATGTCTCCTGCGGAGCCCGTCTATCCCCATGGTCCTTACGGAGTCCCAGCATCCTCTAGGACGTTCGAGAAAAGCACGTTATAAACATTGTACCAGGAAAAGCACGATATACACATTGCACCAGGAAAAGCACGTTATACACATTGCACCAGGTAGAGCACATTATACACATTGCACCAGGTAGAGCACATTATACATATTGCACCAGGTAGAGCACATTATACATATTGCACCAGGTAAAGCACGTTATACACATTGCACCAGGCAGAGCACATTATACACACTGCACCAGGTAGAGCACATTATACCAGGTAGAGCACGTTATACACATTGCACCAGGAAGAGCACGTTCTACACATTGCGCCAGGCAGTACACATTATACACATTGCACCAGGTAAAGCACATTATGCACAATGCACCAGGCAGAGCACATTATGCACAATGCAGCCAGGTACAGCGCGTTATACACATTGCACCAGGTAGAGCGCGTTATACACATTGCACCAAGTAGAGCACATTATGCACATTGCACCAAGTAGAGCAAGTTATACACATTGTACCAGGTAGAGCGCATTATACACATTGCACCAGGTAGAGCTTGTTATACACTTTGCACCAAGCAGAGCACATTATACACATTGCGCCAGGTAAAGCACATTAGTCACATTGCACCAGGTAAAGCACGTTATACACATTGCACCAGGTAGAGCACATCATACACATTGCATCAGGTAAAGCACACAGACATACATAAAAAAATAAGAATTTACTCACCGGTAATTCTATTTCTCGTAGTCCGTAGTGGATGCCGGGACTCCGTAAGGACCATGGGGAATAGCGGCTCCGCAGGAGACTGGGCACAACTAAAAGAAAGCTTTAGACTACTGGTGTGCACTGGCTCCTCCCACCATGACCCTCCTCCAGACTTCAGTTAGGATACTGTGCCCGGAAGAGCTGACACAATAAGGAAGGATTTTGAATCCCGGGTAAGACTCATACCAGCCACGGTGTGTTATACCAATCACACCGTATAACTCGTGATACAATACCCAGTTAACAGTATGATAACAACTGAGCCTCTCAACAGATGGCTCAACAATAACCCTTTAGTTAAACAATAACTATATACAAGTATTGCAGACAATCCGCACTTGGGATGGGCGCCCAGCATCCACTACGGACTACGAGAAATAGAATTACCGGTGAGTAAATTCTTATTTTCTCTGACGTCATAAGTGGATGCTGGGACTCCGTAAGGACCATGGGGATTATACCAAAGCTCCCAAACGGGCGGGAGAGTGCGGATGACTCTGCAGCACCGAATGGGCAAACTCTAGGTCCTCCTCAGCCAGGGTGTCAAACTTGTAGAATTTAGCAAATGTGTTTGACCCCGACCAAGTAGCTGCTCGGCAAAGTTGTAGAGCCGAGACCCCTCGGGCAGCCGCCCAAGAAGAGCCCACCTTCCTCGTGGAATGGGCTTTCACTGATTTAGGATGCGGCAGTCCAGCCGCAGAATGTGCAAGCTGAATCGTACTACAGATCCAGCGAGCAATAGTCTGCTTTGAAGCAGGTGCACCCAACTTGTTGGGCGCATACAGGATAAATAGCGAGTCAGTCTTTCTGACTCCAGCTGTCCTGGAAACATAAATTTTCAGGGCCCTGACTACGTCCAACAACTTGGAAGCCTCCAAGTCTTTAGTAGCCGCAGGCACCACGATAGGTTGGTTCAGATGAAAGGCCGATACCACCTTAGGGAGAAATTGGGAACGAGTCCTCAATTCTGCCCTATCCATATGGAAAATCAGATAAGGGCTTTTACATGACAAAGCCGCCAAGTCTGATACACGCCTGGCCGAAGCCAAGGCCAACAACATGACCACTTTTCCACGTGAGATATTTCAATTCCACGGTTTTAAGTGGCTCAAACCATGTGACTTTAGGAAATCCAACACCACGTTGAGATCCCAAGGTGCCACTGGAGGCACAAAAGGGGGCTTAATATGCAGCACTCCCTTAACAAAAGTTTGAACTTCAGGTAGTGAAGCCAGTTCTCTCTGGAAGAAAATCAATAGAGCCGAAATCTGGACCTTAATGGAACCCAATTTTAAGCCCATAGTCACCCCTGACTGTAGGAAGTGCAGGAAACGGCCCAGCTGAAATTCCTCCGTTGGGGCCTTCCTGGCCTCACACCACGCAACATATGTTCGCCATATGCGGTGATAATGGTTTGCGGTTACTTCTTTCCTAGCTTTAATCAGCGTAGGAATGACTTCCTCCAGAATGCCCTTTTCCTTCAGGATCCGGTGTTCAACCGCCATGCCGTCAAATGCAGCCGCGGTAAGTCTTGGAACAGACAGGCCCCCCTGCTGCAGCAGGTCCTGTCTGAGCGGCAGAGGCCATGGGTCCTCTGTGATCATTTCTTGAAGTTCCGGGTACCAAGCTCTTCTTGGCCAATCCGGAACAATGAGTATAGTTCTTACTCCTCTTCTCCTTATTATCCTCAGTACCTTTGGTATGAGAGGAAGAGGAGGGAACACATAAACCGACCGGTACACCCACGGTGTCACTAGAGCGTCCACAGCTATCGCCTGCGGGTCCCTTGACCTGGCGCAATATCTTTCTAGCTTTTTGTTTAGGCGGGACGCCATCATGTCCACCTGTGGCCTTTTCCAACGGTTTACAATCAGTTGGAAGACTTCTGGATGAAATCCCCACTCTCCCGGGTGGAGGTCGTGCCTGCTGAGGAAGTCTGCTTCCCAGTTGTCCACTCCCGGAATGAACACTGCTGACAGTGCTAACACGTGATTTTCCGCCCATCGGAGAATCCTTGTGGCTTCTGCCATCACCGTCCTGCTTCTCGTGCCGCCCTGTCGGTTTACATGGGCGACCGCCGTGATGTTGTCTGACTGGATCAGTACCGGCTGGTTTTGAAGCAGGGGTTTTGCCTGACTTAGGGCATTGTAAACGGCCCTCAGTTCCAGAATATTTATGTGTAGGGAAGTCTCCTGACTTGACCATAGTCCTTGGAAGTTTCTTCCCTGTGTAACTGCCCCCCAGCCTCGAAGGCTGGCATCCGTGGTCACCAGGACCCAGTCCTGTATGCCGAACCTGCGGCCCTCTTGAAGATGAGCACTCTGCAGCCACCACAGCAGAGACACCCTGGTCCTTGGAGACAGGGTTATCCGCCGATGCATCTGAAGATGCGATCCGGACCACTTGTCCAACAGGTCCCACTGAAAGGTTTTTGCATGGAACCTGCCGAACGAAATTGCTTCGTAGGAAGCTACCATCTTTCCCAGGATCCGCGTGCAGTGATGCACCGACACCTGTTTTGGTTTTAGGAGGCCTCTGACTAGAGATGACAGCTCCTTGGCCTTCTCCTCCGGGAGAAACACTTTTTTCTGTTCTGTGTCCAGAACCATCCCCAGGAACAGTAGACGTGTCGTAGGGACCAGCTGTGACTTTGAAATATTTAGAATCCAGCCGTGCTGTTGTAGCACCTCCCGAGATAGTGCTACCCCGACCAACAACTGCTCCCTGGACCTCGCCTTTATCAGGAGATCGTCCAAGTACGGGATAATTAAAACTCCCTTCTTTCGAAGGAGTATCATCATTTCGGCCATTACCTTGGTAAAGACCCTCGGAGCCGTGGATAGACCGAACGGCAACGTCTGGAATTGGTAATGACAATCCTGTACCACAAATCTGAGGTACTCCTGGTGAGGATGGTAAATGGGGACATGCAGGTAAGCATCCTTGATGTCCAGTGATACCATGTAATCCCCCTCGTCCAGGCTTGCAATAACCGCCCTGAGCGATTCCATCTTGAACTTGAATTTTTTTATATATGTGTTCAAGGATTTCAAATTTAAAATGGGTCTCACCGAACCGTCCGGTTTCGGTACCACAAACATTGTGGAATAGTAACCCCGTCCATGTTGAAGTAGGGGCACCTTTACTATCACCTGCTGGGAATACAGCTTGTGAATTGCCTCTATCACTGCCTCCCTGCCTGAGGGAGTTGTTGGCAAGGCAGTTTGAGGAAACGGCGGGGGGGAGACGTCTCGAATTCCAGCTTGTACCCCTGAGATACTACTTGAAAGATCCAGGGATCCACCCGTGAGCGAGCCCACTGATCGCTGAAATTTTTGAGACGGGCCCCCACCGTACCTGGCTCCGCCTGTGGAGCCCCAGCGTCATGCGGTGGACTTAGAGGAAGCGGGGGAGAACTTTTGCTCCTGGGAACTGGCTGTATGCTGCAGCTTTTTCCCTCTACCTCTGCCTCTGGGCAGAAAGGACGCGCCTTTAACCCGCTTGCCCTTATGGGGCCGAAAGGACTGTACCTGATAATATGGTGCTTTCTTTGGCTGTGAGGGAACATGGGGTAAAAATGCAGACTTCCCAGCAGTTGCTGTGGAAACGAGGTCCGAGAGACCATCCCCGAACAACTCCTCACCTTTATAAGGCAAAACTTCCATGTGCCTTTTTGAGTCTGCATCACCTGTCCACTGCCGAGTCCATAACCCTCTCCTGGCAGAAATGGACATTGCACTTATTTTAGATGCCAGCCGGCAAATATCCCTCTGTGCATCTCTCATGTATAAGACTGCGTCTTTAATATGCTCTATGGTTAGCAATATAGTGTCCCTGTCTAGGGTATCAATATTTTCCAACAGGGAATCTGACCACGCAGCTGCAGCACTGCACATCCATGCTGAAGCAATAGCTGGTCTCAGTATAATACCTGTGTGTGTATATACAGACTTCAGGATAGCCTCCTGCTTTCTATCAGCAGGTTCCTTTAGGGCGGCCGTATCCGGAGACGGTAGTGCCACCTTCTTTGACAAGCGTGTGAGCGCTTTATCCACCCTAGGGGATGTTTCCCAACGTGACCTATCCTCTGGCGGGAAAGGGTACGTCATTAGAAACCTTTTAGAAATTACTAGTTTCTTATCGGGGGAAGCCCACGCTTCTTCACACACTTCATTTAATTCCTCAGATGGAGGAAAAAAAATAAGAATTTACTTATCGATAATTCTATTTCTCATAGTCCGTAGTGGATGCTGGGGACTCTGTAAGGACCATGGGGAATAGCGGCTCCGCAGGAGACTGGGCACAAAAGTAAAAGCTTTAGGACTACCTGGTGTGCACTGGCTCCTCCCCCTATGACCCTCCTCCAAGCCTCAGTTAGGATACTGTGCCCGGACGAGCGTACACAATAATCAAGGATATTGAATCCCGGGTAAGACTCATACCAGCCACACCAATCACACCGTACAACCTGTGATCTGAACCCAGTTAACAGCATGATAACAGAGGAGACTCTGAAAAGATGTCTCACAACAATTATAACCCGATTTTTGTAACAATAACTATGTACAAGTATTGCAGACAATCCGCACTTGGGATGGGCGCCCAGCATCCACTACGGACTATGAGAAATAGAATTATCGGTAAGTAAATTCTTATTTTCTCTAACGTCCTAAGTGGATGCTGGGGACTCCGTAAGGACCATGGGGATTATACCAAAGCTCCCAAACGGGCGGGAGAGTGCGGATGACTCTGCAGCACCGAATGAGAGAACTCCAGGTCCTCCTCAGCCAGAGTATCAAATTTGTAGAATTTAGCAAACGTGTTTGCCCCTGACCAAGTAGCTGCTCTGCAAAGTTGTAAAGCCGAGACCCCTCGGGCAGCCGCCCAAGATGAGCCCACCTTCCTTGTGGAATGGGCATTTACAGATTTTGGCTGTGGCAGGCCTGCCACAGAATGTGCAAGCTGAATTGTACTACAAATCCAGCGAGCAATAGTCTGCTTAGAAGCAGGAGCACCCAGCTTGTTGGGTGCATACAGGATAAATAGCGAGTCAGATTTTCTGACTCCAGCCGTCCTGGAAACATATATTTTCAGGGCCCTGACTACGTCCAGCAACTTGGAGTCCTCCAAGTCCCTAGTAGCCGCAGGCACCACAATAGGCTGGTTCAAGTGAAATGCTGAAACCACCTTAGGGAGAAATTGAGGACGAGTCCTCAATTCTGCCCTGTCCGTATGAAAAATTAGGTAAGGGCTTTTATAGGATAAAGCCGCCAATTCTGAGACACGCCTGGCTGGCTAACAGCATTACCACCTTCCATGTGAGATATTTTAAGTCCACAGTGGAAAGTGGTTCAAACCAATGTGATTTTAGGAATCCCAAAACTACATTTAGATCCCAAGGTGCCACTGGAGGCACAAAAGGAGGTTGTATATGCAGTACCCCCTTGACAAACGTCTGTACTTCAGGAACTGAAGCCAGTTCTTTTTGGAAGAAAATCGACAGGGCCGAAATCTGAACCTTAATGGACCCTAATTTTAGGCCCATAGACAGTCCTGTTTGTAGGAAATGCAGGAAACGACCCAGTTGAAATTCCTCTGTAGGGGCCTTCCTGGCCTCGCACCACGCAACATATTTACGCCAAATACGGTGATAATGTTGTACGGTTACATCCTTCCTGGCTTTGATCAGGGTAGGGATGACTTCATCCGGAATGCCTTTTTCCTTCAGAATCCGGCGTTCAACCGCCATGCCGTCAAACGCAGCCGCGGTAAGTCTTGGAAGAGACAGGGTCCCTGCTGGAGCAGGTCCTTTCTTAAGAGGTAGAGGCCACGGGTCCTCTGTGAGCATCTCTTGAAGTTCCGGGTACCAAGTCCTTCTTGGCCAATCCGGAGCCACGAGTATAGTCCTTACTCCTCTCCTTCTTATGATCCTCAGTACCTTGGGTATGAGAGGCAGAGGAGGGAACACATACACTGACTGGTACACCCATGGTGTTACCAGAGCGTCCACAGCTATTGCCTGAGGGTCCCTTGACCTGGCGCAATATCTGTCTAGTTTTTTGTTGAGGCGGGACGCCATCATGTCCACCTTTGGTTTTTCCCAACGGTTCACAATCATGTGGAAGACTTCTAAGTGAAGTCCCCACTCCCCCGGGTGGAGGTCGTGTCTGCTGAGGAAGTCTGCTTCCCAGTTGTCCACACCCGGAATGAACACTGCTGACAGTGCTATCACATGATTTTCTGCCCAGCGAAGAATCCTTGCAACTTCTGTCATTGCCCTCCTGCTTCTTGTGCCGCCCTGTCTGTTTACGTGGGCGACTGCCGTGATGTTGTCCGACTGGATCAGCACCGGCTGACCTTGAAGCAGAGGTCTTGCTAGGCTCAGAGCATTGTAGATGGCTCTTAGCTCCAGGATATTTATGTGAAGTGATGTCTCCAGGCTTGACCACAAGCCCTTGAAATTTCTTCCCTGTGTGACTGCTCCCCAGCCTCTCAGGCTGGCATCCGTGGTCACCAGGACCCAGTCCTGAATGCCGAATCTGCGGCCCTCTAGAAGATGAGCACTCTGCAACCACCACAGGAGAGACACCCTTGTCCTAGGAGACAGGGTTATCCGCTGATGCATCTGAAGATGCGATCCGGACCATTTGTCCAGCAGATCCCACTGAAAAGTTCTTGCGTGGAATCTGCCGAATGGAATCGCTTCGTAAGAAGCCACCATTTTTCCCAGGACCCTTGTGCATTGATGCACTGACACTTGGCCTGGTTTTAGGAGGTTCCCGACTAGCTCGGATAACTCCCTGGCTTTCTCCTCCGGGAGAAACACCTTTTTCTGGACTGTTTCCAGAATCATCCCTAGGAACAGTAGACGCGTCGTCGGAATCAGCTGCGATTTTGGAATATTTAGAATCCACCCGTGCTGTCGTAGCACTACTTGAGATAGTGCTACTCCGACCTCTAACTGTTCCCTGGACCTTGCCCTTATCAGGAGATCGTCCAAGTAAGGGATAATTAAGACGCCTTTTCTTCGAAGAAGAATCATCATTTCGGCCATTACCTTGGTAAAGACCCGGGGTGCCGTGGACAATCCAAACGGCAGCGTCTGAAACTGATAGTGACAGTTCTGTACCACAAACCTGAGGTACCCTTGGTGAGAAGGGCAAATTGGGACATGGAGGTAAGCATCCTTGATGTCCAGAGACAGCATATAGTCCCCTTCTTCCAGGTTCGCTATCACTGCTCTGAGTGACTCCATCTTGAATTTGAACCTTTGTATGTAAGTGTTCAAGGATTTCAGATTTAAAATAGGTCTCACCGAGCCGTCCGGCTTCGGTACCACAAACAGCGTGGAATAATACCCCTTTCCCTGTTGTAGGAGGGGTACCTTGATTATCACCTGCTGGGAATACAGCTTGTGAATGGCTTCCAATACCGCCTCCCTGTCGGAGGGAGACGTTGGTAAAGCAGACTTCAGGAACCGGCGAGGGGGAGACGTCTCGAATTCCAATTTGTACCCCTGAGATACTACCTGAAGGATCCAGGGGTCCACATGCGAGTGAGCCCACTGCGCGCTGAAATTCTTGAGACGACCCCCCACCGTACCTGAGTCCGCTTGTAAGGCCCCAGCGTCATGCTGAGGACTTGGCAGAAGCGGGGGAGGGCTTCTGTTCCTGGGAAGAGGCTGCCTGCTGCAGTCATTTTCCCCTTCCTCTGCCCCGGGGCAGATATGAGTGGCCTTTTGCCCGCTTGCCCTTATGGGGACGAAAGGATTGAGCCTGAAAAGACGGTGTCTTTTTCTGCTGAGAGGTGACCTGGGGTAAAAAGGTGGATTTCCCAGCCGTTGCCGTGGCCACCAGGTCCGATAGACCGACCCCAAATAACTCCTCCCCTTTATACGGCAATACTTCCATATGCCGTTTGGAATCCGCATCACCTGACCACTGTCGCGTCCATAACCCTCTTCTGGCAGAAATGGACAGCGCACTTACTCTTGATGCCAGAGTGCAAATATCCCTCTGTGCATCTCGCATATATAGAAATGCATCCTTTAAATGCTCTATAGTCAATAATATACTGTCCCTGTCCAGGGTATCAATATTTTCAGTCAGGGAATCCGACCAAGCCACCCCAGCACTACACATCCAGGCTGAGGCGATTGCTGGTCTCAGTATAACACCAGTATGTGTGTATATACTTTTTAGGATATTTTCCAGCTTTCTATCAGCTGTCTCCTTGAGGGCGGCCGTATCCGGAGACGGTAACGCCACTTGTTTTGATAAGCGTGTGAGCGCCTTATCTACCCTAGGGGGTGTTTCCCAACGCGCCCTAACCTCTGGCGGGAAAGGGTATAATGCCAATAATTTTTTAGAAATTAGCAGTTTTTTATCGGGGGAAACCCACGCTTCATCACACACCTCATTTAATTCATCTGATTCAGGAAAAACTACGGGTAGTTTTTTCACACCCCACATAATACCCTTTTTTGTGGTACTTGTAGTATCAGAAATGTTCAAAACCTCCTTCATTGCCGTGATCATGTAACGTGTGGCCCTACTGGAAAATACGTTTGTTTCCTCACCGTCGACACTGGAGTCAGTGTCCGTGTCTGGGTCTGTGTCGACCATCTGAGGTAACGGGCGCTTTAGAGCCCCTGACGGTGTTTGAGACGCCTGGACAGGTATTAACTGTTTTTCCGGCTGTCTCATGTCGTCAACAGTCTTTTGTAAAGTGCTGACGCTATCACGTAATTCCTTCCATACGACCATCCAGTCAGGTGTCGACTCCCTAGGGGGTGACATCACTATTACAGGCAATTGCTCCGCCTCCATACCATTTTCCTCCTCATACATGTCGACACAACGTACCGACACACAGCACACACACAGGGAATGCTCTGATAGAGGACAGGACCCCACTAGCCCTTTGGGGAGACAGAGGGAGAGTTTGCCAGCACACACCAGAGCGCTATATATATACAGGGATAACCTTATATAAGTGTTTTTCCCTTATATAGCTGCTGTATTATTAATCTGCCAAATTTAGTGCCCCCCCTCTCTTGTTTTACCCTGTTTCTGTAGTGCAGGACTGCAGGGGAGAGTCAGGGAGCTTCCCTCCAACGGAGCTGTGAGGGAAAATGGCGCTTGTGTGCTGAGGAGATAGGCTCCGCCCCCTTATCGGCGGCCTTTCTCCCGCTTTTTTAAGGAAAAACTGGCAGGGGTTAAATGCATCCATATAGCCCAGGACCTATATGTGATGTATTTTTAGCCATCTAAGGTGTTTTTATTGCGTCTCAGGGCGCCCCCCCCCCCAGCGCCCTGCACCCTCAGTGACCGGAGTGTGAAGTGTGCTGAGAGCAATGGCGCACAGCTGCGGTGCTGTGCGCTACCTTATTGAAGACAGGACGTCTTCTGCCGCCGATTTCCCGGACCTCTTCAGTCTTCTGGCTCTGTAAGGGGGCCGGTGGCGCAGCTCTGGGACCCATCCATGGCTGGGCCTGTGATCGTCCCTCTGGAGCTAATGTCCAGTAGCCTAAGAAGCCCAATCCACTCTGCACGCAGGTGAGTTCGCTTCTTCTCCCCTTAGTCCCTCGGTGCAGTGAGCCTGTTGCCAGCAGGTCTCACTGAAAATAAAAAACCTAAAACTAAACTTTTCACTAAGCAGCTCAGGAGAGCCACCTAGTGTGCACCCTTCTCGTTCGGGCACAAAAATCTAACTGAGGCTTGGAGGAGGGTCATAGGGGGAGGAGCCAGTGCACACCAGGTAGTCCTAAAGCTTTTACTTTTGTGCCCAGTCTCCTGCGGAGCCGCTATTTCCCATGGTCCTTACGGAGTCCCCAGCATCCACTTAGGACGTTCGAGAAATAAGATTTTACTCACCGGTAAATCTATTTCTCGTAGTCTGTAGTGGATGCTGGGAACACCGAAAGGACCATGGGGAATAGCGGCTCCGCAGGAGACTGGGCACAACTAAAGAAAGCTTTTAGGTCACCTGGTGTGCACTGGCTCCTCCCACTATGACCCTCCTCCAAGCCTCAGTTAGGACACTGTGCCCGGACGAGCTGACATAATAAGGAAGGATTTTGAATCCCAGGTAAGACTCTTACCAGCCACACCGTATAACTCGTGATACCATACCCAGTTTAACAGTATGAAAACAACTGAGCCTCTCAACAGATGGCTCAACAATAACCCTTTAGTTAACAATAACTATGTACAAGTATTGCAGACAATCCGCACTTGGAACGGGCGCCCAGCATCCACTACGGACTACGAGAAATAGATTTACCGGTGAGTAAAATCTTATTTTCTCTGACGTCCTAGTGGATGCTGGGAACTCCGAAAGGACCATGGGGATTATACCAAAGCTCCCAAACGGGCGGGAGAGTGCGGATGACTCTGCAGCACCGAATGAGAGAACTCAAGGTCCTCCTCAGCCAGGGTATCAAATTTGTAGAATTTTGCAAACGTGTTTGCCCCTGACCAAGTAGCAGCTCGGCAAAGTTGTAAAGCCGAGACCCCTCGGGCAGCCGCCCAAGATGAGCCCACCTTCCTTGTGGAATGGGCTTTTACTGATTTAGGATGCGGCAGTCCAGCCGCAGAATGCGCCAGCTGAATTGTGCTACAAATCCAGCGAGCAATAGTCTGCTTAGAAGCAGGAGCACCCAGCTTGTTGGGTGCATACAGGATAAATAGCGAGTCAGTTTTCCTGACTCTAGCCGTCCTGGAAACATAAATTTTCAAGGCCCTGACTACGTCCAGCAACTTGGAATCCTCCAAGTCCCTAGTAGCCGCAGGCACCACAATAGGTTGGTTCAAGTGAAAAGCTGATACCACCTTAGGGAGAAACTGGGGACGAGTCCTCAATTCTGCCCTATCCATATGGAAAATCAGATAAGGGCTTTTACATGACAAAGCCGCCAATTCTGACACAGGCCTGGCTGAAGCCAAGGCCAATAACATGACCACTTTCCACGTGAGATATTTTAGATCCACGGTTTTAAGTGGCTCAAACCAATGTGATTTTAAGAAACTCAACACCACGTTGAGATCCCAAGGTGCCACTGGAGGCACAAAAGGGGGCTGAATATGCAGCACTCCCTTAACAAACGTCTGAACTTCAGGTAGTGAAGCTAGTTCTTTCTGGAAGAAAATCGACAGAGCCGAGATCTGTACCTTAATGGAGCCTAATTTCAGGCCCATAGTCACTCCTGCTTGTAGGAAATGCAGAAATCGACCCAGTTGAAATTCCTCTGTTGGGGCCTTTTTGGCCTCACACCAAGTAACATACATCCGCCATATGCGGTGATAATGCTTTGCAGTTACATCTTTCCTGGCTTTAATCAGCGTAGGAATGACTTCCTCCGGAATGCCCTTTTCCTTCAGGATCCGGCGTTCAACCGCCATGCCGTCAAACGCAGCCGCGGTAAGTCTTGGAACAGACAGGGCCCCTGCTGCAGCAGGTCCTGTCTGAGCGGCAGAGGCCATGGGTCCTCTGAGATCATCTCTTGAAGTTCCGGGTACCACGCTCGTCTTGGCCAATCCGGAACCACGAGTATTGTTCTTACTCCTCGTTTTCTTATTATTCTCAGTACCCTTGGTATGAGAGGCAGAGGAGGGAACACATAAACTGACTGGTACACCCACGGTGTCACTAGAGCGTCCACAGCTATCGCCTGAGGGTCCCTTGACCTGGCGCAATATCTCTCTAGTTTTTTGTTTAGGCGGGACGCCATCATGTCCACCTGTGGCCTTTCCCAACGGTTTACCAACAGTTGGAAGACTTCTGGATGAAGTCCCCACTCTCCCGGGTGTAGGTCTTGTCCGCTGAGGAAGTCTGCTTCCCAGTTGTCCACTCCCGGAATGAACACTGCTGACAGTGCTAAGACGTGATTTTCCGCCCATCGGAGAATCCTTGTGGCTTCTGCCATCGCCATCCTGCTTCTTGTGCCGCCCTGTCGGTTTACATGGGCGACTGCCGTGATGTTGTCTGATTGGATCAGTACCGGCTGGTTTTGAAGCAGAGGCCTTGCCAGACTTAGGGCATTGTAAATGGCCCTCAGTTCCAGAATATTTATGTGTAGGGACGACTCCTGACTTGACCAAAGTCCCTGGAAATTTCTTCCCTGTGTGACTGCCCCCCAGCCTCGAAGGCTGGCATCCGTGGTTACCAGGACCCAGTCCTGTATGCCGAATCTGCGGCCCTCTTGAAGATAAGCACTCTGCAGCCACCACAGTAGAGATAACCCTGTCTCCAAGGACCAGGGTATCAGCCGATGCGATCCCGACCACTTGTCCAAGAGGTCCCACTGAAAGGTTCTTGCATGGAACCTGCCGAATGGAATTTTGCTTCGTAAGAAGCTACCATTTTTCCCAGGACTCGTGTGCAGTGATGCACCGATACCTGTTTTGGTTTCAGGAGGTCTCTGACTAGAGATGACAGCTCCTTGGCTTTCTCCTGCGGGAGAAACACTTTTTTCTGTTCTGTGTCCAGAACCATCCCCAGGAACAGTAGGCGTGTGGTAGGAACCAGCTGTGACTTTGGAATGTATAGAATCCATCCGTGCTGTTGTAGCACTTCCCGAGATAATGCTACTCCGACCAACAACTGCTCCTTGGACCTCGCCTTTAGAAGGAGATCGTCCAAGTACGGGATAATTAAAACTTCCTTTCTCGAAGGAGTATAATCATTTCTGCCATTACCTTGGTAAAGACCCTCGGTGCCGTGGACAGTCCAAACGGCAGTGTTTGGAATTGGTAATGGCAATCCTGTACCACAAATCTGAGGTACTCCTGGTGAGGATGGTAAATGGGGACATGTAGGTAAGCCTCCTTGATGTCCAGGGATACCATGTAATCCCCCTCCTCCAGGCTTGCAATAATCGCCCTGAGCGATTCCATCTTGAACTTGAATTTTTTTATGTATGTGTTCAAGGATTTCAAATATAAAATGGGTCTCACCGAACCGTCCGGTTTCGGTACCACAAACAGTGTGGAATAGTAACCCCGTCCTTGTTGAAGTAGGGGCACCTTGACTATCACCTGCTGGGAATACAGCTTGTGAATTGCCTCTAGCACAGTCTCCCTGCCTGAGGGAGTTGTCGGCAAGGCAGATTTGAGGAAACGGCGGGGGGGAGACGCCTCGAATTCCAGCTTGTACCCCTGAAATACTACTTGAAGGATCTAGGGATCCACCTGTGAGCGAGCCCACTGATCGCTGAAATTTTTGAGCCCCCCACCGTACCTGGCTACGCCTGTGGAGCCCCCCCGTCATGCGGTGGACTCAGAGGAAGCGGGGGAAGAATTTTGATTCTGGGAACTGGCTGACTGGTGCAGCTTTTTCCCTCTTCCCTCGTTTTACACGCTTGCATTTCTGAAGCCGAAAGGACTGTACCTGATAATACAGTGCTTTCTGAGGCTGTGAGGAAACCTGAGGTAAAAAATTTTTCTTCCCAGCTGTTGCTGTGGATACGAGGTCCCAGAGACCATCCCCAAACAATTCCTCACCCTTATAAGGCTCTATGTGCCTTTTAAAGTCAGCATCACCTGTCCAGCGTCGGGTCTCTAATAACCTCCTGACCGAATGGACATTGCATTAATTCTGGATGCCAGCCGGCAAAATATCCCTCTGTGCATCCCTCATATATAAGACGACGTCTTATGTTCGCAAAATAGTATCCCTGTTTGACAGGGTTACAGACCACGCTGCAGCAGCACTATCTGCAGGTCTCAGTCTAGTACCTGAGTGTGTAAATATAGACTTCAGGATAGCCTCCTGCTTTTTATCAGCAGGTACCTTCAAAGTGGCCATATCCTAAGACGGCAGTGCCACCTTTTTTGACAAACGTGTGAGCGCCTTATCCACCCTAGGGGATATCTCCCAGCGTAACTTATCCTCTGGCGGGAAAGGGTACGCCATCAGTAACTTTTTAGAAATTACCAGTTTCTTATCGGGGGAACCCACGCTTTTTCACACTTCATTCACTCATTTGATGGGGGAACAAAACACTGCCTGCTTTTTCTCCCCAAACATAAAACCTTTTTTAGTGGTACTTGGGTTAATGTCAGAAATGTGTAATACATTTTTTATTGCCGGGATCATGTAACGGATGTTCCTAGTGGATTGTGTGTATGTCTCAAGCTCGTCGACACTGGAGTCAGACTCCGTGTCGACATCTGTGTCTGCCATCTGAGGGAGCGGGCGTTTTTGAGCCCCTGATGGCCTTTGAGACGCCTGGGCAGGCGCGGGCTGAGAAGCCGGCTGTCCCATAGCTGTTACGTCATCCAGCCTTTTATGTAAGGAGTTGACACTGTCGGTTTATACCTTCCACCTATCCATCCACTCTGGTGTCGGCCCCACAGGGGGCGACATCACATTTATCGGCATCTGCTCTGCCATCACATAAACCTCCTCATCAAACGTGTCGACACAGCCGTACCGACACACCGCACACACACAGGGAATGCTCTGACTGAGGACAGGACCCCACACAGCCCTTTGGGGAGACAGAGAGAGAGTATGCCAGCACACACCAGAGCGCTATATAATTTAGGGATTAACACTATATTGAGTGAATTTTTCCCAATAGCTGCTTGTATATACAATATTGCGCCTAAATTTAGTGCCCCCCCTCTCTTTTTAACCCTTTGAGCCTGAAAACTACAGGGGAGAGTCTGGGGAGCTGTCTTCCAGTTGCACTGTGAAGAGAAAATGGCGCCAGTGTGCTGAGATAGCTCCGCCCCTTTTTCCGCGGACTTTTCTCCCGCTTTTTTATGGATTCTGGCAGGGGTATTTATCACATATTATAGCCTCTGGGGCTATATATTGTGATATATATGCCAGCCAAGGTGTTTTTATTGCTGCTCAGGGCGCCCCCCCCCAGCGCCCTGCACCCTCAGTGACCGGAGTGTGAAGTGTGCATGAGGAGCAATGGCGCACAGCTGCAGTGCTGTGCGCTACCTTGGTGAAGACTGATGTCTTCTGCCGCCGATTTTCCGGACCTCTTCTTGCTTCTGGCTCTGTAAGGGGGACGGCGGCGCGGCTCCGGGACCGAACACCAAGGCCAGTTCCATGCGGTCGATGCCTCTGGAGCTAATGGTGTCCAGTAGCCTAAGAAGCCCAAGCTAGCTGCAAGCAGGTAGGTTCGCTTCTTCTCCCCTTAGTCCCTCGCTGCAGTGAGCCTGTTGCCAGCAGGTCTCACTGTAAAATAAAAAACCTAATTATATACTTTCTTTCTAGAAGCTCAGGAGAGCCCCTAGTGTGCATCCAACCTCGGCCGGGCACAAAATCTAACTGAGGCTTGGAGGAGGGTCATAGTGGGAGGAGCCAGTGCACACCAGGTGACCTAAAAGCTATTCCCCATGGTCCTTTCGGAGTTCCCAGCATCCACTAGGACGTCAGAGAAACTACTGGTAGTTTTTTCTCTCCAAACATAATACCCTTTTTTGTGGTACCGGGGTTAACATCAGAAATGTGCAACACATTTTTCATTGCCTCAATCATGTAACGTGTTGCCCTATTGGAAGTTACATTAGTCTCGTCGTCGTCGACACTGGAGTCAGTATCCGTGTCGACATCTGTGTCTGCCATCTGAGGTAGCGGGCGTTTTAGAGCCCCTGATGGCTTTTGAGACGCCGGCTGTCCCATATTTGGTATGTCGTCAAACCTTTTATGTAAGGAGTCGACACTGTCACGTAGTTCCTTCCCCATAACCATCCACTCAGGTGTCGGCCCCGCAGGGGGTGACATCACATTTATAGGCATCTGCTCCGCCTCCACATAAGCTTTCTCATCAAACATGTCGACACAGCCGTACCGACACACCGCATACACACAGGGAATGCTCTGACAGAGGACAGGACCCCACAAAGCCCTTTGGGGAGAGTATGCCAGCACACACCAGAGCGCTATATAACACAGGGATCCCACTATAAATGAGTGTTTTTTCCCTTATAGCTGCTTATATTATATGTACTGCGCCTAAATTTAGTGCCCCCCTCTCTTTTTTACCCTTATGTAGCTTGACACTGCAGGGGAGAGCCAGGGAGCGTCCGTCCAGCGGAGCTGTGAGGGAAAAATGGCGCCAGTGTGCCGAGGGAGATAGCCCCGCCCCTTTTCCGGCGGACTTCTCCCGCTTTTTCTGGAATTCTGGCAGGGGTATTTTTACACCTATATAGCCTTCCTGACTATATATAGTGTAGATTTGCCTGCCAAGGTGTATAATATTGCCCTCAGGGCGCCGCCCCCCCCCCCCCCCCCCCCCGCCCCCAGCGCCCTGCACCCATCAGTGACCGGAGTGTGAGGTGTGCATGAGGAGCAATGGCGCACAGCTGCAGTGCTGTGCGCTACCTTGTTGAAGACAGAAGTCTTCTGCCGCCGATTTTCCGGAACACTTCTTGCTTCTGGCTCTGTAAGGGGGCCGGCGGCGCGGCTCCGGGACCGAACGATCAAGGTCGGGTCCTGTGTTCGATCCCTCTGGAGCTAATGGTGTCCAGTAGCCTAAGAAGCCCAAGCTACCTCCAGTCAGGTAGGTTCGCTTCTTCTCCCCTTAGTCCCTCGCTGCAGTGAGTCTGTTGCCAGCAGATCTCACTGTAAAATAAAAAACCTAAATATACTTTCTTTCTAGGAGCTCAGGAGAGCCCCTAGTGTGCATCCAGCTCAGCCGGGCACAAGATTCTAACTGAAGTCTGGAGGAGGGTCATGGTGGGAGGAGCCAGTGCACACCAGTAGTCTAAAGCTTTCTTTTAGTTGTGCCCAGTCTCCTGCGGAGCCGCTATTCCCCATGGTTCTTACGGAGTCCCAGCATCCACTTAGGACGTCAGAGAAAAAATAAGATTTTACTTACCGATAAATCTATTTCTCGTAGTCCGTAGTGGATGCTGGGGACTCCGTCAGGACCATGGGGAATAGCGGCTCCGCAGGAGACAGGGCACAAAAGCAAGCTTTTAGGATCACATGGTGTGTACTGGCTCCTCCCCCTATGACCCTCCTCCAAGCCTCAGTTAGGTACTGTGCCCGGACGAGCGTACACAATAAGGAAGGATCTTGAATCCCGGGTAAGACTCATACCAGCCACACCAATCACACCGTACAACTTGTGATCTGAACCCAGTTAACAGTATGATAACAATGAAGTAGCCTCTAAAAAAGATGGCTCACAACAATAATAACCCGATTTTTGTAACAATAACTATGTACAAGTAATGCAGACAATCCGCACTTGGGATGGGCGCCCAGCATCCACTACGGACTACGAGAAATAGATTTATCGGTAAGTAAAATCTTATTTTCTCTAACGTCCTAGTGGATGCTGGGGACTCCGTCAGGACCATGGGGATTATACCAAAGCTCCCAAACGGGCGGGAGAGTGCGGATGACTCTGCAGCACCGAATGAGAGAACTCCAGGTCCTCCTCAGCCAGGGTATCAAATTTGTAGAATTTTACAAACGTGTTCCCCCCTGACCACGTAACTGCTCGGCAAAATTTTAAAGCCGAGACCCCCTCGGGCATCCGCCCAAGATGAGCCCACCTTCCTTGTGGAATGGGCACTTACAGATTTTGGCTGTGGCAGGCCTGCCACAGAATGTGCAAGCTGAATTGTACTACAAATCCAACAAGCAATAGTCTGCTTAGAAGCAGGAGCACCCAGCTTTTTGGGTGCATACAATATAAACAGCAAGTCAGAATTTCTGACTCCAGCCGTCCTGGAAATATATATATATATATATATATATATCTATATATTTTTAGGGCCCCGACAACGTCTAGCAACTTGGAGTCCTCCAAGTCCCTAGTAGCCGCAGGCACCACAATATGTTGTTTCAGGTGAAACGCTGACACCACCTTAGGAAGAAACTGGGGACGAGTCCGCAGTTCTGCCTTGTCCGACTGGAAAAACAAATATGGGCTTTTTTAAGACAAAGCCCCCAATTCTGACAATCGTCTGGCCGAGGCCAGGGCCACAACATGGTCACTTTCCATGTGAGATATTTCAAATCCACAGATTTGAGCGGTTCAAACCAATATGATTTTAGGAATCCCAACACTACGTTGAGATCCCACGGTGCCACTGGAGGCACACAAGGGGCTGTATATGTAATACTCCCTTGACAAACGTCTGGACTTCAGGAATTGAAGCCAATTTTTTCTGGAAGAAAATCTACAGGGCCGAAACTTGAACCTTAATGGACCCCAATTTGAGGCTCATAGACACTCCTGTTTTCAGGAAGTGCAGAAATCGACCTAGTCGAAATTTTTTCGTGGGGCCTTCCTGGCCTCACCCACGCAATATATTTTCACCACATGTGGTGATAACGTTGTACGGTCACCTCCTTCCTGGCTTTGACCAGGGTAGGTATGACTTCTTCCGGAATGCCTTTTCCCTTAGGATCCGGCGTTCAACCGCCATGCCGTCAAACGCAGTCGCGGTAAGTCTTGGAACAGACAAGGTCCCTGCTGGAGCAGGTCCTTTCTTAGAGGCAGATGCCACGGTTCCTCTTGGAACAGACATGGTTCTTGCTGAAAGCAAATCCCATCTTAGCTCCCGAGGCCATTAGTCCTCTGTGAGCATCTCTTGAAGTTCCGGGTACCAAGTCCCTCTTGGCCAATCCGGAGCCACGAGTATAGTTCTTACTCCTCTACGTCTTATAATTCTCAATACCTTGGTTATGAGAAACAGAGGAGGGAACACATACACCGACTGTTACACCCACGGTGTTACCAGGACGTCCACAGCTATCGCCTGAAGGTCTCGTGACCTGGCGCAATACCTGTCACGTTTTTTGTTCGGGCGGGACGCCATCATGTCCACCTTTGGTCTTTCCCAACGGTTCACAATCATGCGGAAAACTTCCCGATGAAGTTCCCACTCTCCCGGGTGGAGGTCGTGCCTGCTGAGGAAGTCTGCTTCCCAGTCATCCACTCCCGGAATGAACACTGCTGACAGTGCTAACACATGATTTTCCGCCTAGCGAAAAATCCTTGCAGTTTTGACCACTGCCCTCCTGCTTCTTGTGCCGCCCTTTCTGTTTACGTGGGCGACTGCCGTGATGTTATCAATACCGGCTGACCTTGAAGCAGAGGCCTTGCTAAACTTAGAGCATTATAAATTTGCTCTTAGCTCCAGTATATTTATGTGGAGAGAATTCTCCAGACTTGATCACACTCCCTGGAAATTTTTTCCCTGTGTGACTGCTCCCCAGCCTCTCAGGCTGGCCTCCGTGGTTACCAGCATCCAATCCTGAATGCCGAATCTGCGGCCCTCTAGAAGATGAGCACTCTGTAATCACCACAGGAGAGACACCCTTGTCCTTGGATATAGGGTTATCCGCTGATGCATCTGAAGATGCGATCCGGACCATTTGTCCAGCAGATCCCACTGAAGAGTTCTTGTGTGAAATCTGCCGAATGGAAGCGCTTCGTAATAAGCCACCATTTTTACCAGGACTCTTGTGCAATGATGCACTGACACTTTTCCTGGTTTTAGGAGGATCCCGATTAGCTCGGATAACTCCCTGGCTTTCTCCTCTGGGAGAAACACCTTTTCCTGGACTGTGTCCAGAATCATCCCTAGGACCAGCAGACGTGTCGTCGGAACAACTGCGGTTATGGAATATTTAGAATCCACCCGTGCTGTCGTAGAACTACTTGAGATAGTGCTACTCCGACCTCCAACTGTTCTCTGGACCTTGTTCTTATCAGGAGGTCGTCCATTCTCTTTGACGACGAATCCTCATTTCGGTCATTACCTTGGTAAGGACCCGGGGTGCCTTGGACAATCCAACGGCATCGTCTGAAACTGATAGTGACAGTTCTGTACCACGAACCTGAGGTACCCTTGGTGAGAAAAGCAAATTTTTGGGACATGGAGGTAAGCATCCCTGATGTCCCGGGACACTATATAGTCCCCTTGTTTGCTATCACTGCTCTGAGTGACTCCATCTGAATTTGAACCTTTGTAAGTGTTCAAAAAAATTTTTTGATTTAGAATCGGTCTCACCTCGCCTTCTGGCTTCAGTACCACCATATAGTGTGGAACAATACCCCTTTCCTTGTTGTAGGAGGGGTATTTTTATTATCACCTGCTGGGAATACAGCTTGTGAATTATTTTCAATACTGCCTCCCTGTCGGAGGGAGACATTGGTACAGCAGACTACAGGAACCTGCGAGGGGGGAAACGCCTCGACATTCCAATCTGTACCCCTTGGATACTACTTGTAGGATCCAGGGGTCCTGTACGGTCCCAGCGTCATGCTGAGAACTTAGTAGAAGCGGCGAAGGGCTTCTATTCCTGGGAATGGGCTGCCTGCTGCAGTCTTCTTCCCTTTTCTCTATCCCTGGGCAGATATGACTCTTATAGGGACGAAAAGACTGAGGCTGAAAAGACGGTGTCTTTTTCTGCAGAGATGTGACTTAGGGTAAATAACGGTGGATTTTCCAGCAGTTGCCGTGGCCACCAGGTCCCATGGACCGACCCCAAATAACTCCTCCCCTTTATACGGCAATACATCTTTGTGCCGTTTGGAATCTGCATCACCTGACCACTGTCGTGTCCATAACCATCTTCTTGCAGATATGGACATCGCATTTACTCTTGATGCCAGAGTGCAATATCCCTCTGCGCATCTCGCATATATAGAAATGCATCCTTTAAATGCTCTATAGTCAATAAAATACTGTCCCTGTCAAGGGTATCAATATTTTTAGTCAGGGAATCCGACCAAGCCACCTCAGGTCTGCACATCCAGGCTGAGGCGATCGCTGGTCACAGTATAACACCAGCATGTGTGTGTATACATTTTAGGATATTTTTCAGCCTCCTATTAGCTGGCTCCTTAAGTACGGTCCTATCTGTAGATGGTACCGCCACTTGTTCTGATAAGCGTGTGAGCGCCTTATCCACCCTGAGGGGTGTTTCCCAACGCGCCTTAACTTCTGGCGGGAAAAGGTATACCGCCAATAATTTTCTATCGGGGGAAACCCACGCATCATCACACACTTCATATAATTTATCTGATTCAGGAAAAACTACAGGTAGTTTTTTCACCTCACACATAATACCCTTTTTTGTGGTACTTGGAGTATCAGAAATATGTAACACCTCCTTCATTGCCCTTAACGTGTGGCCCTAAAGGAAAATACGTTTGTTTCTTCACCGTCGACACTGAAATCAGTGTCCTTGTCTGGGTCTGTGTCGACCGACTGAGGTAAATGGGCATTTTACAGCCCCTGACGGTGTTTGAGACGCCTGGACAGATACTAATTTGTTCGCCGGCCCTCTCATGTCGTCAACCGGCTTACAGCGTGTTGACATTATCACGTAATTCCATAAATAAGCCATCCATTCCGGTGTCGACTCCCTAGAGAGTGACATCACCATTACAGGCAATTTGCTCCGCCTCCTCACCAACATTTACCTCATACATGTCGACACACACGTACCGACATACAGCACACACATAGGGAATGCTCTGATAGAGGACAGGACCCACTAGCCCTTTGGGGAGACAGAGGGAGAGTTTGCCAGCACACACCAAAACGCTATAATTATCCAGGGACAACCTTTATATAAGTGTTCCTCCCTTATAGCATTTTAATATATGTACATATCGCCAAATCAGTGCCCCCCCTCTCTGTTTTAACCCTGTTTCTGTAGTGCAGTGCAGGGGAGAGCCTGGGAGCCTTCCCACCAGCATTTCTGTGAGGGAAAATGGCGCTGTGTGCTGAGGAGAATAGGCCCCGCCCCCTTTTCGGCTGGCTTCTTCTCCGGAGTTTTTGATATCTGGCAGGGGTTAAATACATCCATATAGCCTCAAGGGCTATATGTGATGTATTTTTCGCCATACAGGTATTATACATTGCTGCCCAGGGCGCCCCCCCCCCAGCGCCCTGCACCCTCCGTGACTGCTGTGAGAAGTGTGCTGACAACAATGGCGCACAGCTGCAGTGCTGTGCGCTACCTGATGAAGACTGAAAGTCTTCTGCCGCCTGGTTCCGGACCTCTTCATCTTCAGCATCTGCAAGGGGGGTCGGCGGCGCGGCTCCGGGACGAACCCCAGGGCGAGCCCTGTGTTCCGACTCCCTCTGGAGCTAATGGTGTCCAGTAGCCTAAGAATCCAATCCATCCTGCACGCAGGCGAGTTGAAAATCTCTCCCCTAAGTCCCTCGATGCAGTGAGCCTGTTGCCAGCAGGACTCACTGAAAATAAAGAACCTAAAAACTTTTTCTAAGTAACTCTTTAAGAGAGCCACCTAGATTGCACCCTACTCGGACGGGCACAAAAACCTAACTGAGGCTTGGAGGAGGGTCATAGGGGGAGGAGCCAGTACACACCATGTGATCCTAAAAGCTTGCTTTTGTGCCCTGTCTCCTGCGGAGCCGCTATTCCCCATGGTCCTGACGGAGTCCCCAGCATCCACTAGGACGTTAGAGAAACAACCAAAAAATGTAGTCAGCGTGATTACACACATAAAGACCTGCTATATGCAGTACCAAGCTTGATGTGATCTGGTCTATAGCAGAACAAAGACAAACTAGAACCATCCTCCTGGGGCAGAGAGGGAATGGGTGCCAACCAGCCAGGTAAAGGGTGTCAACCACCCAGGGCCAGGGGGAGGGATGAGGGGGCACACTGATGCCGGGGGAAGGGATGAGGGGGCACACTGATGCCGGGTGAAGGGATGAGGGGGCACACTGCTGTTGCTGGAGGGATGAGGGGGCACACTGCTGCCAGGGGGAGGTATGTGGGGGCACACTGCTGCCAGGGGGAGGTATGTGGGGGCACACTGCTGCCAGGGGGAGGTATGTGGGGGCACACTGCTACCAGGGGGAGGGATGTGGGGGCACACTGCTGTCAGGGGGAGGGATGTGGGGGCACACTGCTGCCAGGGGGAGGGATGTGGGGGCACACTGCTGCCAGGGGGAGGGATGAGGGGGCACACTGCTGCTGACAGGAGGGAAGATGGTGACACACTGGCGTTGGCAGGGGGAATTAGGGGGGCACGCTGGCAGGGGGAGATAGGGGGGTCACACTGGCGCTGGCAGGGGGGATGGGGGCACACTGATGCTGGCAGGGGGAACGGGGGGCACACTTGTGCTGGCAAGTGGTGCAGGAGGCCTCTCACAGTCACGCACCCACATGAGTGGACTTACTGCCGGAGCAGCGCGGACACAGCAGCCAGGAAGCCTCCCCTGGGTGATCCAGGCGCAGTGAGAGGTGCCCGGTACCCAGCAGCGGGCCACCGCTGCCTTCTCTCCCCACAGTACAGCTCCGGTGACCAGGAGTCTTGGAGGAGTGGCTGCGCCTGCAACACAGTGGGGGCCCAGCAGTTATTGGCTGAGGCTCAGGCGGGGAACGCTGCCGGAGGCGATTGGCTCAGGCGGGGGATGCTGCCGGCGGTGATTGGCTCAGGCGGGGGATGCTGCCGGTGTCGATTGGCTCAGGCGGGGAACGCTGCCGGAGGCGATTGGCGCAGGCGGGGGATGCTGCCGGCGGCAATTGGCTCAGGTGGGGGATGCTGCCGGTGTCGACTGGCTCAGGCGGGGGACGCTGCCGGTGTCGACTGGCTCAGGCGGGAGACGCTGCTGGCGGCGATTATAGGGAGTCAGAGCGCGTCCTGCAGGACCAGCTCATATTTTTAAATTGAGTCACTCACTGCCTATAGTGCGTAAAATACGCGCTATAGCGCATTTTTGCGAACACTGAAGGTCTATTAGAAAGCCTACCCGAAACTGTACACAGTTATACCCCTTTTACACCGCCAGCATATAACACGGGTTATTGCACATGAACGTGCATAACCCGTGTTGCTGGCTGGTGTAAAAGGGTTGAGTTGTAATAGTCCGGGTCGAGTGACCCGGTATTCCAACTCGGCAAGTTCAACACACGTGTTCAACCCAGCAAACTGTGCAGTGTAAACGGTAGCCTGGTTGATGCGACCCAGCTTCCCGTTTACAGTCTATGTGCGGGCGGCGCTTGGAAATCATGTGATCTCCAAGCACCGCCCCCATCGCGTCACCGGGCTGATGACTCCGGTGGGAAAGAGGGCTGACACGGGTTGCAGCCGGGTAGCACCCGTGTCAGGCTCCCGGCTGTGACCCGCTATTTGTGGTCTAAAAGCGATATTAATGGGTTGGGATAACCTGAGCTGCCGATAAACCTGAATGAGTTACAAGTTAAAGAAATAATCAAATCATTTTGAAACCTGAGACAAAAACTTATAATAATTAGATTATCAATACAATAGGAAAGCCAAATTCAACAAGCTAAAAAGGCCATTTGCAAGTTCCTCACCTGCTTCTGAATTATATCACTTTGGTTAGTGCCTTGTAAAGCCTGTTCGCGTTTCACTTCTTGTTGTTTCTTTTTTTGTTCCTGCATCTGCTTTACCAGCTGCAGGTGCTCCTGTACACTAGATGCTTGCACTGTAACCACATTCTGGATCTGGTGTGTCTGTGTTGTTCCTGCAGGTTGGATCTGGAATGGCAGCTGTAGCTTTATTTGCTGGGGAATGCCACCTTGCTGAATCTGAGCCATAACTTGTGAGGGAAGGTGGGAAAGGACCTGCACCTGCTGGTGAAGCTGGGGCATCGTGATGACTTGTGCCTGAGTGGCCTGGATCTGGAGCTGAGCACGGGGTGGGGACTGCACCATCATTTGATTGGCTGGTTGAATGTGTGGCTGGGACTTTGGTTGGGTACCTGAATGAAGTGGCTGTTGCTGCGGCAATGGTGACTGAATATGGAAGGAAGCAGGCAGTGCCACCTGAAGAGAAGGTTGTGTTTGGCTTGGGGTGGATGACAAGGTTTGTACTTGGGGTCGGCTTAGAAGCCGTGTTTGACCTTGTACAGAAGACTGTGACGGCAACTGGACAGTGACTTCAGGTATGTGGGCCTGGACAGTAAGTTGAGAAGTCGAAGTTTTTGTATCGGATGACACTAGGGTCTGGACAGGTAATGCTGGCTGACAATATTGTAGCGTCTCCGTTACCAGTTGGTCTGTGCTGGGTGGTGCCTTTAGCTGCTGTTTCTGCTGGCTGATATCAGATGGCCCAGCAGATTGTGACTGAGATGTCTGTAACTGTTGCGGTTGAACATGAGGTGAGGATTGAAGCTGATCACAAGACTGGGGTGGTAAAGCAGGAGGAGCTGTGACCTGGTCTGTGGACAGAGGCTGGGCTGAGGTCTGCAGTTGAGAAGAATGGGCTGGAGCAAGTGGAGGTGGTGTTGACTGACGATTTTGAATGTGGCTCTTTTCAGATGTGGCAGACACTGCAAGTATATTGATACAGAGTTATTAATCATTTTAGAAGAAGGGATATATAAATACAGCAGGATTTTCGCCTAAAAAAAAAAAAGCCCTATACATTTAAACTTACAAAACTGAGGCGAATGATTCAAAACCATAGTATTGAGTAGTAACATAACAACTAGCTGCAATCTAGCAAGCATGTCTAAAATGAAGTCAAGCTTCACTAAACATCATGTGTCCAAGTAGTAAAGAGACACCCATTCATCTGCACTGAAATAAGGAGGTATGAGTAAACATACCTGATGTAGTTGTGGAAGGCGTAGAAGTCACAGTTGAAGCGGCTGATGTTGACCCCGGGGGCAGTGGAGTAAAGAGGAACCTCTGGGTGGTGCCATTTGGCATGGCAGCCTGCATTAATTGCTGTCCAGGACTGGGTATTACTGTAACTCCTTGTGGGATTAGTTGCAACTGCCCAGTGGTCTGACCCTGACCTTGGACCACAACAGTGAGACTCTGGTTCCCGCCCTAGATAAAACAATACAGACAAGTCACATGCCTATCCTGAAAGGATCAAGATTGATATTGGGTTAGTCTCTGCAGTCTCCATGAGCTGGAGGGCTAAGAAACCAATATCTTACCTGCTGCTGGGTTAGCTGTGTGAGTTGAGCCATAGTTAATTTAACCTGCCCCTGTTGAGGAGGTCTATTGGCTTGTGCAGTAGTCGCTTGGGGCTGAGCTTGCTGAACTGATGTGCCCATCTTATGTGCTCCGCTGGAAACTGTAGTACCAATTGGAATAGTAGTAGTGACAGGCTGACCTCTGATAATCTGAGTTACGACCTGCTGAGGCTGACCTATAAAAGGAAGTAGGAAATTAATTAACTTATTATATGTGCTAAACAGAGGTTACTTCACACATCACAAATCCTGATGTAAGAAACAAAGTCACAAGGAAAAAAACAACCTATCACCACCCAAAACTGAGCAGAATTTCTTAAACATTAGGTACAGAACAGCATAATGAAAATGGACTGAAAGACTTAGCCAGTCACATAACATAAAATGATTAAAGTGACAAAATACCAGATTGGAGAATTCCTTGCTGAACTACAAGTGGGGTCCGCATGATGGGCTTTCCTAGAGGAGACTGCTGGAGGGATGGTGTCCTGATGACAGTCATTCCGGGTCTGATCTGTGCTCCTGCAGTGATTACCTACGTAATGACAAAACTGTGTATGGTTAGTCTGTTGGGAGATTCTGCAATCCAACCCAAAAAAACAAAACAAAAAACCACACCACATCAACTCTGTCCTTTTTTGAACTTTTTACTTGTGCCTTTACAATTCATTAACGGCTTTTTAGTCGTGTTATAAATAAGAGGCTTTAATAGTGCCCAAGAGTAAATGTTCTTCACAGCTCATGGGCATCAAACAGACAATGACATCTGTACTGACATATGGGACGAACCAAAATGTGCATCTGTCATTACACACCATACAAGCAGCCATAGTGCAGCCTGGACCAAAAATAGGATTTTAATTACCTACCGGTAAATCCTTTTCTTGTAGTCTGTAGAGGATGCTGGGGTCCACATTAGCACCATGGGGTATAGACGGGTCCACTAGGAGCCATGGGCACTTTTAGAGTTTAATAGTGTGGGCTGGCTCCTCTCTCTATGCCCCTCCTACCAGACCCAGTATAGAAACTGTGCCCGAGGAGACGGACATGCTTCAAGAGAAGGAAATACACAGATAGTGGTGAGATTCACACCAGCTCACACATAACAAGGCAAACCAAGCTAACCTGCATGAAACAATTCAGCAACAGCTGAACAATAGTACTTAACCAAGTAACAATGCAGTACGTAACCAAGTATCAAGGCCGTACTGAACCAAGTAAAAACTGCAGGAAAACTAAGCGCTGGGCGGGCGCCCAACATCCTCTACGGACTACGAGAAAAGGATTTACCGGTAGCTAATTAAAATCCTATTTTCTCTTATGTCCTAGAGGATGCTGGGGTCCACATTAGTACCATGGGGATGTACCAAAGCTCCCAATACGGGAGGAAGAGCGCGGAGGCTCCTGCAGAACTGACCAAACTTTAGGTCCTAAAGGTCATAAGAGGCCAAAGTATCGAACTTGTAGAACTTAGCGAACGTGTAGTAGCTGCTCGGCAAAGCTGTAAAGCCGAGACACCCCGGGCAGACGCCCAGGAAGAACCCACCTTACGAGTAGAGTGGGCCTTAACTGATTTTGGACACGGCAAGCCTGCTGTAGAATAAGCATGTGGGATAGCGAACCTGACCCAATCTTGTTGGGATCATAAAGGACAAACAGAGTCCGACTTTCTGTGACGTGAAGTTCTTTTCACATAAATCCTCAAAGTCCTCACAACATCCAAGGACTTTGAGGTAATTGACGAGTCAATAGCCACTGACACCACAATAGGTTGGTTGATATGATAAGCCGACACAACCTTTGGAAGAAACTGCCGACGCGTCCTGAGCTCAGCTCTATCTTCATGGAAAATTAAGTAGGGGCTCTTGCAGGACAATGCCCCCAATTCAGACACACGCCTAGCAAAAACTAAAGCCAACAGTGCGACCTTCGAAAAAGTCACTTGGAGCGTGACGAAACGCGTCAGGATCCCGCCTCCGCACACACCTTGCTCAGGTGTATCATTAGGTGCAACTTGAACAGAGCCAGACGGGTCTTTCCCTGACTGTTATACCGTCACCAGCGGCTCTCACAATCACGCCGCTCCAGCCAGCCCGCTTTCAGGCGGCTCCCGCACCTCCTCCTCGCTGCATAGCATCTGTGGGCACTGAAGGATATTTGGCTGGGGACGCTCGGCTCATGACCAGCCCACCAGAGAGGTATCGACATTCGCTCTAAACTTGGTGACACTCAGCATTTATACAATTCGGGACTGTATCCATTGCACCTTATTCATTATCCATTTACCATCCATCCACATAGCAGCTATTACCGGTAATCTGTGGAATACGGACATTTACAATTTTTAACACAGCTGCAGCTTAGCATATGCTTCAAGAGACTTTTGACACCTTGAGACAACATAAGTGTGACCTATTTCTTTTTATATTATTGGTACAGCATTCTTTTACTGTTTTATTAATTTTATAATAAATGTTGCATTCTTTATACGTTGGCTCTCTTTATATATATAATTCCTGACATACAGCGCAGCCGTTTTTGCCTTTATGTTTCTGCCACATCACTACACATAGTTTTCCGGAAAGCGCAGTATCTCAGGAGCTGTTCTTCTAAAAATATATTTTAAATTGTTTAGTCCCATTTTTCATTTACATTATCCACTTGTTGAGGCGCTTTTTCAGCAGTAATTGTCGTTTGTTCCAACAGTGCGACCGCCTTCCAAGTGAGAAACTTGACCTCAACCTCCTGTAAAGGCTCGAACCAATCTGACTGCAGGAACTGCAACACCACGTTAAGATCCCAAGGCGCTGTAGAAGGCACAAAGGGAGGCTGGATGTGCAGTACCCCTGTCAAAAAAGTCAACCTCAGGGAGGGAAGCCAACTGTGTCTAGAAGAAAATGGACAAAGCCGAAATCTGGACTTTTATGGAGCCCAAACGTAGGACCACATCCACACCTGCTTGCAGGAAGAGGAGAAACCGCCCAAGTTGAAACTCCACCGTAGGAAACTTCTTGACTTTTTCCAAATGCAATGGTAATGTTTAGACGTTACTCCTTTCCTAGCCTGGATCAGGGTAGGAATAACCTTTTTCGGAATGCCTTTCCGAGCTAAGATCTGGCATTCAACCTCCATGTCGTCAAACATAGCCATGGTAAGTCTTGATAAGCGAAAGGGCCCTGTTGCAGAAGGTCCTCTCGAAAAAAGGAAGAGGCCTTGGATCTTCCAGCAGTAACTCCAGAAGATCCGCGTACCAAGCCCTTCTTGGCCAGTCCGGAGCAATGAGGATCGCCTGAACTCTTGTTCTTTTGATTATTTTGAGAATCTTTGGGATGAGTGGAAGTGGAGGGAACACATACACTGACTTGAACACCCACGGAGTTACCAGGGCGTCCACAGCCACTGCCTGTAGGTCCCTCGACCTGGAACAATACCTCAGAAGCTTCTTGTTGAGGCGTGAGGCCATCATGTCTATTTGACGTACGCCCCAAAGACTTGTCACCTATGCAAACACCTCTGGGTGGAGGCCCCACTCTCCCAGATGGAGATCGTGTCTGCTGAGGAAGTCCGCTTCCCAGTTGTCCACTCCCGGAATGAAGATTGCTGACAGCGCCACCGCTTGTTTTTCTGCCCAGAGGATGATTCTTGTTACCTCTGACACTGGAGCTCTGCTCTTCATTCCGCCTTGTCGGTTTATGTAGGCCACTGTCGTTACATTGTCTGACTGAACTTGTATAGCCCGATCTTTTAGAAGATGTGCCGCCTGTAGAAGACCATTGTACATGGCTCTTAGTTCCAGAATGTTTATCGGAAGGATGGATTCCAGACTTGACCACCTTCCTTGGAAGTTTTCCCCCTGGGTGACTGCTCCCCAACCTCTGAGACTTGCATCCGTGGTTAGGAGGATCCAATTCTGAATCCCGAACCTGCGGTCCTCCAGTAGGCGAGAAGTTTGCAGCTACCAGAGGCGCGAGATTGTGGCTTTCGGCGAGACGTATCCTCTGGTGCATGTGAAGATGAGATCTCGACCATTTGTCCAGGAGATCCAGTTGGAAAGACCGTGCATTAAATCTTCTGTACTGTAGAGCCTTGTAGGAGGCAACCATCTTCCCCAGAAGATGAATGCACCGATGAACCGATACTCGGGCTGGCTTCAGGACATCCCGGACCATTGATTGGATCATCAATGCTTTCTCCACCGGTAGAAACACCCTCTGCACCTCCGTGTCGAGAATCATCTCCAGGAAGGACAGTCTTCTCGCCAGCTCCAAATGTGAATTTGGAAGATTCAAGATCCAACCATGATCCCAGAGCAGTCGAGTTGTGAGAGCAATGGACTGCAACAACTTCTCCCTGGACAATGCTTTTATCAGCAGATCATCCAGATATGGAATTATGTTCACACCCTGCTAGCGGAGTAGAAGCATCAGCTCTGCTATTACCTTGGTGAACACCCTCGGTGCCGTGGATAGGCCGAATGGCAGCGCCTGGAACTGATAGTGACAGTCCAACAGCGCAAACCTGAGATAAGCCTGGTGTGGCGGCCAAATAGGAATGTGAAGGTATGCATCCTTGATATCTAAGGATACCAGGAATTCCCCCTCCTTCAGACCTGAGATCACCGCTCTCAGAGATTCTATCTTGAACTTGAATTCCCTCAGATATGGATTTAACGATTTGGGGTTCAATATTGGTCTGACCGAACCATCCGGCTTCGGTACCACAAAAAGGTTTGAGTAGTAACCCTTGTTTTCCAGGTGAGATGGAACTGGAAAAATGACATATGCCCTTTCCAATTTTTGAATGGCTTCTTGTAAGATAGCCCTGTCAGCAAAGCTGGTAAGCCTGATTTGAAAAATCTGTGAGGTGGGAGCTCTTGAAACTCCAGTCTGTATCCCTGAGATACAATATCTTGTATCCAGGAGTCCAGGCCTGAGGACGCCCAGACCTGACTGAAATTTCGTAGACGTGCTCCCACCTGCCCGACCTCTAGGCTGGGAGGTCCACCGTCATGCTGAGGATTTTGAGGAAACAGAGCCCGGCTTCTGTTCCTGGGAACCTGCCGGTGCAGGTTTCCTGGATTTTCCCCGACCACCTCTGAAGAAGGTGGAAGGGGACTTGGACTTCTTAACCTTTGCGGTCCGAAAGGACTGCATTGTAGACGCAGAGAAGGATTTCTTTGGCGTCGTAGTGGCTGAGGGAAGAAAGGTTGACTTACCCACGGTTGCTGTGGTGATCCACGTATCCAAAGCTTCCCCAAATAAAGCCTGACCTGTGAAGGGTAGGTTCTCCACACTCTTCTTGGATTCCGCATCAGCAGACCATTGGCGCAGCGTGCCGAGACAGCCATGGAAGACGTCCGAGCAGTCAGATTACCAAGGTCCTTCATGGCCTCCACCATGAAACCCGCAGAATCCTGTATGTGACGTAAATTTCAATGTCACTTCTATCCAGTATCTAAATCCTCTAGTAACGTGCCCGACCACTTTACTATGGCTTTAGAAATCCATGCACAAGCAATAGTGGGCCTAAGCGCCACGCCTGAAGCAGTGAATATGGATTTGAGTGTAGTCTCAATCTTGCGGTCTGCTGGCTTTTTGAAAGCAGTAGACCCAGGGACAGGTAAAGCCACCTTTTTAGACAATCTAGAAACAGAAGCGTCTACTATAGGAGGGTTTTCCCACTTTTTCCTATCCTCTTCAGGGAAAGGAAAAGCAACCAGAACCCTTTTTGGGATCGGGAATTTTTTCTCTGGGTTTCCCCAGGATTTTTCAAATAATGCGTTTAATTCCCTAGACGCAGGAAAGGTAAGAGAGACTTTCTCATTGTCAGTAAAGAAAGCCTCCTCGACCTGTTCAGGTACCTTGTCAGTAATGTGTAAAACTTCCCGAATGGCCTCAATCATTAGCTGCGCCCCTTTAGCAAGGGATGCCTCCCCCCGCAGTATGTCCCCATCACCGTCACCCGAATCGACTTGCATTACCTGGGCAAGAGCAAGATACTAGGAGAGATTGTTGAGGTAGTGGTAGCAGAATACGAAAAAACCTCTACAGAGTTTTTTTTAAAACCTGTGTTTTAGTCTCATAATGGGCTATCCTAGATGAAGTCTGGGATATCATACCCTTAATAGAAGCCACCCACATGGGTTCGGGTTCAGAGGGCTGAAACAGTATATTGCATTCCTGAGTACATGGAATAGACTCTTCTGGAGAAGATAAACACTCTGCAGCACAAGACACAGAGTCCCTAGACATGGTAATGTGAGATATATAGCATACACACACACACACACACACACACACACACACAGGAAAATGTAAGACACAGTTTCCCCCAAGTACCTTCAGAGAGAGAAAGAGTTATGGAGCCAGCCCACACAGCGCCCCAGTAGACAGCTATATAATAAATGCCTGGGGCTGACTGTGAAACCTTAATAGACTACACAGTAACGTGAATAACCCCCCCCCCCCCTTCTATAACCCTATGGTACCGCACAGGAGAGCCGGACTTATGTGGAGGGTCAGCGCTCCCTTCAGCGTCTCTGTAGTGTGATCTGCAGGGAGAAAATGGCGCTGGATCCGCCCTGAGAAGCTCCGCACTTATACAGATTATACTGGCCTGAGGTAATGGCGCTAGCCGCAGTACATATGTCCCAGACAGCAAAAGTGACCAGTGTAAGGGTTTTTGCGCTGGCCCAGGGCGCCCCTCACAGTGTTGCACACTGCACCTCTGAGCCCTCCGGAGCGCAGCCTCAGCGCTGCGATCCAACCCTGATGCTGCCATTCTCACCATCCCCACTTGTCGTGGCGCAGGTGTCCAACTCACCACCGATGTCTTCTGGCTCTGTTAGGGGGTGGCGGCAGTGCTGCGGGAACGAGCGGGAGCCTCGGGGGCTTGCGACAGACACCCTCAGGAGCTCAGTGTCCCGTCAGCGGAGCTAGTGGCCATTAACCTCAGAGGGTTGGACACTACTCCCCGCCCAAGCCCCACAAAGCAGGGAGGCTGTTGCCAGCAGCCTCCCTGTGCCTAACTCTGATAAATCAGGATTTTGGTACTTACCGATAAATCCCTTTCTCCGATTCCACAGGGGCCACTGGAGCGTAGTTACAATGGGGAAATAGTAGGCAGTAATTGGGAGCTGGCACTTTAAAATTCTCACACTGTGGCTAGCTCCTCCCCTACTATCTCCCCTCCAAGCCAGTCTACGTAAAACTGTGCCCGAGGAGAGCTGTAATAAACAAACCGTAAGGTAGAGGAGGTTAATGACGCCCTGTAACCCAGGATAACACAAACCCAACCTGGAACAGAACCTAACAAACAACCGGCTAGCCCGAACTCAACAAGCAGTCATATGGTGATCTGCAAACCGTTAAGCAAAAAACAAGGAGGAACAGCGCTGGGCGGGCGTCCAGTGGCCCCTGTGGAATCGGAGAAAGGGATTTATCGGTAAGTACCAAAATCCTGATTTCTCCTTCATCCACTAGGGGCCACTGGAGCGTAGTTACAATGGGGACGTCCCAGAGCTCCCAGAACGGGTGGGAGAGCGCTGAGAGTTCTGTAAAACCACTCGGCCAAACTGAGATGCAGAGGCCGCAAAAGTGTCAAACTTGTAGAATTTGACAAACGTATGACGGCCGGACCAAGTAGCCGCCCGACCTAAAGTATTCATGGAGACCCCACGGGCAGCTGCCCACGAAGGTCCCACCACGCACGTAAAGTGCGCTGAAATGGAAAACGGAGGCTCCCGAGCAACCGCCAAGAAGACTGTCTGATGGTCAGATGTATCCAACAGCCCAGCATATGCTGGAACCCTGGCTATTTAGTACGGGAGCATCGTACAGAATAAAGAAGAAAAAACCCTTCGTCGAATAGCCTAAGACCTCTGTAGAGAAAGTCAGCGAGCCCTGACAACAGTCAAAGAGGACTGAAAAACACTAGTGTCAGATTTATATGAAAAACGGACATGCCCTTTGGGAGAAACGACCGCTGAGGCCGAAGCTCAGCCGGGGGAGTTGCTAATAGAGTACTCCCTGAAAGAGAGCCCGAACTTACGGGCGCCAGGCTAATTTCTTTTGGAAGAAAACCGAAAAAGGCAGGGACCGAAAATTCAGGTCAATGTGGTTTGAAGCGCAGCGGAGAAAAACCTCCCAGAGAAACCAAAGATTACGGCTGAATGGTAACTGAAAGAAGGGGAAAACCACCTTTTATCCTTATTATGTCCCATACAGCTTTCCAAAAGTGGCAAAAGCGAGAAGAGGTAACAGACTTCTGAAATCGGGGCCTAGTAGGCCTAACCGAACTAGGGAACTCCTCCCTTCTGAGGGCTCGTGAACAGTCACACGGTTAAATGAAACCAGTGTAAGATTGAACAAAGAAAAGGACCCTGTTGAAGTAGACAGTCCAGTCGAGGTAGGAGCCAAGGCTCCTCTACCGACAACAGTTGTAGCCGTATCTTCAAGTCATGGGTGGCCCAACTAGAGCCACCGAGAGGACTAGCACGCATATTCTCCTCCTGTGTTACCGAAAGTGAGGTAGAAATAGAAAAGGAGGCAGGATAGAATAACCAGAAACTCCCAGGAGCCCTGAGGGCATCCTCGGCTACTGCCACCAGAGCTCACGTCGGTGAGTAGTAAAGGGTTAGAGAGTCAGTCAGAACGCCCTGAGGTCGATTCGAAATCTCCGCCCACAGCAGACCAGCTGACAAAACTCCGGGGAATGTTCCCTCACCCAGGAGTCTGACCTGGTGGCCTGATCTGGAAAGAAGATTGTTGTCCCCCGCTCAGAGGGGAATGTAGGCGACCACTCATTGCGTCGCAGCTTGACTGAAGAAATAGAGTACCTGGTACCGAGGAAGGAAAAATCCTCCGACGGACCCTGTTGAGAAAACGTTTATGAGGAGCATAAATCGGATCTTCAGAAGCCACGTAATGTACAGAGTGGGATAGTAGCAGTAGATTGTCCCATTAGGGAACCAACGTCAACCCCTTGAAAAAGAGTTATTCTGTGATCTTCCTGAACCCTGTGGGAGCGGAAGAGAGACCGAAAGAAAAGGACTTAGTGAAAATGAGAATCCTGTAATGCGACTGAGTAAAGCCCGATGAGGAAACCCAACAGAAATCAGTAAACAGGCATCCCTGAAGACAAGGGACGCGTAAAACTCCCTTTCTTGTTCAACTAGCAATCACAGACTGAAAGGATTCTAAGGCCAGAATAGGCCTGGCCGAGCCAACTGGCTTCGGAACGTGAAAAGAAAACAAAGGCCTGAGAACTGTCCCGATTCAAATGATATGTAAAAAACAGGGATCAACACCCTTTGCGGTTAGAAGCATATGGAGCACCGCCTGCATTATGACTCTCTTGTCATCGTAAATCGGCCGACCCCTGCCGAGACGGTTGTACTCCCAAATCTAGTCTGTAACCGCCCAAGCCTTCTTCCACCGACCTGCGCCTACCCTGGGACCCTCCAGGTGGTAGGAAAGTCTGACCTTTAGTGTGTGTATAGGATGATGTAAAATCAGACTGGACCGAGGATGCTGAACCTCTGCTTCAGCTTTTTTTTTTTTTTCTTCTGAGATCCCCTGGCGACAGAGATATCGCCCGTGTGGAATCGGAAGCCTGAAAGGGCACGGTAAAAATCTAAAGGAAAGACCGGTAAAGGTCTGTCTTGGAGCTGGGGCAGAAGTAGGAGAAAGCAAAGTGGACTCACCTCCAATGGTTCAAGAAATCCTGCAGAAAGTTCCTTCCCCTGAACCATCTGCCCCGTAGGATTTCATGTTCACCTGTCACTGTCGCAGCCCCAGAGGTCGTCGGGTTAAGACAGCCCAAAGCGAAAATGCAGGTTCCGAGACTGCAGACGTGGAGACCTCCAAAGAACATAAAGCAGAATCGTGATTCTGACCCGTACCAAAGTATCAATTGATCCGGATGCGAAACATCCTGTAACCTAGAGGACAATTGTTCCACAACCTACCTGCTCCGGACAAGGTAGAACCCTGCTGCCGTATATGTCTTCGATGGATCCCTGAGCAAGGTTGCCTCAGGAAAACGGCAGCTTGTTGGACCGGCGATACATCGAGGGGTATACCCTGGAGAGGTTCTGATACCCTTTCTTGCCGTCTGCGGGGAAAGGATAGGAAAACAAACATTGTTTGATACCTGAAATTGTGTATTCGGGTGTCTGCCGGCCGTCTACCGGAGCCTGCCCAGCTCATCCGAAACTGGACCAGTCGCTGTCATTTCGTCATCGGCGTCGAACCCTGATGGACTTGACGTGTCCGCCTCCTTTACCTGCAGTCTCAGACGAACTGCTGTATAATGCACCTGGATATTCTGAGACACAGGTTCAGACTCCACAGAAAACAGACATCATCAGTATTGTAACATGGAAGGTTAGCAAGGTTCCTTTAGAAACCTGGAGAGGTGAAATGACGTACAAGGTCTCTGGTTACCAGTGACATTACCTGTATAATCTGAGCTGTTCAAACAGGAGTGTCCTGCAGGTGCGTGGAGGGCTCTGCAGATGGCTCCACCGCATACTTCACACCTAAGAGGGAATTCTTTGACTATCCCAGGTGAGACAAACGAAAGGAGAAAAGGTGGGTTAAATAAACACAGCCCTATGTAAGGTCTGCGCTATAATGTGTAGTGACCGACACGATTCAAATAAACTTTCTGGAGCAGCGGAGACCTGAACCAGTAGCGCTGCGCTGTGGGACAGGAGTCTTAGCCCTAGGCTATAGGAGCTCTCCTTAAAGTTTTGTTTGGATTCAAACCCCTGTTCAGATACCCGCTACTAGCGTACTGAGCCACAGCGTTATTTGTCTGATGCCTTACACACAATTCCCCAATTACAAATAGCATTAGTAACTAGTGACACCAAGGAATAATAAAGGGAAGGCAACACCCCGCCCTGTATGTAGTGTACCGCTAATTAAGGTGCACCCGATGTTTCTCGGAGGTTCCGCTGGCTTTTCAAAATGGTGACCAGCCTGTGAGAAAAGATGGGTGAAAATGTTATGTGGCAAGGTGGGGTATTCTGTTTATAGAAAACATTGCGGAAGTGTTTGTTTTATCCCCTATATATGGTATTGTATGGATATATCTATATACATACCCACACGCACTTAAATATATATATACACAAACATATCTATATATATCTATATACACACACCACAGTGAACCCATGCACCTAATAGGGCAGATAAATACTGTGCACCTAATAGGGTAGATAATTACTGTGCACCTAATAGGGTAGATAAATACTGTGTATTTGTAGGGTAAAGAAATACTGCACAGTAGATTTTTAATCAATGAGCTGAGTCCCAGCTCCTGTAATAGAGCAGATTCCCTGATCTAAATGTCTGAAATGGGGCAGAGGACTCCCCTGCAGGGAGGAATGTAGCCAATGCAAGATGTAACAATATTTCTGCAGCACACTGCACAGAAAAGCTACAAACTCCAGAGACAGGTGTGTTGCCTAGAGACAATGAGAGCTGGGAGCCTCCACCGGGGGGAATAAGCTTCACCCCCCTCATACCTTATACATGTAAAGAATCCTCCCTGCACAGCCAGGAGAGGAAAGGAGCTTTCAGTGGCCCGGGGAGCGGGGGACTGTGGAGCGGCGTCTCGTCATGCTGCAGCGGCTGGGGAGCGGAGAAAGCCCGCCGTACAGAGCAGGAGTTAGCTCCGCCCCCTCCGCTTCGGCGCCAAATTCAAATCCGCTGTATAGTAAGCGGAAAGCGCCCATGCATCCCCCGGCCGCCTGTATGCTGCGGCCGGGGAGCGATGTGCGGCCGGGGAGCGGAAAGCCTGAGCCCGCCGAACGGAGCGGGAGTTAGCTCCGCCCCCCTGCTCCGGTCACTTTCAAATTAAAACCGCACTATCATCCGGCTGCCTGTAAGTGTGTATGCTGCGGCCGGGGAGAGTGTGTCCTTTGCTGGAATCGAACCCTAGCTCGTGGGCATCGTAACCATAGGTGTTACCACTCTGCCATGAGAGCTATGCTAATTATTACACAGATATATGATATATGTAAATGTATCACCCGGCTGTCTGTATGCTGCAGCCGGGGAGTGAAGAGCGCTGAGCCCGCTTACAGAGCGGGCTGAAGCTCCGCCCCCCACATAATGGCGCCAATTTCAAATTAGTAAGCCTTTTATGCACTCCAGCCTGTCTGACTGGAGAGTATAGGGGAGCCTGTCCATCCATGTATTAAAACACTGAAACTGAAAAATGTAAAAACATACATCAGTCTGGAGGGGGGGAGATTGTACTCACCGCTTCCTTCCGTCAGGCGTTTCGACCCAGCGGCCCCGACACGCGCCGCACGCAGCGGTGTCCGCCCATTTTTGATACTCACCGCTGCCATGCTGCCGGAATCTTCTGCTGGATGGAGTGGCCCCGACACGCGCCGCACGCAGCGGTGTCCGGCCAACTCAGGAGAGCTCAGTGTCTCCCTCAGCCGGGGCCCATCCTGAGCCGCACGCAGCTGCGATGGGACCCCGCCGGCAGCTCCCGCGGTGCAGACTGGCAGTGGCAGAGCTGCCAGTCTGTGAGTGTGTGAAAGAAAAATAAAATAATAAAGAAAAAATTCTTCAGCTAAACCCAAGTGAACCAGCTACCTCGGGCACTAAACTAAGACTGGCTTGGAGGGGAGATAGTAGGGGAGGAGCTAGCCACAGTGTGAGAATTTTAAAGTGCCAGCTCCCAATTACTGCCTACTATTTCCCCATTGTAACTACGCTCCAGTGGCCCCTAGTGGATGAAGGAGAAACATAATAAAACTAGAAAAACTCCTATGGAGCTCCCCTAGCTGTGACCGGCTCCACCGGGCACATTTTCTAAACTGGGCCTGGTAGGAGGGGCATAGAGGGAAGAGCCAGCCCACACTACTAAACTCTTCAAGTGCCCATGGCTCCTAGTGTACCCGTCTATACCCCATGGTACTAATGTGGACCCCAGCATCCTCTAGGACGTAAGAGAAATGTATTAATATGCAGCTGACCACACAAGTAACCACTGCCAACACTGAGGCACTTAGCCATTGGGTGTTAGTATATTAGGTATGGTGTACAGTTTTTTTTTATGAACACTGGTTCATTCCATAACATGGTTGCCTTAATTCTACAGCGAGCTTACTGGGTTTTTTTTAACGATAAGCAGTCACTGGGTCTATAACTTCCCAAACTCACCATCAATATCGGTCTCTTTCTGTGTTTAGTTGTAGGGCAGCAGGACATACCTGTTGGGTGGTGCCTGTGGTACCCGTTGTTCCCAGATTGGGTCGGATGGAGACCGTTGCTGTACGAGGCTGGAACGTTGTAAATGTTTGTTGTACTCCAGTGCTGGATGGGATTATTCCTAGCACTTTCTGCTGCATCTGGACAACACCTGAGTGGACAGAGAACTCCTCAGGACAACACAGACACAAAAAGGCTCAACCACCACTACAGACTGAATCCCTACCTCCCTGTGTTGAGGGCATGTTCAGAGTTACTATTTTGCTATTGGCCGGTAGAGGCAGCGTGGTGAGGACTTTCCCTGACACGGACACTGGATTCCCGCTTATCTGGAAGGTTTGGCCTGATGTGCATGCGATATCTGTACTCGAAGCTACAAAACACAATGCATCCAATTATCTAGTTACAGTAACTGCCTTATTGTGCGATTAGTACATAGCAAACCCATAATTTCTCCAGCTTAACTGGATTTTAACTGTTCTCTTTCAAGTATTATCTTTTTGTATTGATAGCAATACACAGAGCGGTTATTAGTGTCCTGACCAGCCTCTCCTTCAGCTCTGCCAATTGTTTTAGTTCAGCACAAGTCCATTCAGACAATGAATACTTTTGTATCATATTAATCCCATTTACCTGTCGTAGTTTGTCCTTGCTTCACCCATGTAGCAAAAGTCTGGTGGAAGTTCTTGTTCTGCTGGAATGATACTGTGGCAGGAGAAGAGACCTTTGTTGCAAGAACTACTTTTGCTCCAGAGGTAACTGGGCTGGATAAGGATCCCACCATCACTTTGTGTGGAGTGGAAAGTTGGGTCAAAGTGCTGTTGGTTGGGGCTGTGCTTGCAGTACTGCATATCAATGGCAGTTTTTGCTGTTCCAATCGTTTCTAAAGTCACAGATAATTGCAGATTAGATGAAAGCGAGAGATTTCGAAGACATATACTGTATACAAGCAACACAAACCACATGTATGAATATTAAGCATATTCCAATAATAGGGAGGAGGTAAATGTTTAATTACCCAATGTACCACATACTAGGCTGGAAAACAAGCCCACTTCTGGTGAAGGCGAATAAATTCTTGACAATACCCCTCACAAAAAAACCAAATTATATATATATATATATATATAAAAATAATAATAACAACAATAACAACAACAAGTCAAACCAATTACTGTGATGTTTTGTGAGTGTAAGTGTGGGGCTGTGCTGCACTTATGGCACAGCCGGCTCATGGATTTTTGTTTGCAGGTCCACAAATCTGTTAGTTGGACCCTAAAAGGGGCTGCGAGGTGTGCAAGTTCGGGGCAGCTGCAAAGGCACCTTGCACCCTTCACTGAGAGTTTAGGTACATACTGTATTCTGAAAAATTGCAACAGTTAATGCTTTCACCCACCTGCTGGGCTGTTAGACGCTGTTGTTTCAGCTGAGCCTCCACCTGAGACTTCCCATCCTCACCCTTTTTCTGGTCACTGCCCTTAGCGTGCTGCTCGCTGGCCTGAACCTTCTCCTTCTCCACCCTAAGAAAATAAACAGTGATACTGAAAATTACACAGTAGTGTGGAGGACAGTAAACAAGATAAAAGAGAAGGCAGAAATAGGTCAGTAAATAAAACACAGATCAGCAGGACAACACAAGCATGATTTACAGAGAAAATAAAACCAATAAAAAGCACTTTTTTTGAATAAAAATAAAACACCTCTCTGAAAAACATTTGATCTCCCACAGATCCAGCTCTTCCTCTGCAACCCAGGTCTCAAGAATAATTGGGCCAGTTTGTTTGGGCGTTTCTGGTCTTTTGGGACGAAGAGCACTTGATCGAAGACCTTTCCTCTGAGGTGTCGGAGTTTCTTCAAGAGGAAAATTTAGTGTAAATTGAATTCCAGAATAGCAACGGGACTAAAACTGCTAATGTTTGATAAATTTGTTGTACAACACTATTGTCTTACCCTTCGGTGCTTCTGGTACGCCTATAGGACAAATTATTTTCCTTATACAATACTCTGAGCGGATTCCGTACGGGCCAACATCTCTTCTCTTGATTATCTCAGTAGTAGTGATCTCTGTTTCAGATGATTCTGTGAAATAAAATAATGTCCATATTTATGTAAAAAGAAACCTGTCTGTATCCTTTTATGTGGGGTAAACATCGTAAGCACACATCGCACCGTGTGTATGCACCTTAACACCCCAGGAAGGTTAGGTCTTAAAATACCTGTGATCCAGGCCTGAATCACGTTATCTAGCAAGCCTTTAATATTAAGGATTAAGGATACAAGCCCACTGTCGTTAACATTTATTTATTTATTACCAGTTATTTATATAGCGCACACATATTCCGCAGCGCTTTACAGAGAATATTCGGTCATTCACATCAGTCCCTGCCCCAGTGGAGCTTACAATCTATATTCCCTATCACATGTACACGCACACACATTCATGCTAGGGTTAATTTTGTTGGGAGCCAATTAACCTACCAGTATATTTTTGGATTGTGGGAGGAAACCGGAGTACCCGGAGGAAACCCACGCAAGTACGGGGAGAATATACAAACTCCCCACAGTTAGGGCCATGGTGGGAATTGAACCCATGACCTCAGTGCTGTGAGGCAGTAATGCTAACCATTACACCATCCGTACTGCCCCAATCAAACAAACATTGCTGATGAAGATATTCCTGACTTTATAGGTATGGTCAAACATCTGATTTAATGCAATGCCTCTAGACTCACCTCTATACCTTAAGCCTTATACCTTATTACAACATTTGCAGAAGTATTGCTATTGCAAATATAGGTAAAGGAGACAAAAGTCCCAAGGTAACGATATGTCATCTATCAACGATTCCCTTGGATTCCTTGTCCTGGAGCAAATGCAACCATCTTTGTAATTTGACCAAGATACTATCATGGTGATATCTGGCTAACTCCACCTCACCCCTAGCATGAGCACTACTGAAACATTAACATATCGCTCTGCTCATTGCACAACAAATTTATTGAGAGCTCCGATTTCTCTGGAGTTAATAGAATCTATTCGCTAATGAGTGTCTTAGACCAGACCCATGATGACCACCCTCTGCAAAGGAGTCAGAATTACAGTTAGATTATCAACTATTAGAAATCTAACCTAAAGTCTGGATCAAATTTAAAAAAGATGATACTCATTAAAAAAAAAGGCAGCCATTAAAAGTCAGCACCCAGCTCTGATGTGCATGTTAGAAAGACTGGTTCTGAAAGACTATGGTAATACTGCGGCTATTAAGCTTTTAGTGCCCAAAATATTGTACACGTGTTCCAATGGACCCTATGGTAAAATGTTAAAAAATAAATTAAAAAAATAAGATTTTACTCACCGGTAAATCTATTTCTCGTAGTCCGTAGTGGATGCTGGGAACTCCGAAAGGACCATGGGGAATAGCGGCTCCGCAGGAGACTGGGCACAACTAAAAGAAAGCTTTTAGACTACCTGGTGTGCACTGGCTCCTCCCACTATGACCCTCCTCCAAGCCTCAGTTAGGATACTGTGCCCGGAAGAGCTGACACAATAAGGAAGGATTTTGAATCCCGGGTAAGACTCATACCAGCCACACCAATCACACCGTATAACTCGTGATACCATATCCAGTTAACAGTATGAAACATAACTGAGCCTCTCAACAGATGGCTCATAACAATAACCCTTTAGTTAACAATAACTATGTACAAGTATTGCAGACAATCCGCACTTGGGACGGGCGGCCAGCATCCACTATGGACTACGGGAAATAGATTTACCGGTGAGTAAAATCTTATTTTCTCTAACGTCCTAGGGGATGCTGGGAACTCCGAAAGGACCATGGGGATTATACCAAAGCTCCCAAACGGGCGGGAGAGTGCGGATGACTCTGCAGCACCGAATGAGAGAACTCAAGGTCCTCCTCAGCCAGGGTATCAAATTTGTAGAATTTTGCAAACGTGTTTGCCCCTGACCAAGTAGCAGCTCGGCAAAGTTGTAAAGCCGAGACCCCTCGGGCAGCCGCCCAAGATGAGCCCACCTTCCTTGTAGAATGGGCTTTAACTGATTTAGGATGCGGCAGTCCAGCCGCAGAATGCGCCAGCTGAATTGTGCTACAAATCCAGCGAGCAATAGTCTGCTTAGAAGCAGGAGCACCCAGTTTGTTGGGTGCATACAGGATAAATAGCGAGTCAGTTTTCCTGACTCCAGCCGTCCTGGAAACATAAATTTTCAAGGCCCTGACTACGTCCAGTAACTTGGAATCCTCCAAGTCGCTAGTAGCCGCAGGCACTACAATAGGTTGGTTCAAGTGAAAAGCAGATACCACCTTAGGGAGAAACTGGGGACGAGTCCTCAATTCTGCCCTATCCATATGGAAAATCAGATAAGGGCTTTTAAATGACAAAGCCGCCAATTCTGATACACGCCTGGCCGAAGCCAAGGCCAATAACATGACCACTTTCTCCGTGAGATATTTTAGATCCACGGTCTTTAGTGGCTCAAACCAATGTGATTTTAGGAAACTCTACACCACAGGGTGCCACTGGAGGCACAAAAGGGGGCTGAATATGCAGCACTCCTTTTACAAATGTCTGAACTTCAGGTAGTGAAGCTAGTTCTTTTTAGAAGAAAATCGACAGAGCCGATATCTGTACTTTAATGGAGCCTAATTTTAGGCCCATAGTCACTCCTGCCTGTAGGAAGTGCAGAAATCGACCCAGCTGAAATTCCTCTGTTGGGGCCTTACTGGCCTCACACCAAGCAACATATTTCCGCCATATGCGGTGATAATGTTTTACAGTTACATCTTTCCTGGCTTTAATCAGCGTAGGAATGACATCCTCCGGAATGCCCTTTTCCTTTAGGATCCGGCGTTCAACCGCCATGCCGTCAAAAGCAGCCGCGGTAAGTCTTGGAACAGACAGGGCCCCTGCTGCAGCAGGTCCTGTCTGAGCGGCAGAGGCCATGGGTCCTCTGAGATCATCTCTTGAAGTTCCGGGTACAACGCTCTTCTTGGCCAATCCAGAACCACGAGTATTGTCCTTACTCCTCGTTTTCTTATTATTCTCAGTACCTTTGGTATGAGAGGCAGAGGAGGGAACACATAAACTGACTGGTACACCCACTGTGTCACTAGAGCGTCCACCGCTATCGCCTGAGGGTCCCTTGACCTGGCGCAATCTCTCTCTAGTTTTTTGTTTAGGCGGGACGCCATCATGTCCACCTGTGGCCGTTCCCAACGGTATACAATCAGCTGGAAGACTTCTGGATGAAGTCCCCACTCTCCCGGGTGGAGGTCGTGCCTGCTGAGGAAGTCTGCTTCCCAGTTGTCCACTCCCGGAATGAACACTGCTGACAGTGCTAGTACGTGATTTTCCGCCCATCGGAGAATCCTTGTGGCTTCTGCCATTGCCGTCCTGCGTCTTGTGCCGCCCTGTCGGTTTACATGGGCGACCGCCGTGATGTTGTCGGACTGGATCAGAACCGGCTGGTGTAGAAGCAGGGGTTTTGCCTGACTTAGGGCATTGTAAATGGCCCTTAGTTCTAGAATATTTATGTGTAGGGAAGTCTCCTGACTCGACCATAGTCCTTGGAAGTTTCTTCCCTGTGTGACTGCCCCCCAGCCTCGAAGGCTGGCATCCGTGGTCACCAGGACCCAGTCCTGTATGCCGAATCTGCGGCCCTCTAGAAGATGAGCACTCTGCAGCCACCACAGCAGAGACACCCTGGTTCTTGGAGACAGGGTTATTAGCCGATGCATCTGAAGATGCGATCCGGACCATTGGTCCAACAGGTCCCACTGAAAGATTCTGGCATGGAACCTGCCGAAAGGAATTGCTTCGTAAGAAGCCACCATCTTTCCCAGGACTCGCGTGCAGTGATGCACCGACACCTGTTTTGGTTTCAGGAGGTCTCTCACTAGAGATGACAGCTCCTTGGCTTTCTCCTCCGGGAGAAACACTTTTTTCTGGACTGTGTCCAGAATCATTCCCAGGAACAGTAGATGTGTCGTCGGAACCAGCTGTGCATTTGGAATATTCAGAATCCAACCGTGCTGGTGTAGCACCTCCTGAGATAGTGCTACTCCTACCAACAACTGCTCCCTGGATCTCGCCTTTATTAGGAGATCGTCCAAGTACGGGATAATTAAAACTCCCTTTTTTCGAAGGAGTATCATCATTTCCGCCATTACCTTGGTAAACACCCTCGGTGCCGTGGACAGTCCAAACGGCAGCATCTGGAATTGGTAATGGCAATTCTGTACCGCAAATCTGAGGTACTCCTGGTGAGGATGATAAATGGGGACATGCAGATAAGCATCCTTGATGTCCAGGGATACCATGTAATCCCCCTCGTCCAGGCTTGCAATAACCGCCCTGAGCGATTCCATCTTGAACTTGAATTTTTTTATGTATGTGTTCAAGGATTTCAAATTTAAAATGGGTCTCACCGAACCGTCCGCTTTCGGTACCACAAACAGTGTGGAATAGTAACCCCGTCCTTGTTGAAGTAGGGGCACCTTGACTATCACCTGCTGGGAATACAGCTTGTGAATTGCCTCTAGCACAGCCTCCCTGCCCGAGGGAGTTGTTGGCAAGGCAGATTTGAGGAAACGGCGGGGAGGAGACGCCTCGAATTCCAGCTTGTACCCCTGAGATACTACTTGAAAGATCCAGGGATCCACCTGTCAGCGAGCCCACTGATCGCTGAAATTTTTGAGGCGGCCCCCCAACGTACCTGGCTCCGCCTGTGGAGCCCCACAGTCATGCGGCGGACTTGGAAGAAGCGGGGGAGGACTTTTGCTCCTGGGAACCTGCTGTTTGTTGCAGCCTTTTTCCCCTACCTCTGCCTCTGGACAGAAAAGACCCGCCTTTAGCTCGCCTGTTTTTCCGGGTCCGAAAGGACTGTACCTGATAAAACGACGCTTTCTTAGGCTGTGAGGGAACATGGGGTAAAAATGCTGACTTCCCAGCTGTTGCTGTGGAAACTAGGTCCGAGAGACCATCCCCGAATAACTCCTCACCCTTATAAGGCAAAACTTCCATGTGCCTTTTGGAATCTGCATCCCCTGTCCACTGCCGAGTCCATAAGCCTCTCCTAGCAGAAATGGACAATGCACTTATTTTAGATGCCAGCCGGCAGATCTCCCTCTGTGCATCTCTCATGTATAAGACTGAGTCTTTTATATGCTCTACGGTTAGCAGAATAGTGTCCCTGTCTAGGGTGTCAATATTTTCTGACAGGGAATCTGACCATGCAGCGGCAGCACTGCACATCCATGCTGACGCAATAGCTGGTCTAAGTATAATGCCCGAGTGTGTATATACGCAACGAATGGCCCTAGTGGACATTAGATTAGACTCATCGTCGTCGACACTGGTATCAGTATCCGTGTCGACATCTGCGTCTGCCATCTGAGGTAGCGGGCGTTTTAGAGCCCCTGATGGCCTTTGAGACACCTGGGCAGGCACGAGCTGAGAAGCCGGCTGTCCCGCATTTGACATGTCGTCAAATTTTTTGTGTAAGGAGTCGACACTTGCACGTAATTCCTTCCATAAAACCATCCACTCAGGTGTCTGCCCCGCAGGGGGTGACATCACTTCTATAGGCATCTGCTCCGCCTCCACATAATTTTCCTCATCAAACATGTCGACACAGCCGAACCGACACACCGCACACACACCGGGAATGCTCTAACAGAGGACAGGACCCCACAGAAGCCCTTTGGGGAGACAGAGAGAGAGTATGCCAGCACACACCAGAGCGCTATATAATGCAGGGACTAACTGAATTATGTCCCCTATAGCTGCTATAATATTTACTGCGCCTAAATTTAGTGCCCCCCCTCTCTTTTTTACCCTTTTCTGTAGTGTAGACTGCAGGGGAGAGCCAGGGAGCTTCCTTCCAGCGGAGCTGTGAGGGAAAAATGGCGCCAGTGTGCTGAGGGAGATAGCTCCACCCCTTTTTCGCAGACTTTTCTCCCGCTTTTTTAAGGATTCTGGCAGGGGTAATTATCACATATATAGCCTCTGGGGCTATATATTGTGATTGTTTTGCCAGCCAAGGTGTTTTTATTGCTGCTCAGGGCGCCCCCCCCAGCGCCCTGCACCCTCAGTGACCGGAGTGTGAAGTGTGTATGAGGAGCAATGGTGCACAGCTGCAGTGCTGTGCGCTACCTTGGTGAAGACAGAAGTCTTCATGCCGCCGATTTTCCGGACTTCTTCTTGCTTCTGGCTCTGTAAGGGGGACGGCGGCGCGGCTCCGGGAACGAACACCAAGGCCAGTTCCATGCGGTCGATCCCTCTGGAGCTAATGGTGTCCAGTAGCCTAAGAAGCCCAAGCTAGCTGCAAGCAGGTAGGTTCGCTTCTTCTCCCCTTAGTCCCTCGTTGCAGTGAGCCTGTTGACAGCAGGTCTCACTGTAAAATAAAAAACCTAAAATATACTTTCTTTCTAGGAGCTCAGGAGAGCCCCTAGTGTGCATCCAGCTCGGCCGGGCACAAAAATCTAACTGAGGCTTGGAGGAGGGTCATAGTGGGAGGAGCCAGTGCACACCAGGTAGTCTAAAAGCTTTCTTTTAGTTGTGCCCAGTCTCCTGCGGAGCCGCTATTCCCCATGGTCCTTTCGGAGTTCCCAGCATCCACTAGGACGTTAGAGAAAAAGAAAGAAAATGTTAAAAGAAGAAAAATCTTTTTCTCTAGAGAACCCAAAAGGTCCATTTTGTCTCAGAGAGGGTGTTTTAAATGTGGAAGCACTAAGTGTATCACTGAATTTATATGAAATAGAACAGTGTCGATCGAACCCAATATAGGTGGTTAAGTGTTCAACATTAAGCATTTAAACAATTACCTATTCTATTTATGTACTACAGCGTCCTTGTGATCTGCAGTATGTAGGTCCAACTATTAGGGTTCTGAAAAAATCGGTTTAGAGAAAACCGTTTAAAGTTCCCATTTCAGTGTGTCTAAACATTTTACATCTGTTCACAAAGGTGATCCAAAAGGCCTTAATATAGCTGGGTTCAACGTAGACCTCAAGAAGGAATGATAGGTTTAGAAATTTTGTGCGAGAAGGAAGCTCTGTAGAAGTTTAGGCTAAATACATTACTTTACAACCTGATGGATTAAATAAAACAGTGGACATCGAGACTTTTCAATATCATCATTAATGTTTTTAAGTTCTGTCTCAAATAACAATAAGCATGTCATTTTTAAAGAGTAAAAACGGGTCAGTTTAGTCTAACTTGGAACTGTAGGCTATGCGGGTGTGGTATTGAAGGTCGACCACACTTAGGTCAACAGTGTCTAGGTCGACCACTATTGGTCGACAGGGATTCTAGGTCGACAGGTCAAAAGGTCGACGTGAGTTTTTTTCATCTTTTTTTGCTGTCGTTTTCACCGCACAGTGACCGGGAACCCCAATTAGTGCACCATGTCCCCTCGCATGGCTCGGCACAGGTAACCGTTCCTAATCGTAGTCCACGTGGACCGTAAAGTATGAAAAAGTTCAAAAAGAGAAAAAAAATGTGCAAACTCATGTTGACCATTTGACCTAGAACATGTCGACCTAGAGCATGTCAACCTAGAAACCCTGTTGACCTAGTTACTGTCGACCAATAGTGGTCGACCTAGACACTGTTGACCTAAGTCTTGACGACCTAGAGACCGGATACCATGCTATGCACACATTACAGCAGAATCTCAGATACATGAAAACAGCGAAAACTACGTCTGATTACACTGATCAACACTATTTTTATTGCCAGTCATATCAGAGCGATTTTGGGGTAACTTTGTGGTGCTGATTCCGAATTAGACATTGGTTGTACTATATTTGCTTTAATTTTCGATCTACACAGATGTGAAACAATATACACACAATAGATAATGCAAACCATTCAACTGCTAACTGACAGTGGACCCCACTTATATACATTAGATATTAACAACATTTTAAATACTTGAAAATCGTATTTCTTTCTGCAAACTTCACTGCTCTCTTATTCAGCCACCACTCCTCCTCCTATTCTCATTTTACTACCACTTTTCACCCCATCCACACTATGGCCAGGCTGGCAACATCCCCCATTAATCCTAGCCTTCCTAATCCTTTATTCTGTTCCCCGGTACCACCTCTATCCCTGTCTCCTACATCTCATCCTCTCTCCTCTTCTCTGTCTACCTCCCTTCCCCTCTTCTGTTTCCCAATTGCAATTCACTTCTGCCCCTTCACACCATTTATACCCCACCACCCAACCTTGCTCTCTCCCTCCTCTGCCTGTCTCCTCGCCTCTACTCCACCAGTATCAAACTGCACTCCCTCCCTGCCTCACTCCTGCAGTCTTCCTTCCTAGCCAAGGCCCAAGCACCATCGTTACACCCTCTTTATCCCTTCCTTCCAAATTACTCCTACCTCAACGCTACAGCAATCCTGATAATCTCATTCACATCTCTCCCACAAACTCCTACCCCCTATCCTGTGCACTCTGGAATGCCAGATCTGTTTGCAACAAACTGGCCCCCACTCATGACCTTTTCATTTCCAACTCCCTGCACCTCCTGGCCATTACAGAAACCTGGATTACTCCCCATGACACCACTTCTCCTGCTGCTCTCTCTGCTGGGGGCCTCACATTCTCATATACACCCCGGGGGGTCGCCATGGGGGTGGTGTTGGGATCCTTTTACCCTCAAGCTACACATACCAACTTATACCTCCAGAACCATCTCTTAAATTCTCTACATTTGAGGTCCATGCAATACGCCTCTACCAACCAACTAATCTTTGAGTTGCTGTCATTTACCGTCCACCTGGCATTTCCTCCAAATTCCTCGACAACTTTGCTTCCTGGCTACCTCACTTCCTCTCTTCTGACATTCCCTCCATTATTCTAGGTGATTTCAACATCCCTATCGATAACCCCACAAAATCACCTGCCTCTAAACTCCTTAACCTCACCTCTTCACTTGGCCTGTCCCAGTGGACCACCTCACCCTCCCATGTGAACGGGAGCTCACTGGATCTGGTTTTCACTCACCGCTGTGATATTTCTGATTTCTCCAATTCCCCTTTTCCCCTCTCTGACCACCACTTGCTCTCTTTCAACTTATCTATCTCTGCTTCTCCATCTCTCCCTCCTAAGGCTACCATCACTAAGCGTAACATTGAGGCTATTGACACCTCATCCCTATCCTCCCTGTTTGACTCGCTTCTCTCTCCTCTTCTCTCTCACATGCCCTTAACATGCCACATCCCTATACAATGCATCTCTTACTTCTGCCCTTGACTCTGTTGCTCCGCCAACCACTATTCACCCTCGCAGATCAACACCTCAACCCTGGCACACCAAATGCACCAGATATCTACAAAAATGCTCACGTACTGCCGAGCGACAGTGGAGGAAATCACGCTCTAAAGCAGACTTCCTCCATTTCAAATTCATGCTCTCATCCTTCAGTGCTGCCCTTTCCCTCGCTAAACAATCATACTTCAAAATCCTCATCTCTACCCAGTCTTCCAACCCCCGGCGCCTCTTTGCCACTGTTAACTCCCTCCTCTGCCCACCACCACCTCCTCTCCCTTCCTCATTGTCTGCTCTTGACTTTGCCACTTATTTCACATCCAAGATTGGCTCCATACGTCAGGATATCACATCCCACCAGACCAGCCACCACCCATCCCTTGCCACCCCTCCCCTTCCCCTCTTACAAACTGATATCTTTCTCCCATGTATCTGGCGAGGAAGTCATGGCCCTCATCCCCCCCCCCCCCACAACCTCCCCGCTCGACCCTATCCCCTCCGCTACCTCTCTCCTTCTGCCTGTTCCCATCTTGCCCACCTTCTCAATCTCTACCTCTCATCAGGCTCTGTCCCCTCTGCCTTCAAGCATGCTCTTGACTCCCCTATTCTTAAAAAAAATAAGAATTTACTTACCGATAATTCTATTTCTCGGAGTCCGTAGTGGATGCTGGGGTTCCTGAAAGGACCATGGGGAATAGCGGCTCCGCAGGAGACAGGGCACAAAAAAGTAAAGCTTTACTAGGTCAGGTGGTGTGCACTGGCTCCTCCCCCTATGACCCTCCTCCAGACTCCAGTTAGGTACTGTGCCCGGACGAGCATACACAATAAGGGAGGTATTTTGAATCCCGGGTAAGACTCATACCAGTCACACCAATCACACCGTACAACTTGTGATCTAAACCCAGTTAACAGTATGATAACAGAAAGGGCCTCTTAAAGATGGCTCCTTAACAATAACCCGAATTAGTTAACAATAACTATGTACAAGTATTGCAGATAATCCGCACTTGGGATGGGCGCCCAGCATCCACTACGGACTCCGAGAAATAGAATTATCGGTAAGTAAATTCTTATTTTCTCTATCGTCCTAAGTGGATGCTGGGGTTCCTGAAAGGACCATGGGGATTATACCAAAGCTCCCAAACGGGCGGGAGAGTGCGGATGACTCTGCAGCACCGAATGAGAGAACTCCAGGTCCTCCTTTGCCAGGGTATCAAATTTGTAAAATTTTACAAACGTGTTCTCCCCCGACCACGTAGCTGCTCGGCAGAGTTGTAATGCCGAGACCCCTCGGCAGCCGCCCAAGATGAGCCCACCTTCCTTGTGGAGTGGGCTTTTACAGTTTTAGGCTGTGGCAGGCCTGCCACAGAATGTGCAAGTTGAATTGTGTTACAAATCCAACGAGCAATCGACTGCTTAGAAGCAGGTGCGCCCAACTTGTTGGGTGCATACAATATAAACAGCGAGTCAGATTTTCTGACTCCAGCCGTCCTTGAAATGTATATTTTTAAGGCTCTGACAACGTCCAACAACTTGGAGTCCTCCAAGTCGCTAGTGGCCGCAGGCACCACAATAGGTTGGTTCAGATGAAATGCTGATACCACTTTAGGGAGAAAATGCGGACGAGTCCGCAGTTCTGCCCTATCCGAATGGAAGATTAGATAAGGACTTTTATAAGATAAAGCCGCCAATTCAGATACTCTCCTGGCAGAGGCCAGGGCTAGTAACATAGTCACTTTCAATGTGAGATATTTCAAATCCACCTTTTTCAATGGTTCAAACCAATGGGATTTGAGGAAATCTAAAACTACATTTAGATCCCACGGTGCCACCGGAGGCACCACAGGAGGCTGTATATGCAGTACTCCCTTGACAAAAGTCTGGACCTCAGGGACAGAGGCCAATTCTTTTTGGAAGAATATTGACAGGGCCGAAATTTGAACCTTAATGGATCCCAATTTGAGACCCATAGATAATCCTGATTGCAGGAAATGTAGGAAATGACCCAGTTGGAATTCCTCCGTCGGAACACTCCGATCCTCGCACCACGCTACATATTTTCGCCAAATGCGGTGATAATGTTTCACGGTGACTTCCTTCCGTGCCTTAATCAAGGTAGGAATGACTTCTTCTGGAATGCCTTTCCCTTTTAGGATCTGGCGTTCAACCGCCATGCCGTCAAACGCAGCCGCGGTAAGTCTTGAAAAGGACAGGGACCCTGCTGTAGCAGGTCCCTTCTCAGAGGTAGAGGCCACGGTTCGTCCGTGAGCATCTCTTGAAGTTCCGGATACCAAGTCCTTCTCGGCCAATCCGGAACCACTAGTATTGTTCTTACTCTTCTTTGCCGTATGATCTTCAATACCTTTGGTATGAGCGGCAGAGGAGGAAACACATACACTGACTGGTACACCCAAGGAGTTACCAGTGCGTCCACAGCTATTGCCTGTGGATCTCTTGACCTGGCGCAATATTTGTCCAGTTTCTTGTTGAGGCGAGACGCCATCATGTCTACAATTGGTCTTTCCCAACGGTCTATTAACATGTGGAAGACCTCTGGATGTAGACCCCACTCTCCCGGATGAAGATCGTGTCTGCTGAGGAAGTCTGCTTCCCAGTTGTCCACGCCCGGGATGAACACTGCTGACAGTGCTATCACGTGATTCCCCGCCCAGCGAAGAATCTTGGCAGCTTCTGCCATTGCACTCCTGCTTCTTGTGCCGCCCTGCCTGTTTACATGGGCGACCGCCGTGATGTTGTCCGACTGAATCAACACCGGCTTTCCTTGCAGGAGAAGTTCCGCCTGGCTTAGAGCATTGTAGATTGCTCTTAGTTCCAGAATGTTTATGTGAAGAGACTTTTCCAGACTCGTCCATACTCCCTGGAAGTTTCTTCCTTGTGTGACTGCTCCCCAGCCTCTCAGGCTGGCGTCCGTGGTCACCAGGATCCAATCCTGAATGCCGAATCTGCGGCCTTCTAATAGGTGAGCCTTCTGCAACCACCACAGAAGTGACACCCTTGTCTTTGGTGACAGGGTTATTCGCAGGTGCATCTGCAGATGCGACCCTGACCATTTGTCCAACAGATCCCTTTGGAATATTCTTGCATGGAATCTGCCGAATGGAATTGCTTCGTAAGAAGCCACCATTTTTCCCAGGACTCTTGTGCATTGATGTACTGACACCTTTCCTGGTTTTAGGAGGTTCCTGACCAGATCGGATAACTCCTTGGCTTTTTCCTCTGGAAGGAAAACCTTTTTCTGAACCGTGTCCAGAATCATTCCTAGGAACAGCAGACGAGTTGTCGGGATTAAATGGGATTTTGGAATATTCAGAATCCACCCGTGTTGTCTTAGCACCTCTTGAGATAGTGCTAAAGCTGTCTCCAGCTGTTCTCTGGACCTTGCCCTTATTAGGAGATCGTCCAAGTATGGGATAACTAATACGCCTTTTCTTCGGAGAAGAATCATCATCTCGGCCATTACCTTGGTAAAGACCCGAGGCGCCGTGGACAATCCGAACGGCAGCGTCTGAAACTGATAGTGACAGTTTTGAACAATGAACCTGAGGTACCCCTGGTGTGCGGGGTAAATCGGAACGTGTAGATACGCATCCTTGATGTCCAAGGATACCATAAAGTCCCCTTCTTCCAGGTTCGCTATCACTGCTCTGAGTGACTCCATCTTGAACTTGAACTTTTTTATGTAAAGGTTCAAGGACTTCAGATTTAGAATAGGCCTTACCGAGCCATCCGGCTTCGGTACCACAAATAGAGTGGAATAATACCCCTTTCCTTGTTGTAATAGGGGTACTTTGACTATCACCTGCTGAGCATACAGCTTGTGAATGGCTTCCAACACCCTCTCCCTTTCGGAAGAGACGGTTGGTAAAGCAGACTTCAGGAAACGATGAGGAGGATCCGTCTCTAATTCCAACCTGTACCCCTGAGATATTATCTGCAGGATCCAGGGGTCTACCTGCGAGTGAGCCCACTGCGCGCTGTAATTTTTGAGACGGCCCCCCACTGTCCCCGAGTCCGCTTGAGAGGCCCCAGCGTCATGCTGAGGTTTTTGCAGGAGCCGGGGAGGGCTTCTGTTCCTGGGAAGGAGCTGCCTGTTGGTGTCTCTTCCCTCTTCCTCTGCCTCGTGGCAGGTACGACAAGCCCTTTGCTCTCTTATTTTTGTAGGAGCGAAAAGGCTGCGGTTGAAAGGTCGGTGCCTTTCTCTGTTGGGGAGTGACTTGAGGTAAAAAAGTGGATTTCCCGGCAGTAGCCGTGGCCACCAAGTCTGATAGACCAACTCCAAATAACTCCTCCCCTTTATACGGCAAAACCTCCATGTGACGTTTTGAATCCGCATCGCCTGTCCACTGTCGTGTCCATAAGGCTCTTCTGGCTGAAATGGACATAGCACTCACCCGAGATGCCAGTGTGCAAATATCCCTCTGTGCATCACGCATATAGATAAATGCATCCTTTATTTGTTCTAACGACAGTAAAACATTGTCCCTATCTAGGGTATCAATATTTTCAATCAGGGATTCTGACCAAACTACTCCAGCACTGCACATCCAGGCAGTTGCTATAGCTGGTCGTAGTATAACACCTGCATGTGTGTATATATTCTTTTGAATAACTTCCATCTTTCTATCTGATGGATCCTTAAGTGCGGCCGTCTCAGGAGAGGGTAACGCCACTTGTTTAGATAAGCGTGTGAGCGCCTTGTCCACCTTAGGGGGTGTTTCCCAGCGCGCCCTAACCTCTGGCGGGAAAGGGTATAATGCCAATAACTTTTTTGAAATTATCAACTTTTTATCAGGAGCAACCCACGCTTCATCACACACGTCATTTAATTCTTCTGATTCAGGAAAAACTGTTTGTAGTTTTTTCACACCATACATAATACCCTGTTTTACGGTATCTGTAGTATCAGCTAAATGTAACGTCTCCTTCATTGCCAAAATCATATAACGTGTGGCCCTACTGGAAAATACGTTTGAATTTCTACCGTCGTCACTGGAATCAGTGCCTGTGTCTGGGTCTGTGTCGACCGACTGAGGCAAAGGGCGTTTTACAGCCCCTGACGGTGTTTGAGGCGCCTGGACAGGCCTTAATTGATTGTCCGGCCGCCTCATGTCCTCAACTGACTGTTTAAGGGAAGATAAACCATCACGTAATTCCACAAATAAAGGCATCCATTCTGGTGTCGACCCCCTGGGGGGTGACATCTGCATATTTGGCAATTGCTCCGCCTCCACACCAATATCGTCCTCATACATGTCGACACCACGTACCGACACACACCGCAAACTCACAGGGAATGCTCTAATGAAGACAGGACCCACTAGCCCTTTTGGGGAGACAGAGGGAGAGTCTGCCAGCACACACCACAAAGCGCTATATATACAAGGGATATCCTTATATTAAGTGCTCCCTTATAGCTGCTTTAATATATAATATATATAGCCATTAATGTGCCCCCCCTCTCTGTTTTACCCTGTTTCTGTAGTGCAGTGCAGGGGAGAGACCTGGGAGCCGTCCTGACCAGCGGAGCTGTGACAGAAAATGGCGCCGTGTGCTGAGGAGATAGGCCCCGCCCCTTTTTCGGCGGGTTCTTCTCCCGCTATTTTTCCAGTCAGGCAGGGGTTAAATATCTCCATATAGCCCCTATGGGCTATATGTGAGGTATTTTTAGCCTTGTATAAGGTTTATATTTGCCTCTCAGAGCGCCCCCCCCCAGCGCTCTGCACCCTCAGTGACTGCCCAGTGAAGTGTGCTGAGAGGAAAATGGCGCACAGCTGCAGTGCTGTGCGCTACCTTATGAAGACTGAGGAGTCTTCAGCCGCCGGTTTCCGGACCTCTTCACGCTTCAGCATCTGCAAGGGGGTCGGCGGCGCGGCTCCGGGACCGGACTCCACGGCTGGGCCTGTGTTCGATCCCTCTGGAGCTAATGGTGTCCAGTAGCCAAGCAGCAAATCCACTCTGCATGCAGGTGAGTTTACTACTTTCCCCCTAAGTCCCACGTTGCAGTGATCCTGTTGCCAGCAGGACTCACTGTAAAGAAAAAAACCTAAACTAAACTTTCTCTAAGCAGCTCTTTAGGAGAGCCACCTAGATTGCACCCTTCTCGTTCGGGCACAAAATCTAACTGGAGTCTGGAGGAGGGTCATAGGGGGAGGAGCCAGTGCACACCACCTGACCTAGTAAAGCTTTACTTTTTTGTGCCCTGTCTCCTGCGGAGCCGCTATTCCCCATGGTCCTTTCAGGAACCCCAGCATCCACTTAGGACGATAGAGAAACTACCCTTGATCCTAACACTCTCTCCAACTATCGACCCATCTCTCTCCTCCCCTTTGCCTCTAAAGTCCTTGAGCGTATTGTCTATAACCGCCTCACTGCCTTTCTTTCCTCTCACTCACTGCTTGACCCATTCCAGTCTGGTTTCCGTTCTCTCCACTCTACTGAAACTGCCCTCACAAAAGTCTCTGCAATGACCTCCATGCAGCCAAATCTAAGGGCTACTACACTCTGCTTATTCTTCTTGACCTCTCTGTTGCTTTTGACACTGTGGACCACCCTCTCCTTCTGCAAATCCTTCACTCTCTTGGTCTGCGTGATACTGCCCTTTCCTGGCTGTCCTCCTACCTCTCTGATCGTTCCTTCTCCGTCTCCTCTCATGATGCTACCTCCCCCCCACTTCCACTAACTGTTGGTGTCCCCCAAGGCTCTGTTCTTGGTCCTCTCCTTTTCTCTCGCTATACGTCCTCTTTAGGTGAACTCAATAGTTCTTTTAACTTCCAATACCACCTCTATGCTGATGACACTCAAATCTACCTCTCCTCCCCTGATCTCTCCACGGCTCTCCTCACTCGTACCTCAAACTGTCTTTCTGCTATCTCTTCCTGGATGTCCCAGCGCTTTCTTAAACTCAACATGTCTAAGACTGAGCTGATCATCTTCCCACCCTCCCACACAGCCTCACCTCCCACAATCTCATTATCCATTGATGGCATGACTATCTCCCCTAGCCCCCAAGTACGCTGTCTTGGCGTAATCCTTGACTCCTCCCTCTCCTTCAAACCACACATTCAGCACCTCTCACAAACCTGTCATTTTCATCTCAAAAACATTTCCAGAATTAGACCTTTTCTCACCCAGGATGCCACTAAGATCATTATTCACTCACTGATTATTTCCAGACTGGACTACTGTAATCTCCTCCTAAATGGCCTCCCTGACAATTACCTCTCTCCACTCCAATCTATCCTCAATGCTGCTGCCCGGCTCATCTTCCTCACCAAACGCACTACGTCTACCTCTCCTCTAGGGCCCTTCACTGGCTTCCCTTCCCTTTCAGAATCCAATTCAAACTTCTCACACTCACTTACAAAGCACTCACCCACTCCTCTCCAATTTACATCTCTGACCTTATCTCACTTTACTCTCCCACCCGTCCTCTTCGCTATGCTAATGCACGCCGACTCTCCTGTCTTCTGATTACTTCCTCCCACTCCTATCTCCAAGATTTCTCACGTGCTGCTCCCTTTCTCTGGAATTCTTTACCTCTCCCCCCTCAGACTCTCCACCTCTCTACAAAACTTCAAACGGGCTCTTAAGACCCATTTCTTTACCAAACCCAGCCAAATCTCATCCTAACCCTCTGTTCCATGCTCTCTATGTACCCCATCTGTGTCACCACTGTCTGTCTACCCCTCCCCTTAGAATGTAAGCTCTCACGAGTAGGGCCCTCTTCCCTCATGTGCTTTTACTTTTCTTACTTTAATAATCCTCAACTGCCCAGATCCCGCAGTTTTTTGGCCACCTGGAACTTATCTCTATGTTGTTTACTGGTGTAGATATGTTTAGTTAGTTACCCTGTACTTGTCCTATATTGTCTTCAACTGTAAGTCACTGTTTTCCTGTTTTGATTATGTGTACTCTGTAATTGGGCGCTGCGGAACCCTTGTGGCGCCATATAAACAAAGGATAATAATAATAATAATAATAATAATAATAATAATTAGGGCAACATTCTAGAATGATCACCTAGAACACCCACGTGGCCTCACTTTCTAGAATGTTCCTGGTGTTCAAGCTAGGCTGTTTTAGCAAGGTGCCACGCCCTGCCAGGTGCTAAAAAAAGCCTGTCAGGTGCCATCCCGTTTCTGATCGCCACCTGTGAATGGATGTCATGAGCATGTGAACACCATCTATTCACAATGAAGGGCGAGCTTGGGTGAAGCCCAGCACATCTATATATGCACGGGTTACGAATAAGTTCCCTGTTAATTGAGGGAATCCATTATCTCTTGAGGTAAAGCCAAATAAAAAAAAAACCTGAATTTTGAATTCAGCAACCCCAAAGTACCATGAATTTGTTCAAATATCCTTGGCATCTAAACAACGTTTTGTTAGGCTGTGTTATGAACCAGTGTTGAAACCAAGTGGCCATGAATCCAGCCTGGGTGTGCTAGTGAAATACTTGAGAAATGTGCAATGCCATAAGCAAATAAAATGTAATACTGAAGACAGGTCTGGGGGTGTTATCCTTTTTCAAAAGAAAGCAATACGACACCTGGCGATTAGTATGTACTAGATAAAAGCCCATACACATGGTGAGATTCGGGCTATGACCGATTCTCACTATGCGACAGGGGCCGGGTCGGCACATAGTCAGTATCGCAAGCACATAATGAGTGTGCTTGTGATACTGACTATGTGCGATTTTGGCTAAGTGTCAATTTTGACCTGCTCTTCTATATGCCTGCACAGTCTATCTATTCTTGCGATGCCGACCGAGCATCGGCATCGAATCGGGATCGCAAGGTGACTTTCACCTTGCGATCTGCACTAACTTTTCTCACGATTTTGACTATATAGTCAAAATCGTAAGAAAATATCTCACCGTGTGTATACACCATTAGTTCCTGTGTATGTTTTGGTGTGTTTGGTATAGCTCATAGTAACAGGGAATATGAGAGGGAAGCCCATGTGTATGTTTACATTATAATAAATCCATTGGAATTAACTTCTCAGACATGGCACACCTCGGCAGTCTTCTATAGAAATTTAGTGGAGTCCGCTAAAAGAAGAGGATTTATTTGCACTCGCCGTAAAAACAATTGCTCTGAGTCAATCTGTGGGACACTGCAGTCTGTAGGCTTAGAGGAGAGGCTGAGGAGTACACACTAGTTAAAATTATTGGAGCTGGACAACCCCCGGACCCCCCTTCCTATAAAGCCCTTCCATCAGCTGCAGCTCTCAGTTAATTTAGTGACTGCAGCAGAGCCACAAAGATATTGGAGTTTGTGCGATTTTTGTTTTTTATTCCCCCCCCCCCTATTTTAGAGCTTGCCTGAATCCCCTTATTGGATCTTAAGCTCTGGTGGAGCGGCTGTAAAGACAGAGCTGGGATCTGTCTTCCCCAGCCGTAATTGGTCACCAAGCACCTGCGGGAGCTCTGGGGCCCTTATTGAGCTCTCAGTGGCCCCCCTCATTACCAGTTATGCAGGTGTCTGACATGGGAGACACCACTTGCATTATAAAGCCACAATAGCCTGCTGAGGTAAAGTTGGGAGGCCAAGCTGCAAACTTCCTGTTTCTACAAACCGAAGCCTGCTCCACTGGCTCCGGTTCCACCTATGGCATTACCGAAAGTGCAACCTTATGTTGACTCCAGTTTTGTTTTTCGGAGCCGGTTTTATGATGGCTCCATCTTAGATGGCTACGTGGACTTCACTGGCATTTCCGCCACATTCAATTGTGGAAAACACTGGGCAACCGAGCGGTCCAACGTTGTTTTTCACAAACCAGAGTCTGCTACTCAGACTCCGGTTTCATGTGGGAGAATTCTGGAATGCATAGACTTTGGCTGAGTTTCAGTTACCTTTGTTTTAGTTTTGATGCAATCATTAACTATAACATGAGTGGGCCATCCCTGTGGATGTCAACAGACACCCACTTCCATAGTGGCCATATAAAAGTTAGATTTCAGTACTACTGGGGGGAGCATATCCACCGGGCAGGGTGTGCTGTTTCCTTGGATCCCTATGGTGCCTGCTAGCTGGCCAAGCTGCCAATAACAAACATCAGAAAACAAACCCCAAAAATTAAAAAACATATTGCATCCTGTCAAAAGGGAGGATATTTAAGGTCACTGATCCCAACTTCCCCCTTGCAGCGACACCCAGACCTCCCATGGCTATAAAATTATGCAACTTAAAAAGGAGCTGCAGTGACCACTGTGTACTGCGATTAGTGCTGGGCGTGTGGAACACAGATCGAAACAGTGGTTTAGTATAGCCCCGTGGGAAGGAGATACCAAAAACAGTTTTAATAAATATACCTGTACGTGTTATTCCACCACCGGGAGGAGGCTTCGCTGCCATATCATCCCACCTTAAACTTGCCCAAAGGAGGCGCAACATTAGACTCACGCTAGCCAATGAATTCACTGTTTGAAGTCGATACCTTTAATGACACCATGGAAAAAAATTAGTCAACATAATCCAAATATAATAATAATAAAAAATAAAATAATAATAATAATAATAAATAAATAAAAAAAATAAAAAATAAAAATATATATATATATATATATATATAATATATACACACATACATAATATACATATATATATATATATATACACACACACACACACAAATATAAAACCACAGCACTCGCCACCCCAGATGCGGGGTGCAATGTCTGCACTCACCACTCAAAGGGTGGGGTGCATGCAGCCCATGGCCACTTACCCAAATACATACAAACAGAAAGTTCATCACTCACCATAGCAAGCTCACTTATCAATAAATAAATAATAAATAAGTAATAAATAAATCAACTTATCAAGCTCACAACATCAATAAATGAATAATGGGGGTTTAGTTAGTGAATTGGCCAATGCACAGTAGCCTGCAAACAGTAACCCTATCTTTCCATGTAATCAAACGTGAGCTGGTATGAGAATATAAGTAACTGTATATTTCTCTAGCTAATGTAGGTCAACTGTGGAACAAATAACCATCTTATAACCATCACAAATGTTAAAAAATTTAATACATTTGCCTACACACCCAGGAAATGGACATGTACAAAAAAAACCCCTAAAAAAACCCGAGATTTATGGTAACAATTTACCGTTGTTTAATCTCTTTCTGCGAGGTACACTGGGCTCCCCAAGGAATTACATCGGTGTAGAGTAGGATCTTGATCCGAGGCACCAACAGGCTCAAAGCTTTTGACTGTTCCCAAGATGCACAGTGGCGCATCCTCTATAACCCCGCCTCCATGCCAGTGAGCTCAGTTTTGTTAACGAGCCCAATGCAGTAGCAGGTACCAGAGACGAAAACCGATCATAGCCAAATACACCACACACTCACCGCAGGAGAGGGTGTCAACGGCTATGCCAAAACCAACCCAAAAAAGCTAAGTGCGTCAGGGTGGGCGCCTTGTGGAGCCCAGTGTTTATCGCAGAAAGAGATTTATCAACGGTAAGTTCTTACCATAAATCTCGTTTTCTGCTGCGGGGTACACTGGGCTCCACAAGGAATTACATTGGGGATGTCACAAAGCAGTTCCTCACGGGAGGGAACGCACTGTAACGGGCACAAGAATCCGGCGTCCAAAGGAAGCATCCTGGGAAGCGGCAGTATCGAAGGCATAGAACATTATAAACGTGTTCCCTGTGGACCACATAGCCGCCTTGCACAACTGTTCAAGGGTCGCACCACGTTGGGCCGCCCAAGAAAGTCCAACCGACCGAGTAGAATGGGCCTTAATAGTAGCAGGAGCTGGACGACCAGCCTGCAATCACGATTCTAATCCATCTAGCCAGAGTCTGCTTGGAAGCAGGCCAGCCACGTTTGTGAAAACCAAACAATACAAAAAGAGAATCCGATTTCCTTACGGAGGAAGTTCTCTTCACATAGATACGGAGAGCCCGTACCACATCCAAAGACCGTTCTTTGGGAGACGACTCAGGAGAATTAAAGGTCCGAACCACAATCTCCTGGTTAACGTGGAAAGTAGACACCATCTTAGGCAAATAACCTGGCCGCGTTCTAAGAACCGCCCGGTCACGGTGAAAAATCAAACAGGGAGATTTGCAGGACAAGGCACCCAAGTCCGGGACCCTTCTAGCCGAAGCAATAGCGAGCAAGAAAAGGACCTTAAGGGAAAGCCACTTAAGGTCAGCAGAGGCAAGAGGCTCAAACGGAGACACTTGCAAGGCCTCCAAAACCACCGACAAGTCCCAAGGGGCCACAGGCGGCACATAAGGAGGCTTAATCCGCAACACACCCTGAGTGAATGTATGGACATCAGGTAGGGTGGCAATCTTTCTCTGAAACCAAACCGACAAGGCAGAAATGTGAACCTTAAGGGAGGTCAGACGCAGGCCTATGTCCAGGCCCTGTTGTAGGAAGAGCAACAGTTTGGCCGTGCTAAACTTGAAAACGTCATGATTGTGAGACCCACACCAAGTAAAGTAAGCATTCCAGACCCTATGGTAAATCCGAGCAGAAGCCGGCTTACAGTCCTTCAACATAGTTTGAACGATCGCCTCAGAAAAACCCTTGGCCCCCAGGAAGGAAGCCTCAAGAGCCATGCCGTAAAAGCCAGACGGGCCTAGTCCTGGTAAACACAAGGGCCCTGAACGAGGAGGTCTGGTCGTTGTGGAAGGAGAAGGGGACAATCTAGCGAGAGGCCCTGTAGATCGGAGAACCAGTGCCGTCTGGGCCACGCTGGAGCTAGCAGTAGTTGTTTTCCTCCTTCTTGCTTGAACTTCCACATTACTCTGGGCAGGAGTGACACCGGAGGGAACACGTACGGCAGCCGAAAGTTCCATGGGATTGACAGAGCATCCACGAACGCTGCTTGAGGATCCCTTGTCCTTACTCCTAAGACCGGAACCTTGTGATTGTGTCGAGACGCCATCAGGTCCACATCTGGAAGGCCCCACTTGTACACAAGAAGTTGAAACACCTCCGGATGTAGGCTCCATTCTCCGGCGTGCACGTCCTGACGACTGAGATAGTCCGACTACAAGTTCAGAACGCCTGGAATGAACACTGCAGATATGGCCGGCAGATGGCGTTCTGCCCACTGAAGAATACTTGATACTTCCCTCATTGCCATGCGGCTTCGAGTGCCGCCTTGATGATTTATGTACGCCACCATGGTGGCGTTGTCCGACTGTACTTGAACAGGTCTGTTCTGAATTAGATGCTGGGCCATTGTCAACGCGTTGAACACTGCCCGCAGTTCTAGAATATTGATTGGGAGCAGAGACTCCTCCTTGGTCCACCGACCCTGAAGACAGTGTTGTTCCAACACCGCACCCCAATCTCTCAGACTGGCATCCGTCTTCAGAAGGACCCAGTTGGATATCCAGTAGGGAAGGCCCCTGCTCAATCGTTGGTCCTGCAGCCACCAACTCAGTGACAGGCGGACCTCCGGAGACAATGAGATCATGTGAGATCTGATCTGGTGAGGCAGGCCGTCCCATTTGGTCAGAAATAACGTCTGCAGAGGGCGAGAGTGGAACTGAGCATACTCCATGTCGAAAGCCAACACCATGAGACCCCGCACTTGCATTGCCGAATGTACCGACACTTGCGGACGAGATAGGAAGCATCGAATCCTGTCCTGAAGCTTCAGGACTTTCTCCTGAGACAGGGACAACCGTTGGTTGTGAGTGCCCAATAACGCTCCCAGGTGTAACATGCTCCGAGCAGAAACCAGGGAGGATTTCTTCCAGTTGATCAGCCACCCGTGGGCTTTCATGCACTGGACCATCAGATCGAGACGAGACAGGAGAAGTTCTGGGGAATTTGCCAGGATCAACAAATCGTCCAAGTGCAGTAGGATCCTGACCCCTTGACGGCGGAGAGTAGCCGTCATGACCGCCATTACTTTGGTGAAGACTCCGGGAGCCGTTGTCAAACCAAAGGGTAACGCCCGAAATTGGTAATGCAGGTTGCCCACCGCAAACAGCAGGTACTGTTGATGAGATACCGCAATAGGAATATGCAGGTAGGCATCCTGTATGTCCAGGGAGACCATATAGTCCCCAGGCTCCATGGCCAGAACAATAGAGCACAGAGTTTCCATACGAAACTTGGGGACCCGTGCTTTTTCGAGGACTTCCGATTGAGGATGTGCCGCGAGGACCCATTCAGTTACGGGACTAGAAACAGCGTGGAGTAGTACCCCTTGCCTCTCTGAGCCAGAGGCACCTGTACCACCACTCCTGTGACCAGGAGGGAATGTACCACTGAGTGCAACGTGTTTGCTTTTGCCGGATCCAGAGGCACATCTGTCAAGCAAAACCGCTGCGGGGGACGATTCTTGAAAGGTATGGCGTAACCTCGAGCGAAGAGTTCCCTCGCCCAGGCATATGAAGTGGTCTTCAACCATTCAAAACCTAGAAGTCTGCGCCCTAACCTGGGATCCCCAGAGGGAGGCCCGTCCCGTCATGCGGCAGGCTTGTCAGTGTTGGAAGCTGGCTGACGGGCAGCCCAGGCACGCTTTGGTTTGGGATTGTTTGGTCTGGAAGCACGAGCTTGCTTTGGGTACGCCTAACCTTTTGCTTTAACTGGAGTATGAAAGGACAGAGGGAAAGTACTTTTAGCCTTCTGTGCGGAAGGTGCCGTACTAGATTGGCAGCTGTTTTAGCCGTAGCCAGATCAGCCACAATCTTATTTAGGTCTTCTCAAAAGAGAATATCTCCTTTGAAAGGAAGCACCTCCAGGGTTTTCTTGGAATCCAAATCCACAGACCAGGATCTCAACCAAAGGATACGTCTGGCCAAGACGGATGCAGTAGCAGCCTTGGCCGCAAGCACCCCAGCATCGGAGGCCGCCTCCTTAAGGTACAGAGAAGCCGTGGCAATATATGAGACATTGTCGAGCATGCTCAGACGCGTCGGCAGACTGTTCCGCCTCGAGTTCCTGAGCCATCTCCTCAACAGCTTCAGCAGCCCAAGTCGATGCAATCGTTGGCCTATGCACAGCCCCCGTTAGGGTACAAATCGCTTTTAAACAGCCCTCCACACGTCTATCCGTCAGTTCCTTCAGAGGTCACGGTATTTACCGGCAGAGCAGAGGAAACAACCATACGCGCCACATGAGAATCAACAGGAGGAGGGGTTTCCCAATTTTCATACACCTCCGTAGAGAGAGGATAGCGAGCCAACAGGCTCTTATTCGGTGTAAACTTTGTCCCCGTATTTTCCCAGGATTCCTGACGTATGTCAACCAGGTGTTTAGAGAAGGGTAAAACCTGTTTAACCACCTTCTTACGTTTAAACCTATCCGGTTTCTCGGAGACAGTTTCAGTCTCAGAATCATCAGACACTTGAAGAATGAGCTGAATCGCCTCAATCAAATCCGGGACATCCACGGATGACTTCCTTCCCCATCTGAAACGTCAGCGTCATCGGGGTCAGTATATGCACCTTTCTCCTCCGAGGCAGTGTCGGTTAAAGCCGTGGATTGGGAGGAGATAATGGCCCGTTTAGAAGACGACTTAGTCTTAGGCGGGCGAGAGTGAGACTTAGATTTAGTCATAGATCGGTTCAAATGCTGCAGCTGAGTGGAAAGCTGATCCGCCCATGGCGGGTTCACAGCAGGGACCATAAACTGCTGCAGTGGCACAGGGGGTCCCAGAGGGGGCGTCAATTTAGTCACAAGCGTGCTTAGCAATGTGGAGAATGTAGCCCAAGGCGGATCCTGTGATGCCCCAAGCGCTACTGACCCACTGGGGGGTAATGAACCCCCTGAACCTGAACTCTCAGCTGCTAAATTATCCTCCGTTGCCTCAGCGGCCTCACTACCACGCAGTGTGGGAGAGGCCCCAACGTCGTTGCCACGTGTAGCAGACATAACTATGTGCACAATAATGGGTAACCCGGTACAAGGTGTAGCAGCACTATACCTAGCAAGAACACTCAGACGGCACAGACCGGAGGTTCAATAGATATAGAATATATGGTGACTATAAATCACAAGCAAAAATATCCCAACAGTATATTTTGTGATATAATCCTACATTGAAAATAGCAAAAACCTGAAAAACTTGGCCCCCTCAGGTATAGCAATATAGGAATAGCACGCTGAGTGAAATACCCTGCAATAAGGCAAGCACGCAGCAGCTACATGCACACACACAGATATATAGTCACAAGCGTACCATGCAGCTATTATGTACCATAAACTGCACTGGACTAGCAATACAAAGTAATACTCAGTATGGCTATATGTGATAACAATAGATATAACAAACACAGTAAGCACCTGGATGTATATCCCAGGGTGTTTGTACCACACAACCCTGAAGGTATGCACTCTTTCTTAACTAACACAGTCCCAGTGACAGGTAGAATACTCAAGTATCCTGTAGGAAGCACAGCACTGGCAGTCAGGCGGTTCCACAGAAGAGGATTTACCCCAGCAATCCCAGGAACAGCAAGGCTAAAGCTGAAATGGTCGCTGACCAGCAGTGAAGGAGAAGGAGGCAGCTCCAGGGAGCGGGAACATTGTAGAAATGGCGCCCTGGGGCTGAGGAAAGGGGCCAAAGGTCCGACCTGCTCCCTCTGCCGACATCCCCACCGGGTGTGCCGGCAGAATATAAAACGGGGGAATTATACAAAATCCCCCTGACCTGTGCCCTGAATAATACCCTGGTGGCTAGTGAAGCAAGCTGCCCAGTAATCAGTGTGCGCGGCCCGCCTCCTACGGCTGCGCTGGATCGCGTTAAAGTGCGGAACAAGGAGCCCCTTACCGCCCCCTTTATCTACGGTCCCGCGATCCCGGAGACGGCGGCATGTGTGTGACTCACAGTTAGAAGAAGAAGCCTCCGTCTCCGCTGCAGTGATCCGGCATCTCTGGCGCGGGAGTATACAGCGCCGCTGGGGGTGATGGAGCTGCACGCTGAAAAGTCTTTAAGACTTTACCAGCAGCAGCCCTTGAAGTCTTCAAACAGAATCCACTGTTCAGTCTATTATAATTACTTTGAAAAATGCTGCTTAAAGCAGCCACCTGTAAAGTGCCTGCATACTGCAAGGCACCAACTTACAAACTTAGCTCACTGGCATGGAGGTGGGGTTATAAAGGAGGCCGCGCTGTGCATCTTGGGAACTGTCAAAAGCTTTGAGCCTGTTGGTGCTTCGGATCAAGATCCTACTTTACACCGATGTAATTCCTTGTGGAGCCCAGTGTACCCCGCAGCAGAAAGAGGCTTTTGGTAAATACCGATAAATCCATTTCTCTGAATCCACTCATGGACACTGGAGTTAGACAGCTGGGTGTGAAGAATGCAGACCGGAGGTAGCACAATGGAATAAAAAAAAACTATGCACAGCTGGCCCATCCCCCTTCATGCCCCCCCCCCCCCCCCATTCCCTCCAGCTCGAAAAACTGATTAGGAGAAGAGGGAACATGAGAGAACAAAACCATTCAGGAAGGTACCAGCCATATCACAACGTCAAACATCAACCAAGAAACTATCAGATCTTTAACCAAGCATGTTTGAGCTAATATAACAAGAGCCCGCAGGCTGACAGCACCAGGGTGGGTGCCCAGTGTCCCCGAAATGATTTAGAGAAATGGATTTATCGGTAAATACCAAAAATCCTCTTTTCTCGATCATCCACTAGGGGACACTGGAGTTAGACAGCTAGGGACGTCCCAAAGATACTCCCATGGGCGGGAGTGCTCTCCGAAGCCTGTAGAACCAAACGTACAAAATGTGAATCTCTAGACGCACTTTGCAGCTCTACAAAGTTGGGCAGTGGAAGCTCCTCTAGCCGCCGCCCAAAAAACCCCTACTAATCTGGTGGTATGAGCACCCACCCAAAATGGGACTCTCTTACCGCTTGAAACATATGCATGTTTTATGGTGAGCCTTATCCATCTGGCCGTTTGTTTTGGAGCTGGGCAACCCCTCCTGGGGCCATCATACAGTACAAACAAAACGTCTGACCTCCTAAGGGAACACGTAGCGTGTACGTACACCCTTAAAGCTCTGACCACATCCAGTGAAGTCACCCTTTGACTACCCCTGGAAAGATGGAACCACGATCGGCTGGTTTATGTGAAAACCAGAAACCACTTTAGGTAAAAACTCCGCCCTCATACGGAGTTCCGCCCTGTCCTCTTGTAAAACTAGGAAGGGACTTTTACATGACAGGGCTCCCAATTCAGAGACCCTCCTTGCCGATGCCAAAGCAAGACCGTCTTCCAGGACACATATTTAGGATTTGCCCGTTCCAAAGGCTTGAAAAGGTCAGATCTCAAGAAGTCCAATACCAAATATAGATCCCAAGAAGCCGTGGGAGGATGCAAAAATGTGGTTGTAGTCTCAACCCCCCCCCCCTACAAGGACGCCAGACGTTGCTGTAAAAAGATTGAAAGGGTCGAGGCCTGCACTTTCAAAGACCCCAACCTCAATCCTCCTACCAAACCAGTTTGGAGAAAACGCAACAATCTAGTAAGGCGGAATTCTCTGGGGTTCCAACCTTTAGGCTGGCACCAGTCCATGTATTTCTTCCAGATCCTATAATAGTGTGCTGCAGTAACCGGCTTTCTTGTTGCTAACATGGTAGGAATAGCTGATTTTGAAATATCCTTTTCCTTTAGTATCCTGATTTCAAGAACCACGCCGTCAAACGTAGGCAGTTCAAGTCTGGCTGTAGAAATCGGCCCTGTGACAACAGATCCTCACTCTGCAGCAGTGTCCAAGGTTCTTCCGCCAGGAGTCCCTTCAGATCAGAGTACCGACCTCTGCGAGGCCAGTCCAGGCACTATCAAAATTACCCTTGGCAATAGGGGAAACGGTGGGAAAATGTATACCGGTTCGTATGGCCAGTTAATTGCCAGCGCGTCCATCGCCTCTGCTGCTGAATCCCACGTCCTGGCCACATATCTCGGAAGTTAATGGTTGTTTCGAGAGGACATCAGATCTACCCATGGTAATCCCCACCATCTTACCACTGCGTTGAAGACTTGGGGGTGTAGACTCCACTCTCCTGGGTGCATGTCCTGACGGCTGAGGTAATCTGCTTCCCAATTTTCCACTCCTGGAATGAAGACTGCCGACAGGATTATGTTGTGCTTTTCTGTCAAAGACAGAATCTTTATAGCTTCCTTTAAAGCAATGTGGCTCTGTTACTCCCTGATGGTTTATGTATGCCGCTGTCACATTGTCCAATTGCACTTTCACGTGCCGAGCTCGCGCTAGGCTCTCCGCATGAAGAAGTGCATTGTAGATGGCTCGTAGTTCCAGCACATTTATTGGTAGGCGGAGACTACCTCCCCTGAAATTGATGGTTGCCCAGTACTGCACCCCATCCTCTGAGACTTGCATCAGTTGTCAAAATTATCCAATCCCAGATTCCAAATCGTTTTCCCGCTGATAGGTTCTTGTGACCTGACCACCAAATCAACGACGTCCTGGCCTGAGGTGACAAGCAAATTCTTCGGTGAAGGAACAGATTCATGCCTGCCCCCTGAGCAATCAGATTCAGCTGAAAAGGTCTGGAATGTAGTCTGCCATATTGAATAGCTTCGAAAGATGATACCATCTTTCCTAGAAGCCGTATATACAAAGATGCAGAGACACCGTCTGGTTTTGTAAAACCTGGCATACCATTTCCTCTCTCGAATCACGTCTTCCGGAAAGAACACTCTCAATTGTATTGTATCCAAGATGAGACCCAAGAATTAAATTATCTATGTTGGTTGTAAATTGGATTTTTTTAAGTTCACAATCCAACCGTGTTGAATTAAAATCTGGTGAGTGATCCGAGCATCCCGTATCAATAATTCCTGCAATGGTGTCTTGATAAGAAGATCGTCCAAATACGGTATTATTGTTACCCGTATTTATCTCAATTTCACTACGACTGCTATGATCTTTGTGAATATCCTCGGGGCCGATGACAGACCGAACAGCAGTGCTCTGAATTGGTAGTGGTTCTTTTCCACTGCAAACCTTAAAAAAGCTTGGTGTGGTGACCAAATTGGAGTATGCAGGTACGCGTCCTTTATGTCCATCGACACCATGAATTGCTATTGTTCCAAACCCGCAATGACCGACTGTATTGATTCCATCTTGAACTTGTAAACAGTCAGGAATTGATTTAACACTTTTCAATTTAGAATGGGTCTGACGTAACCATCTGGTTTGGGTACTACAAAAATATTTGCATAAAAACCTGTCCCTCTTTGTGGTACCAAAACTGGTATAATCACTTCTGCTAGAAGTAATTTTTGAATAGTTGTGTTTAATGCCCCCGCCTTTTGAGGGCACCGAGGTAGGCCCGTAGTAAAGAACTGACTATGATACCCCTCGGAGACAACCAGACCATCAGATGAATTTGTAGAGCCTGATCACTGTTCGAGAAGATCCAGTTGAAAAGGACGTGAGTGAAATCTTCCGAACTGGAGTGCTTCGAAAGACGCCACCATCTTTCTTAACAGTCGAATGCACAAATGTACAGAGACTGTCCGTGGTTTGAGCACTAACTTTACCAGATGACGAGTACTTTGTGCTATCTGTTCTGGCAGGTATATTCGTTGATCCACCGTATCCAGAATGATTCCTAGGAATTTAATTCTTTGACACGGAACCAGGCTTGATTTTTTGAAGTTGACAATCCAACCATGCTGAACTAGGACATTGTACGTTAGTAAGCCATGCTGAAGGAGTATTTGTCGAGACGGAGCCTTGATGAGAAGGTCGTCTAAGTACAGAACTATAATCACTCCCAGGGATCTAAGATGAGCTATCATCACAGACATCACCTATGTGAATACCCGAGGCGCTGATGAGAGGCCAAACGGTAGTGCCTGAAATTGCTAATGGTTTTGCTGTACTGTAAACCTTAAGTACACCTGACGAATTCCTGTGGTTCTAAACCTGCAATCACCAACTGCAGGGATTCCATTTTGAATCTGTAGTAAGTCACGTACTGATTGAGCACCTTCAGGTTCAATATCTGTCTGACCAAGCCGTCCGGCTTCGGTACTACAAAAAGATAGGAATACTAACCTTGACCCTGTTGGTGAACTGGAACCTTAATCAAAACTGCTGAATCTACGAGAGACTGAAATCGCTGTCTGTAGTATCGCCTTTTCGTCTCCTGACAGTGGCATGCCTGTCTTGAAAAACCGCATTGGTGGTAGACAACCGAACTCTATTTTGTAACCTTTGACCACTAAATTGTGGATCCACCCATCTGTGGATGTTTGACGCCAAGTGAAACGTTTGAAGGCGTGCTCCCACAACTGAAGATCAGAGATGGGCTGGAAGACCGCCATGCCATCGGCTTGTCAGCGGCCTTTTTGTCCTGACGACGGTTAGTGGTTTGTTGAAAACCATGTCCTCTACCAAGTCTACTCTGTATGGTTGTTCCTCTCGCACGGCCTCGAAAGGACTGAGGTCTAAAAGATTTGAACGCTGGTCCAGCGTATTCCCGTTTAGGAACTGGTGCGGGCATAGGCAGTAAAACAGACGACTTTCTCCCAATAGTCTTAGAAATCCATTTGTCCAATTCAGGACCAAAGGACATATCGGCAGTGTAAGGCAACACTTCTATTCCTCGTTTTGACTCTGCCTGCCAAGAACGCAGCCAAAGCGCCCGCAGAGAGCTAACCTGAGTGACGTCCATAGAAGCGGTACCTAAATACTCAGCAGATCACAGATGTGATCAGAAAGACGTATAAGCTGGTCTAAGGGAAGATCCTGTTGTAGGCCCAACTTGAGCAGTGTTGCCCATGCAACTACAGCCTTGTTAATCCAAACTCCAACTAAAGCAGGTCTAAGCAACACCCCTATTGCTGTATAAATTGACTTTAGCATAGTTTCTAGCTTACGCTCTGACGGGTCTTTAAACGTCGTTGCAGCGGGGACTGGAATGGTTAACTTCTTTGAAAATTTTGAAACGGAGGAATCCACTGGTGTATTTTCCCATTTACTTGGTATAGACTCTGGGAACGGGTAGTTAGACAAAAACTGCCTAGGCATAAAAAACTGTTTCTCAAGATTTTTCCACGCTTCCGTTAACTGCTTATTAAGTGAATCTGAATAGGGAAAACACACAATTTAGAACCTGGGGTACCGCCCTGATGAGATTATCAATGGCCGGGCTATCAGTAACCTCACTATCTGTCTCCTGGCCCAATTCACCTTCCTCTTGTTCCTCCTGAGATATACTGTATGCACATGCCAAAGTTCAAATTTTTATTTATTACAAAAAAAAAAATCACTTGTATATACATTTTTCTCATTTCACTTCACCAACCTAGACTATTTTGTGCAGATCCATCACATAAAATTCAGATAAAAAATAAGAAGATTTAACTTACCGGTAAATCTATTTCTCGTAGTCCGTAGAGGATGCTGGGGACTCCGTAAGGACCAAGGGGATAGACGGGCTCCGCAGGAGACATGGGCACTTTAAGAAAGAATTTAGTTCCTGGTGTGCACTGGCTCCTCCCTCTATGCCCCTCCTCCAGACCTCAGTTAGAGAAACTGTGCCCAGAGGAGATGGACAGTACAAGGAAAGGATTTTGTTAAACCAAGGGCAAGATTCATACCAGCCACACCAATCACACCGTATAACTTGTGATAACTACCCAGTTAACAGTATGAAAACAACATATCATCAGTTCAAGACCGATGCAACTATAACATAACCCTTATTGAAGCAATAACTATATACAAGTATTGCAGAAGAAGGCCGCACTTGGGACGGGCGCCCAGCATCCTCTACGGACTACAAGAAATAGATTTACCGGTAAGTAAAATCTTATTTTCTCTAACGTCCTTGAGGATGCTGGGGACTCCGTAAGGACCATGGGGATTATACCAAAGCTCCCAAACGGGCGGGAGAGTGCGGATGACTCTGCAGCACCGATTGAGCAAACATGAGGTCCTCCTCAGCCAGGGTATCAAACTTGTAGAATTTTGCAAAAGTGTTTGAACCTGACAAAGTAGCAGCTCGACACAGCTGTAGTGCCGAGACCCCCCGGGCAGCCGCCCAAGAAGAGCCCACCTTCCTAGTGGAATGGGCCTTAACCGATTTTGGTAACGGCAAACTAGCCGTAGAATGCGCTTGCTGAATCGTGTTACAAATCCAGCGAGCAATAGTTTGCTTTGAAGCAGGGGCACCAATCTTGTTGGATGCATACAGGACAAACAGCGCTTCAGTTTTCCTGACTCTAGCCGTTCTGGCTACGTACATTTTCAAAGCCCTGACCACATCAAGTAACTCGGAATCCTCCAAGTCACGAGTAGCCACAGGCACCACAATAGGTTGGTTCATATGAAAAGATGAAACTACTTTTGGCAGAAATTGCGTACGGGTCCGCAATTCTGCTCTATCCAAATGGAAAACCAAATAGGGGCTTTTATGTGACAAAGCCGCTAATTCAGACACTCGCCTAGCCGAAGCCAAGGCTAATAACATGACCACCTTCCACGTGAGATATTTCAACTCCACCGTTTTAAGTGGTCCAAACCAGTGTGACTTTAGGAAACTTAACACCACGTTAAGATCCCAAGGTGCCACCGGAGGCACAAAAGGAGGCTGAATATGCAGCACTCCCTTTACAAAAGTCTGAACTTCTGGGAGAGAAGCCAATTCTTTTTGAAAGAAAATGGATAGGGCCAAAATCTGGACCTTAATGGAACCTAATTTAAGGCCCAAATTCAATCCAGTTTGTAGGAAGTGAAGGAAACGGCCCAGATGGAATTCTTCCGTAGGAGCATTCTTGGTTTCACACCAAGAAACATATTTTTGCCATATACTGTGATAATGTTTTGCTGTTACTTCCTTCCTAGCCTTTATCAGCGTAGGGATAACCTCAACCGGAATGCCTTTTTCTGCTAGGATCTGGCGTTCAACCGCCATGCCGTCAAACGCAGCCGCAGTAAGTCTTGGAACAGACATGGTCCCTGTTGCAACAGGTCCCGTCTTAGAGGAAGAGGCCACGGATCTTCTGTGAGCAGTTCCTGCAGATCTGGATACCAGGTCCGTCTTGGCCAATCTGGAACAATGAGGATTGTTCTCACTCCTTTTCTTCTTATTATCCTCAGCACCTTTGGTATGAGAGGAAGAGGAGGAAATACATAGACTGACCGGAACACCCACGGTGTCACTAGGGCATCTACCGCTACTGCCTGAGGGTCTCTTGACCTGGCGCAATACCTCTGTAGCTTTTTGTTGAGGCGGGACGCCATCATGTCTATCTGTGGCAGTTCCCACCGACTCACAATCTGTGCGAAGACTTCTGGATGAAGTCCCCACTCTCCCGGGTGTAGGTCGTGTCTGCTGAGGAAGTCTGCTTCCCAGTTGTCCACTCCCGGAATGAACACTGCTGACAGTGCGCTTACATGATTCTCCGCCCAGCGAAGAATTCTGGTGGCTTCCGCCATTGCCACTCTGCTCCTTGTGCCGCCTTGGCGGTTTACATGAGCCACTGCGGTGATGTTGTCTGACTGGATCAGAACTGGTTGGTCGCGAAGTAAGGTCTCCGCTTGACGTAGGGCGTTGTATATGGCCCTTAGCTCCAGGATGTTGATGTGAAGACAAGTCTCTTGACTTGACCAAAGACCCTGGAAATTTCTTCCATGTGTGACTACTCCCCAATCTCGGAGGCTTGCGTCCGTGGTCACCAGGATCCAGTCCTGAATGCCGAATCAGCGGCCCTCGAGAAGGTGAGCACTCTGCAGCCACCACAGTAGTGACACCCTGGCCCTGGAGGACAGGGTGATCAACCGATGCATCTGACGATGTGACCCGGACTACTTGTCCAGTAGGTCCCATTGGAAAGTCCTCGCATGGAACCAGCCGAAGGGAATGGCCTCGTATGACGCCACCATCTTTCCCAGGACTCGAGTGCAATGATGCACTGACACCTGTTTTGGTTTCAATAGGTTCTTGACCAGAGTCATGAGTTCCTGGGCCTTCTCTATCGGAAGAAAAACCCTTTTCCCTAACGTCCTTGAGGATGCTGGGACTCCGTAAGGACCCTCTTCTGGTCCGTGTCCAGAATCATGCCCAAGAAGGGTAGACGAGTCGTAGGAACCAACTGCGACTTTGGAATATTGAGAATCCAGCCGTGTTGCTCTAACACTTTCAGTGAAAGAGATACGCTGTTCAGCAACTGCTCTCTTGATCTCACTTTTATGAGGAGATCGTCCAAGTACGGGATAATTGTGACACCTTGCTTCCGCAGGAGCACCATCATTTCCGCCATTACCTTGGTGAAAATCCTCGGGGCCGTTGAGAGACCAAACGGTAACGTCTGAAATTGGTAATGACAATCCTGTACCGCAAATCTTAGGTACGCCTGATGAGGTGGATAAATGGGGACATGAAGGTACGCATCCTTTATGTCCAGTGACACCATAAAATCCCCCCCTTCCAGGCTTGCGATGACCGCTCTTAGCGATTCCATCTTGAACTTGAACCTTTTCAAGTATAGGTTCAGAGATTTTAAATTCAATATGGGTCTGACCGAACCGTCCGGTTTCGGGACTACAAACATGGTCGAATAATAACCCCTTCCCTGTTGAAGGAGGGGAACCTTGACCACCACCTGCTGAAGATACAATTTTTGTATTGCGTTTAACACTATTTCCCTCTCTTGGGGGGGAAAGATGGTAGGGCCGATTTAAAATACCGGCGAGGAGGCACATCTTCGAATTCCAGCTTGTAACCCTGAGACACAATTTCTATTGCCCAAGGATCCACCTGGGAGAGAACCCACATGTGGCTGAAATTCCGAAGACGTGCCCCCACCGGGCCCGACTCCGCCAGTGGAGCCCCAGCGTCATGCGGTGGATTTTGTAGAGGCCGGTGAGGACTTCTGTTCCTGGGAACTAGCTGTGTTGTGCAGCTTCTTTCCTCTGCCCCTACCTCTGGCAAGAAAGGACGCACCTCGGACTTTGTTTCTTTGTGAACGAAAGGACTGCAATTTGATAATGCGGTGCTCTCTTAAGCTGAGGGAACATAAGGCAAAAAATTTGACTTTCCAGCTGTAGCTGTGGAGACCAGGTCCGAGAGACCTTCCCCGAACAATTCCTCACCACTGTAAGGTAAAACCTCCATATGCCTTTTTGAGTCGGCATCACCTGTCCATTGCCGAGTCCACAGGACCCTTCTGGCAGAAATCGACATAGCGTTTATTCTAGAACCCAGTAGACTAATGTCTCTTTGAGCATCTCTCATATATAGGACAGCGTCTTTTATATGCCCCAGGGTCAATAATACAGTATCCTTATCTACGGTATCCAATTCCTCAGATAAGGTATCCGTCCATGCCCCTACAGCACTACACACCCAGGCCGACGCAATTGCCGGTCTTAGTAAGGTACCTGAATGTGTATAAATGGACTTCAGGGTAACCTCCTGTTTGCGGTCAGCAGAATCTTTGAGGGTAGCCGTATCCTGGGACGGCAGGGCTACCTTTTTGGATAAGCGTGTTAAAGCTTTGTCCACCCTAGGGGAGGATTCCCATCGTAGCCTATCCGTTGGCGGGAAAGGATTCGCCATAAGAATCCGTTTGGAAATCTGCATTTTCTTATCTGGAGATTCCCAAGCTTTTTCACATAACTCATTGAGTTCGTGTGAGGGAGGAAAAAGTTACCTCAGGCTTCTTTCCCTTATACATACAGTATACACCCTCGTGTCAGGGACAGGGGTTTCCTCTGTGATGTGCAAAACATCCTTTATTGCTATAATCATATATCGAAGGGATTTAGCCAATTTTGGCTGTAACTTTGCCTCATCGTAACCGACACTGGAGTCGGAATCCATGTCGGTATCAGTGTCAACAGTTTGGGATAGTGGGCGCTTATGAGACCCTGACGGTCCCTGCGACAGAGGGTCAGGCACAGGTTGAGACCCTGACTGTCCCAATGCATCAGCCTTGTCAAATCTTTTATGCAAGGAATTAACATTATCATTTAAAACCTTCCACATATCCATCCAATCAGGTGTCGGCGCCGTCGGCGGAGACACCACATTAATTTGCTCCCGCTCCTCTCCCACATAGCCTTCCTCATCAGACATGTCGACACAAGCGTACCGACACACCACACACACACAGGGAATGTCCTTTCTGAAGACAGTTCCCCCACAAGGCCCTTTGGAGAGACAGAGAGAGAGAATGCCAGCACACACCCCATCGCTATAATATCCCAGGAATAACACAGTAACTTAATGTTAACCCAGTAGCTGCTGTATGTATAGTTTTTGCGCCTAATTATGTGCCCCCCCTCTCTTTTCAACCCTCTTCTACCGTGTATCAGCAGGGGAGAGTCCGAGGAGCTTCCTCTCAGCGGTGCTGTGGAGAAAAAATGGAGCTGGTGAGTGCTGAGGGAAAAGCACCGCCCCCTCGACGGCGGTCTTCTGCCCCGCTTATACAGTAATTTTGGTGGGGGCTCATACATATATACAGTGCCCAGCTGTATATATGTGTACTTTTGCCAACATGAGGTCCCAAATGCTGCCCAGGGCGCCCCCACCCACCCCCATGCACCCTTACAGTGACCGGAGTATGTGAGGTGTGTGAAGCAATGGCGCACAGCTGCAGTGCTGTGCGTTACCTCTAGTGAAGATCATGAAGTCTTCTGCCGCCTGTGAAGTCTTCTTTTCTTCTCATACTCACCCGGCTTCTATCTTCCGGCTCTGCGAGGGGGACGGCGACGCGGCTCTGGGACGGACGGCGAAAGTGAGATCCTGCGTACCAATCCCTCTGGAGCTAATGGTGTCCAATAGCCTTAGAAGCAGGACCTAGCTTCAGAGAGTAGGGCTGCTTCTCTCCCCTCAGTCCCTCGATGCAGGGAGTCTGTTGCCAGCAGAGCTCCCTGAAAATAAAAAACCTAACCAAATACTTTCTATCAGTAAACTCAGGAGAGCTCACTGAAAAGCACCCAGCTCCTCTGGGCACAGTATCAAACTGAGGTCTGGAGGAGGGGCATAGAGGGAGGAGCCAGTGCACACCAGGAACTAAATTCTTTCTTCAAGTGCCCATGTCTCCTGCGGAGCCCGTCTATCCCCTTGGTCCTTACGGAGTCCCCAGCATCCTCTAGGACGTTAGAGAAAAATAAAATAAAATTACAGATTGTGATAAAATAGGTAAAAAGCCAAGGGGAGGGGGGCGGGGGTGTTAAGGGGTGAATACTTTAGCAAGGCACTGTAAGGTCTGGCATTGAATCATTAGAATGCAACACAGCTGAAACCGGTAAATTATGAGACAAACTATGACTACTTTTAGGAATTGAGCTAGACCTGGACTTTTGTAAACTCTGCCGTCCGTGACATATCCTGAGCCCACTCTGGTATTAACCTAGAATCAGACCTAGCTGCCTCAAGATTTCTTCGGACAGCGGCAAGCTCTGATTTTAATTCAGTCATCACACCTGCCATCATCGCCCAAGGAGGATCAGGGTAGAGGTTCATATTTGGACCGTTATTTGCAAGACGCACTGTGCAAGTGAAAGTTCCATCAGGTAACACACTCTCACAGACATCACAGAGAAGCTGCTTTTTTGATTCTGCATTAGCTTTGCTTTTCTTGCACAGAGACAGACAGGTACACAGTGAAACACAAGTCCCCACAACTCAGTAAAAAATGTAACCAAAGTGTGTAAAAGTCAGAAATGCCCAGCACCTGAAACACACTAAATCTGTTCAATATGTGCTTCACTGAAATGCCTACTAACACCCTTGCCCCCTCCAGTGGCTATGTGTTACAGGGCCGACACCAAATTTCCTGCAAGAAGAACCAGGAAGTTGTGTTAAAATGGCGTCCAGCCACGTGCTTCCATCTAAGTTCTCATATATACACATCAGATTCCTTATGTATAATATAGACACTGTTTACATGCATAATAGAAGCACTTTTGCTATATATTTATTCCACATATATTTTTGCTATATATACACACATTAGATCCCTTGTACTTAGGGATCTCACGTTACTGCCACTGCTGTCCCCCTTATGAGCCGCAGTGCTGCCCCTTGTAATCCCCATGGCTAGAATAACAGCGATCTCCCTTCTCAGCATCATCACGCACACATGCGGGGAGTGAAAGCGGGCCGCGGCAGCAGTGAGAGCTGTCCGCGGCCGGGGACTGTGCAGGGAGAGGAGCCAGCGTGCAGGGAGAGGCGAGCCAACAGCGGGTGGCGAATGCGGGTATTGGAAGCTAACCGCATGAGGGACCCGGGAAGCGGCGGGTGCCACACAACTATGTACATTACAGTGCACTATACAGGATACATGAAGTCCCCACATGGCGGGGCGGCAGCATGAGCTGTCCACCCCACTCGCCCCGCCATACAATGTGCAAAGGAGCGGTGGCAGTGTGAGCTACCTGACCGCTCATTACCTGGATACAGTGGGGGATATGACGGGGCTTCTCCTGCAAGCGCTGTCCAGCTCCTTGTTTGCAGCCCTAGGCTGAAATCAGCCAACGCTGAATCTGGTCTATGGCGGGGCTCCCCTCCTGAGCGCCGACAAGCCAATGCTGCCTCCACAATCCCAGACCCAAGCTTCTTAATAAGCTGGGAAGGATTGAGTGCAAAAAGAAAAATCTTTTTAAAAAAAATAGGAATTGAACACCTACTGGTAAATCCTTTTCTCTTAGTCCGTAGAGGATGCTGGGCTCACATCAAGAACCATGGGGTATAGACGGGATCCACAGGAGACATGGGCACTTTAGACTTTCAAAGGGGTGTGAACTGGCTCCGCCCTCTATGCCCCTCCTCCAGACTCCAGTTATAGGAACTGTGCCCAGGGAGACGGACACTTTGAGGAAAAGGATTTATAGCTAAACTGAGGTGAGATACATACCAGCTCACACCTCAAGAACGCCGTACAACATGGCATTTAACACAACGCAAGTCAACGGCATAAACAACATCAGCAACAGGCTGACCATAAACGTAACACAACCTGTGTGTAACCACAACTAATAACTGCAGATACAGTACGCACTGGGACGGGCGCCGAGCATCCTCTACGGACTAAGAGAAAATAGGATTTTGGTACTTACCAGGTAAATCCTTTTCTTTGAATCCATAGGGGGCACTGGAGTACTCTTGGGATATGGACGGCTTCCGTAGGAACAGCACTGAATATTTAAATTTAGAACATTCCACCCCTCCATATCCCCGAGTACCTCAGTGTTTTTTACTGAGCCGAACAGGAACTATAGAGAGGTTGACAATGGAGTATTACATATAACATAACGGACAATAATGAAGTTGACACATAACTTTACTGACAACTAAACAGTTGACACCCTAACCAGCACTTGATAATTTGAACCAGTCGGTGAGAGTGTGTTACCATAAGATCCTCAGAACTCACCACAACTAGGTAAAACTGCTCTGGGTGGGCGTCCAGTGCCCCCAATGGATTCAAAGAAAAGGATTTACCTGGTAAGTACCAAAATCCTATTTTCTTTTTCATCCACTAGGGGTCACTGGAGTACTCTTGGGACGTACCAAAGCTTCCCCCGTGGGCGGGAGAGCTGTTTGGCACCTGTAACACTAGGCGGCCAAAGCTAGATGCTGATGCCGCAAACGTATCAAACTTGTAAAACCGCACAAACGTGTGCACTGAAGACCATGTAGCCGCACGGCAAAGCTGCGTCGTAGAAGCTCCCCGACCAGCTGCCCATGAAGTTCCCACAGAACGTGTGGAATGAGCGGTTACTGATGTAGGCGGTTGTAACCTAGCATGAAGGTAAGCCTGACGTATGGTCAGTTTTATCCATCTGGATAAGGTTTGTTTAGACGCTGGCCAACCCATCTTGGCAGCATCATAGAGTACAAACAACGTATCCGTCTTACGAACTGAAGACGTTCGGGATACATAAACGCGTAATGCGCGTACCACATCCAGAGTTCCAGAATGTGCTGTCAACACAGGAACTACTATTGGTTGATTGATGTGAAAAGATGACACTACCTTTGGTAAGAAAGCGGGATTCGTCCGAAGTTCCGCTCTGTCATCATGAAACACCAAATACGGTGACTTGCATGACAAGGCACCCAAATCCGAAACACGCCTTGCCGAAGCTAAGGCTAGAAGAAAAATGGTTTTCCAAGTGAGAAACTTTATATCCACTTGCTGTAAGGGTTCAAAATATGAAGACTGTAAGAACTGTAAAACCAGATTCAAGTCCCATGGCGCTGTAGGTGGAATGAATGGAGGCTGTACTCTGAGGACACCTTGGAGAAAAGTGCGTATAGACGGCAATAGAGCCAATCGTCTTTGAAAGTAAATTGACAAAGCAGATACCTGCACCTTTAGTGTAGATAAACGCAGTCCTCCATCTAACCCTGTTTGTAGAAATAACAAAAGGCGGGATAACTTGAAAGATGATGTCGGAAACTTCCGAGCTTCACACCAACCTATATAGGCACGTCATATTCTGTAATAATGAGCTGCCGTAACCGGCTTCCTAGCTCGTAACATGGTTGGTATAACCGAATCTGGAATGCCCTCTCTTCTTAAGAGGGCGGTCTCAACTGCCACCCCGTCAAACGCAGCCGCGCTAAATCGGGGTAAAGGAACGGACCCTGTTGTAACAGGTCTGGACGTAGTGGGAGCGGCCAAGGATCGTCTGCGAGTAGTCCTTGGAGATCCGAGAACCAAGCTCTCCGAGGCCAATGAGGCGCCACTAGTATGACTGTGACAGACTCTCTTTTGATCCGTTTTAGCACCAGAGGGAGCAACGGAAACGGTGGTAACAGATACACAAGACTGTACGGCCACACGACAGTGAGAGCATCCACCGCCACTGCCTTTGGATCTCTTGTTCTGGACACATACTGGAACGTTTGGTGATTGTGTCGAGACGCCATCAGGTCCACCTGAGGATAACCCCATCGCTGAACCAACATGTGAAATACTTCTGGATTTAATGCCCATTCGCCTGGATGAAAATCCCGACGACTGAGATAATCCGCTTCCCAGTTGTCCACTCCCGGAATGAACACGGCCGACAATATCACCTGGTGGCATTCCGCCCAATTGAGGATTCGAGCGACTTCCCGCATTGCCATGCGGCTTCTCGTTCCTCCTTGTTTGTTGATGTATGCGACCGCCGTCGCATTGTCTGACTGCACTTGGACAGGCTGAGAGCGAAGCATGTGCACTGCTTGTCGTAGCGCATTGTAAATTGCGCGGAGTTCCAGGACATTTATAGACAGCAATTTTTCGTGATCCGCCCAGAGACCCTGGAGCTGACAATTTTGAATTACCGCTCCCCAACCTCTGAGACTGGCGTCCGTAGTTAGAATTATCCAATTCCAGCCTCCGAACCGTCTTCCTGCGGTTAAATTGTGTTCTTTGAGCCACCAGAGCAGAGATACTCTTGCCCTTGGCGACAACCTCACCCTGTGGTGAATCTGCAGATGCGAGCCCGACCACTGGGCGAGCACATTCAGTTGAAATGGACGCGAGTGAAATCTTCCGAACTGAAGCGCTTCGAAAGTTGCCACCATTGTGCCTAAGAGGCGAATGCACAAGTGTACAGACACGGTGCGTGGCTTGAGCACTAATTGTACTAGATGGCGTAGAATTTGTACTTTCTGCTGTGGTAGGTAAATTCTTTGATTGACCGTATCGAGAATCATACCTAGGAATTGAAGGCGTTGAGACGGAATTAGATGTGATTTCTTGAAGTTGACAATCCAACCGTGGTGAACCAGTACATCGTACGTTAGCAGCGCATGTTGGAGAAGCATCTGTTGAGACGGAGCTTTGATGAGCAGATCGTCTAAATACGGAACTATTGTCACTCCCAGGGATCTGAGATGAGCTATCATCACAGACATCACTTTGGTGAATACCCGAGGCGCTGATGACAGGCCAAACGGTAGAGCCTGAAACTGGTAATGGTTCTGGCGTATTGCAAACCGTAAGAATTTCTGATGAGGCTGCCAAATTGGAATGTGTAAGTACGCATCCTTGAGATCTAGCGCAATCATAAATTCCTTTGGCTCTAAACCCGCAATCACCGAACGCAGAGACTCCATTTTGAATCTGTAGTAAGTTACGTACTGATTGAGACCCTTTAAGTTCAATATTGGTCTGACCGAGCCATCCGGCTTCGGTACCACAAACAGACTTGAATAATAACCCTGACCCTGTTGATGTACAGGGACCGGAATCAAAACTGCCGAATCCAGTAGGGACTGAATGGCAATTTGCAGAACCGTCCTCTTGTCGTCCGACAGAGGCAATCCTGTCTTGAAAAACCGCAGAGGCGGAAGACAGTCGAACTCTATTTTGTAACCTTTTAACACTAAATTGCGGATCCACCCATCCGCGGATGTGTGGAACCACGCCAAATGGAACGTCTGAAGGCGTGCTCCCACAATCTGAGAACCGAGATGGGCTGGTAGCCCGTCATGCCACTGGTTTGTCGGTAACCTTAGCGTCCTGGCGGCTTGTGTTGGTTTGTTGGAAACCACGTCCACGACCACGTCTAGCAGGCGTGGCTGTTCCTCTGCCACGTCCTCGAAAGGACTGAGGTCTAAAGGATTTGAACGAAGGTCCAGCGTACCTCCTTCTTGATACCGGTGGAGGCAATGGTAAGAAAACAGACTTACCTCCCGTAGCCTCAGCAATCCATGCGTCCAATTCAGGACCAAACAACTTCTTGCCCTCGTAAGGCAACGCTTCTATACCTCGTTTGACCTCTGCCTCCGCATGATAAGCACGCAGCCAGAGTGCTCTTCGTGCCGTAACTAGCGACGATGAAATACGAGAAGTGAGCTGACAGACGTCAGTAGACGCTGTACAGAGATACTCTACAGCCTCACTCATTTGATTTACAAGAAGTATCAGGTTTTCGTCATGTAAACCAGATTTGAGTTCTGTAAGCCATATTATGAGCGCCTTAGTGACCCAAATGCCAACCAATCCAGGTCTCAGCATCACACCTGCTGCTACATACATGGACTTTAGCATAGTTTCTATCTTGCGATCTGAAGGGTCTTTAAGCGTAGTAGCTGCTGGCACTGGTATGGTTAATTTCTTGGTAAGCTTCGACACTGAAGAATCAACTATTGGTGGATTCTCCCATGTACACGTTACCGAGTCTGGAAATGGGTAACTAGACTTAAATCTGCGAGGTATAGAAAACCGTTTATCTGGATTCTGTCGTGTTTCTACTAACATCTGATTAAGAGATTCCGACACCGGAAAACTTATTGGAGTTTTTTTTTTCGTTTAGTAAATACGACCTGATCACTTGTGAGAGGCTCCTCAGTTTCAGTAAACTTCAGAGACTGACGTACCGCTCTGATGAGATCATCAATGCCGGAACTGTTAAAATCCTCACCATCTGACTCCACTTCGCCCTCCTCACCCTCATCTTGTTCCGTGAGGTCTGGCATGGAATCGTCAGAATGCAACATAGCAGAAACTGGAAAATCATAAGACATATGAAATTTATCCCGTTTACCCAAAATGGATTTGGACCTTACGCAAGGCTGAGACGCCTCCGGCAGTTCTGGCGGTCTCACCCTAGACTCAGATCTTGCCGTTTCCCGCTCCTGTCGAGCGGCGGTCAATTCTGATTGTAACCTATCCAGTACATTTACTAACATTCCCCACGGAGGGTTCGGTGAGGAAATTGGTTGTAAAACTGGAGCAGAAATGGTATTCTGAACCGAATCCACAAAACATACTGTACATGTGGTAGATCCACCCGGTAACACACTGCTACAGACTTTGCAATTATGCTTTTTAGTTTTTGCTGGTGCCTTACTCATTATGGCGACAGACAATACAATACACAAAAAACAGACACTTGCACGACTCAGTAAAATAGTAGTAAGGTGTCTCTGTATATATATATATCTGGCCAAGTGCAGTACACGTGGCCAGTACTATGAAATGTGATCCCAAATTCCCACTAACACCCCTGCGCCTCCGGTGGAGTAGAGATGTAGTACTGGAACGTTCTGGAATCACAGCAGGAAGACACAGGAAGCATGGTTAAAATGGCCCCCATGCCATGCTTACACATATAATCACAGTGCTGGTTACAAACTTTGAACTGATTATAACCCTGTATGAAATTCTGTAAATACCCCTGCAGCCTAGCATCTGCTGTTGCTGGAGTATTTTCTTATGCCGCTGTATTGCCCCCTTATTCCTCCGTTTATTGCCCCCCCTCCGTGAGGTAATGCCTGCATGCTCTTTCAGATGCAGAGCAGCGGGCAGAGCAGCGTGTGGGGCCGCCAGCGGGTATCGTGCGCCAAGACAGAGAGCGGATCCCTGTGCTGTGAGCCGCGGGAGCCGGGTGAGCAGCGGAAAAACAGCGGTGGGGGCCGGAGCAGTGCGAGCGGCCAGAGCAGCAGCGGCGGCCGGCGCAGTGAGCGGCCAGAGCAGCAGCGGCGGCCAGAGCAGTGAGCGGGAGAGCAGCGGCGGCCGGAGCCGTGTGAGTGGGGCGAGTAGCGGCGGCGGCCGGAGGCAGTCTGCAGAGTCCCCAGGAACAATGTCCCCACACCTCGGGGCGGCAGCGGGAGCTGACCGCCCCGCTCACATACCTTCAATCCTGCAGCTTGTGAGGAGGCTCCGACGGGGCTTCTGTACAAGCGCCGGCCAGCCTGAGCAGGAAGATTTGTGTGTGGCTGTGAGGGAGCTCTTTCAGAGAGGCCCGACACGCCCCTGCTGCTATCAGCAGCTTGCACTATCCCTGACCCTGCCTTTTGGAAGGGGGAAAGGGATGTGTATAAAAAATAAAAATATAAAAATAAAAATATTCAAAGTAATTGTGGACCCAGCCACAAACGAACTGTTGCTATCGAGCACAGAAAAAACACTGAGGTACTCGGGGATATGGAGGGGTGGAGTGTTCTAAATTTAAATATTCAGTGCTGTTCCTACGGAAGCCGTCCATATCTCAAGAGTACTCCAGTGACCCCTAGTGGATGAAAAAGAAAAGGATTTACTGGTAGGTATTAAAATCCTATTTTCTCATACGTTCTAGAGGATGCTGGGGTGACATCAAGAACCATGGGGTTTATACCAAAGCTCTAGAAAGGGCGGGAGAGTGCGCATGACTCTGCAGCACCGATTGACCAAACATGAGGTCCTCATTAGCCAGGGTATCAAACTTGTAGAACTTCGCAAAAGTGAAGTAGCTGCTCGGCAAAGTTGTAATGCCGAAGCCGCCCAGGACGAGCCCACTTCCTGGTAGAATGGGCCTTAACCGATTTTGGTAACGGCAATCCAGCCGTAGAATGAGCCTGCTGAATCGTATGACAGATCCAGCGCGCAATAGTCTGCTTGGAAGCAGGAGCCCCAATTTTATTGTGAGCATACAAGACAAACAGAGCCTCTGTTTTCCTAAGGTGAGCCGTTCTGGCGACATAAATTTTCAAAGCTCTTACTACATGGAGAAGCTTTGTTTCCAGCAAGGCGTCAGTAGCCACTGGCACCACAATAGGTTGGTTCAAATGGAACGATGACACCACTTTCGGCAGAAACTGTTGACTAGTCCTTAACTCTGCTCTATCTTCATGGAAGATCAAATAAGGGCTCTTGTGAGACAAGGCCGCCAATTCAGACAACCGCCCTGCGGAAGCCAAGGCCAACACCATGACCACTTTCCAAGTAAGGAATTTCAACTCTACCTCCTGTAAAGGTTCAAACCAATGAGATTGAAGGAACTGCAACACCACGTTAAGATCCCATGATGCCACAGGGGGCACAAAAGGAGGTTGGATGTGCAATACGCCTTTCACAAAGGTCTGAACTTCTGGAAGTGAGGCCAATTGTTTTTGGAAGAAAACGGATAAAGCCGAAATTTGAACTTTTATTGAGGCCAACTTTAGGCCCGCATCCACACCGGCTTGTAGAAAATGGAGAAAACGTCCTAACAAATTCTTCCGTAGGAGCTTTCTTGGATTCACACCAAGACACGTATTTTCTCCAAATACGGTGGTCATGTTTAGACGTTACTCCTTTCCTGGCCTGAATAAGAGTAGGGATAACTTCCTTGGGAATACCCTTTCGGGCTAGCATCCGGCGTTCAACCTCCAAGCCGTCAAACAAAGTCGCGGTAAGTCTTGGAACATGCACGGCCCCTGCTGTAACAGATCCTCCCTCAGAGGAAGAGGCCAGGGATCTCCTATGAGTATTTCCTGAAGATCTGGATACCAAGCCCTCTTTGGCCAATCTGGAACAACGAGGATCGCTCGAACCTTTGTTCTTCTTATGATCTTTATCACTTTTGGAATGAGTGGAAGCGGAGGAAACACGTACACCAACCGAAACACCCATGGTGTCACTAGGGCGTCCACTGCTATTGCTTGAGGGTCTCTCGACCTGGAACAATATCTCTGAAGTTTCTTGTTGAGGCGAGACGCCATCATGTCTATTTGAGGAATTCCCCAAAGACTTGTCACTTCTGCAAAGACCTCTTGATGAAGAACCCACTCTCCTGGATGGAGATCGTGTCTGCTGAGGAAGTCTGCTTCCCAGTTGTCCACTCCTGGAATGAAGATCGCTGACAGAGCGCTTGCATGCCTTTCCACCCTACGGAGCACCTTTGTGGCCTCTGCCATTGCCGCTCTGCTCTTCGTTCCGCCCTGGCGGTTTACGTATGCTACTGCTGTTATGTTGTCTGACTGAATTAAGAAGGGCTGATTGCGAAGAACATGTTCCGCTTGCAGAAGGCCGTTGTGAATGGCCCGTAACTCCAGCACGCTTATGTGTAGACACATTTTCTGGCTTGACCATTTTCCCTGGAAGCTTTCCCCCTGCGTGACTGCTCACCAGCGTCAGAGACTCGCATCCGTGGTCACTACGATCCAGTCCTGGACCCCGAACCTGCGTCCCTCTAGGAGGTGAGAGCTGTGTAGCCACCACAGGAGTGAGATTCTGGTCTTGGAGTACAGGGTTATCCTTCGGTGCATGTGCAAATGGAACCCGGACCACTTGTCCAATAGGTCCCACTGAAACACTCTGGCATGGAATCTGCCAAACTGAATGGCTTCGTAGGCCGCTACCATCTTCCCCAGCAACCAAGTGCATTGATGGATCGATACACTTGCTGGTTTCAGAATTTGTTTGACCAGGTTCTGAATTTCTAGAGCCTTTTCCACTAGAAGAAAAAACTCTGTAATTCTGTGTCCAGAATCATTCCCAAAAACGACAGCCGTCTTGTCGGAACCAACTGCGATTTTGGCAATTTTAGGAGCCAACCATGTTGCTGCAGAATTGTTAGGGAGAGCGTAATGTTCTGCAGTAATTGGTCCCTGGATCTCACCTTTATCAGGAGATCGTCCAAGTACGAGATAATTGTGACTCCTTGTTTGCGCCGGAGAACCATCATTTCGGCCATTACTTTGGTGAAAACCCTCGGAGCCGTGGACAGGCCAAACGGCAACGTCTGAAATTGGTAATTACAATCCTGAACTGCAAACCTCAGGTAAGCCTGATGTGGGGGATAAATGGGAACATGTAAGTAGGCATCCTTTGTGTCTACCGATACCATAAAATCCCCCTCCTCCAGACTGGATATCACAGCCTGGAGAGATTCCATATTGAATTTGAATTTCTATAGATAGAAATTGAGGGATTTGAGGTTCAGGATTGGTCTGACACAAACAGGCTCGAATAAAAGCCTTCTCCCTGTTGCAACGGGGGAACCCTGACAATGACTTGATTGTGACACAATTTTTGTATTGCGGCGCATACCACTTCCCTGTCTGGAAGAGAAGCTGGTAAGGCTGATTTGAAAAATCGGTGAGGGGGGGCGTCATGAAACTCCAGTTTGTACCCTTGGTACACTATTTCTAAAACCCATGGGTCTAGGCCCGAACGAGCCCAGAACTGACTGAAGAGCCTGAGACGTGCCCCCACCGGTGCGGACTCCCGCAGAGGAGCCCCAGCGTCATGCGGTGGACTTGGCCGAAGCCGGGGAGGACTTCTGCTCCTGGGAACCGGCCACGGCCGGTGATCGCTTACCCTTTCCTCTAGTAGCAAGGAAGGAAGACCCGAGGCCTTTTCTGTATTTATAGGGCCGAAAAGACTGCATCTGATACTGGTGTGCTTTCTTTTGTGGTGCAGGCACATAAGGTAAAAATTATGACTTACCCGCGGTAGCCGTAGATACCAACTCAGTGAGGCCGTCACCAAACAACACACCACCTTTATACGGTAGAGACTCCATAGCTTTTATGGAGTCAGCATCAGCATTCCATTGATGAATCCATAATGCTCTCCTAGCTGAGACTGCCATGGCATTGGCCCATGAACCCAAGAGGCCAATATCTCTCGCAGCTTCCTTTAGGTAGACTGCAGCGTCCCTGATATGACCTAGCGTCAGGAGAATGTTATCCCTATCGAGGGTATCCAATTCAGATGACAGGTTATCTGCCCATTTTTCGATAGCACTACTCACCCACACAGATGCAATGGCTGGTCTGAGTAGTGTACCCGTGGAGATATAAATGGATTTCAATGTATTTTCCTGCCTACTATCCGCAGGATCCTTTAGGGCTGCCGTGTCAGGGGACGTTAGAGCCACTTTTTTGGACAGCCGTGATAAAGCTTTGTCCACAATGGGGGGTGACTCCCATTTATCCCTATCCCCAGAGGGAAACGGATACGCCATTATAATCCTTTTGGGAATCTGAAACTTTTTGCCAGGATTTTCCCAAACCTTTTCACAATGCGCGTTCAGTTCATGAGAGGGAGAAAAAGTCCCAGACCTGCAGCGCTTTTATAAACTAGTATAATGCACCAAAATCGCTGCGTCCCCCACCCCACCGGTTTTCCACCCTGTTACTTGTTACAGCATTGTGAGAAAGGATCCAGCGTCTCTGCAGCCATGTGAAGAGAAATGGCGCGCTTCAGACCCGCTCATTTTTAAACTTTTTGACACTGGCGGGAGTCCGGACAGTACCCAGGCACCTTGTCCGCTGTTGCCAGATAGATAAATGAGGCTTATATGCTGCTCAGGGCGTCGGCGCGCCCCCCCCCCCCCCCCCCCCCCTCCACCCTGCCGTGCTGTTGTGTGTGGGAGCATGGCGCGCAGCGAGGCCGCTGTGCGGTACCTCAAAGCCGTCACTGAAGTCTTCTGATCTTCTTCTACTCACCTGTCTTCTGACTTCTGGCTCTGCAAGGGAGGTGACGGCGGGCTCCGGGAATGAACCCCTAGGCGTACCTAGTGTTCCAAACCCTCAGGAGCTAATGGTGTCCTGTAGCCAAAGAAGCAGATCCTTTAAACTCACAGAAGTAGGTCTGACTTCTCTCCCCTAAGTCCCACGAAGCAGGGAGACTGTTGCCAGCAGTGCTCCCTGAAAATAAAAAACCTAACTTAAAGTCTTTTCAGAGCTCCTCAGTAGAGCTCCTCAGTGTGCATCCAGTCGGCCTGGGCACAGATTCTAAACTGGAGTCTGGAGGAGGGGCATAGAGGGAGGAGCCAGATGACACCCCTTTGAAATTCTTAAAGTGCCCATGTCTTCTGTGGATCCCGTCTATACCACATGGTTCTTGATGTGAGCCCAGCATCCTCTAGGACGTAGTAGAAATAAAAGTAAGGTGTGGAGAATCTCCAACGTGTGCCTTCCCGGCGAGGCACAAAAAAACACTGAGGTATCTTGGGAGTATGGAGGGGGTGGAGGGTTACTAATTTAAATATTTAAATGTGCCTATCCCTCCTAATGCCCCGTCCATATCCCAAGAGTACTCCAGTGACCCCTAGTGGATGAAAAAGAGAATGCCTCAGTCAGCTATTACTAACACACAGCAGTAAATGTATAGGATAGCCACTGCACAGAAAGTCAGTTCTGGTACAAGTAAATAAAAATACATTATACATTTTTACTGCTATTAGCAATAAATTGCCAAAAGACCTTGTTCCTTTGGTCACTATGAAAAAACCAGAATCCATGCTGAATAGCCAATATAAAAAAAAAAAGCAGTTAAAACTTTGGGGAGGATTCAATTGAAAGCGATGTTGTTCAGCTCAGGGATGATTGCCCGGAGCTATTCAACTCCTATGCATCTAGTCTGGCACTTAAGTTTGAAGATGCACTTTACTGCAACTAATGCCTAGTGCTTAGTCGCAGTAACGGCATTTACTGACTTTAGAGCGATGCTGTTAGCGCACGTGGAAAGCCTGAAATTAGCATTGCTACACTAGTTAAGTTAAATTTCTGCTTGCACCTCAAGTAGGCTAGTAGAAATTCTCTAGTCATGTGTTTACAGTGCAGCCAATTGAATAGCTCCAGGTACTCATTCCTGGATGTAAACAAAGTCACGTTCAACTAAATTCCCCCCTTTGTGCCATATTTTGCATAATGCCCAAACTTAGTGATCGAGATGAGCAAAAAAATGTGTGGGTCCCAGGGACCCATTACGTAAAAAAAAACTGGATTCCACTCCAGAGTTTCTGGGTCACAACACAGATTATGGGGGAAGAGGTAGGGAAAAGCTGATTAGAGCTGGAGGTAGAGGCAGGGAGAAGTTAGGGTAGAGCTGGGGGTAAGGGCAGGCAGTGTTGGAGGGTAGAGAGGAGGTAAGTACAGACAGCAGTTGGGATAGTGTTAAGGGGCAAGCACGGGGCTAAGGGCAGGCAGTGCTGGGGCTAGTTAGGGGCTAAGGGTAGATAGCAGCTGGGGTAGTGCTGGGGGGGGCAAGGAGGGGGTTAGGGGCAGACAGTACTCGAGGTGTGGAAAGGCAGTGATCGCAAAAACGTGCTATAGCACGTATTTTACCCAATCTTGAGGATCAGGAACTAAATTTTTTAAAAAGGGTGGGTCCCTGGGGACGCGCTCCACTGGGATTTGCTCTAAGTTTAAAGAATGATGTCTCCCTTGCCCAGCTGCAGAGACGACTATAAAAGTGAAGGCGGAGCCAATCAGGCAATGGAGACATTATTCATTAAACCTGTAGGCAGGCATGGCAGCTGGCTGAGGAGGAAGTAGTGACCCCTCCCTCCCCTACCTCTAGTGACAGTGTAGATTGCGGAGCCGGTGTGTGTGGCCTACTGTCCTACCATATGCTGGGACCTCAAATCTGCAGCGGACCTGGCGGTGTCTATTTCGCTGCCGTGAGCTGAAGACCGGAGACTTCCTGCATCTGCCGCACGCTGCCTCGTGCATCTGCTGGGGTACCTGGCCTTGCTATCATCAGAGTACTGTCGACTGGACTCCCATGCGAGTGATATACTGCTATGATGGCCGGGAGAGCAGACGTCCTGACTGCTCCTGCTGGGCTCCGGTGATGAGGTACGGCTGCATCCCGCTGTAACTCCCCTGCCTAGCCTGCCTGTGCTCTATTCACGCTTTCTAGGATCTGCTACAGACACTACAGCCGAGGTGGTGGTGAGTCCCGGGGGACAGATAGTGTGGACACGCAGGTGCTCCTGGTAAATACACGCCGTTACACACACCCTTCCCTCCCAATCTTATGCTCTGTACAGTGTATCCCTTTGTACATAGTGCACAGTACAATATTTTCTGTTGACTAAACTATACATGCACTATGATCTATGTACTGCCCTCTCTCTCAGACAGGTTTATTAATTTAAACCTTTAGCCAGTCCTAGTGGAGAGCATTCCCGGGGACCCACCCTTTTTTAAAAAGTACATATGCCGCCAGCAGGGAACAACGCTCAGGGGTTAAAGTGTTTCGCCTCCATCTGCCCGCCCACCCACTAGTTCCTATCGCGGCAAGCAGCAGCTGCAGCCTACAGTGACATTGGAGAGCTGCTGGAAACCCTATTATCGTGGCCTCAGCGCCGCCCCACGGTTCTCCACAGACCGTGCTGCTGTGCCTCCGGAGGAGGGGAGCTGGGAGGAGAGAGCCACCTGAGCGCACTGCCCCCTGGATCAGTGATCCAGACAGGCCAATGCCTCACCTCAAGAAGACACCCAACAGAGATCAGGACTGCCTCCTCCTTCACACCCCGAGTACTGTCTGCCCTTAACCACCTCCTTGCCCCCCAGCTGCTATCTACCCTTAGCCCCTAACTACCCTCAGCACTGCCTGCCTTAGCCCCTTACTTGCCCCTCAACACTATCCCAACTGCTGTCTGTACTTACGCCCTCTCTACCTCCAACACTGCCTGCTCTTACCCTCTCTACTCACAGCTCCACCCTCACTTCTCCCTGCCTCTACCTCCAGCTCTAATCAGCTTTTCCCTACCTCTTCCCCCATGGGGGTATATTCAATTGAGGTCGAATCCATTTCGACATGCATTTGTCAGAATAGATCCGACAAGGGCTATTCAATGCCCAACTCAATTCTAAAGTTAAATTGAAATGAGGGACCGGAGAGGGGGGAGAGCCGCAGGCAGACGGGGGACAGCAGCGCTGCAGGAGGATGTGGCACAGCTTTCAGACCTCACGGCAGCATCCACTCTGCTCCAGCAAGCGGGACCTCACTTGCTGGAGCCGGGTGGACACAGCGGTTAGCGGCGGCTATGACATATCCTCCTGCAGAGCTGTGCTGTAGCGCTGCTGTCCCCCATCTGCCCGCGGCTCTACCCCCTTCTCCTCCCCTCAGTTCGACTTTTTTATAAGTCGTACTGAGATGGTCGGAAACGGGGCCAAAACCTGTCGAATTTGGCCCCGTTTCCATCAGAAGCACGTGAATCGGCAGCTATACCGCCAATTCATGTACTATTCGACAAGACGAATTCCCCGACTTGTTGAATAAAAATGCTGTGGACTGAAATAGTTCGGAACCCCTTCAGACCTAAAAAAGTAGAAAAAACTGCCGTCTTTTCGACAAGACAGCATTTTCGACCTTAACTGAATATACCCCATAATCTGTGTTGTGACCCAGAAACTGTGGAGTGGGAACCCAATTTTTTTACGTAATGGGTCCCTGGGACCCACACTTTTTTTCGCTCGTTGTGATCACTGTATATATTCTAATTGCAACAATGTTGTTATTATTTGAGCTTCTTCCTTAAGTAATTTGTGTAATTTGGGAGATCATTGCTGTATCTTTGCCACCAATATTACCGCATATCCCAGTGGTTCCCAAACTGAGTCACGGCGCCCTTCATGGTTTCTTATTGGTAAATTTAGAAAGAAATATTAAATTAAGTAAATTGTGTTTGAATGTCATCCTTAGGTTCAGTTGTGTGGTGAGGGACTGGATTAATTTCTGTTTGTCCACATATTTTATGATTGCAAGCACCAAGCCCTGGTTTTGCCTATTACATTGACAATAAATAATTTGAATTAGTCCTGGACCACCAATTCGAGGCATCCGTGCAAGTGCGCTGAGACGCCCCAGTGTGCTACGGCACACCGTTTGAGAACCACTGGCAAATCCAATGTACAATTTATATTTTTTGTATTTTATATTCTATTGTACTTCAATAAAATAAAAAAGTTTGGAAAAACACATTTTAGAAAATTGATACAATTTATAAAGTATGGTTTAGGAATTTATTTATTTTTACAATTTTTGCAGGTAAAGAAATAGTTTTTAATCATGTTTGTAAAACACAGCAATATGATAAGAGATCAGATAAAGAAACCATGTATATTTTACGGGGGAAAAAAAAGAAACGTAGCAGAAAATCTACATACCTCCAAGTTATTCCAAATGTTGGCCTAGGGGATGGGTATGGCCAAATATCATGAGCGGGCTTTGCATTATAATTGAAAGCAGGCACCTCTCGTATTCCACCTTTTCTTGAGAGTTTTTTGAGATCATCATTTGGAAGGACAAATATGCTCTTTTTATTGCTCTTAGTGACAAATTTCCTGTACGAAGGGAGAGCTGTTCCAGACCTTGACTTCTTTGATTTTGTGAACTTCATCAACCGCACTCTGTCTTTGGTGGAATACTCTTTGCTCACAGTCATTACAGATGAAATTGTCCCAGAAGGGGTGGTCAACGAGTCCGTCACAGTTGTGGTCACCATGGTTTTACACTGCTCTTTTATGGACACGACACCATCGTTGTTTGGACATGGCAATATGACTTTAGTCACGGTAGTTCTAGTTCTAGTTGTGACTTCTGTAACAACAGTTTGGATTTTGCTGTTCCCGTTCAGTCTGTCCATAGACAAACCATTTTGTTCAGTGGAATCGTTACTTAGACTGGATTCCTCGCCAGAGTTCACAGGAGATAAATCTTTACGAATTGCTTCAGTATCCATTACATCCTCTCCACAAATGGAATTATTACTCTTGAGTAAGGACTGAGTGACTGTCTCACTAGATTTATTACCATCAGATGAACAAGGCTCATTCACACATTTTTGGGAATTTGTCAAGTTTTCCATTTCCTTCGTTGTCTCAGAATATGTTGACTGACTTGCTGATAATGATGTAGAGATGGAATTTTTTTCATCTATATCCTCCATATTGATGTCTCCATTCATAAAGGGTTTCACTGTAGCCTCTCTTAGTTTATCTCCATTTTCAGAGACAATCTTTGCGATGTTGTTTACCTTCGGATCAATTTCTTGGACAGTTCGATTTTCACACAAGTCATGGGGTAAACAATGGCATTTTTTACAAAAACTATCTTTTCCATTGAGCTGAGGTGTAATGTCAACTCCTGGTGCTTCAGAGTGAATATCTTTATTGCATTTCTTGTTGTGGCACTCCGTACATTTAATTACAACTCTAGTCCTTTCATCCTGTCCTTGGTCTCCATTAGAAACTTTATTTGTACAGTCCATTTGGACATCACATAAGCTACTTTGAATGATTTCTTCAGGGATTCTGCTATTTTCTGCTTCAGGTTCAGATTTCAACAATACTTTATTTTTGCTGCCTTGGTTGCTGTTAATCTCTGATCCATAAACGATGGAATTTTTACTTTCTTCAGAGAGCTCAGACTTGGTGTCCATTGATTTTGTATTTAGACTATCTTTATCCTGATTGACCTCAAGTGAATCATGTAAACTGTTTTTAAGATCACCCTGGTATTTTGCATGGTCAATACACAGCATGGCCGCAGGGTGTTCTGTCTGGATTTTAGAATAACTATTTTTAAGAATTTTTTCTTCATTGTTGTGGCGTTCCTCTTTGGATTCTAGAGTCTTGGTGGGAACTTCATTGCTCACAGAAGAAATGCTCTGATCTTTATCTTGTTTTTCACATTCTGACATAATGCATTTATTTTGTACACCCTCAGTGTCACCTCTCAGTGGATCGAGACACTGTTCAGAACTAGAGTTTGTGGACTTGTCAATGCCCTGGGATTGCAAGTCCGGAATTTTCTCTGTACAAAGGACTGCAGGTTGTGCAATGCCAGCATCAGCTCTGCCCATAATTGGATTCCCTTCTAAAGGATCGTTGGCAGTGTCTAACTCGTTATCAGTCTTCAGCTTGCACCCAGTGCCTTCTGGTAAAAAAAAATTCTGTTCTGGGGCAACAGCCCCAATACGTTTTGCAGCACTACCCAATTTTAGTGTCTCCAGTCTTTGTTTTTCTTCAAGTGTAAACTGCTTGACCCTTCGCTCTAACAACCCATCCAACCGAGACGTTTTAACAATTTTCTTATACCAAGTCCTCATTTGAAAACCAAGGCCCACATTGATTAAGTCTGCATCAGGAAAAGTTTGCTTCTCTTTTGCACAAATTGAATCCGTTTCCATTGGCTCCTCCTTCATTGGTTCAGACTTTTCATGCTCTGGAAGCACAAAATAATCGTTATTGTAGACTTACCGTTGATAACCCTATTTCTCCACAGGATCCACAGGATAACATTGGGATTTGAGTTAGCTACAGCGGACTGGCACCAATCGATCAAAGCTTTCGGCCTCCCAGAATGCAACAAGCCCGTCCCTTTATCCCCACCTCCCGTCTCAGGCTATTCAGTTGTTTTCCAAAGCTCAAGGCAGGAGCATCATAGAGAGCCCTAATCAGGCGAGAAGAACACACATGCACACCCTTCCGTACAAGAAGTAAGAGGTTATTAGGTGAAAGGATCCTCAAATCAGGTGCGTCAGGGTGGGATCCCTGGAGATCCTATGGACTTAGGAGAAATAGTTATCCACAGGATAACATTGAGATGTCCCAAAGCAATTTAGCAGTGGGGATGATCCTGACTGGACAGGAGAATCCTTCACCCGAATTCAGCGTCCTGAGAGGCAAAGGTATCAAAGGCATAATGTCTAATAAATGTGTTACTGGAAGACCATGTGGCTGCCTTACATATCTGTTCTGCTGAAGCACCATGTTGTGCTGCCCATGACAGACCTACCTTACGAGTAGAGTGAGCAGAGACATTAGCCGGAACAGGGAGTTCAGCTTGAGAATATCTGTCTGCTTGTAAGCTGACCATCCTCTCTTGTGAAAGCCATAGAGAACGAAGAAAGGGTCTGTTTTTCTGATGGCAGTGGTACGATCCATGTAGATCCTTAAAGCATGGACTACATACAATGATGCATCTCCCGCAGAAAGGTCTGGGCCCCGGAAGGCCGGGACTACAATTTCGTTGTGAAGGTGGAAATTAGACACCACCTTAGGAAGATACCCAAATATGGTTCTGAGAAACACTCTATCTGGATAAAAAAAATCAAAAAAGGAGGGCAACATAACAATGTCCATAATCTGAAACTATTCTAGCTGAAGCAATAGCCAGTAGAAAAAGAACTTTAGCTGTCAAACATTTAAAATCCACTAGTTTTAGTGGTTCAAATGGGGCAACCTGAAGGGCCTTTAAGACTAAAGTAAAGTCCCAAGGAACTGTGGGAGGAACAAAAGGAGGTTGAATGTGCAGAAATTTCTGGAAAAAAGTGGGCACATCCTGTAGGTTAGAAATTTTCTTTTGGAATCATACAGTCAATGCTGACGCTCGCACTCTCAAGGAAGCCACCCTTAGACCTTTGACCACTCCTAACTAAAGGAATGCTAGGATTCTGGATACTGTGAAAGACCTCAGGTCAAATTTCCGGTCACTGCAACACTGAATATAGGCTTGCCATATTCAGTGATAAATGCGAGCTGAGGAAGGTTTCATTGCTCTGTGCATTGTTTGAATTACCTGATGTGACAATCCTCTTGCTTTCAGGGTGGAATTCTCAAGAGCCACGACCTCAAAGACAGTATATCCAGGTGCTTTTGATAGCAAGGACCCTGTGACAGTAGATCTGGACGTTGACGGAGTAGGAATGGAGTATCCATCGACAACCTTTGCATATCTGTGTACTAATGTCTTCAGGGCCAAGCCGGAGCTATTCGTATCCTGACTCCCCTTCCTTGTTTTGCCTTTCGCATCACCCTGGGAAACAGGGCGATTGGTGTAAACACATAGGCCAGACGAAAATGTCTCATCTCACTGACAGGGCATCCACAAAGATCGCTTTGGGATCCTTTGTTCTTGACCCGTATGTGGGAACTTTGTTGTTCTGACGGGACGCCATTAGATCTATCTCCGGTAAGCCCCACTTGTCTACCATAATTTGGAAGACCTCGGGGGGTGTAAAGCCCATTCGTTTGCATGAATGGCGTGTCAACTGAGAAAATCCGCTTCCCTGATGGTTGAGGTACGCTACTGCCGTTGCATTGTCCGAGCGGATTTGGACTGGTTTCCACTGAAGGATGTCCTTTGCCTGAATAAGTGCCAAATATATTGTCCGAAGTTCCAATATATTTATTGGCAGGCAACTCTCTTCCTTGGTCCACTGCCCCTGGAAGCAACTCCTTTCTCACACCGCTCCCCAGCCTTGAAGGACGGCATCTGTTGTCAGAATTTCCCAATCGGATATCCAAAAGGGTCTCCCTTTGTCCAGATGGGATGTCTGCAGCCACCAGGCTAATGATCAGAGGAAGGACCATAGTCTGCGTTTTTATTGTCTGATGAAAACCATTCCATTTGGAAAGGATCATACGTTGCAGAGGCCTTGAGTGTAACTGCGCAGACGTCACCTTGTTGAATGTCTACACCATCAACCCCATCACACACATTGCTGCGTGAATGGATACCCTTTGACTGTGTAGCAGCTCCTGAATCCTTGAATGAATTTTGGATATTTTATTCAGAAGTAAAATTATTCTCTGAAGACTCAAATCCAACACAGCCCTCAAGTGAGTCATCCGTTGTGACCGAACCAGGGACGACTTTGCCCAATTTATGTGCCAACCGTGTCTCTGCAAACAAGCTATTGTCTGCCGCAGATAACACTGAAGCAATTCCTGAGATTGTGCCAGGATTAAGAAGTCGTCGAGGTATGGAAAAATCCTTAGCCCCTGCTGACAGAGATAAAATGCCATTACCACCATAATTTTGGTGAACACTCTGGGAGCTGTGGCCAGTCCAAATGGTAGGGCATGAAACTGAAAATGTTGCTGAAGGATAGCAAACCTGAGATAGTGCTGATGGGACAGTGCTATAGGAAAATTAAGGTAAGCATCCTGGATATCTGAGGATACCATAAAATCTTCCGGCTCCATGGCCAAAATAATGGAACGTAAAGTCTCCATATGAAACCGAGGCACCCAAATGCACTTTGAGATTGAGTATGGGCCGGAACAACCAATTTGGCTTCTGGACTAGAAACAGGTTGGAATAAAATTCATGTCCTAGTTGTGCAGGAGGAACTGGACTTATTACTCCTGACTGAAGCAACTTCTGAACTGCCTCTTGCAAAGCCCTGGCCTTCGTTTCCACTGAAGACGGGCTGGTAAAAAAAAAACCTTTGAGGAGGGTGTTTCTTGAAAGCAAACACCAAACCGTGAGATACCTCTTCTTGCACCCAAGCATCAGTGGTAGACTGCTGCCAGATCTGTGCAAACAGAAGAAGTCGGCCTCCCTCCCTGGGGTCCCCCAGGTGGAGGCCCGCACCATCAGGCTGATGGTTTATCTTCTGATTTGGAAGCCAGCCCTCTAGTAGCCCAATGCTTTTTTAGTCTTACCAAACTTGTCAGATTGAGACTGTGTGCCATAACCCTTTTCTTTTGCTTTTCCTAGAATCCAAAAGGGTCGAAAAGCTGGAAATCTAGGCCTGGATTTATGTGTGGAAAGAAACTTCACTTTCTTGGAGTCTGCTTCTGACTCCAAAATACTGTTTAATTCTTTACCAAAAAGAAAATCTCCAGGAAAAGGCAGACTCCAGAACCTTCTTAGATTCTGAGCTTTCCATGTACGTAGGCAAACCGTTCTGTGAGCTGCTACTGCTGAGGCCGATGCCTGAGAGGCAATTGTACCATATTACAAGGCTGCTTCTGCCATAAAAATAGCTGCCTGCTTGATATGTGCAATATGGAATTTTTGGTCTCTAGATACCATTAAAATGTCATCCTCCAATGCATCAGCCAGGCTGCCACTGCTTTTGCCATCCAAGCCGAAGCCATGGTTGTTTTATGATTGCCCCAGACAAGGAGAAAATGGTTTTAAGAAAACCATCTATTTTCCTATCCGTGATATCATTTAATCATGTTGAAGGCAGAGGTTATGTAGATTTTCGCACCAATCGGATGACGTGCGTATCTACTTTGGGAGCCACCTCCCTTTTCCTTGGAATTCTAAACTTCTTACTGAGTGTAACCTAAGCCTCTTACATAATTTCCGTCAGCTGTTCTGACCCAGGAAACTCAGTACTATTTAGGGACGTTTAAACACAGGTGCCTTAGATTTTAACAAAGGCTCTGCTGCCTCCTCTAAGGACAGAATGGCTTTCATAGCACTAATTAGCTCAGGAACGTCCACGGAGCCAAGGCCTTCCTCCTCGTCTCTGCATGCAGACCCAGATTGCGATGAATCCTCATCCTCCGACGAGTCCTCATCTGAAGCATGTGTAGGCTGTGAAGATGTTTCATGTCTATGTGATTTACTTACCACCAGCCTTTCAGCCTGTTTCTGTTGAGAGGCTGCCGATTCCTGTACTGGATGTGATGACCCCCAGGTGGAATGTTGCGTGTAAGGGTTAATAGGGTAACCTTCCCCTGGTATAGGAGCTGGCATTATCCGCTCAGCTATACTGAATAATGTCTGTGCAAAAGTAACCCATGGGGGGTCAACCTGAACCTGTGCCTGCATCGGATTATTCAAGAGGCTTTGGTGAAAACTAAAACAATTTGCACATAGTCCATTTTGAGCCAGATTCTGAGAGGTTAACCCAGCTTTGCAAGACAAACATGAAATGAGTGTTGTTGCTGCTGTGAAGAGTGATTCTCCTCACTCTTGCCTCTGTTAGACATGATAAATAAATCGCACACCTTTAGTGTGTTAACTACACAAATTGTGACTGCAATCACTTTAAAATTTGTGAAAGTGACATACAATCCGATCCCTCCCTGCTTTCCACCAGCATTGAGGATCAAAATACACAGAAACGGACAGAAAATAGTGAGTCAGCAATCACACTAGCAATCAGTCACAGGTTATACATTATGAGCACATAATCAACTACAGATACATTTCAAGTATGTAGGAGAAACATATTACTGCATTACCTTATATAGGAGTTTAAGCGTATTCAGTCGCACAGCGAAAGAAACAGCAGCAAAAGTTTACAGACTCGTATGCATCAGGCACTTATCCAACTATTCATACCAAAGTAGGATAGAGACTTAGTGCTGTTTCACCCGGCTCCGAAAAGTGGGATACAGGGAGACTTCACCCCACTTCCAGGATCGATCAGTTAGTGAACGCTGGGTGGATCCAGACGCTATTAGTGTACACAATCGTCCCATGAAACTACAGTGAACACAGACGCCCACAAGTGAACACCGACGCACCAGTCATACAGCTGCCTATGCTGCGACTGGGTCCTTTTAGAAACACAGCATCTCAAGCGGAAGCGGGAACTCAGTGAGGAAACTGGTCATAACCGGGTGGGGGGTGGGGGAACCAAGGGAGCATCTGACTCCCCACTGCTGACGTCAACCCTAGGGATCGCGGCCTCATACTACCCCTGGAGCCTATGATTCCTGAGGCCTAGCACTGGTGCAACCGAGGTGGAAGCCACATCAGCAACTGTTCGGTAGTCTCCATCCCGAAACAGTGCGGCTGTCTCTTGCGTTTCCCCTAAGCGGAACCGATGCCTTACCTTCTCCCCGTGCTCCGGCCACAGCCTGGTAACGTCTGCTGGACTTGCTAGTACATCCTACACAGATGCCCGCCGAAACAGCACTGTACACCTGGGTAAGCCTTGTCGCGACTCGGCGGGGAGATGTTGGAGCGACTCTTTCTAAGGTACGTATAAGACGCTTTTTAGAAAGATCGCTCAAAAAATATAGTAAGACTATAAAAATTAAATTAAAAAAAGCTTATGTTTGCTAAAAACCAACAGCCCATTGACCATGGTCTGGCTCCTGCTACACCAAACAAAAAACTGAATTGCATGAGCCAGGAGGCGGGGATATAAGGACGGACCTGTTGCATTCTGGGAGGCCGAAAGCTTAGATCGTTTGGTGCCAATCCGCTGTCACTACCTCATATCCCAATGTTATCCTGTGGATAACCTGTGGACCCTGCAGTAGAAAGAATATTCAACGAGACTTGTACAATTGACATATAGAAATCTTACACTTTTGGAACTAAATGTAATCTAGAAGTGGTGTAAACTTAGGTAAACCTGAATAGTGAAATCTTCTTCTAAACATGCCTGTAGTATCCAAGCTGAATATTTAAGACCTGTGTTTTTACATTTTAAATTATTTCCGTATAAAAGAATTAGTGTTTTTTTTCTGGCTAAATTTCAGTAGGTGGGGGTCAAGAAAATTATTCAACTCAATTACAGGATTTTTGTTCTTACCCGCTAGATCTGTTTCTCTGATGTCCTGGGGGGGCACTGGAGGAAGACCACGGAGTACAGCTGTACTGAATTAGGCTGGCCACTAAAAGGTTAATTTTTAGAGCATTCCAGGCTACTACTCTACTATCCAACCTATGATTTTAGCAAGTAAAAAAACGCAAAGTCCTGTTTTCTCCCTCAGCCATGGGGGACACTGGAGGAAGACCACTGGCACCTCCCAAAGTAGAACATTAAGGGATGAAATGCTTCTGAGTTGCAAGTAGGACCCTTCACCCGAAAGTAGCGTTTGTAGAGGCGAAGTAGTTGAAATGGTAAAAGTGTGTGCCGAAGACCAAGTGACAACCCTGCATATCTGCTCCGCCGAAGCCCAGACTGACCTGTAAGAGTGAGTGTCAATTCTTCAAGGTCAGTCTGGAGTTTGGCGGAGCAGATACAGTATGCAGGGCCGCCACTTGACCTTCGGCACACATTTTTATTCAAGAGAGGTCGGCAGGCAACCTCTCTTGACAACCAAGTAGAGGACAAAAAGAGTCAGAAAACCCTTGGAATGCGCCACGCAAATGTAGAGAGCCCGGACCACATCCAAAAATTCAAGAGAGGAATGTGAGTCACTGGCATGCTGAAAAGACGGAACAATCTCTTGGTTTATATTGTGCAGAGCACTGAGAACCAGAAGTAAATCTCATAAGCTCCACCAGAGGAACAAACGGGGGTTGGATGTGGAGAACTCCATGGATGAACGTTTGAACCACAGAAATAGTTCCCAAATGCCTCTGGAAATAAACCAAAAGCAACAAAACCTGTACATTCATAGAGGACAAAGGACAATATCCAAACACGACTGCAGAAAAAATTAAAGTTTGGCAGCACAGAATATTTACGGTCTAAGCTTATGTTAAATACACCGGGAGAAATAAGTTTCCCAACCCCATAGTACATTCAAGCCGAGGTAGCCTTTCGTGCATAGAGCATAGTACAGATGACACTGTCCAAAAAAACACCCTGGCCCTCAGGAGAGCTGTCTGAACAGCTACACCATCAAAGTCAAATGTTCTAGGTCCGGGTGGAGGCACAGTCCTTGAGCTGAAGGTCTGGCCGAAGCAGCAGTCACCACAGGGACCGTGATCAAGAGGTCCGTCTTGTTTCATCTTGCACACCACCAGGGCAGAAGAGAATAGGTGGGGAGATACATATCAGCAGAAGAGTCCAAGGAGTGGGTATCCTCAGACCAAGGAACTGAGAGAGACATCCAGTAGCGGGCAAGCTTGTGGTAGGGGTGAGAGTCCAACAGGTATATGACTGGGCAGCCCCAACGATCCCTAACAAATCTTAATACCACCAAAAAAAAAAATTATTTTTAAGAGAACCCAACAAAGAGAGTCAACTTTTTCCCCCTCTTCCTTACACAGACCCCAACGATCCACCATGTGACTGGTGAAGAGACTGCTCTCCGGGATGGACATCCTGACGGCTGAGATAATCAGCCTTGCAGTTGTGCACACCCAGTAGGTAAACTGCCAACAGGGAGGGAAGAAACAATTCCGCCCACCGCAAGATCTTGCCGATTTCCCGCCTGGCAGCTCAGTGTGCCGCCTTGATGATTTATGTCGGTGATGGCGGTTACGTAGTCAAAGCAGATTTTGAAAAGAAAGCCCCAAACAAATGGCCATGCCTGACAAGACTGCCCTGTAGATCGCCTGAAGCTCCAAAAAGTTTACTGAAAACAGATACTCTGTCCAACCAGAAACCCTGAAAGGTCGCCCTCCTGAGTGACTGCCCCCCAAGACCCAGAGACTGGATCCGTGGTGAGAAGCACCCAGTGACGGACTAGGAACGGACGTCCTTGGTCTAAGTGAGACACCTGAATCGACAGTAGAACAGGATGAGCTTCTGGGGATAAAGAAATCATCTGACACATGATCTGAAGTGGGAAGGCATTCCACTTGGCTAGAAGGTCTGCCTGGAACACTAGAGAATGAAAATGGGTGAACTCCACAATGACCTAAGTGGATATCATCTTTCCCATGACATACATTGATGTACCGATACTCTGTGTTTGAAACAGATATTTTATCAATGCATATCCTAGGGAAGAAAAACACAAGTTGAAGCTGGTTGTCCAAGAGGGATCCCAAGTATGCCAGTTGATGAGCCGTCCATTTTGTTGGAAGTAAACGGATTGTCAGGGAGAGATAGTCCTGTCTAGGTATGAAATAAACTGGATGCCCTGTGGACTTGGAGGCAGACTTGGTTGTTGCCCATTATTGTTTTCCTTTGGGCTTTCAACCACGAAAGGAAGATGCATGACCGTGAAAGGAAGGTTGAATTCAGGGATGACACTGAAGACAAAAGGAGCTAAATGGAGGAACCTTGGTTTAAGGGACCGCAGATAGCAGGATTGGCGACTTAGCCGAAACAATGAACTTATCTAATTCAGGACCATAAAGGATCTCACATTTGATAGTGAGAGATTCCAGGGCATTCTTACATACATTGTCTGCCCCCCACCACACACCCCGGCAGGCCACAACTTCTCTAACTTGCTTAAACGAAGACAGCAGTTCTGCACACATTCTACCAGAACAAAATCCCAAGTATAAGAAGCCAGCCCATCTTTCCAAAGCCTTAGAGACCCAAGCTGCTACCATAGACAGTGGCATGGAATCTCCTAAGGCCCAAAATGTTTCTTAAGAAAAATGTTAAGCTTCCTATCTGTGACATCCTTAAAGGCCACATTAGGGAGAGGAGCCACGGTAGTCTTTGCCAATCAAGCTATGGGAGTGTACTAAATTGGAGAAGTTTCCCATCTTGACCAATCTGATACCGTTAGGGGATAATAAGAAAAATATTGTCTGGAAATTTGGAATCTCTTGGCAGGAAGAGTCCAATGTTCCGTGAGAAGATCCACAAATTGAGATGAGAAGGGAACGTCACTGTTTCTTTCTTCTTGCACTTGAACAAATAAGTAACCTGAGAAGAAGAGTCTTCCTTGTCCCAAACGTCTGCTATCAAGGATTCCACATTCACAAAACTGGTTTGATCCTTCTTCCGAACGGATGACAAGTCCCGATCCGAATCCTGTAGGAACTAGTCTTCTGGCAGAGATGAAGCATCAAAGATACTGATTCAAATGTCGCATGCACCCCCTACTAGTTTATAGCAATGGGCGTCCATGGGTGCTATTCAATTGTTGCTCCAATATGACGCCCATCAGCATTTTATGCAGCTGACAGCTCAGGAGGCTGAACCTGTCTTAAGTTCTGCTGTGGGCTTCCAAACTACTGTTCGGATAGCCAAAGTACCAAATTTGCACCCATTTTTTCTCTCCCCTCAGGAGGCTAAGAAAAAAAACAACAGGATTTTAATACCTACCGGTAAATCCTTTTCTCTTAGTCCGTATAGGATGCTGGGGTCACATCAAGAACCATGGGGTATAGACGGGATCCACAGGAGACATGGGCACTTTAAGACTTTCAAAGGGGTGTGATCTGGCTCCTCCCTCTATACCCCTCCATCCAGACTCCAGTTCTAGGAACAGTGCCCAGGGAGACGGACATTTAGAGGGAAAACGATTTATTGTTAAACTAAGTTGAGATACATACCAGCTCACACCTCAAGCACGCCGTACAACATGGCATTTAACACAACGCAAGTCAACGGCATGATCAGCAGCAGCAACAGGCTGATTATAAATGTAACACAACATGTGTGTAACCACAACTAATAACTGCAGATACAGTACGCACTGGGACGGGCGCCCAGCATCCTCTACGGACTAAGAGAAAAGGATTTACCGGTAGGTATTAAAATCCTATTTTCTCATACGTCCTAGAGCAGGGATGGGGAACCTTCGGCCCTCCAGTTGTTGTTGAACTACACATACCAGCATGCATTGCTACAGTTTTGCTATTTGGCCATACTAAAACTGTTGCAAGGCATGCTGAGATGTGTAGTTCAACAACAGCTGGAGGGCCGAAGGTTGCCCATCCCTGTCCTAGAGGATGCTGGGGTCACATCAAGAACCATGAGGTTATACCAAAGCTCTAGAACGGGCGGGAGAGTGCGGATGACTCTGCAGCACCGACTGACCAAACATGAGGTCCTCATTAGCCAGGGTATCAAACTTGTAGAACTTCGCAAAGGTGTTTGAACCTGACCAAGTAGCTACTCTGCAAAGTTGTAATGCCAAGACCCCCCGGGCAGCCACCTAGGATGAGCCCACCTTTCTGGTAGAATGGGCCTTCACCGATTTCGGTAACAGTAATCCAGCCGTAGAATGAGCTTGCTGAATCATATGACAGATCCAGCGCGCAATTTTCTGCTTGGAAGCAAGAGCCCCAATTTTATTGTGAGCATACAGGACAAACAGAGCCTCTGTTTTCCTAAACTGAGCCGTTCTGGTGACATAAATTTTCAAAGCTCTTACTACAATCGAGAAACTTAGATTCCAGCAAGGCATCAGTAGCCACTGGCACCACAATAGGTTGGTTCAAGTGGAACGACGAAACCACTTTCGGCAGAAACTGCTGACGAGTCCTCAATTCTGCTCTATCTTCATGGAAGATCAAATAAGGGGTCTTGTGAGACAAGGCCGCCAATACAGACACCCGCCATGCGGATGCCAAGGACAACAGCATGACCACTTTCCAAGTAAGAAATTTTAACTACCTTCTGCAAAGGTTCAAACCAATGAGATTGAAGGAATTGCAACACCACGTTAAGATCCCATGGTGCCACAGGGGGCACAAAGGGAGGTTGGATGTGCAACACGCCTTTCACGAAGGTCTGAACTTCTGGAAGGGAGGCCAATTGTTTTTGGAAGAAAACCGATAAAGCCGAAATTTTAATTTTAATTGAGCCCAACTTTAGGCCCGCATCCACATCGGCTTGTAGAAAATGGAGAAAACGTCCTAACAAATTCTTCCGTAGGAGCCTTCCTGGATTCACACCAAGACACATATTTTCTCCAAATACGGTGGTAATGTTTAGACGTTACTCCCTTGCTGGCCTGAATAAGAGTGTGGATAACTTCCTCGGGAATACCCTTTCGGGCTAGGATCCGGCGTTCAACCTCCAAGCCGTCAAACTAAGTCGCGGTAAGTCTTGGAACACGCACGGCCCCTACTGTAACAGATCCTCCCTCAGAGGAAGAGGCCAGGGATCTCCTACGAGTAATTCCTGAAGATCCGGATACCAAGCCCTTCTTGGCCAGTCTGGAACAATGAGGATCGCTCGAACCTTTGTTCTTCTTATGATCTTTATCACTTTTGGAATGAGTGGAAGCAGATGAAACACGTACACCGACTGAAACACCCACGGTGTCACTAGGGCATCCACTGCTATTGCTTGAGGGTCTCTTGACCTGGAACAATATCTCTGAAGTTTCTTGTTGAGGCGAGACGCCATCATGTCTATTTGAGGAATTCCCCAAAGACTTGTCACTTCTGCAAACACCTCTTGATGAAGACCCCACTCTCCTGGATGGAGATCGTGTCTTCTGAGGAAGTCTGCTTCCCAGTTGTCCACTCCTGGAATGAAGATCGCTGACAGAGCGCTTGTATGCCTATCCGCCAAACAGAGCACCTTTGTGGCCTCTGCCATTGCCGCTCTGCTCTTTGTTCCGCCCTGGCGGTTTATGTACGCTACTGCTGTTATGTGGTCCGACTGAATCAAGACGGGCTGATTGCGAAGATGATGTTCCGCTTGCAGAAGGCCGTTGTGAATGGCCCTTAACTCCAGAACGTTTATGTGTAGACACATTTCCTGGCTTGACCATCTTACCTGGAAGCTTTCCCCCTGCGTGACTGCTCCCCAGCCTCGGAAACTCGCATCCGTGGTCACTAAGATCCAGTCCTGGATCCCGAACCTGCGCCCCTCTAGGAGGTGAGAGCTGTGCAACCACCACAGGAGTGAGATTCTGGTCTTGGAAGACAGGGTTATCCTTCGGTGCATGTGCAGATGGGACCCGGACTACTTGTGCAACAGGTCCCACTGAAACACTCTGGCATGGAATCTGCCAAACTGAATGGCCTCGTAGGTCGCCACCATCCTTCCCAGCAACCGAGTGCATTGATGGATCGATACTCTTGCTGGTTTCAGAATTTGTTTGACCAGGTTCTGAATTTCCAGAGCCTTTTCCACTGGAAGAAAGACTCTCTGTAATTCTGTGTCCAGAATCATTCCCAAAAACGACAGCCGTCTCGTCGGAACCAACTGTGATTTTGGCAAGTTTAGGAGCCAATCATGTTGCTGCAGAATTGTCAGGGAGAGCATAATATTCTGCATCAATTGGTCCCTGGATCTCGCCTTTATCAGGAGATCGTCCAAGTACGGGATAATCGTGACTCCTTGTTTGCGTAGGAGAACCATCATTTCGGCCATTACTTTGGTGAAAACCCTCGGAGCCGTGGTCAGACCAAACGGCAACGTCTGAAATTGGTAATGACAATCCCGAACTGCATACCTCAGGTAAGCCTGATGTGCTGGATAAATGGGAACATGCAAGTAGGCATCCTTTATGTCTACCGACACCATAAAATCCCCCTCCTCCAGACTGGAGATCACTGCCCGGAGAGATTCCATCTTGAATTTGAATTTTTTTTAGCTAGAAATTGAGGGATTTGAGGTTCAGGATTGGTCTGACTGAGCCGTCTGGCTACGGAAACACAAACAGGCTCGAATAAAAGCTTTCTCCCTGTTGCAATGGGGAAACCCTGACAATGACTTGATTGTGACACAATTTTTGAATTGAGGCGCACACCACCTCCCTGTCTGGAAGAGAAGCTGGTAAGGCTGATTTGAAAAATCGGTGAGGGGGGACGTCTTGAAACTCCAGTTTGTACACTTGGGACACTATTTCTAAAACCCATAGGTCCAGGGCCGAACGAGCCCAGAACTGACTGAAGAGCCTGAGACGTGCCCCCACCGGTGCGGACTCCCGCAGAGGAGCCCCAGCGTCATGCGGTGGACTTGGCCGAAGCCGGGGAGGACTTCTGCTCCTCGGAACTGGTCACGGGCGGTGATCGTTTACCTTTTCCTCTCGTAGCAAGGAAGGAAGACACTCGGCCCTTTCTGTATTTATTGGGCCAAAAGGACTGCATCCGATAGTGGTGTGCTTTCTTTTGTGGTGCAGGCACATAAGGTAACAATGATGACTTACCCACGGTAGCCGTAGATACCAAATCAGCGAGGCCGTCACCAAACAATACACCACCTTTATACGGTAGAGACTCCATAGCTTTCTTAGAGTCAGCATCAGCATTCTATTGATGAATCCACAATGCTCTCCTAGCTGAGACTGCCATGGCATTGGCTCGTGATCCCAAGAGGCCAATATCTCTCGCAACTTCCTTTAGGTAGACTGCAGCGTCCCTGATATGACCTAATGTCAAAAGAATGCTATCCCTATCTAGAGTATCCATTTCAGATGACAAGTTATCTGCCCATTTTTCGATAGCACTACTCACCCATGCAGATGCAATGGCTGGTCTGAGTAGCGTACCCGTGGTAACATAAATGGATTTCAATGTATTTTCCTGCCTACGATCCACAGGATCCTTTAGGGCTGCCGTGTCAGGGGACGGAAGAGCCACCTTTTTGGACAGCTGTGACAGAGCTTTGTCCACAATGGGGGGTGACTCCCATTTTCCCTATCCCCAGAGGGAAACGGATACGCCATTACAATCCTTTTGGGAATCAAACTTTTTGTCAGGACTTTCCCAAACCTTTTCACAAAGCGTGTTCAGTTCATGAGAGGGAGGAAACGTTACCACAGTAGGGTCCTCAGTGATATGTAATACATCTTTTATAGCTACAATCATGTACTGAATGCTCTTTGCCAGTTCTGGATCTAATCTGTCATCACTATAGTCGACACTTGAGTCAGTGTCCGTGTCGGTATCCGTGTCTGCCAGCTGGACAAATGAACGTTTTTGTGACCCCGTGGGGCCTGGACTTGAAACAACACATCCTCTACGGATTTCTTGCAAGCCTGGTTCTGAGACTCAGATTTATCCAACCTTTTATTTATCAGAGCCACATTTGCATTCAAAGCACTCAAAACATTCACCCAATCAGGTGTCGGCGGTGCCGACAGGGTCACTCCCACAGCCGTTTGTGTCCCCAACAGTCTCCTCCTGGGAAGAGCACTCCGCTTCAGACATGCCGACACACGTGCACCCACCACACGCAGATACACTGGGCCTATAGGGGACAGACCCACAGTAAAGCCTGTCAGAGAGACACAGAGGGAGATATTGCCAGCTCACACCCCAGCGCCCAAACCCGGTCTGAACACTACAGAAAATGTCCCATATCTGCAGCGCTTTTATAAATTACATACAATGCACCAAAATCACTGAGCCCCCTTCCCCGTTTTGCACCCTGTTACTTGTACAGCAGTGTGAGGAAGGACCAGCGTCTCTGCAGCCTGTGTAGAGAAAATGGTGCTGGGCTGTGTGCTGTGAAGGCTAAGCCCCGCCCCCGTAATGGCGCGCTTTAGACCCGCTCTTTTTTACACTTTTTTATATTGGCGGGGGTCCGGACAGTGCCCTGGCACTATGTCTGCTCTTACCAGTCGGTTATTTTGAGCTTAAAATGCTGCCCAGGGCGCCCCCCCGCACCCTGTAGTGTCTATGAGTGTGGGAGCATGGCGCGCAACGCGGCCGCTGTGCGGTACCTCAAAGCCGTCACTTAAGTCTTCTGATCTTCTTCTACTTAACTGTCTTCTGACTTCTGGCTCTGTAAGGGAGGTGACGGCGGGCTCTGGGAACGAGCATCTAGGCGTACCTAGCGATCAGACCCTCAGGAGCTAATGGTGTCCTGTAGCCAAAGAAGCAGGGCCTTTAACTCACAGAAGTAGGTCTGACTTCTCTCCCCTAAGTCCCACGAAGCAGGGAGACTGTTGCCAGCAGTGCTCCCTGAAAATAAAAAACCTAACAAAGTCTTTTCAGAGAAACTCAGTAGAGCTCCTCAGTGTGCATCCAGTCTGCCTGCGCACATATTCTAAACTGGAGTCTGGAGGAGGGGCATAGAGGGAGGAGCCAGTTCACACCCCTTTGAAAATCTTAAAGTGCCCATGTCTCCTGTGGATCCCATCTATACCCCATGGTTCTTGATGTGACCCCAGCATCCTCTAGGACGTATGAGAAAAAAAGTATCCTCCATATAATAATGGACGCCTGAAAGGCAGAAAAGTTGATTTGCTGCCGTTGGGTGCCATCTAGTGGCAGCCGCAATAAAAACAACTGAATTCCCCTCAAAGAGACTGATTTGTAGTCTGACTAAAGGAATGAGGGTAGCACACATTTAGATGGGCGGGGGCAGGCTGTGAGATCCAGCATCTGTTGTAGAGAAGTAGACACTTGAAACAGACTCTGTACAGATTGGACAGAGACTGTGCCCACGGTGGATCCCCCAATTTAATGTGAAGGAAGAGAGGGAGGCCCCACTGGAGGACCATGTAGGGACTGTCTGTACACAAATAAATGCCTTGTAAAGTCTGCTACCACTTAGGAACGGTTCGCAACCCATGCCGGTTTGGGGCTTGCTAAATGAGGAAGGGGCTGCAGCGCCACAGCTGAACAGGAATCAAACAGGCCGGCATGATCTGGAGCAGAAGGCACAAAAGGATCCTGGTATTTTTATTTTTTTACAGGAAGCATCCTTCTGTGAGACAGCTCTGGAACCCCCTTTCTAAGACAAGATAGTGTAGACTGTTTAACTTAAGTGGGCACAGTAGTGAGACAATTTGAGTCTGGCCCAGTCCCACAACACAGAGACAAGTCCTGGCCTTCTTAGGGATCACATGGTACTACAGATGCTTTGTTCCTGACTTCAGTTATGTGGCCAAACCCCTGACAGATCTAAGAAGAAACTCCCCAAGGTAGCTGACTGGACACCTGAACGCGAGATGGCATTGCAACACTGGAGGATCCTGCTGACTTAGTGTATGGCCTGGCAGCCCTAATGATTTATGCAAGCAACGGTTAGTGCATCTCCAAGAGTCTCTAAGAGGGCACCTGGTTGAATGGGTTGTTCAGAAGGTGTTAAGCTGGGTTAACACTTTTACGGTCATTCTGCTTAGTGGGTGAATGGTCCGCTCAGGAGAGCAGTGTGCCCCCAACTTGAACTCCTGTCAGCCTCCTCAGAGTGTGCAGGCTTCTATGGGATAAGGAGGTTGTACCGTCAAATTTTAAACCGTACATGAGGTGTGACCTCTCAATCCCGGCCATTGCAGGAGCATTAAAGGCTATTTATCAGTTAATGCTCCTGCAACGATACAGCATTTACACCAGAAGCAGGTCATCCAAATACTGGATAATGCACACTCCCTAAAGTCATAAAAAGGCCGCCATTACTTTGGTGAATACTCAATGGGGGTCGATTCTATTCGGCAACTTAAGAATAGCGCCGGGAATTAGCTCCCGACGCTATTCAATTCAGCTGCTAGTGACCCGCAATTGTCGGGAATTCTTCTCTCATCCCCGGGGGATGAGAGAAGAAACCCGACAAAAGTGCTGCCTCGCGGCCGGCGGGAGGCTGATACTGTCGGGACTCAGCCTCGCGCCGGGGAGTTAAGTCGGAGAATGCCCGTTCTCCCGACAATTCAACCTGTTTAGTCGGCGAGAACGGGACATCGCCGACTTAACTGGAGCTGAATTGAATAGAATCGGGAGCTAATTCCCGGCGCTATTCTTAAGTTGCCGAATAGAATCGACCCCAATGTGCTATGGACAACCCAACAGTAATGCGTGAAATTGGAAGGGTTCTAAGAGAATCACAAACTGAAGGTACTGTTGGTGGTTCTCCCAAATTTGGATGTGACATCCAGGGATACAAGAAAATCTCCCAGGTCCAGGTTGAAGATGGGTCTGAAAGAGCCATCCATCTTTCCTACGAGGAAGATGTTTAAATAGAAACCATAACCCCTTTGGAGTGGAGGGCGAGGTGAAATGACGCCAGAGGCCAGAAAGGACCTGACACAAACCTGTAAAAGCTCTGCCTTTACAGGGGCGATGGTCAGACTGGTGGTGAAAAATCGTCGAGGAGGACATAAGATGAATGACAGGGCGTAACCCGTTCAAACAATCTTCCGGAACCAAGAATTGGAGCCTGTCTTCCACCATTTCTATGGCATAGACAGCCCCCAACCTGGAGTCACCTGGAGCCTAACCAGTCATGTGGACTGTTTCTCTGCGTGATTGGGGGCCGGCTTCTCGGCTAGCCCAAACTGGCTTCCCCTATCAAACAGAAGCCATGTCCACGAAAGGACTGCTGAAAATGGGGCATAGTCTGGTAATTAAAAGGTTGTTTCAAGAATGTTAGGGTGGAGGATGGTAGAAAGGAGTCTTTAAAGCAGCCGACCAGCAATAAACTTGTGAAACTCAGGATCAAAAACAATCTTGCCACTAAAAGGCAATACCTCCAATGCCTTTCTAGACTGCACATCAGCCCTTCATGTGCGAAACCAAAGAGCACGTCTAGCAGTCACTGAAAAGACCGAGACCCAGGCCGAAAGGATGCTGGAGTCCAAAGAGGCTTCCCTGAGATAGTGCGAGAGGCCGAGTCCTTTTTCCACAATAGGTCGGATGATCCTCGAGCAAAGGCCCTTAGATGAGCCCAAAGTTCCAAAACCTTTGAGATCCAAGCCGAGGCCATCGCTGGGTGTATGGCCACACCAGTAGTCGAAAAAATAGCCTAAAGAAAACCCCAAAGCTTCCTTCAGAGAACCAACATTCAGCAAAGGAAGCCCAGTACTCACCTCAAAATCGGAGTGTCTACAGGATGGGGAAGAGGATCAGCCTGCGGGAGAGGATTAAAGGACATAATCCATTTTTAAACCTTGAAGCATTTACTAGAAACAGTCCAGGTTTCAGTAAGGAGATCCTCCAACGGAGTAGAGAATGGAGAGGTTACAGCATCTTTTTATTTTTTTATTTTATTTTTTTTAAGCCTAAAAAGAGACAATCTGGGGAGAATGAATCAGCTGCACCGTTAATATGAAGATCTGACTTAAATACAGATAGTTTTCACACTAGGCTGTTTTAGCAGGGTGCCGCTCCCTGTCCCTTTAGCGGCAACCTGCTAAAGCAGGCCGTCAGTTGCCATGCTGTCACCACATTAATAGATGCCACGAATCTAATCACTTTAAAGGGAGAACTTGGGGGGGAGCTCACTTTAATGACGCTGACAGCTGGGGCATTACAAGAACCCTGCACGCTTCCTACTGGGAACACTGGCAGCAATCAAGGCCTACACACTGACAAGACTAAAATGCTCCTCGTCGTGGGTGACCTCGGAATATTGCTGTAAATCATTGATCGGTAAGGAGGTGACATCAGTCTAAATCATATACGGACTGTAAAGAAGTAGGCAAGTTTCTCTTACTAGGCCAGGATCCAGAAGCTGGATCCAGCACCTGTTGTCATGATGTAGAAACCTGAACCAAAGCCTGTATCGATTAAGAAAGGCTGTGCGCCCAAGGGGGTTCAGCAAATTGTTGAGAGGACACTAAAGAATGGCCCATTCGTGGTTTTGGAGGAAACTGCCTGGACATCACTAACTCTTTACCAAGCTCTAACATTGCCTGCGACAGGCTTGAAGCCCACACTGGTTCTGGTGGAGGAATTGCAAAATGGAAACCTGGCTGCAGCACCGCAAAATACAAGAGGCTATCACGGCCCTGAACAGAAGGTACAAAAGATTCTTGCACCTTTTACAGGAAAGGGACATCCGAGACAACTTTGTAACTTCCCTTGTGAGACATGGTAATGTCAAGTTACAGTAGTGAAATGTACAATGCCAAATCTGAATAAACTTCGCGATTGATATAAATAAGATACAGAAATAAATCACCTTCCAGGGCACTACAGTGAAGGGAAGGACAGAAGTCCAACCAAAAGTACAGTACTATATGCCAGGAGATAAAATAACCCAACACTGACAAACTAAAATCAAATCAGTTTGTGAAGTATAAAAAAAAAGAAATTAATGCAAATCCTAAATAATTAATGCAAATCCTAAATATAACAGTCCAGACAGGGCAGCCTGAGAAGTAATAACCTGTGGCAAATAATAAATTTACAGTAGTGCAGAGTAGTAACTAACACAAACTCAGAGTATAAAAAAACAGTATTAATACCTTTACCAAACTGTAAGTGGCTCAGGAACGAGGAATCGAGGCAAGGGGGTGGGGACCAGACACTCTCCGCAAGAGGCTGGCAGCAGTAGCAAGGCAGGGTAAAAAGACCCTTCAGCGTCTGGTGGGAGAAGACTGGGGATGCTAATGACATGCTGCCTCAGGAGGGAGTGCACCAAAAGTGCGAGGAGGGGAGAACAGGGAGAAGGCCCCTGACCCACTCTACATGGCCTGCGAGGGACCTCTCACTGTCAATAAGAAACAGTGCCCTGTTATGAGTTTAAATTGTCCCTGGGGGTCTAGTGATAGAGCAGCAAACCGGGCCCTCACTGCCCCGCATGTAACCCCCACACAGCAGGAGGTCTGCCACTACTACCCAGCTCCCAGTCAGTGGGAAGCCGCTTACATATTTACAGCATCCGGACTGGAAAGCTGTATGGGCAGAGCAGCAAACTCAGTTGATGGAGCACTGTTCTACCGATGCCAGGAAAAAATGAGCTAGCAATGTGAGCATGCCACCAGTTCCTCTTTGTAAAAAATAATTTTTAAAAATGAAAGCTTAATAAGTTTAGCTGTAGCTCAGTAAGAGCACTAGAGAGCACTAGGGTATAAGGGAGAAGCCTGAGCTGACCTGAAAGCTTTAACTATCTAGTGCCCAGACTCCTCAGTAGCGGCTATTCCCATAGCTCTCCAGTGTCCCCCAGGTACTGCAAGAGCAATAAGGACAGAATCCCATCCTTCTCACATGAACAACCAAATAAGGGAGTGCTAGTAGTGTCCCCAAGATGGATTCTGAGAAAAGTTATCTAAGATCTTATTTTCTCCTACCTCTAGCTAGGGGACACTCTTTAGAATGGGGATGTACAAAAGTTGCCCCTATGGTAGTAATAAGAATAAACTATCAGTTTTTCTTATGCTGGTTGTCCCTTCCAGATAAATACTTAATACACCTACAATGTCTAAAGACTGCCATGCATCAGCAACATTTGGGAAAACAGGAATATTAAACATCTTAAAAAAAAAAAAAATCTCGATTCCCCCCGCACGACCAAAAACAGTCAGGATCAGGTCAGGGTTTTTGAAAATTATGAATTTCCCAAATTCATTGATGATCGCCTATCGGTGGGTCCGGCCAGGTAGGGGAATAGGGGATTAGATGTATGGGGCCTTAACATAGACAAGTGGCCATAATCCGTTGCTTTGCATGATTAACCAAAAAGTTGGAATTATGACTTCCTAATTAAGATGAAATGCTGACACTAATTTAGGATGAAAAGAAGGTAGCCAATACTGCCCGATCTTCGTGAATAAACAGAAATAGAGATCTACAGGATAAAACTCCTAATTCTCTTCTAGCTGACAAAATAGCAAAACGATAACTTACACATTACCCATTAATGACCACCTCCTGCAAATGTTTAAAGGGTGGTGACTTAAGCACTGACAACACAAGATTTAAATCTCAAGGCTCTATGGGTTGCCTATATGGTGGCTGTATATGCAATATGGCCTTTAAATTAAGTCTTTATTCAGGGATCAGAGCCAGTCTCATTTGAAAATAGATGGATAGGGCTGATACCTGCACCTTAGGCAAACATACCCTAAGAACCACCTCGAGGCATGCCTGAATAAAAGACAGAACTCTTGGCAACGAAAGAGAGGAATAAGAAACAGTCTTCTTATTACTATATGCAACATAATGCTTCCAAACTCTATAATTGTCTGAAATCACTTTCTTTCTGGCTTTGATCATATTCTGGACTACTGAATCTGAAAAACCCTTGTCTTTTAAGATTGGCTCCTGAGACAACATGTGCTATTGAAGTTGAAGTTTGATCCCTGGACTCACTGCCATGCTTACTATATCGAAGTACCAAACTCTGTTTGGTACAGTCTGATAGAATTCTATCCGTTTCTTTACAGCCGCCCTCAAAAATTAGGAAGTACGGGTATCGGCGGAAAAATGTAAGCCATACGAAAACTCCAAGGGACAAACATAGCAAAGGGACAACCTCAGCATCGATTACAAAGGCCAACAGATCCCTGACTTTGCAACAAAACTTGGCCATTTTGTTATTTAACCAAGAGACCATTAGGTAAATCTCTGGCTACAAACCCCCCCCCCCCCCTCTCACAGTGCAGCCCTGAGATGTCTGACCTCCAGCTTGTCTTTGCAGATAAGATAGGGATGGTAGGAGAGAGAGAGAGAGAGAGAGAGAAAGAAACAAGACTAGGGTGGCAGGTAAAAACAGAATAAAGACAAGAAATAATGAAAACAACTAGCTAACCTTGTGCTGACCTACTCCTTCAGCACTTAAATAAAAAATTAGGAAGGGGATGAAGGGAAGGAGCTTATATACTACAAGAAGGTTAACCTACTAAGCACTAACTCTGCACCCCTCACTAACCCCCACGGTCAGGCATGTCCCCCAGATGGAGTAAGAAATATGAGCTGATGACATTTCAAATACACATAAGAATGTGCTACTGCTAAACTCCTTATCAGCCTAAAACCGCAATAGTAAACACAGTAGCAGTGGCTTGCCAACTAATGCAGGCTACTGATTAGATGGTAGGATCCTACCTTTCTCTGTAGATGTGGCATCATTGTCTGTCATATGCTTCCTCTCACTGGCCTCAATCTGATTTTTAATTTGGTCCCTTCGATCCTCCTCCTCCTCCATTTTGATTTTCACAGCATTAGCTTCTACTTTTATTGCATTCTTTTCATGAATTTCATCCTCATTTTTACTTTCCGGTTTTTCACTATTCTTTTCTGGAACAAATAAGGAGTCACGCATTGCGGGAAGAAACCAAATATATATCACAACGTCAAAAAACAACCAAGAACTGTCCAAACAGGAAAATAATACAAACTTGTTTGACCAAATTTAACAAGAACACAAAGGCTGACAGCACCGAGGTGGGCGTCCAGTGTGTCCGAGTGGATTCAGAGAAATGGATTTATCGGTAAGTACCAAAATCCTCTTTTCTCTATCATCTACTAGGGGACACAGGAGATCTATACAGCTGGGGACGTTCCAAAGATACTCCCACAGGCGGTCGTGCTGCCTCAAGAACCAAAAAAACTAAATTTGAATCTCTAGAAGCAAAAGGTATCAAATATGAAAAAACGAGTGACCATGTGCGCTGAAGACCACGTTGCCGCTCTACAAAGTTTGGCAGTAGAAGCTCCTCTAGCTGCAGCCCAAGAAGCTCCCACAGATCTGGTGGTATGAGCACCCACCCGAAACGAAACACTCTTACAGTTTGAGAGATATGCTTGCTTGATGGTCAGTCTTATCCATCTAGCTAAGGTTTGTTTTGAAGTTGGCAAGCCTCTCCCGAGGCGATCATACAGAACAAACAAGATGTCTGTTCTCCTGAGAGTAGTAGCCTGTACATACACCTTTAAAGCTCTGACCAGATCCAGGGAAAAGTCATCCGACCCTCCCCTGGAACAATGGAACCACAATTGGTTGGTTTATGTATAATACACAGATAAAAGGGGTGCAGATGCACTAAACGATCATTACAGTATAAGAGGAGTTTGGTACTTACCGATAAATCCATTTCTCTGAATCCTCTAGGGGACACTGGAGCATCCTTATACATTAGGGTGTGAAGCTTGCAACCGGAGGTGTGGCACAATCTAAAATTAGCATTGTCTGCACAGCCGGCTCCTTCCCCTTCACATCCCTCCTCCCTCAGTTATGAAAATTTGACTGAGAGAATAGGACATGATACTATAGCACATGGCGAGGAACCGAACCGTACATCAGATCAAACCGCACCCAAGAAACTCTTAACCGAAAAAAAACTAACGCTGTTTGCACAAACTGTATGAACAAGAACTTTGAACACAGCAGGTTGACAGCACTGAGGCGGGCGTCTAGTGTCCCCTAGAGAATTCAGAGAAATGGATTTATCGGTAAGTACCAAAATCCTCTTTTCTCTTTCATCCACTAGGGGACACTGGAGCATCCTTATACATTAGGGGACGTCCCAAAGTTATCCCCCAGGGAGGGAGTGCTGTCGGTGGCCTGCAAAACTAAACGTCTGAACTTAGAGTCTCCGGACGCAAAGTTATCAAACATGTAATATTTTGCGAGCGTGTGGGCTGAAGACCACGCCGCCACTCTGCAAAGCTGAGTAATGGAAACACCACTGGTAGCCGCTCATGAGGCACCCACTGATCGGGTGGTATGAGCACCCGCCTGAACCGAAACCTGTGTGCTACAGGAAATATAAGCTTGCCGAATGGCAAGTCTAAATAGTCTAGACAAAGACTGTAGAGATGTTGGTCAACCCTTCCTTGGCCCATCATAAAGAACAAAACAAATGGTCCGACTTTCTGAAAGGACGATGTAACCTGCACGTAAACCCCTAAAAGCTCGGACAACATCCAAGGACATTTGCGAGACCCTAGGAAGATGGGACCACGATTGGCTGGTTTACATGAACCCCCGAAGCAACCCTAGGAAGGAAATCCACTCTTATACGGAATCCCGCCCTAACCCATGAAAAATTAAAATGGGACTTATACACGATAAGGCTCCCAACTCAGAAACCCACCTGGCTGAAGCCAAGGCAAGCAATAATGTGACCTTCCAAGAGAGATATATCAGGTCCATTCTTGTTAACGGCTGAAAAGTTGGAGATCTCAAAAATTCCAACACCAAATTTAAGTCCCATGGCGCAGCGGGAGGACGAAAAAGGGGGGTTGTATCCTCAGAACCCCCAGTAAAAGGTTTGAACCTCTGGCAAGGATGCCAACCGCCGTTGAAATATGGAGAGAGACTAATTTGAACCGTCAGAACGCCCAGTCTCAGTCCTACTTCTAGACTGGCCTGAAGGAAAAGTAGAAGTCTGACTAAGTGGAAGTTCGTCGAATTCCACCCACGTTCTTGACACCCGTCCATGTATCTCTTCCAAATTATGTAGCAGTGCAAGGCTGTGACCGGCTTCCTAACGACAATCATTGTAGGAATGGCCGTTCTTGGTATACTTCCGTGGCTTAAGATTCGGATTTCAATAGCCACGCCGCTAAACGCATCCTGTGCAGGTCTGGTGTTGGAACGGTCCCTGAGATAACGGGTCCTCTTTCTGAGGTAACCGCCAAGGATCCTCCGTAGTAACCCTTGCAGGTCTGAGTAACACCTCCTGCGGGGCCAATCTGGTGCGTTTAGAATCGCCCACATTCGTTCCCGTTTCACGCCTTTCAGAAACCTGGGTATGAGTGGGAAAGGTGGGAAAATGTGAACCGTCTTGTAACACCAAGGAAGTGTTAATGCGTCCACTCCTTCTGCTGCTGGATCTCTTGTCCTGGACACATATCTGGGCAGCTGATGGATTTGCCGAGACCCCTTTAGGTCTACTTGAGATAGACCCCATCTCCTCACCACCATGTCGAAAATCCGTGGATGTAGGCACCACTCTCCTGGATGCATGTCCAGATGATTTAGACAATCTGCTTCCCAGTTCTCCACACTGGGAATGAACACTGCCGGGAGGATGATGCTTCGTCCTTCTGCCCACAACAAGATCTTTGTGTCTTCCTGTAACGCCATCCTGCTCTTTGATCCTCCTTGACGGATTATGTAAACTGACGTCGTGACATTGTCCGACTGTATCTTTAAGTGTTGACCCCTGTCTAAGTCTTTGGTTAAGAGAAGCGCGTTGTAAACCGCTCTCAGCTCAAGAATGTTCATGGCGTCCACCTGAAACTGATGCCCCTCCAGGACAGTCCCCCAGCTTCTGAGACTGGCATCCGTTGTTAGGATTCTCCAATCCCAAATGCCGAATCTCGTCTGATGCGAGATACCTGCGCGACGACCACCAATTTAAGGAGGGTCCTACGCGCGGTGAAAGTCTAAATACTTCGATGTAAAAGCCAGTGTGACCCTGCTCCCTGAGCACTGAGGTTCATCTGGAATGGTCGGGAATGAAGTCTGCCGTACTGGAGAGTTTCGAAAGACGCCACCATCTTCACGAGAAGGTGCCCACAGAGGTGTAGAGAAACAGTTTGTGACCTCAGCACCTGAGCCACCAATCTCTGCAGGTCCTTGACCTTATTCTCTTGTAGGAATACTCTCAATTGTACCGTGCCCACAATGAGACCAAGGAACTGAATCCATTGAGTTAACCTGAGGTTGGATTTCTGGAAATTCACAATCCACCATTGTGAAATGAGAAATAGATGAGATGTCTTAACATTCTCGATCAACTGTTCCCAAGAGGATGCTCAGATTAGTAGATCATCTATCTCAATTCTGCAACCCTGGTTGCCATGATCATAGTAAAGATTAGTGGTCGATGATCGGCCGAACGACAAGGCCCTGAAGTGGTATTGATCCTTCGCCTGTGCGAACCTTAAGTAAGCCTGGTGAGACGCCCAGATCGGGATATGTAGATATGCATTATGTCCATGTATATCACGAATACGCCTTGTTCTAAGCCTGCAATGACCGACTGGATTGATTCCATCTGGAATCTACAGACCCTTAGAAACTGGTCTAAAACCTTTAAATTGAGTATCGGCCTGACTGTCCCATCTGGCTTTGTCGCGGCTAAAAGATCGGAATAGAAACCCGTTCCTCTGAGAGGTGGGAACCGCAATAATGACCTCTGACCGTAGCAATTTTTTAATTGCTGTCAGCAGTGCTTTTGCTTTCTGAGGGCACTGCACCCCTGGGAGATTAAGTGGTTTATCCAAAGCTTTTATGAGGCTTTGGCCCAGATGTCCCGAAAACTTTCCAGACGTGCACCCACCAAGAGGGATCCCAGGAGAACTGGGAGGCCGTCACGCCACGGTTTTGTCAGCAGTCTGATCCTGCTCTCTGCCCTCACGTACCTGTGTACTGAAAACTCTTCATCGGGCTCGAAAGGACTGTGATCTAAATGAATCACACGCTGGTCCCGAATAACCTCTCCTAGCCTGTGGAGCGGCTCCGTATAAAGAGTAGGCAGAAAGGTGGACTTCCCTGCTGTAGCCTGCGAAATCCACTTGTCCAACTCTGAACCAAAAAGCATCTCACCTCCAAAGGGGCTAGATTCTACCGCCTGCTTGGTGTCAGAGTCTCCGTGCCATTCTCTGAGCAATAAAATCCGTCTAGCCGATATGGCCGATGCGAAGATGCGCTAAGCTATTTTGCTAAGATCCTTTGAGGTTTGACATAAGTATGAAGCAGATTCTCTAATGTGTTCCGCCAGTTGGGTAATCTCTTCCAAGCTATCTTACTCCTCAATAGCCTGTACAATACGCCCAGACCATGTTCCCATGGCCTTTTTGACCCAAGCACAGATGATCGCAGGTCTCTGTGCTGCACCTGCTGCTACGAAAATTTACTTTAAAGGATGCCTCAGATTTAAAGTCGTTACATTAGGAATTGGTAAAATTGTCTTCTCCGACAACCGTCCTAGGAACGAATCCACTACAGGTGGAGTCTCCCACTTATCCATTACACCCTTAGGTAGGGAATAAGTTACTTGAAACCCTTTTCGGAAATTGAAAGCGTGTGTCAGGTTGTTTCCAAGCCTCCTCCATTTGAGATTTGAGGGATGTAGGAATGGGAAAACTGCAGAACACGGCTTTTGGGATTCGAACAATTCGAATTCTACTGGCTCCTTTACTTTTTCTACTTTAAAGTTCAGGATCTCCGTCACCGCTTCAATTAAAGAATCAAGACCCGAGACTGCCGTGTCTTCTCTGGGAAATCGGGGTCTAGGTTAGATTCAATTAACTCACCTAATAGGAAGAGATCTTTTAACTGCCCTGCGCACATTTGTTTCTGCTTGTGCGGGCGGCGTTAACCTGATGAGAAAGTCCTCCATCGTCTTTGAGAATCCCGCAGCCTATTCCGATTGCTGCTTGCGTGAGTCCGCCATCTCCTTGGAGATTCTATTTGTAAGGTTGTGATCTTAGCCATAGCATTGCTCCCAGGTGGAGCGTCCTTGTCTTAGCAGGAGTCGCCCACCCCGTAACTGCCAACCCGCGTGCCTTTCCTGTTACTTTTCGTACAGACAGAACAGGTCTTGGAGGTCTTGGTTGGTGCTTTAGACATGCTGTCTAAACCCCTTACTAGGGAATTGCGCAGCGTTTTCCCCCTTTAAACTAGCAAGAAAAAGACTGAGAAATGACGGAAGCGACGGTTCCATTACACCTTTAGGTTTCGGATTCGGACGGAATTACCTTTCCCTTCTCTCTATCTATCTATATATAAAAGGAGCAGGACAAAAAATAAATTTATAATAAAGAATTAAATAAATTAAAACACCAGCCGTCTTGCCCCACTCGCACACCCAACTGTAATTCAGTTGTTATGTTGGGGTTGACGTTCAATCGCTTCCTCATATTTTCTTCAGGATCCTTGTCATGGAAGTCCTTTGAAAATATAAAATTGAATGATGAAAATACAGGAGATCCCTTTTAGCATCTCCCTATATAATGTTCAACAGCCTGAATTAATGTAGGGGCCCCACCCCCTGAGCTAATTGGCTGACTTTCTTAGGTAGGGAGTAACCCCCCCCCCTCCCCCCCCACTGTAACTAACTTTGCGCCAAAACTGTATTTCTAAAATGCCCGCCATTCAAATTATGAGGCAACATCCATGTGTGTACCCAGTACCTAATAGATATTAGGGGGCCGCTATTAAATAAACCCTTTACCTTTTCCGATTGCTGCTCTGCTGCCAGCCTCCTCCATTTTAACAAACTCGGATCCGGCTGTCTGTGGGGCGCTGCGTGCAGTGGAACCGCCCCCCGCAGCGCGTGTAACCGAGAAGCGCTAGACACTCGCTGCCCCCGTCTACGCGTAGCGGTGCTTTCCCCGCCATCCTCCGGAGCACAGCTCTATCTGTAAATGAGCTGTGCGCTCCGGCTGGCCCGCCCTCTGCTCTGAAATGGCTACGTGCAGCGCATCTGCTAGTTAAACGGGAGCTATGTGCGGCGCTTCTGATCTCCCCACAGTTTAACAGGGGAGGCCAGTGTTCACTGTCAGGGAACTTTTACTATCACTTAAGAAGGGTTTTTAGGCTGAGGGATCTTTAGGCTAAGGGATCTCATATACGACCAGTACTTACAGATGCTGATCTCCTGTAGGGAGATGCAAGGGATCTTGTCTCTCAAAATCATCTTGGCTTTGTGCCCCATTTCATTAGTGGACGCAGCACTATTCTTAAACCTGAACTTTGTCCCCCTTTTATTAGAGGACGCAGCTTTTTCGTCTGGTAAAGCCTGCACCCCCCTTTCATTTAGGTGGGATCGGGCCTTTACCATCTTTTCCTTTAAAAACCTGCACCCTCCCTTTAGTTCGGAGGGTTTGGGCCAGTATAAAAGAGAAAAATAAAAAAAAAGATTTTCTTACCGGTAAATCTATTTCTCGTAGTCCGTAGTGGATGCTGGGGACTCAGTAAGGACCATGGGGAATAGACGGGCTCCGCAGGAGACAGGGCACTTTAAGAAAGAATTTGGATACTGGTGTGCTCTGGCTCCTCCCTCTATGTCCCTCCTCCAGACCTCAGTTAGAGAAACTGTGCCCGGAAGAGCTGACAGTACAAGGAAAGGATTTTGGAATCCAGGGCAAGACTCATACCAGTCACACCAATCACACCGTATAACTTGTGATAAACTTACCCAGTTAACAGTATGAACAAAAACGGAGCATCAGATCAACCCTGATGCAACCACAACATAACCCTTATTTAAGCAATAACTACAGGTTGAGTCTCCCTTATCCAAAATGCTTGGGACCAGAGGTACTTTGGATATCAGATTTTTCCGTATTTTGGAATAATTGCATACCATAGTGAGATATCATGGTGATGGGACCTAAATCTAAGCACAGAATGCATTTATGTTACATATACACCTTATACACACAGCCTGAAGGTCATTTTAGCCAATATTTTTTATAACTTTGTGCATTAAACAAAGTGTGTGTACATTCACACAATTCATTTATGTTTCATATACACCTTATACGCACAGCCTGAAGGTCATTTAATACAATATTTTTAATAACTTTGTTTATTAAACAAAGTTTGTGTACATTGAGACATCAAAAAACAAAAGGTTTCACTATCTCACTCTCACTCAAAAAAGTCCGTATTTCGGAATATTCCGTATTTCGGAATATATGGATATGGGATACTCAACCTGTATATACAAGTATTGCAGAAGAAGTCCGCACTTGGGACGGGCGCCCAGCATCCACTACGGACTACGAGAAATAGATTTACCGGTAAATAAAATCTTATTTTCTCTAACGTCCTAGTGGATGCTGGGGACTCCATAAGGACCATGGGGATTATACCAAAGCTCCCAAACGGGCGGGAGAGTGCGGATGACTCTGCAGCACCGAATGAGCAAACACAAGGTCCTCCTCAGCCAGGGTATCAAACTTGTAAAACTTTGCAAAAGTGTTCGAACCTGACCAAGTAGCTGCTCGGCAAAGCTGTAATGCAGAGACCCCTCGGGCAGCCGCCCAAGAAGAGCCCACCTTCCTTGTGGAGTGGGCTTTTACTGATTTTGGAAGCGGCAATCCAGCCGCAGAATGAGCCTGCTGAATCGTGTTACAGATCCAGCGAGCAATAGTCTGCTTTGAAGCAGGAGCACCCGGCTTGTTGGATGCATACAGGATAAACAGCGACTCAGTTATCCTGACTCTAGTCGTTCTGGCTACATAAACCTTCAAAGCCCTGACCACATCTAGTAACCCAGAATCCTCCAAGTCACGAGTAGCCACAGGCACCACAATAGGTTGGTTCATATGAAAAGATGACACCACTTTTGGCAGAAATTGTGGACGGGTCCGCAATTCTGCCCTGTCCATATGGAAAACCAGATAGGGGCTTTTATGTGTCAAAGCCGCTAATTCTGACACACGCCTAGCTGAAGCCAAGGCTAATAGCATGACCACCTTCCACGTGAGAAATTTTAACTCCACGGTTTTGAGTGGCTCAAACCAGTGTGACTTCAGGAAACTCAACACCACGTTAAGATCCCAAGGTGCCACTGGAGGCACAAAAGGGGGTTGAATATGCAGCACTCCCTTTACAAACGTCTGAACTTCAGGAAGAGAAGCCAGATCTTTTTGAAAAAAAATGGATAGGCCCGAATCCTGGACCCTAATGGAACCCAATTTCAGGCCCAAAGTCACTCCCGACTGTAGGAAGTGAAGGAAACGGCCCAGCTGGAATTCCTCCGTAGGGGCATTCCTGGCCTCACACCAAGCAACATATTTTCGCCATATACGGTGATAATGTTTAGCCGTCACGTCCTTCCTAGCCTTTATCAGCGTAGGAATAACCTCATCCGGAATGCCTTTTTCTGCTAGGATCCGGCGTTCATCCGCCATGCCGTCAAACGCAGCAAGTCTTGGAACAGACAGGGCCCCTGTTGCAACAAGTCCTGTCTTAGAGGCAGAGGCCATGGGTCCTCTGTGAGCATTTCTTGCAGATCTGGATACCAAGTCCTTCTTGGCCAATCCGGAACAATGAGTATTGTTCTCACTCCTCTTTTTCTTATGATTCTCAGCACCTTGGGTATGAGAGGAAGAGGAGGAAATACATAAACCGACTGGAACACCCACGGTGTCACCAGTGCGTCTACAGCTATTGCCTGAGGGTCTCTTGACCTGGCGCAATATCTCTGTAGCTTTTTGTTGAGGTGGGATGCCATCATGTCCACCTGTGGCAGTTCCCACCGACTTGCAATCTGCGTGAAGACTTCTTGATGAAGTCCCCACTCTCCCGCGTGGAGGTTGTGCCTGCTGAGGAAGTCTGCTTCCCAGTTGTCCACTCCCGGAATGAACACTGCTGACAGTGCTCTTACGTGATTCTCCGCCCAGCGAAGAATTCTGGTGGCTTCCGCCATCGCCACCCTGCTCCTTGTGCCGCCATGGCGGTTTACATGAGCCACTGCGGTGATGTTGTCTGACTGAATCAGCACCGATTGGTCGCGAAGCAGGGTCTCCGCTCGACTTAGGGCGTTGTATATGGCCCTTAGTTCCAGGATATTGATGTGAAGGCAAGTCTCCTGACTTGACCACAGACCTTGGAAATTTCTTCCCTGTGTGACTGCCCCCCACCCTCGGAGGCTTGCATCCGTGGTCACCAGGACCCAGTCCTGAATGCCGAATCTGCGGCCCTCGAGAAGGTGAGCACTCTGCAGCCACCACAGTAGATACACCCTGGCCCTGGGGGATAGGGTGATCAGCCGATGCATCTGTAGATGTGATCCGGACCACTTGTCCAACAGATCCCATTGAAAGGTCCTCGCATGGAACCTGCCGAAGGGAATGGCCTCGTATGATGCCACCATCTTTCCCAGGACTCACGTGCAGTGATGCACCGACACCTGTTTTGGTTTTAATAGGTCTCTGACCAGTGTCATGAGCTCCTGAGCCTTCTCCATCGGGAGATAAACCCTCTTCTGGTCTGCGTCCAGAATCATGCCCAGGAAGGGCAGACGAGTCGTAGGAATCTACTGCGACTTTGGAATATTTAGAATCCAGCCGTGCTGTTGTAACACTTCCCGAGAGCGTGCTACGCTGATCAGCAACTGCTCTCTGGACCTCGCCTTTATGAGGAGATCGTCCAAGTATGGGATAATTGTGACCCCTTGCTTTCGCAGGAGCACCATCATTTCCGCCATTACCTTGGTAAATATTCTCGGTGCCGTGGAGAGACCAAACGGCAACGTCTGGAATTAGTAATGACAATCCTGTACCACAAATCTGAGGTACGCCTGATGAGGTGGATAAATGGGGACATGAAGGTATGCATCCTTTATGTCCAGAGACACCATAAAATCCCCCCCTTCCAGGCTTGCGATGACCGCTCTGAGCGATTCCATCTTGAACTTGAACCTTTTCAGGTATATGTTCAGGGATTTTAAATTCAATATGGGTCTGACCGAACCGTCCGGTTTCGGTACCACAAACATGGTCGAATAATAACCCTTTCCTTGTTGAAGGAGGGTAACCTTGACCACCACCTGCTGAAGATACAATTTGTGAATTGCAGCTAACACTATTTCCCTCTCTAAGGGGGAAGCTGGCAGGGCCGATTTGAGGTATCGGTGAGGGGGCATCTCTTCGAATTCCAGCTTGTATCCCTGAGACACAATCTCTAGTGCCCAGGGATCCACCTGGGAGTAAACCCACTTGTGGCTGAAATTTCGGAGACGCGCCCCCACCGGGCCTAGCTCCGCCTGTGGAGCCCCAGCGTCATGCGGTGGATTTAGTGGAAGCCGCGGAGGACTTCTGTTCCTGGGAACTAGCTGTGTTGTGCAGCTTCTTTCCTCTGCCCCTGCCTCTGGCAAGAAAGGACGCACCTCAGACTTTCTTGCCTTTTTGTGATCGAAAGGACTGCATTTGGTAATACGGTGCTTTCTTAGGTTGTGAGGGAACATATGGCAAAAAATTTGACTTTTCAGCAGTAGCTGTGGAGACCAGGTCCGAGAGACCCTCCCCAAACAACTCCTCAACCTTGTAAGGTAAAACTTCCATGTGCCTTTTTGAGTCAGTATCGCGTGTCCATTGCCGAGTCCACAGGACCCCACTGGCAGAAATCGACATTGCATTTATTCTAGAGCCCAGAAGGCTAATGTCTCTTTGAGCATCTCTCATATATAGGACAGCGTCTTTTATATGCCCCAGGGTCATTAATATAGTATCCTTGTCCAAGGTATCAAGTTCCTCAGATAAGGTATCCGTCCATGCTGCTACAGCACTACACACCCAGGCCGACGCAATTGCCGGCCTTAGTAAGGTACCTGAATGTATATAAATAGACTTCAGGGTACCCTCTTGCTTTCTATCCGCAGCATCTTTTAGGGTGGCCGTATCCTGTGACGGCAGGGCTACCCTCTTGGATAAGCGTGTGAGAGCTTTGTCCACCCTAGGGGAGGATTCCCAGCGTAACCTGTCCGTTGGCGGGAAAGGATACGCCATAAGCATCCGTTTGGAAATCTGCAGTTTTTTATCTGGAGATTCCCAAGCCTTTTCACATAACTCATTTAGCTCATGTGAAGGGGGAAAGGTCACCACCTGCCTTTTTTCCCCATACATATGAACCCTCTTGTCAGGGACTGGGGTTTCCTCTGTGATGTGCAACACATCCTTTATTGCTATAATCATATAACGGATGGCTTTAGCCAATTTAGGCTGTAACTTTGCATCATCGCCATCGACACTGGAGTCAGAATCCGTGTCGATATCTGTGTCAACAATTTGGGATAGTGGGCGCTTCTGAGACCCTGACGGCCTCTGCGACATAGGATCAGGCATGGGCTGAGACCCCGACTGTCCTAAGGTTTCAGCTTTATCCAACCTTTTATGCAAGGAATTAACATTATCATTTAAAACCTTCCAATTTATCCATCCAATCAGGTGTCGGCGGCGACCCCACATTCATTTGCTCCCGCTCTGTTTCCACATAGCCTTCCTCGTCAAACATGTCGCCACAAGCGTACCGACACACCACACACACACACACACACACACACACACAGGGGATGCTCTTTTTGAAGACAGTTCCCCCACAAGGCCTTTTGGGGAGACAGAGAGAGAGTATGCCAGCACATGTTAGGGTCTCCTGCCCTGTGCTGCCACGTCGTCATGGCAACCGGGAGACAAGTGCTAGTGGAGTAACCTGAGCGCAGCTGATACTCCGGTTCGGGTCTTTTGCTGTGCAGTGGTTATAGGCTCTGTGCACGGCAGGGGATCCGGTGCTGGTTTTTGTGCTCACAGTCTGTGAGGTCTGAGTGGGGCGTGGACAGCACCTGCTTTATAAGGCCTCTTTTCAGGGTAAGCAGATGCTGCTGAATCTCTGTTGGTTAGTCAGTTCATGAAAGTTAGCCAGTACTGTGTAGCTTTGTATTTGTTTGTTGCTTACTGCAAATAGGCCTGGGGATTTGGTATTACACTCTGCCAATCCAGACCTAGCAGTAAGACTGGAGTCAGTCGTTTAGCTTGCTGGGGTTCTGTTATTACTCTGTGAACTTAGCAAGTTTGCGGCTGTATTCTAACACTTGCCTGTCTAATCCTGTCTCACTGTGCTAGGTGTCAGGGGTCAGTTTAGTGGCAGTAAGCTTAAACCTGTGCACTGCAAGTGAGAATCAGGATTGTGGAGGCTCTCCTTGTGTCTATCATTCCATCTCTGACCAAGGAGTTTACTGCCACACCCGTTGGTAACCCTTTAGGGTTTTGCTGTTGCCCTTAGCAACAGCATTTCGGGTTCTCTACGTATTAAAACACAACATCTTGCTTTTTACATCTGAGCAGTTCTAATACAAGGGAGATACCCAGTTCCTTAGCCTCTGGGCTTCTCTGTTCACTGTGTGTGTATTTTGTTACCCTATCACCTTCTGTGTACGTTATGTCATATTCCCCAGTTTGTCTGTGAGTCCATTTGTTTTGCATAACAGTTCAAACACCAGTACATTCCTGCAGACACTGGAGTGCATAACAGTTCTGACACTAGTACTTTCCTGCAGGCACTGGTGTGCATAACAGCACACACCCCAGCGCTATATGTCCCAGGAATCACACAGTAACTTAGTGTTAACCCAGTAGCTGCTGTATATAATGTTTTTGCGCCTAATTTATGTGCCCCCCCCTCTCTTTTTACCCTCTTCTACCGTGAATCTGCAGGGGAGAGCCTGGGGAGCTTCCTCTCAGCGGAGCTGTGGAGAGAAAATGGCGCTGGAGAGTGCTGAGGAAGAAGCCCCGCCCCCTCAGCGGCGGGCTTCTGTCCCGCGTTTCTGTGTAAAATTATGGCGGGGACTCATGCATATATACAGTGCCCAACTGTATATATGCCCAACTTTTGCCAAGAGGTCCTAATTGCTGCCCAGGGCTCTGCGTGTCGAAACAGCCATAGCAGTAGTGCGGCCATTTATCTTACACACCTCTTTAATAGACTTGCTCATAAAATTTGCAGCATCCTGTATATGTTGCAGCAGAGTAATGACCTCATCCCGGGGCAGAGAGTCTAAACCGTCAATAACAGCATCAAACCACTTGAATACCGCCCTGGAAATCCACCCACAAACTATTGTGGGACATTGTGCAGCGCCTGCTGCCGTATAAATTGCCTTGAGCGTGGTCTCAATTTTACGGTCAGCCGGCTCTTTCATGAACATAGCCCCTGGTACTGGCAGTACCAATTTCTTAGATAGCCTGGATACCTACGTTATCGACTGACAGGGTTTTTTCCCATACCTTTCTGTCCTCAGCTAGGAGGGGAAAGGTAGATAGAAACCTCTGAGGAATTTTTAATTTCTTATCATGGTTCAACCAAGCCTCCCTGGCCAGGGAGTTTAATTCCTTAGACACCCAGAAAAGTTGCTGAGCACTTGGGTGTAACATTAAAGTATAACTCCTCATCTGGTTCTGCCTCCTGATCTGGTATGTGGAGGACCTCTGTCACAGCAAAAAATGAGAGCCTCTACTCCACGGGACAGCAATCTGTCCTCATCCATATCATCATCATCCACATCAGGCTGATCAGAATCAGACTGGAGCACTTGTGGCAGTGAGCTTTTATGTGAAACACCTAGAGGGGGCTGAGAAACCCTTCTTGGCATCTGCTGCCTTAGCCACAAAATCAATAGAATGCTTTAACGCCTGTCTCTCTATTCTAGCTGCTGCTAATTCTGAATTGACATTCTGAATCATGCTGTTAAAGCTATCAAGCCAGTCAGGTGCCTGTGAGTTCGGTCCCTGTCGTGATAACGAACATTGCTCACACATGAGTGACCCCGCTGAAGATGGGGATGAATTACATGCAGTACACATTACCATGTCCACAGACATCCTACACAACTGTAAAAAAGCGCAGCCCACTATCCAAACACCTCCACACAGACCCAAGAGCGCCCTTGGAGTGACACTGGGGAGCAGACACCAGCACACAGAAGTATAATATCTGTAACTAAATGTATGACCTGACAGTAGTGCAGCGGCGCTGCCACTGATGTGCTCCCCCCTTTACTATGACCCTTTGGTACCAGTACAGAGACCTGTAGCACTGTGGGTCTCCGGAGGAGCAATGTGTAAGCAGCCTGATCCGCAGCAGCAGGAAATGGCACCTCCCAGCCTCAGGTCCCGCTCCGGGAAGCCACGCCCCCTGATACAAATTTTTATACTGGTTATGTTACAAGCAACATCATATATGCAGACAGTACACACATAGCCCTTGTTGAGACAGTGAGCAGGGCTTAGCCAGTTTGTCCACGCCGGGCACTACAGCTCTGGGCCCGTGACCGCCGCATGACTTGCCGCCAAACTGCACCGGGGACCCCAGTGTAACACTCACCGCACCTTGTACTTCGGCATCTGTCAGAGGGTGGCGACTATCTGCCGGTGTGGGCACACATACTGACGATATGTGATCAGCACCTCAGGAGCTCAGTGTCCCGTCAGCTGGGATTACGGACCATTAACCCTCAGGCAGTTGGTTCGGTCCCCCCTCTAAGTCCCACAAAGTACGTATCCTGGTTGCCAACCAGGGCTACCTGAAAATAATAAACTAAAATAAAAACTAAAAGGAAACTCTCTGGAGCTCCAGAGAAATGAACCCGGCTCCTGGGCACATTTTTCTAAACTGAGTCTGGTAGGAGGGGCATAGAGGGGAGGAGCCAGCACACAAAAACACACTAAAAGGGTTTTTAAAGTGCCAGGCTTCAGTGGACCTAATCTATACCCCATGGTACTAAAGTACAAGACCCCGTTATCCACTAGGACGTAAGAGAAAAAACAAAAAAATATTTTTTATTTTTTTTTAAACAACCAGCCAGAGGTTTACAAGCCCCACACCACCAACTGTTGAGACAGGTTGATCTGTGACAGGGTTGATACTTCTGATGCTTCCTTCTCCGTAGGACCTGTCAGCAGCGTCCTCTGGAAGATAATATATATTATTAATATCATACTGATAAATACAGAAGCTCCTCCAACAGCAGTTTACCTATGAGCCAGCGCATTAAAAGGCTTCCACTTCCCTTTCAACCTGATGCAGTGCAGACTGTACACAAATAACATGGCTGCTGCTCTGAGGAATAGACAACAGGGGACTGAGTGCCTTACAACTCCACCTCCCCTCTCAGTTGAAATCCCACTCTGCCAGCGCGCCCAATTAAGAAAACAAGATGGCCGAAACTGAATTTTTTTTTGTTCACCTCACTGCTAGGCTTCCCTGCAGCAAGGAACAGACCATCCCCGCGCCTGTCCGCACCCTCCTGTTGCTGGATCTGAATGCGCTTTCTGATCTATCCATGCTCTGATATATCTACATACCCGCTAATGGCGTCTCTGGCTGTGCTATTTGTCTACAGCGAGCGACGACTGAGGAAGCCGCCAAGCGGCTCCAAGCTGCACACCCCCTAGCTGTGCTCGCCAACCCGTCAGCCACCTGAGCCGCGCTGCGCCCTGCCTCTGCGGAGCAGCCCGCTATGTCTACCCGGCTGCTTCCCTCCAGCGCTTGTCGGCCCAGCAGGGGGAACTATATTTAGGAGCTGCGCTGCAGTACACTACTCACTGCTAGAGGAAGACTTCTGTGTGAGAGGCTGATCCCTTCCACCAGGATCTTAGTCTCAAGTGTACTCCTAAAGTACACTCCAAATAAGCCTGCACCCTCCTTTCTGTCAGGTGGGATCGGGCCACACAAACAATAAAAAACCTTATATGGAGCAAGAGCTCCTTTCTGTGCTTCCACCTCCTAGCACAATTTCTCAAACTGGAGAAATAGGGGGACATGAAGGGGGAAGGAGCCAGCTTTTAATAATTTTTATTTAATTAATTCACTGTGCCACCTCCAGTCCGCAGCCTTCTCCACTCCCCCCCCCCCCCCCCCCCCCCCCCCCCCCCCCCTCCCCCCCACCCAGCTGTATAGATCTCCAGTGTCCCCTAGTGGATTATAGAGAGAAAAAATGCTTGTAAAGCAGCAGCACAAACCAGAAATAAACAAACACAACAGTTAGTATTTCGACAGTAACTGCGCCTATACAAATATACAGGAACAAATCCTGCAGTTACTAACCCAACATTTTCCTGTAGTTGACATTTGTCTTTCCAGGGAACCGAGGCATAGACCGATGGACATGAGTTTTACTAATCCAGCTCCACCCACCATACCCAGTCACTCTGTATTCTTCACCCTTCTGTTTCCAAACCTGAAAAAAATGTTCATGTCATGTTTTGCAGTGATAATTGTAAATTAACCAGCAGAATATGAACCATTACAGTAAAAGGTACCTGATGTTTCACAGGGAAAGTGTACTTGACCCAAGTGGCCTGCTGCATGCTCTCCTCCTCCTCCTGTTTCCTCTCCTTCTTCTTCACTTTGTCTTTTTCTTCTCTTTCCATAGAGGTCATCCTCCGCAACCTGGACATAAATTCTTTTTAGCGATATACTGTGAGTTTAACTAAACACTTATATAAGATAAAAACATTTATTTGACATGCTGTGTAAAATAAAATAAAAAACATATTACTTTCTTAATGCACATCATGCTATAGGAGGACCAATTTTTAACTACAAGTGTTAGGAATGATTTATTATTGATTGTGTTAGATTAGCATATTTTTGTGATGGAATACACATAATTACCTTGTGTGTCCTAAGGACTCCCTCCAAATGGGTAACATGACAACAGGTTTAATGGCACATTCCAGTATTGCTAATGCCAGAGCAAATTCGCGAGGCTTGCTGCACATCTGAACAGCTTTGATCCAGTTGGACCTGCAAACGAAATGTCAGTCCGATCACACGCCATATATTTATTCTACATGTAATAGCACTCATAGCATTACGTACAGTACCTGTGTGAGGCCCAGTTGGGATGGAGAAAGGGAGCAGGGATATTGTTCTCAAGTTGAACGATGGTGAGCCTCAGAGTTGATATGGTCAATACCTTAGAGCCATGAACAGACCCATTCCACTTGAACTCGCCCATGGGTGACACGCAGAATTTGTGGGAGAGATGCCTTCGCTTATCATGATCCTCTCTGTGCTGGTGCTTATTCAGTGCAAAAGAGTTGGTGGAGTATTGGTTGTGGTAGACACGGTATTTCCCTTCCTGTCCAAGCTTAAAGTAATTGCTCAAGATGCCCCTCATAACTACTTCTTTTCTGGTGCTGAGCCGGGAGATCTCACCTTGAGAATTAACCACTAGGACCTGTAACAGCAAAACAAAGGCAAGTTAATAAAGTAGAGACTTTTACGGACCACCAGTCGCTTACAGTTTGTGGTCCTGGTTCTGGAGCTGTACAACTTATACAAATGATACCAACGCAACTGTATATAAAATGGAAATGTTAACTAAGGATTCTAAACAGTCTATATAGAGGTTTGCAAGTTATTATTACAGCACTCAGACATAACAGGGACACCTTTAAAAGCTGAAATTAAAAAAGTTAAGCAAAAATTATTTTCCAAAATAACTGTCCACATGGCCTTATGGTCCACAAAACCCTGTGAAGACATGAAGTTATTCAAACGCAAATGTACTGGAATAAAAGCCTGCTCCAGTGACCAGCGCAAAGGGAGGCCCTCCATATTCAAGGAATCCTTTACCAGCTATGGCAGATTCTCTGGAGATTTTGGGAAGTTCTATAGATACCAGATGGTGAATATTCAATAGCACAGAAAGGTTTCTAAGCCCATAAACTCAGCTGAAAATAGAAGAGAACCAAAGGGTAGGTTAGGTGTCCCACTGAGTGCAGTTGGTCCTTATGTGGCCGACGCAAAACACAAACCTCTCTGCCTTCCTTATAAATCTTATTTGCTTCATGGACTGCGTCAGAGTACTGGTGATTCTTCAACAGACTTAACTTGCTGTCGGGGTTCCGTAACCTTGTCACCATCCTCAAGGGTCCCTTCACCATACATGTAGGCTCAGATGCCTCCCCAGTACCTTTTTCCAACTTCATATCTCCAGAGACTGAGGAACCAAAAAAAAAAAAAATAGGCTAAGTTAGTCAAAGGATAAGTAGACATTGCATATCATCTTATTTCTGGCAGTGAAATAAGAAGTTCACCCTCACCTGCATTATCTTGCTTGGAAGCTGGTTGCTGGGATACTATATTAAAGCTCTCCCCCTGTTGGTCAGGTGCAGTATTGCTGGTTCGGTTATCATCACTGACAGAGTGGGTCCCAGAGGTGACACCGGTACTCAACGTAGCATCAGCAGCTTCTGTTATTAGGAAATACATAAAATTTACTTGAGGGCTGTACAATACGCACATCACCTTTCCTGTACCCCAACCTTTTTTTTCTTCTTTTCAAGGTGATACGAACAAACACTGACTGACTGAGAAGGAACGCATAACAACTGGTTCCAGGTGATAACGCTTGCAAGTACAGCTTTGGATAGAGTAACAGCAGCAGTTAGAGCCACAACTTTAGGATGTGAAGACTGCCGATGCACTGCACACGTGAGTGGCTCTGACTGCTTAACTTGGAGATCTGGAATATTGAGCTTAAAGACATTTTGGGCCACAGTCTGGCATGAAATGCTGATCGCTGTAGAAGAATTAAAAATAACAAATTACTGCTCACTAGAATAAGCTGGGTTCAATATTTAGGATACATTTGTAAAGGCCTGATTTACCTACACATGGAAGGGGTGAAACAAGGTATAATTCAAAACAGCCCACTTCTCTTTACGCATGTAATCCATGAGGTGGGGAAGTTTATAACAAAATGTATGATACTCTCACCATCTTTAGTGAGAGTGGAAATGTTCAGGCTGGGATATGGGTGAATGCTGACTTGAGAAGACTAATCAGAAAAAAAAACTGCTACAGGGGCAACGCCCACACTCCTAGCAAAGAATACATTAACAGACAGTACCTGGTGAAGAAAAGGATGATGCAGGATCTGTACTTTTGTCAACATGCGTCTCTTTACTGTTATCCAAAAATGGCATCTTCTCAAGTTCTTTAGCTTGGGGTTCAGTAGATGAAGGCTCTTCCATGCTGCTTTTATCAACCTCTGTTGTTTCTACATTAAAAGTATACAACATTAGTTTACATGAGGAAACTGGAGTGAAGCTATGTTGAACTACTCATCAATACACTGAATGACAAGCAAAGTCTGATGATAGATTTCTCACCTCCTGTCACCCCTTCCTCCGTCACCTCTTGAGCCCCATCCTGCCCTGTTTTTGAGTTGGAACAGAGTTGCTTGGTGCTCTCTCCCTCACCTGCACAGATACCTTCTGTTGACTTCTCACCTTCAGCTGACGCCTTGCTCAGCTCCGCTTCCTCTTGTTTGGCTTTCAGCCGCTCCATTATTTCCTCTATGTATACAAAGAGAATTACATTTTTATATACTTAACTATGTCTAAAATAGAATGTTCACTTTGTAAAGCAAACAAAGAAAGACAGAGAGGAATAGACAGAGATAAAGGGAACATATGCTACGTAATCATCGTACGCCTATATACCTGCATTCAGAAGGTTGTAATGCAAGTAAAGATCAACCACACTTCCATACATCACCATAGGTATGTGATAGGATAAACGTAGAAAAAAGCTGAAATTCACTGAATGGAATACAATGGGTTAGATTCAAATGTTGTCCCGCCAGCAGCCACTAGATGGAGCCCAAACAGATCTATTCAATTGTAGCTCCGTTTGGGTCGTGATTGCTGCCGGCGTCTACATAACAGCTTGCATCCCGCGGCGGTGGCGAGCTGAAATGCGCAAAAAGTGACCCATTTGGGCTCCCAAACGGCACTTTTAGCAAAACTGCCCAGCACTTTGTTTGGGTTTAGCTGCTTTACACAGCTACACCCGGCCTTTATGGGTGTGATCAGCGTAAAATAAAAATAATTAATTGCGCCAGCAATCGCCCGTCACTTTAGACAGGAGATTGCGGGCACATAACAACTGAGTATTGCCCATTTATTGCTCTCCATCAGCAATATAAAAAATCCTCTATAAGTCGACACAGCAATCTCATACCGTTGACTACCGATAAATAGGATCTATTGTTTCCCTTTGCTTTATTGGTCAGCTCTTCGGTTATGTCCATATGTCTATGGATTTCTTCGCGTAAGTCCTCTAGAGTTTTACAGAGGTCAGCTTCATAGCAGGTCTTGTCCAGACAATCCATTAACTCCTCCAGTTGTGGTTTTGTACTGTAGTACCAGATCTTCTTGTCCTTCTCTTTTTCAGTGTCTTCTTCTCTACAAAGAAAATAGTTACATCAGATGATGATCAATAAACACATTGCAACACTTGAACACTTAGAACACTTTGATGTCTTAACGGACTTGGTACAAAACATTAAGATGCTCATGCTGAGTTGGAGTATACGCTTAGGGTATAACATACACACCTGTACTGAGCAGGTCCACTAAAAAAGGAATAACGTATATTTGCAGTAACCTTGCGTTTGGAGGCAGAATAGGGTAGAGAAGTGCAAACACAAACTGAGAAAAGCAAGGGAGCATGTACACATAGGGGTATATTCAATTGAAGTCGGATCCATTCCGACATGCATTTGTCGGAATGGATCCGACAACCCCTATTCAAATCTCATCTCAATTAGACTTTTTCAAGTCGAGCTGAGATGAGTGACCCAGAGGAGGAGGGGGGTGGAGCCGCAGGGAGACCAGCGGGGGACAGCCGCCGGCAGCCAGAGGATGTCAGCGCTACAGCAGCGCTGCAGAAGGATGTCACGCAGCCGCCCAAACTCACGGCAGTGTCCACCCGACTCCATCAAGCGTGCTGGAGCCGGGTGGACGCTGCCGTGAGCGGCGCGGCTGTGTGACATCCTTCTGCAGCGCTACTGTAGCGCTGATCTCCTCTGGCTACCCGCGGCAGTCCCCGATCTCCCTGCGGCTCTCCCCCCTCTCCTCCTCTGGGTCAGCATCTCAGTCCGACATCTTTTGATGTCGGACTAAGATGGTCGAAAAGGGGGCCCGTTTTCGACACAAGCACGTGGATCGGCAGCTATTCCGCCGAACCACGTGCTTTTCGACAAGTCGAATTCATCGACTTGTCGAAAATATTGAATAGGTGGAATCACGATTCGACCTTAAAAAGTCGAAAACTGCCGTCTTTTTGACAGACGGCAGTTTTCAACTTCAATTGAATATACCCCATAGTTGGAGAAAACACACTTGCACAGATGCGCATATACGCCTATCAGTAGATGTTTCACTTGCATGTGTATGAAGACTGGTCCAAATACAATACTGATCAAGACTAGACTTTAGATTGTCTCATTGCAGATTAACTTCTGAAGCGGATAGGGTGTCCTTTATTGATTTCCGCTGTATTATATTACACTATTTTAAGAAAGCATTTTACTTTTTTTTTTTTCTGTCATTCGTACACAATAAGGTTATGTTTCTACGTTATGTAAATAGCAAATGCTATTTTCGCAATCTAGACAAAGTTAAATTAATTTTCATTGTGCTTATGACCTGGTTGGGTATTAAGGGTGAGATGTAACAGGGTCCGAGATCATCGGAGATGCAGGCCGATCACTGATTGTTTTTTTTAAAGGGGCAATCACTTACAAGGCGAAATAATGCCTTGTAAGTGACTGGCCATTAAATCGGCTCAAGCACTGCCGCTTACCAATTCCAATAAGTACAGCTTAAGAGATTTGTTGACTCTCACCTTTCATCTAACAAACTTTGGGCACTATTCAATTTGATGGCAGTTGAACTGCGCTTCAAATTAGCCCCCGGGGATATTTAATACAGCGCTCTCTGACACCCAACGCCGGGATTTCTTCTCGCACCCTGGAACTTAGATCATAGAATACCGCTTCTCCCTACAAAACACCCTGTTTAGTGCAGGAGAACGGGCATTCTCAGACTCACCACTGCACTGTATTGAATAGCCCCGTGAGGTAATTACCAACACTATTCAACTGTCATCAAATTGAACCATGCCCTTTGAATGCTATCTCAATTTGAAAGTCTTTGTACATACTCCGTTGGTCGAAAAGGTAACAACTTTTATCTATCACTATTTTGGCCCCAAATCCTCGTGACCGAAAACCACAAACTAACTTGGGAAGCAGACCTCCCAAACCCTACTGATGATGTTTGGTCCACCATTAAATCAAGAACTGATAAAGCATCTAGGAATGTGGCCATAAGAGAGACATGTTACAAACTTGTGTTGAAAATTGTGGAGAAAAAGGTAAATTTTTTCACACATGGTGGTCATACCCAATTATACATGCTTTTTGTTATCAAGTGTGGGCACGGGTGGTCTTCAGGTTGCTGGCGGGCAGGCTCCCGGCGACCACCATACCACGCCGGAATCCGACCGCCGGCATACCGACATCTTTTCTCCCTCTTGGGGGTCCACGACCCCCCTGGAGGGAGAATAGATAGTGTGGCACGCGTAGCTCGCCACCATGCCCGCAAGGGGCTCATCTGCGCTCGACCAGCTGTCGATATGCCGGCGGTCGGGATTCCGGCGCCGGGACGCTGACCGCCGGCAAACCATACTACACCCGTGGGCACTATTGTCAAGGATACTGGATACACCTATAACGACTTCCAGGGCAGGAAGTCGCTGAAAACCTGCAGAACTCTACTACCAAACCTGAACAGTGGTCGCACAACAGGAGACTGGTCTAAAAAGGAAACCACCCCTGTAGACCCCGACCAACACCTCTTAGAACAGGGCAAGTCAAACCTGGGGCCTTCACTATTTAAAAAAAGGAAGCAGAACCACTGTGGACAAACAGTAGGCCCAAGAGCATACAGCGGCAGCGATCGCAGACTGAAGCCCTTTGGGGAGGGCGCACACACAGCAGGCGCACTGCGCGTGCGCACCCCGGGAGGCCCAGTGAGATGCTATAAGCATCAGAGTGGACAATTTAATTAAAGCAGTTTGTTCGGTCCTACAAATTAAGGATACCAACACACAGCCTGCAGCGGAGGCTTCCCTCTTTAAACGAAACCAAAGAAGGATCCTAAAGCCTTTGAGTCTTGCTCCCAGTTAGACAACGTTTTTAAAGATGCTTGGGCACACCCTAACAAGTTTTTAGTGTCCTGGCGTATTTCCTCGAGCTACCCTCGCAATGAGAAATGCCGCCACCTGTAGGGGCTCACATTGCGCGGTTAGTTAAATCTACCACACTCCCCATCCCGGTTGTGACGTCCCTCAGAAATTTCACAGACAAAAAAATAATAATTGGAACAATACCTAAAGTGGGAGTGGCCATTCATCCAGCCTGGGTATCCATGGTTAAAGGTAGTTGGGTGGACTCCTTGGTGGAGGATTTCCAGTCAGGAGAGCACTGCTCACAATTATCTATTGTAGATAATATCTGGGAAGCTAATACATATTTGGCCGAAACGGCTTTGGATGCTGGCAACTTCCTGAGTAGCGGCTACACAGGTCTTTTGGTTTCGCTCTTGGAGAGCGGAGGCCGAATCCAAAAAGGCTTTAGGGGCACTGCATTTTCCGGGGAGATCCTTTTTGACCCAGAGTTGGATAAGATTGTGGCTACAATCGTGGCCTCTAAGATGGCTTTTCTTCCATCAGCAGCACCTAAAACCAAACAAACCTCCTTTCGTTCGCAAGGAAAGGCACGAGGACAATCCTCTTCCAGATTTCAAGCCTCCTTTTCCAAGCCTGCCAAGCCCAAGAGCCGACAGGCCTGGACTGGTCACCGACAGACACCCAAACAGGTCGACAACCTGCAGCATAACAGGCATATCTCCTACCTGGGATCCTCAAAGGTGGGTAGTCGCCTTCTGTTCGCTTACGCCTGGCTAGACTCCACGTCAGACTCCGGGGTGTCAGGCATTGTATCCGGATAATACGCTTTCACTTTTCAAGAACAGCCACCCGTTCAAATTTTACCACCTGTCTACCAAAGCTGGTCAGCAAGGCTACCTCTCTTCAAGCTTTCATCAACTTCCGCCTGGAAGTGTGGGTGATTATATCAGGACCGACCCCTCAGTGGAACAGGCTTTTATGCAAATCTATTTTTGGTTCAAAAGCCCAACGGATCTTTTCGTCTCATCCTCAACAAGCTGAACCTCTTCCTACGAGTTCCCAGGTTCATGATGGAGTCTTTTCGGTCCATCATGCATGCTCTGGAGGTGCACCTGTTACTTTCCCACGGTTGACTGATCAACTGGAGATAGTCCAGTTTGGCTCCGTCCTAAACCATGCTTCACCTGGGTGCGATTTTGGACACTACAGCCCAAAGGGTATTCCTTCCCAGGGACAAATTACAGAATCTACAGACCATGATCTGATCCTTTCTCAGGCAGCGAAAGGTCTCCATACATCTTTGTATGCGGATTCTTGGCAAGATGGTTTCCTGCTTCGACATGGTAGAGTAGGCCCAATTCCACTCCAGGCTGTTGCAGATCACACTTCTCCGAAAGTGGAACTGCTCGCCTCTCTCTCTCTCTCAAATACCAGCTTATACTTCTGTTCAGGGACACTCGACTAACTCCTCTGGTGGCTCCAGGTCGCCTCTTCTCCAGGATTGGATTGTTCTCGCCACAGACGTCAGTCACCGGGGCTGGGAAGCCATTCATTTCAGGGCCCGTTGGATAGGCCAGGAAACAAGTATCCCCATCAACGTCCTAGAACTTCGTGCCATCTGCCGAGCACTCCAAGCCAGACGGGATCACTACTTCGCAATCACCCAGTGCAAAACCAAAAGGGACAAAGCGACAGCTATTGCATATATAAACCACCATGACAGCAACAAAAGTTGAGATGCCAGGAAAAAAGGTATGATTTATCCTCCAGTGGGTGGAGTGCTTTCTTTTATCACCGTCAGCTGTCTACTTCCCAGAAGTCCAGAACTGGGTAGCAGATCTTCTTAGTTGACAGGACGTCTATTCAGGCGAGTGGTCGCTTCATCCCAAGGTTTTTCAGATGCTGGTGTCTCCCTGGGGTCGGCCACACATACACCTGATAACCCCCTGCTACATTCGCAAACTTCATCAATACGGGTCCAGGACCAGAGATCCGGACGAGTTTCTCGTTAAACGCTCTGATAGCTCCTTGGTCATTTCCACTAGTGTATCTCTTCCCACCAAAAGCTTTCCTCCCCTGGATCCCTCGTTGGCTGTAGAGAGAGAAAGTGATGGTCATTCTAGTGGCTCCTGACTGGTATGCAAATCTCCGCAGCCTGTCCATAGAGTCACTGTTTCGCATACCTCTACAAGCAGACCTCCTGTTTCCCGGCCCATGTCTGCACCCAGATCTGCCACAACTGGCTTTGACGAGGTGGCTATTGAGAAGTCAGTCTTGAATGCTTGAGGGTTCTCGAACACAGTTATCCAGACTATGCTCACTGCTAGAAAGCCGCCTTCTGCTCGGATCTATCATAGGGATTTGCAAAGCACTTGGTGCACTATCCGCCATTTCATCCTGTCGGTGTTACATCTTTCCAGAGTTTTAGCTTTCTTGCAATCTGGTCTGGACTTGGGCCTGCGTCTGGATTCCCTAAAGGTGCAGGTGTCAGCCCTTTCGGTGTTTCAGCGTAAAGTAGCAGGATGTTCTGCAATTCATGCTTTCCTGCAGGAGTGCTAAGCATTCAAACTCCCTTTGTGCTCCAGTCCACCCTTGGGACTCAACCCTGGTTCTCTGGATGCGTCACAGTCGTCCCCCCGTTGGAACATCTGGATTCTGTCGATTTCCACTGGATTACCTGGAAAAACTAGATTTACACAAAGAACTTACCTTTGTTAAATCTCTTTCTGCAAGGTACACTGGGCTCCACAAGGATTCACATTGGGGTGTAGAGTAGGATCTTGATCCGAGGCACCAACAGGATCAAAGCTTTTGACTGTTTTCAAGATGCACAGCTCCGCCTCCTCTATAAACCACGCCTCCATGCTCAGGAAACTCCGTTTCATTAACCGGCCCAATGCAGTAGCAGGTACCAGAGACGCCAATCGCTCGTAGCCAAGCACACCACACACTCACTACAGGATAGGGTGTCAGCGGCTATGCCAATACCAACCCAAAGAAGCTAAGTGCGTCAGGGTGGGCCCCTTGTGGAGCCCAGTGTACCTCGCAGAAAGATTTAAACACGGCAAGTTCTTACCATAAATCTCGTTTTCTGCTGCGGGGTACACTGGGCTCCACATCGGGGATGTCCTAAAGCAGTTCCTTATGGGAGGGGACGCACTGTAGCGGGCACAAGAACCCGGCGTCCAAAGGAAGCATCCTGAGAAGCGGCGGTATCAAAGGCATAGAACCCTATAAACGTGTTCCGTGAGGACCACGTAGTCGCCTTGCACAATTGTTCAAGGGTCGCAACACGGTGGGCCGCCCAAGAAGGTCCAACCAACCAAGTAGAATGGGCCTTAATAGTAACAGGAGCCAAACGACCAGCCTGTCCATAAGCATGTGCAATTACCATTCTAATCCATCTGGCCAGAGACTGCTTGGAAGCAGGCCAGCCACATTTGTGAAAACTAAACAATACAAAAAGAGAATCAGATTTCCTAATGGAGGAAGTTCTCTTCACGTAGATACGGAGAGCCCGTACCACATCCAAAGTCTGCTCTTAGGCCGCCAACTAAGGAGAATATAAGGTCGAAACAACAATCTCCTGGTTAAGGTGGAAGGAAGACACCACCTTGGGTAAATAACCCGGTTGCGTACTAAGAACCGCCCGGTCACGGTGATAAATCAAATAGGGAGACTTGCAGGATAAGGCACCCAAGTCCGAGACCCTTCTAGCTGAAGCAATAGCCAGCAAGAACAGGACCTTAAGGGAAAGCCACTTAAGGTCAGCAGAGGCAAGAGGCTCAAACGGAGACACTGGCAAGGCCTCCAAAACCACCAACAAGTCCCAAGGGGCCACAGGTGGCACATAAAGAGGCTGAATTTGCAACACACCTTTCTCTGAAACCAAACCGACAAGGCAGAGATGTGAACCTTGAGGGAGGCCAGACGCAGGCCTAAGTCCAGGCCCTGTTGTAGAAAGGCCAAAAGTTTGGCCGTACTAAACTTGAAAACGTCATGATTGTGAGACGCACACCAAGTAAAGTAAGCATTCCAGACCCTATGGTAGATCCGAGCAGAAGCCGGCTTATGGGCCTACAACATAGTTTGAACGACCGCCTCAGAAAAACCCTTGGCCCTCAGGACGGAAGCTTCAAGAGCCATGCCGTCAAAGCCAGACAGGCCAAATCCTGGTAAACACAAGGGCCCTAAACTAGGAGGTCTGGTCATTGTGGAAGTAGAAGGGGATGATCCCACGAGAGACCCAGGAGATCAGAGAACCAGTGCCATCTGGGCCACGCCGAAGCTAACAGAAGCAGGTTTCCTACTTCTTGCTTGAACTTCCGTATGACTCTGGGCAGGAGTGACACAGGAGGGAACACATAAGGCAGCTGAAAATTCCATGAAATTGCCAGAATGTCCATGAACGCAGCTTGTTGAACCCTTGTCCTTGCTCCGAAGACTGGAACAACCTTGTGATTGTGTCGAAACACCATCAGATCCACATCTGGAAGGCCCCACGTGTCCACGAAAAGTTGATACACCTCCGGATGGAGGCTCCACTCTCCTGCGTGTAGGTCCTGACTACTGAGATAGTCCGCTTCCCAGTTCAGGACGCCCGGAATGAACACTGCGTATATGGCCGGCAGATGGCGTTCTGCCCACTGAAGAATCCGTGATACTTCCCTCATTGACATGCAGCTTCGAGTGCCGCCTCGATGATTGATGTACACCACCGTGGTGGCGTTGTCCGATTGTACTTGAACAGGTCTGTTCTGTATTAGATGCTGGGCCATTGTCAACGAATTGAACACTGCCCGCAGTTCCAGAATATTTATCGGAAGTAGAGACTCCTCCTTGGTCCACCGACCCTGAAGATAGTGTTGTTCCAACACCGCGCCCCAACCTCTCAGACTGGCATCCGTCATCAGAAGGACCCCGTCGGATATCCAGAAGGGACGGCCACTGCTCAATTGTCGGTACTGAAGAGACCAGCTCAGTGACAGGCGAACCTCCGGAGACAATGTGATCATGTGAGATCTTATCCGGTGAGGCAGGCCCTCCCACTTGGTCAGAATTAACGTCTGCAGAGGACGAGAGTGGAACTGAGCATACTCCACCATGTCGAAAGCAGACACCATGAGACCCAGCACTTACATTGCAGAATGTATCGACACTTGCGGACGAGATAGGAAGCATGGAATCCTGTCCTGAAGCTTCAGGACTTTCTCCTGAGACAGGGACAACCGTTGGTTGTGAGTGTCCAATAACGCTCCCAGGTGTAACATGCTCCAAGCAAGAACCAGGGAGGATTTCTTCCAGTTGATCAGCCACCAGTGGGCTTTCATGCACAGGACCGTCAGATCGAGATGACACAGGAGATGTTCTGGGGAATTTGCCAGGATCAACAAATCGTCCAAGTACGGTAGTATCCTGACCCTTTGACGGCGGAATGTAGCCGTCATGACCGCCATTACTTTGGTGAAAACTCGGGAAGCAGTTGTCAAACCAAAGGGTAACGCCCGAAATTGGTAATGAAAGTTGCCCACCGCAAACAGCAGGTACTGTTGATGAGATACCGCAATAGGAATATGCAGGTAGGCATCCTGTATGTCCAGGGAGACCATATAGTCCCCAGGCTCCATGGCCAGAACAATAGAGCACAGAGTTTCCATACAAAACTTGGAGACCCGCACATGCTTGTTCAAGGACTTCAGATTGAGAATGGGCCGTGAGGACCCGTTCGGTTTCGGGACTAGAAACAGCGGTGAATAGTACCCCTTGCCTCTCTGAGCCAGAGACACCTGTACTACCACTCATGTAGTCAGGAGGGAATGTACCACCGAGTGCAACGTGTTTGCTTTTGCTAGATCCAGAGGCACCTCTGTCAGGCAAAACTGCTGTGGGGGGCGATTCTTGAAGGGTATGGCGTAAGCTCGAGCGACAACTTCCCTCGCCCTAGCATCTGAAGTGGTCTTCAACCATTCCTGGGCAAAACCTAGAAGTCGGCCCCTCACCTTTGATTCCCCCAGAGGGAGGCCCGCCCGTCATGCGGCAGGCTTGTCAGTCTTGGAAGCTGGCTGACGGGCGTCCCAGGCACGCTTTGGTCTGGGCTTGGCAGGTCTGGAAGCATGAGCTTGTTTTGGGTGTGCCTGATCTTTTGCTTTTCCTGGAGGACGAAAGGGCCGAGGGAAAGTACTTTTAGCCTTCTGTGTTGAAGGAGCCATACTAGGTTGGCAAGCCGTTTTAGCAGTAGCCAGATCAGCCACAATCTTATTGAGGTCTTCTCCAAAGAGAATGTCTCCCTTGAAAGAAAGCACCTCCAGGGTTTTTCTTGGAATCCATATCCACCGACCAGGATCTCAACCAAAGGATACGTCTGGCCAAGACGGACGTAGTAGCAGCCTTCGCCGCAGCACCCCGGCATCGGAGGCCGCCTTCTTAAGGTACAGAGAAGCCGTGGCAATATACGAGAGACATTGTCGAGCATGCTCAGAAGCGTTGGATGGCAGTTCCGCCTCCAGTTCCTGAGCCCACGCCTCAACAGCCCAAATCGCGGCAATTGTTGGCCTATGCACAGCCCCCGATAGGGTATAAATCGCTTTTAAACAGCCCTCCACACGTCGATCCGTCGGTTCCTTCAGAGAGGTGACGGTAGTTACTGGTAGAGCAGAGGAAACAACCATACGCGATACATGAGAATCTACAGGCGGAGGGGTTTTCAAATTTTTACATAGCTCCACCGAGAGAGAATAGTGAGCCAACAGTCTTTTATTCGGTGTGAATTTTGTCCCCAGATTTTCCCAGGATTCCTGATGTATGTCAACCAGGTGCTCAGAATGGGGTAAAACTTGTTTAACCACCTTCTTACGTTTAAACCTATCCGGTTCCTTGGAGACAGTCTCAGGCTCATCAAACACCTGAAGAATGAGCCTGATAGCCTCAATCAAATCCGGGACATCCACCAATGACATCCCTTCCCCATCAGAAACATCAGTGTTAGTGTCTGTGGGGTCAGTATATGCACCGTCCTCATCAGAGGACGTGTCTGGAATAGCAGTGGATTGGGAGGAGGTAATGGCCCGTTTAGAAGACGACTTAGTCTTAGGCGGGCGAAAGTGACACTTAGATTTAGTCATAGATCGTATCAAATGCTGTAACTGAGTGGAAAGCTGATCCGCCCATGGCGGGTTCACAGCAGGGACCATAAACTGTTGCAGTGGCACAGGTGGTCCCACAGGGGGCATCAATTTAGTCACAAGCGTGTTTAACAATGTGGAAAATGTAGCCCAAGGTGGGTCTTCTGATGCATCAGGTGCTACCGACCCACCGGGGGGTAAGGAACCCTCTGAACCTGAACTCTCAGCTGCCATATTATCCTCCGTTACGTCCGCGGCCTCACTACCACGCAGTGTGGGAGAAGCCCCAGCGTCGTTGCCACGTGTAGCAGACATAGCTATGTGCACAATATTGGGCAACCTGGTACAAAGTTTAGCAGCACTATACCTATCAAGAACTCTCAGAAAAGCGGGCCTATGATAGCAGAGACTGGGAGTTCAAGAGATATAGATATGTTGACTATAAATCACAAGTAAAAATACACCGTCAGTATATCTTGTGATACGATCCTACATTAAACTTAAAAAAAAACCTGAAACACTTGGCCCCCTATGGCAATATAGGAATAGCCCACTGAGTGAAATACCCTTCAATAAGGCAACCACGCAGCAGCTACATGCACACACACACAAAGTCACACGTTTACCATGCAGAAATTATGAACCATAAAACTGAACTGGACTAGCAATACAAAGTAATACTCAGTATGGCTATATGTGTTAACAATAGATATAACAATGCACAGTAAACACTGGATGTATATCACAGGGTGTTTGTACCACACAACCCTGCATGTATGCACTCTTTCTTAACTAACACTGTCCCAGTGACAGGTAGAACACTTAAGTGTCCTGTAGGAAGCACAGCACTGGCAATCAGGTGGTTCCACAGAGTAGGGTTTGCCCTAGCAGTCCCAGGAACAGCAAGGCTCTGTCTGTAATGGCTGCTGACCGGGAGAGAGAAGCAGCTCCAGCGCGGGAATATTTGTAGAAAGGGCGCCCTGGGGCTGGGGGAGGGGCCACAGGTCCAACCTGCTCCCCCTGCTGGCATCCCCACCGGGTGCTTGCGGGCAGTGTAAAAACAGATTTATAATAAAATTCCCCCTGACCTGTGCCCATGATGTGACCCTGGTGGTTAGTGGAGCGGCAGCCCAGTATTCAGTGTCCACGACAGCGCGCGGCCCGCCTCCTACGGCCGCGATGGATCGCGGTAAAGAGCGGGCACAGAAGCCGCTTACCTCCCCCTTGTCTGCGGCCCCGCGAGATGCCTCAAGAGATGCAAGAAAAATGGTGCTAAAAAGTCCGAAGTTTGGGCACCCAAACCTGATTTGTGTGGCTAAACCTGGAGCAGTCAGACACCTTAACTGATAATGTGCGTCTAATTGGAGCAACAGCTGAATAGCTCCAATAGACGCTTATTGCTATAGACATTAGGGTGCATCAAACTCCTCGACATTCGGAATGCTTGCTGTCACTATTCTTAAAATTTTCCTTTTTAGCATAGAAACTGTGCAAATTTTTGTTGATGTACGATTTGACTTAGGTGGTCCACCTCCACACCCAAAAATTGTCTGTATCTTGGTACTAAAGCATGTGTATTGCATTATACAAAACAACTACCGTAACTTTAGCAAAACGAAGCCAACTTTTGTATGTGTGCCATGAATGCGTGTCTTACATTGATTTAAGAATATAACAAAGAAAGGGAACAGCATGAAGCCTCATGGGCCTATCGTGGTTGTTCCCATCCAAATCACAAAACATTAATCAAATCATTACTTCTTTTTCAGATGTCACATCAGAAATAGATTCATGGTTTATGTTTAACATTCTTCAGCTACACAGTGATTTTCTTACGAAAGACATTGGTGAATGGAAAGAACCTGATGCTTATCAGAATTCACAAACCAATATTCAAGCATTGAATGTTGTCAATGATTGTGCTGAACGTGGTGTCAAACTTAGTTCAGACTTCTTATCATCGGCTAAGAAGGAAGAGCACTATCAAAATGTACTCCAAGTAGTTGAAGATGATCGCAAAGAGAGACCAAACTTACGTAAGGCCAGCAATAAGACAGTTTCAACTTTGTAAGACACCAACTGTAACATGTTGTTCACTGTTCCGTCACTAATTTTGCTTATATCTCTTTGTTTAGTTGTTAACAATGAATAAATCACTATCATTAACCTACTAAATTGTTTTAAGTCATTGTATCAGAGAAGTTAAAACAAGTGTTATTGCATTTAAAATAAATAGAAATCTTTAATCTTCAGGGGCATGGTGGGCCACAAATATCTCAGATTCTTCAAAATTTGTATGCAATATATCCTTAACAATTCTAAAAAATGTAGCATGGGGACAAATCATTTTTCTTACTTTTAAAAATTCATGGGGCGTTTGATGTACCCTAGCAGGGGGCACAGAAAACAATTAAATACACTTAATGGGGCAGATTCATTAGTTATCACATACTGTGTATACTCATTAAAAAAAATTCTAGTTTATTAAAAATCTGACCTATACAACCAATACTATCTAGTGTGTTGGATAACAGTGTTCATTAAATGAAGCAAATTAAGGCTACAGTATTAGTGCTAATATAATATGGATTTGCCTCCTTCCTGGCAGCTGCTGCACAGGGCAGCGCTTAAGTTTGTACTCAGAACCTGACCACAGTCTGATATTACAACTTGATACCCTATTCTTTCTGGCCATTACAGAAATATGGTACAGGTTGAGTATCCCTTTTCCAAATTGCTTGGGACCAGAGGTATTTTGGATATCGGATTTTTCCGTATTTTGAAATAATTGCATACCATAATGAGATATCATGGTGATGGGACCTAAATCTAAGCACAGAAGGCATTTATGTTTCATATACCCCTTATACACACAGCCTGAAGGAAATTTTAGAGAATATTTTTTATAACTTTGTGCATTAAACAAAGTGTGTGTACATTCACACATTTCATTTATGTTTCATATACACCTTATACCCACAGCCTAAAGGTTATTTAATACAATATTTTTAATAACTTTGGGGTCGATTCAATTCAGCAACTTAAGAATAGCGCTGGGAATTAGCTCCCGACGCTATTCAATTCAGCTCCAGTTAAGTCGGCGATGTCCCGTTCTCGCAGACTAAACAGGTTGAATTGTCGGGAGAACGGGCATTCTCCGACTTAACTCCCCGGCGCGAGGCTGATTCCCGACAGAATCAGCCTCGCGCCGGCCGCGAGGCAGCACTTTTGTCGGGTTTCTTCTCTCATCCCCCGGGGTTGAGAGGAGAATTCCCGACAATTGCGGGTCACTAGCAGCTGAATTGAATAGCGTCGGGGCTAATTCCCGGCGCTATTCTTAAGTTGCCGAATTGATTCGACCTCTTTGTGTATTAAACAAAGTTTGTGTACATTGAGCCATCAAAAAACAAAGGTTTCTCTAACGTCCCTGAGGATGCTGGGACTCCGTAAGGACCATGGGGAATAGACGGGCTCCGCAGGAGATAGGGCACTTTAAGAAAGCTTTGGACTCCGGATGTGCACTGGCTCCTCCCTCTATGCCCCTCCTCCAGACCTCAGTTTTACACTGTGCCCAGAGCAAGATGGGTGCACAGCAGAGAGCTCTCCAGAGTTCTCTGCCTAGAAGCATTTTTGTTTGGATTTTTTTTCTATCTTTTACTACTTTTTCACAGGGAGCACTGCTGACAAGAGGCTCCCTGCATCGAGGGACTGAGGAGAGAGGAGCAGACCTTCTTGTCAAAGATAGGCTCTGCTTCCTCGGCTACTGGACACCATTAGCTCCAGAGGGGGTGAACGCAGGTTCTTACTGGGCGTCCACCCCCGGAGCCGCGCCGCCGTTCTCCTCACAGTGCTGGAAGTACAGAAGACAGAAGTCGTCAGGCGGCAGAAGCCTTCAGCTTCACTGAGGTAACGCACAGCACTGCAGCTGTGCGTCATTGCTCCCATACACCTCACATACTCCGGTTACTGTAAGGGTGCAGGGCGCAGCGGGGAGGGGGGGGGGGGGCGCGCCCTGGGCAGCAATATAAACGTCTGCATGGCAAAAAGACTATATACATGTACAGGTGGGCTCTGTACATGTATATAAAAGAGCCCCCGCCATATTTTACTAAGTTTGAGCGGGACAGTAGCCTGCAGCCGAGGGGGCGGGGTCTCTCTCTCAGCACTCACCAGCGCCATTTTCTCTCCACAGCACTGCCGAGAGGAAGCTCCCCGGACTCTCCCCCGCTTACACACGGTGAAAGGGTGCTTAAAAGAGAGGGGGGGGGGGGGGGCACATAATTGGCGGTTTACATATTATACAGCGCTGCTGAAGAAAAACATTTTGTGTTGGTCTCCAGAGTTAATGCGCTGGGGTGTGTGCTGGCATACTCTCTCTCTGTCTCTCCAAAGGCCTTTGACAGGGATACTGTCTTCAGGAATGGGGGGGGGGGGGTGTGTGTGTGTGTGTGTGTGTGTGTGTGTGTGTGTGTGTGTGTGTGTGTGTGTGTGTGTGTGTGAGAGGTAGCCAGTCCATGCATGACCCTGGGGAGCCAGGTCCTTCGGGGTCTCAGAAGCGCACCATATCCCAGATCGATGACACAGATACTGACTCTAGTGTCAACTATGAAGATGCAAAATTACAGCCGAAGGTGGCTAAGGGTATACGGTACATGATTATTGCCATTAAAGAGGTTTTGCATATTACTGAGGAACCCCCTGTCCCTGACACGAGGCTACACATGTATAAAGGGAAAAAGCCTGAAGTCACTTTTCCATCCTCATTTGAATTAAGTGACTTGTGCGAAAAGGCTTGGGAATCTCCGGATAGGAGACCACAAGTTCCCAAAAGAATTCTCATGGCGTATCCTTTTCCACAAACTGATAGGATACGCTGGGAATCTTCGCCAAAAGTTGACAAGGCGCTGACACGTTTGTCCAAAAAGGTGGCACTGCCTTCTCAGGATACGGCTTCCCTCAAGGAACCTGCTGATCACAGGCAGGAAATTACCTTAAAGCACATTAACAATCATTCCGGTACTATTACAATAACAAACAGTGGGATAGGGACCCGCTGGTGGCGCAAACAATGTATGGTTACCGTGATGAGTTGCCGCAACGGTCAAATGTTCATAAGAGAACGTTGGAAAGGTCCAGAAACTTCTTATAAGTAGTTCTCATATAGATATAAGTTCATAAGATAATATGTAAAAAAAAATAAGAATTTACTTACCGATAATTCTATTTCTCGTAGTCCGTAGTGGATGCTGGGAACTCCGTAAGGACCATGGGGAATAGCGGCTCCGCAGGAGACTGGGCACATCTAAAGAAAGCTTTAGGATCACCTGGTGTGCACTGGCTCCTCCCCCTATGACCCTCCTCCAAGCCTCAGTTAGGATACTGTGCCCGGACGAGCGTACACAATAAGGAAGGATTTTGAATCCCGGGTAAGACTCATACCAGCCACACCAATCACACTGTACAACCTGTGATCTGAACCCAGTTAACAGCATGATAATAGAGGAGCCTCTAGAAAAGATGGCTCACTACAACAATAACCCGAATTTTTTGGTAACAATAATTATGTACCAGTATTGCAGACAATCCGCACTTGGGATGGGCGCCCAGCATCCACTACGGACTACGAGAAATAGAATTATCGGTAAGTAAATTCTTATTTTCTCTGACGTCCTAGTGGATGCTGGGAACTCCGTAAGGACCATGGGGATTATACCAAAGCTCCCAAACGGGCGGGAGAGTGCGGATGACTCTGCAGCACCGAATGAGAGAACTCCAGGTCCTCCTCAGTCAAGATATCAAATTTGTAGAATTTTACAAACGTATTTGCTCCTGACCAAGTAACTGCTCGGCAAAGTTGTAAAGCCGAGACCCCTCGGGCAGCTGCCCAAGATGAGCCCACCTTCCTTGTGGAGTGGGCATTTTAAGATTTTTGGCTGTGGCAGGCCTGCCACAGAATGTGCAAGCTGAATTGTACTACAAATCCAACGAGCAATCGTCTGCTTAGAAGCAGAAGCACCCAGTTTGTTGGGTGCATACAGGATAAACAGCGAGTCAGATTTTCTGACTCCAGCCGTCCTGGAAACATGTATTTTCAGGGTCCTGACCACGTCAAGCAACTTGGAATCCTCCAAGTCCTTAGTAGCCGCAGGTACCACAATAGGTTGGTTCATGTGAAATGCAGAAACCACCTTAGGTAGAAAATTTGAGGACGAGTCCTCAATTCTGTCCTTTCAGAATGAACTATTAAGTAAGGGCTTTTATATGATAAAGCCGCCAATTCTGACACCCGCCTGGCTGAAACCAGGGCTAACTCGTCACTTCCATGTGAGATATTTTAAATCCACAGTGGTGAGTGGTTCAAACCAATGTGACTTTAGGAAAACTCAACACAACATTGAGATCCCCAAGGTGCCACTGGAGGCACAAAAGGAGACTGTATATGCAGTACCCCTTTTACAAATGTCTGAACTTCAGGCACTGAAGCCAGTTCTTTTTGGAAGAAAATCGACAGGGCCGAAATTTGAACCTTAATGGACCCTAATTTTAGGCCCATAGACAGTCCTGTTTGCAGGAAATGGAGGAAACGACCCAGTTGAAATTCCTCTGTAGGGGCCTTCTTGGCCTCACCCCACGCAACATATTTTCGCCAAATGCGGTGATAATGTTTTGCGGTTACGTCTTTCCTGGCCTTGACCAGGGTAGGGATCTTCAGGATCCGGCGTTCAACCGCCATGCCGTCAAACGCAGCCGCGGTAAGTCTTGGAACAGACAAGGCCCTTGCTGGAGCAGGTCCTTTCTTAGAGGTAGAGGCCACGGTTCGTCCGTGAGCATCTCTTGAAGTTCCGGATACCAAGTCCTTCTTGGCCAATCCGGAACCACGAGTATAGTTCTTACTCCTCTCCTTCTTATGATTCTCAGTACTTTTGGTATGAGGGGCAGAGGAGGGAACCCATACACTGACTGGTACACCCACGGTGTTACCAGAGCGTCCACCGCTATTGCCTGAGGGTCCCTTGACCTGGCGCAATATCTGTCTAGTTTTTTTGTTTAGACGGGACGCCATTATGTCCACCTTTTGTTTTTCCCAACGGTTTACAATCAGGTGGAAGACTTCTGGGTGAAGTCCCCACTCTCCCGGGTGAAGGTCGTGTCTGCTGAGGAAGTCTGCTTCCCAGTTGTCCACTCCCGGAATGAACACTGCTGACAGTGCTATCACATGATTTTCCGCCCAGCGAAAATCCTTGCAGCTTCTGCCATTGCCCTCCTGCTTCTCGTGCCGCCCTGTCTGTTTACGTGGGCGACTGACGTGATGTTGTCCGATTGGATCAATACCGCCTGACCCTGAAGCAGGGGTTTCGCTTGACTTAGGGCATTGTAAATGGCCCTTAGTTCCAGAATGTTTTTATGAAGAGATGTCTCCAGGCTTGACCATAAGCCCTGGAAATTCCTTCCCTGTGTGACTGCTCCCCAGCCTCGCAGGCTGGCATCCGTGGCCACCAGGACCCAGTCCCGAATGCCGAATCTGCGGCCCTCTAGAAGATGAGCACTCTGCAACCACCACAGGAGGGATACCCTGGTGACAGGGTTATCCGCTGAAGCATCTGAAGATGCGACCCGGACCATTTGTCCAGAAGGTTCCACTGTGCGTGGAATCTGCCGAATGGGATTGCTTCGTAGGAAGCCACCATTTTTACCCAGAACCCTTGTGCATTGATGCACTGAGACTTGGTTCGGTTTTAGGAGGTTCCTGACTAGCTCGGATAACTCCCTGGCTTTCTCCTCCGGGAGAAGCACCTTCTTTCTGGACAATGTCCAGAATCATCCCTAGGAACAGAAGACAAGTCGTCGGAACCAGCTGCGATTTTTGGAATATTGAAAATCCAATCGTGCTGCCGCAACACTACCTGATATAGTGCTACACCGATCTCCAACTGTTCCCTGGATCTTACCCTTATCAGGGAATCGTCCAAGTAAAGGATAACTAAAATTCCCTTCCTTCGAAGGAATATCATCATTTCGGTCATTACTTCAGTAAAGACCCGGGGTGCCGTGGACCATCCCTACGGCAGCGTCCGAACTGATACAGTTCTGTACCATAACCTGAAATACCCTTGGTGAGAAGGGTAAATTTTGACATGAAGGTAAGCCTCCTTGATGTCCCGAGACATCATGTAGTCCCCTTCTTCCAGGTTTGCAATCACTGCTCTGAGTGACTCAATTTTGAAATTGAACCTCTGTATGCAAGTGTTCAAAGATTTTAGATTTTAGATTTTAAAATCGGTCTCACCGAGCCGTCTGGCTTCGGTACCACAATAGTGTGGAATAATACCCCGTTCCCTGTTGCAGGAGGGGTACCTTGATTATCACCTGCTGGGAATACAGCTTGTGAATGGCTTCCAAAACTGCCTCCCTGTCAGCGGGAGACGTCGGTAAAACAGACTTTTGGAAACGGCGAGGGGAATACGTCTCGAATTCCAATTTGTACCCCTGAAATATTATCTGAAGGATCCAGGGGTCTACTTGCGAGTGATCCCACTGCGCACTGAAATTCATTGAGAACGGGACCCCACCGTGCCTGAATTTGTAAAGCCCTAGCGTCATACTGAGGGCTTGGCAGCGGCGGAAAAGGGTTTCTGTTCCTTGGAACTGGCTGATCTCTGCAGCCATTTTCCTCTCCCTCTGTCACGAGCAGAAAAGAGGAACCCTTTTGTCCGCTTGCCAACCAGGACTGCGCCTGATAATACGGCGTCTTATTTTGATAGGCGACCTGGGGTACATCCCCTCTTTTAAGGCAATACTTCCAAATGCCGTTTGGAATCCGCATCACCTGACCACTTTACTGGTATAATTGGACAACGCACTTATACTTGATGCCAGTCGGCAAATATTCCGCTGTGCATCATGCATATATAGAAATGCATCTTTTAATTGCTCTATAGGCAATAATATACTGTCCTTATCTAGGATATCATATTTCCAGTCAGGGAATCCGACCACGCCAACCCAGCACTGCACATCCAGGCTGAGGCGATTGCTGGTCGCAGTATAACACCAGTATGTGTGTAAATACATTTTAGGATACGCTCCTACTTTCTATCAGCAGGATCCTTAAGGGCGGCCATCTCAGGAGAGGGTAGAGCCCTTGTTTTTACAAGCGTGTGAGCGCTTTATCCACCCTAGGGGGTGTTTCCCAACGCACCCTAACCTCTGGCGGGAAAAGGTATACTGCCAATAACTTTTTAGAAAATATCAATTGTTATCAGGGGGAAACCCACGCATCATCACACACCTCATTTTATTTCTCAGATTCAGGAAAACTACAGGAAGTTTTTCCTCACCAAACATAATACCCCTTTTTTTGGTGGTATTCATATTATCAGAAAAGTGTAAACTTTTTCCATTGCCTCAATCATGCAATGTGTGGCCCTATTGGAAATCACGGTTGTCTCTTCACCGTCGACACAGGAGTCAGTACCCCTGTCGGCGTCTGTATCTGAGGTAACGGGCGCTTTAGGGCCCCTGTATGAGACGTCTGGACATGCACAAGCTGAGTAGCCGGCTGTCTCATGTCAACCACTGTCTTTTATACAAAGCTGACACTGTCACGCAATTTCAACAGTACATCCACTCAGGTGTCGACCCCCTAGGGGGTGACAACACAATTTCAGACACTCTACTCCGTCTCCTTATCATTTTTCTCCTCATACATGTCGACACCAACGTACCGACACACAGCACACACACAGGGAATGCTCTGATAGAGGACAGGACCCCACTAGCCCTTTGGGGAGACAGAGGGAGAGTTTGCCAGCACACACCAGAGCGCTATATATATACAGGGATAACCTTATATAAGTGTTTTTCCCTTTATAGCTGTTGTATTGTTATATACTGCGCCTAATTTGTGCCCCCCTCTCTTTTTTAACCCCTTTCTGTAGTGTAGTGACTGCAGGGGAGAGCCAGGGAGCTTCCCTCCAACTGAGCTGTGAGGGAAAATGGCGCCAGTGTGCGGAGGAGATAGGCTCCGCCCCTTTCTCGGCGTCCTTATCATCCTTTTTCTGTATGTTTTGGCAGGGGTTAAATGCATCCATATAGCCCAGGAGTTATATGGCTAAAATAAATGCATCACATATAAGGTTTTTTTATCGATTTATTGCGTCTCAGGGCGCTGCCCCCCCCAGCGCCCTGCACCCTCAGTGACCGGAGTGTGAAGTGTGCTGAGAGCAATGGCGCACAGCTGCGGTGCTGTGCGCTACCTTATCTGAAGACAGGATCGTCTTCTGCCGCCGATTTTTCCGGACCTCTTCGCTCTTCTGGCTCTGTAAGGGGGACGGCGGCGCGGCTCCGGTGACCCATCCAGGCTGAACCTGTGATCGTCCCTCTGGAGCTAATGTCCAGTAGCCTAAGAAGCCCAATCCACTCTGCACGCAGGTGAGTTCGCTTCTTCTCCCCTTAGTCCCTCGATGCAGTGAGCCTGTTGCCAGCAGGTCTCACTGAAAATAATAAACCTAAACTAAAACTTTCACAAAGAGCTCAGGAGAGCCCCTAGTGTGCACCCTTCTCGTCGGGCACAGAAATCTAACTGAGGCTTGGAGGAGGGTCATAGGGGGAGGAGCCAGTGCACACCAGGTGATCCTAAAGCTTTCTTTAGATGTGCCCAGTCTCCTGCGGAGCCGCTATTCCCCATGGTCCTTACGGAGTTCCCAGCATCCACTAGGACGTCAGAGAAATAAGATTTTACTCACCGGTAAATCTATTTCTCGTAGTCCGTAGTGGATGCTGGGACTCCGTAAGGACCATGGGGATTAGCGGCTCCGCAGGAGACTGGGCACAACTAAAGAAAGCTTTAGGACTACCTGGTGTGCACTGGCTCCTCCCACCAAGACCCTCCTCCAGACCTCAGTTAGGATACTGTGCCCGGAAGAGCTGACACAAATAGGAAGGATTTTGAATCCCGGGTAAGACTCATACCAGCCACACCAATCACACCATATAACTCGTGATACTATACCCAGTTAACAGTATGAAATATAACTGAGCCTCTCAACAGATGGCTCAACAATAACCCTTTAGTTAGGCAATAACTATAAACAAGTATTGCAACAATCCGCACTTGGGATGGGCGCCCAGCATCCACTACGGACTACGAGAAATAGATTTACCGGTGAGTAAAATCTTATTTTCTCTGACGTCCTAAGTGGATGCTGGGACTCCGTAAAGACCATGGGGATTATACCAAAGCTCCCAAACGGGCGGGAGTGCGCGGACGACTCTGCAGCACCGAATGAGCAAACTCTAGGTCCTCCTCAGCCAGGGTATCAAACTTGTAGACTGTTGCAAAAATGTTTGAACCCGACCAAGTAACAGCTCGGCAAAGTTGTAAAGCCGAGACCCCTCGGGCAGCCGCCCAAGAAGAGCCCACTTTCCTCGTGGAATGGGCTTTTACAGATTTAGGGTGCGGCAGTCCAGCCGCAGCATGTGCAAGTTGAATCGTGCTACAGATCCAGCGAGCAATAGTCTGCTTAGAAGCAGAAGCACCCAGCTTGTTGGGTGCAAACAGGATAAATAGCGAGTCAGTTTTCCTGACTCAAGCCGTCCTGGAAACATACTTTTCAGGTCCCTGACCACGTCCAGTAACTTGGAATCCTCCAAGTCCCAAGTAGCCGCAGGCACCACAATAGGTTGGTTCACATGAAAAACTGATACCACCTTAGGAAGGAATTGGGAACGAGTCCTCAATTCCGCCTTATCCATATAAAATACAGATAAGGCTTTTGTATGACAAAGCCGCCAATTCTGATACACGCCTGGCCGACGCCACGGCCCACAGCATGACCACTTTCCACATGAGGTATTGTAGCTCCACGGATTTAAGTGGCTCAACCCAATGCGACTTCAGGAAATCCAACACCACGTTGAGATCCCACGGTGCCACTTGAGGCACAAACGGGGGCTGACTATGCAGCACTCCTTTAACAAAAGTCCGAACTTCAGGCAGTGAAGCCAGTTCTATTTTGGAAGAAAATCGATAGAGACGAAATCTGGACCTTCATGGAACCCAATTTTAGGCCCATAGTCACCTCTGACTGTAGGAAGTGCAGAAATCGACCTAGCTGAAATTTCTCCTTTGGGGCCTTCCTGGCCTCACAGCACGCAACATATTTCCACCATATGCGGTGGTAATGGTTTGCGTTCACTTTTTTCCTAGCTTTAAATAGCGTAGGGATAACTTCCTCCGGAATGCCCTTTTCCTTCAGGATCCGACGTTCAACCGCCATGCCGTCAAACGCAGCCGCGGTACGTCTTGGAACAGACAGGCCCCCTGCTGCAGCAGGTCCTGTCTGAGCGGCAGAGGCCATGGGTCCTCTGAGATCATTTCTTGGAGTTCTGGTTACCAAGCTCTTCTTGGCCAACCCGGAACAATGAGTATAGTTCTTACTCCTCTCCTTCTTATTATTCTCATTACCCTGGGTAAGAGAGGCAGAGAAGGGAACACATACACCAACTGGTACACCCACGGTGTTACCAGAGCGTCCACAGCTATCGCCTGAGGGTCCCTTGACCTGGCGCCATATCTTTTTAGCTTATTATTGAGGCGGGACGCCATCATGTCCACCTGTGGCCTTTCCCAACGGTGTACAATCATTTGGAAGACTTCTGGATGAAGTCCCCACTCTCCCGGGTGGAGGTCGTGTCTTCTGAGAAAGTCTGCTTCTCAGTTGTCCACTCCGGGAATGAACACTGCTGACTGTGCTAACACATGATTTTCCGCCCATCAGAGAATCCTTGTGGCTTCTGCCATTGCCATCCTGCTTCTTGTGCCGCCCTGTCGGTTTACATGAGCGACCGCCGTGATGTTGTCTGACTGGATCAGCACCGGCCGGTGTTGAAGCAGGGGTCTAGCCTGACTTAGGGCATTGTAAATGGCCCTTAGTTCCAGAATATTTATGTGTAGGGAAGTCTCCTGACTTTTTCATAGCCTTGGAAGTTTCTTCCCTGTGTGACTGCCCCCCAGCCTCGAAGGCTGGCATCCGTGGTCACCAGGACCCAGTCCTGTATGCCGAATCTGCGGCCCCCTAGAAGATGAGCACTCTGCAGCCACCACAACAGCGACACCCTGGCCCTTGGAGACAGGGTTATCCGCCGATGCATCTGAAGATGCGACCCGGACCACTTGTCCAACAGATCCCACTGGAAAATCCTTGCATGGGACCTGGCGAATGGAATTTCTTCGTAAGAAGCTACCATCCTTCCCAGGGCTCGCGTGCATTGATGCACCGACACCTGTATACGTATTAGGAGGTCTCGGTCTAGAGACGACAACTCCTTGGACTTCTCCTCCGGGAGAAACCCTTTTTATCCTGTTCTGTGTCCAGAACCATACAGAGGAACAGTAGACGCGTCGTAGGAACCAGCTGCGACTTTGGAATATTCAGAATCCAGCCGTGCTGTTGCAGCACTTCCCGAGATAATGCTACTCCGCCGAACAACTGCTCCCTGGACCTCGCCTTTATAAGGAGATCGTCCAAGTACGGGATAATTATTTCGGCCATTACCTTGGTAAATACCTCTGTGCCGGGGACAGACCAACGGCAACGTCTGGAATTGGTAATGACAATCCTGTACCACAATTTCGAGGTACTCCTGGTGAAGAGGGTAAATAGGGACATGCAGGTAAGCATCCTTGATGTCCAGTGATACCATGAAATTCTCCAGGCTTGAAATAATCGCCCTGAGCGATTCCATTTTGAACTTGAACCTTCGTATATAAGTGTTCAAGGCTTTCAATTTTAGAATGGGTCTCACCGAACCGTCTGGTTTCGGTACCACAACATTTTGGAATAGTAACCCCAGCCTTGTTGAAGGAGGGGTACCTTGATTTCACCTGCTGGAAGTACAGCTTGTGAATTGCCGCCAGTACTACCTTTCTCCGAGGGCAGCAGGCAAGGCTGATGTGAGGTAACGGCGAGGGGTAGTCACCTCGAACTCCAGCCTGTATCCCTGTGATACTATTTGCAGAACCTAGGGATCCACCCGTGGGCAAGCCCACTGGTCCCTGAAGTTCCCGAGACGCGCCCCTACCGCACCTGTCTCCACCTGTGGAGCCCCAACGTCATGCGGTGGACTCAGAGGAAGCGGGGGAAGATTTTTGATCCTGGGAACTGGCTGCTGGTGCAGCTTTTTCCTTCTTCCCTTGTCTCTGTGCAGAAAGGAAGCGCCTTTGACCCGCTTGCTTTTCTGAAGCCGAAAGGACTGTACCTGAAAATACAGTGCTTTCTTAGGCTGTGAGGAAACCTGAGGTAACATTTTTTCTTCCCAGCTGTTGCTGTGGATACGAGGTCCCAGAGACCATCCCCAAACAATTCCTCACCCTAATAAGGCAGAATCTCCATGTGCCTTTTATAGGCAGCATCACCTGTCCACTGCCGGGTTTCTAATACCCTCCTGGCAGAATGGACATTGCATTAATTCTGGATGCCAGCCGGCAAATATCCCTCTGTGCATCCTTTATATCTAAGACGACGTCTTTAATATGCTCTATGTTAGCAAACTATTATCCCTGTCTTAGAGTATTAATATTTTCTGACTGGGTATCAGACCACGCTGCAGCAGCACTATTTATGCTGAGGCAATTGCAGGTCTCAGTATATAACCTGAGTGTGTATATACAGACTTCAGGATAGCCTCCTGCTTTTTGTCAGCAGGCTCCTTCAAGGTGGCCGTATCCTAAGACGGCAGTGTCACCTTTTTTGACAAACGTGTGAGCGCCTTATCCACCCTAAGGGATATCTCCCAACGTGACCTATCCTCTGGCGGGAAAGGGTACGCTATCAGTAACTTTTTAGAAATTACCAGTTTCTTATCGGGGGAACCCACGCTACTTTACACACTTCATTCATTCATCTGATGGGGGAACAAAACACTGGCTGCTTTTTCTCCCCAAAAATAAAACCCCTTTTATGTGGTACTTGGGTTCATGTCAGAAATGCGTAACACATTTTTCATTGCCGAGATCATGTAACGGATGTTCCTAGTGGATTGTGTATATGTCTCAACCTCGTCGACACTGGAGTCAGACTCTGTGTCGACATCTGTGTCTGCCATCTGAGGTAACGGGCGCTTTTTTGAGCCCCTGATGGCCTTTGAGACGCCTGGGCAGGCGCGGGCTGAGAAGCCGGCTGTCCCACAGCTGTTTTACGTCATCCAGCCTTCTATGTAAGGAGTTGACATTGTCGGTTAATACCTTCCACCTATCCATCCACTCTGGTGTCGGCCCCACAGGGGGCGACATCCCATTTATCGGCCTCTGCTCCACCTCCACGTAACCTTCCTCATCCCACATGTCGACACAGCCGTACCGACACACAGCACACACACAGGGAATGCTCTGACTGAGGACAGGACCCCACAAAGTCCTTTGGGGAGACAGAGAGAGAGTATGCCAGCACACACCAGAGCGCTATATAATGCAGGGATTAACACTATAACTGAGTGATTTTTCCCCCAATAGCTGCTTGTATAAACAATATTGCGCCTAAATTTAGTGCCCCCCCCTCTCTTTTTAACCCTTTGAGCCTGAAAACTACAGGGGAGAGCCTGGGGAGCTGTCTTCCAGCTGTACTGTGAAGAGAAAATGGCGCCAGTGTGCTGAGGGAGATAGCTCCGCCCCTTTTTCGCTGACTTTTCTCCCGCTTATTTATGGATTCTGGCAGGGGTATTTATCACATATATAGCCTCTGGGGCTATATATTGTGATATATTTGCCAGCCAAGGTGTTTTATTGCTGCTCAGGGCGCCCCCCCCCCCCAGCGCCCTGCACCCTCAGTGACCGGAGTGTGAAGTGTGTATGAGGAGCAATGGCGCACAGCTGCAGTGCTGTGCGCTACCTTGGTGAAGACTGATGTCTTCTGCCGCCGATTTTCCGGACTCTTCTTGCTTCTGGCTCTGTAAGGGGGCCGGCAGCGCGGCTCCGGGACCGAACATCAATGGCCGGTTCCATGCGGTCGATCCCTCTGGAGCTAATGGTGTCCAGTAGCCTAAGAAGCCCAAGCTACCACCAGTTAGGTAGGTTCGCTTCTTCTCCCCTTAGTCCCTCGCTGCAGTGAGTCTGTTGCCAGCAGATCTCACTGTAAAATAAAAAACCTAAAATATACTTTCTTTCTAGGAGCTCAGGAGAGCCCCTAGTGTGCATCCAGCTCAGCCGGGCACAAGAATCTAACTGAGGTCTGGAGTAGGGTCTTGGTGGGAGGAGCCAGTGCACACCAGGTAGTCCTAAAGCTTTCTTTAGTTGTGCCCAGTCTCCTGCGGAGCCGCTAATCCCCATGGTCCTTACGGAGTCCCAGCATCCACTTAGGACGTCAGAGAAATAATAAGAATTTACTTACCGATAATTCTATTTCTCATAGTCCGTAGTGGATGCTGGGACTCCGTAAGGACCATGGGGAATAGCGGCTCCGCAGGAGACTGGGCACAAAAGTAAAAGCTTGAACTAGCTGGTGTGCACTGGCTCCTCCCCCTATGACCCTCCTCCAAGCCTCAGTTGGGATACTGTGCCCGGACGAGCGTACATAATAAGGAAGGATATTGAATCCCGGGTAAGACTCATACCAGCCACACCAATCACACCGTACAACCTGTGATCTAAACCCAGTTAACAGTATGATAAACGAAGGAGCCTCTGAAAAGATGGCTCACAACAATAATAACCCGAATTTTGTAACAATAACTATGTACAAGTATTGCAGACAATCCGCACTTGGGATGGGCGCCCAGCATCCACTACGGACTATAAGAAATAGAATTATCGGTAAGTAAATTCTTATTTTCTCTAACGTCCTAAGTGGATGCTGGGACTCCCTAAGGACCATGGGGATTATACCAAAGCTCCCAAACGGGCGGGAGAGTGCGGATGACTCTGCAGCACCGAATGAGAGAACTCCAGGTCCTCCTCAGCCAGGGTATCAAATTTGTAGAATTTAGCAAACGTGTTTGCCCCTGACCAAGTAGCTGCTCGGCAAAGTTGTAAAGCCGAGACCCCTCGGGCAGCCGCCCAAGATGAGCCCACCTTCCTTGTGGAATGGGCTTTTACAGATTTTGGCTCTGGCAGGCCTGCCACAGAATGTGCAAGCTGAATTGTACTACAAATCCAGCGAGCAATCGTCTGCTTAGAAGCAGGAGCACCCAGCTTGTTGGGTGCATACAGGATAAACAGCGAGTCAGATTTCCTGACTCCAGCCGTCCTGGAAATATATATTTTCAGGGCCCTGACTACGTCCAGTAACTTGGAGTCCTCCAAGTCCCTAGTAGCCGCAGGCACCACAATAGGCTGGTTCACGTGAAACGCTGAAACCACCTTTGGGAGAAATTGAGGACGAGTCCTCAATTCTGCCCTATCCGTGTGAAAAATCAGGTAAGGTCTTTTATAAGATAAAGCCGCCAATTCTGAGACACGCCTGGCTGAAGCCAGGGCTAACAGCATTACCACCTTCCATGTGAGATATTTTAATTCCACAGTGGTGAGTGGTTCAAACCAATGTGATTTTAGGAACCCCAAAACCACATTGAGATCCCAAGGTGCCACCGGGGGCACAAAAGGAGGCTGTATATGCAGTACCCCTTTGACAAACGTCTGGACTTCAGGCACTGAAGCCAGTTCTTTTTGGAAGAAAATCGACAGGGCCGAAATTTGAACCTTAATGGACCCTAATTTTAGGCCCATAGACAGTCCTGTTTGCAGGAAATGTAGGAAGCGACCCAGTTGAAATTCCTCTGTAGGGGCCTCTTTGGCCTCACACCACGCAACATATTTTCGCCAAATGCGGTGATAATGTTTCGCGGTTACATCCTTCCTGGCCTTTATCAGGGTAGGAATGCCTTTTTCCTTCAGGATACGGCGTTCAACCGCCATGCCGTCAAACGCAGCCGCGGTAAGTCTTGGAACAGACAAGGTCCCTGCTGGAGCAGGTCCTTTCTTAGAGGTAGAGGCCACGGGTCCTCCGTGAGCATCTCTTGAAGTTCCGGGTACCAAGTCCTTCTTGGCCAATCCGGAACCACGAGTATAGTTCTTACTCCTCTCCTTTTTATGATTCTCAGTACTTTTGGTATGAGATTCAGAGGAGGGAACACATACACTGACTGGTACACCCATGGTGTTACCAGAGCGTCCACCGCTATTGCCTGAGGGTCCCTTGACCTGGCGCAATATCTGTCTAGTTTTTTGTTGAGACGGGACGCCATCATGTCCACCTTTGGTTTTTCCCAACGGTTTACCATCTCTTGGAAGACTTCTGGATGAAGTCCCCACTCCCCCGGGTGAAGGTCGTGTCTGCTGAGGAAGTCCGCTTCCCAGTTGTCCACTCCCGGAATGAACACTGCTGACAGTGCTATCACATGATTCTGACCCTGAAGCAGGGGTTTTGCTTGACTTAGGGCATTGTAAATGGCCCTTAGTTCCAGAATGTTTATATGAAGAGATGTTTCCAAGCTTGACCACAAGCCCTGGAAATTTTGTCCCTGTGTGACTGCTCCCCAGCCTCTCAGGCTGGCATCTGTGGTCACCAGGATCCAATCCTGAATGCCGAATCTGCGGCCCTCTAGTAGATGAGCACTCTGCAGCCACCACAGAAGAGACACCCTTGTCCTTGGCGACAGGGTTATCCGCTGATGCATCTGAAGATGCGATCCGGACCATTTGTCCAGAAGATCCCACTGAAACGTTCTTGCATGGAATCTTCCGAATGGAATCGCTTCGTAAGAAGCCACCATTTTTCCCAGGACCCTCGTGCACTGATGCACTGACACCTGGCCTGGTTTTAGGAGATTCCTGACTAGCTCGGATAACTCCCTGGCCTTCTCCTCTGGGAGAAACACCTTTTTCTGGACTGTGTCCAGAATCATTCCTAGGAACAGGAGACGTGTCGTTGGAATCAGCTGCGATTTTGGAATATTTAGAATCCACCCGTGCTGACGTAACACTAACTGAGATAGTGCTACTCCGACTTCTAACTGTTCCCTGGACCTTGCCCTTATCAGGAGATCGGCCAAGTAAGGGATAATTAAAACGCCTTTTCTTCGAAGAAGAATCATCATTTCGGCCATTACCTTGGTAAAGACCCGAGGTGCCGTGGACAATCCAAACGGCAGCGTCTGAAACTGATAATGACAGTTTTGTACTACAAACCTGAGGTACCCTTGGTCAGAAGGTTAGATTGGGACGTGGAGATAAGCATCTTTGATGTCCAGAGACACCATATAGTCCCCTTCTTCCAGGTTTGCTATCACTGCTCTGAGTGACTCCATCTTGAATTTGAACCTCTTTATGTAAGTGTTCAAGGATTTTAGATTTAAAATTGGTCTCACCGAGCCGTCCGGCTTCGGTACCACAAACAGCGTGGAATAATACCCCTTTCCCTGTTGTAGGAGAGGTACCTTGATTATCACCTGCTGGGAATACAGCTTGTGAATGGCTTCCAAAACTGCCTCCCTGTCAGAGGGAGACTTTGGTAGAGCAGACTTCAGGAACCGGCGAGGGGGAGACGTCTCAAATTCCAGTTTGTACCCCTGTGATACTACCTGCAGAATCCAGGGGTCCACTTGCGAGTGAGCCCACTGCGCGTTGAAATTTTTGAGACGGGCCCCCACCGTGTCCGAGTCCGCTTGTAAAGCCCCAGCGTCATGCTGAAGACTTGGCAGAAGCAGAGGAGGGCTTCTGCTCCTGGGAAGAGGCTGCCTGGTGCAGTCTTTTTCCTCTTCCTCTGCCCCGGGGCAGAAATGAGTGGCCTTTTGCTCGCCTGTACTTATGGGAACGAAAGGACTGAGTTTGAAAAGACGGTGTCTTTTTCTGCTAAGAGGTGACCTGGGGTAAAAAGGTGGACTTTCCGGCCGTTGCCGTGGCCACCAGGTCCGATAGACCGGCCCCAAATAACTCCTCCCCTTTAAACGGCAATACTTCCATATGTCGTTTGGAATCCGCATCCCCTGACCACTGTCGCGTCCATAACGCTCTTCTGGCAGAAATGGACATAGCACTCACTCTTGATGCCAGGGTGCAAATATCCCTCTGTGCATCACGCATATATAGTAATGCATCCTTCAAATGCTCTATAGTTAGTAATATACTGTCCCTATCCAGGGTATCAATATTTTCAGTCAGGGAATCCGACCACGCCACTCCAGCACTGCACATCCAGGCTGATGCGATTGCTGGTCGCAGTATAACACCAGTATGTGTGTATATACCCTTCAGGATATTTTCCAGCCTTCTATCCGCTGGTTCTTTGAGGGCGGCCGTATCAGGAGACGGTAACGCTACTTGTTTAGATAAACGTGTGAGCGCTTTATCTACTCTAGGGGGTGTTTCCCAACGCGCCCTAACCTCTGGCGGGAAAGGGTATAGTGCCAATAATTTATTAGAAATTAGCACTTTTTTATCGGGGGAAACCCACGCTTTATCACACACCTCATTTAATTCATCTGACTCAGGAAAAGCTACTGGTAGTTTTTTCACTCCCCACATAATACCCTTCTTTGTGGTACTTGTAGTGTCAGAAATGTTCAATGCCTCCTTCATTGCCGTGATCATGTAACGTGTGGCCCTATTGGACATTACGTTTGTCTCCTCACCGTCGACACTGGACTCAGTATCCGTGTCTGGGTCTGTGTCGACCCACTGAGGTAACGGGCGTTTTATCGCCCCTGACGGTGTCTGAGACGCCTGGACAGGCACTAATTGATTTGTCGGCTGTCTCATGTCGTCAACAGTTTTTTGTAAAGTGCTGACATTGTCACGTAGTTCTTTAAATACAACCATCCAGTCAGGTGTCGACTCCCTAGGGGGTGACATCACTAATACAGGCAATTGCTCTGCTTCCACGTCATTTTCCTCCTCATACATGTCGACACAATCGCACCGACACCCAGCACACACACAGGGAATGCTCTGATAGAGGACAGGACCCCACTAGCCCTTTGGGGAGACAGAGGGAGAGTTTGCCAGCACACACCAGAGCGCTATATATATATATATAGGGATAACCTTATATAAGTGTTACTCCCTTTTATAGCTGCTGTTTATAATTTAGCTGCCAATAGTGCCCCCCTCTCTCGTTTTTACCCTGATTCTGTAGGGACTGCAGTGGAGAGTCAGGGAGCCGTCCTTCCAGCGGAACTGTGAGGGAAAATGGCGCTTGTGTGCTGAGGAGATAGGCTCCGCCCCTTCACGACGGCCTTATCTCCCGCTTTTTTCTGGAAAACTGGCAGGGGTTAAATACATCCATATAGCCCAGGAGCTATAGGTGATGTATTTCTTTTGCCATCCTAAGGTATTTCTGTTTTTATTGCGTCTCAGGGCGTTCCCCCCCAGCGCCCTTCACCCTCAGTGACCGGAGTGTGAAGTGTGCTGAGAGCAATGGCGCACAGCTGCAGTGCTGTGCGCTACCTTAGTTGAAGACAGGAACGTCTTCTGCCGCCGATTTCACCGGACCTCTTCGTTCTTCTGGCTCTGTAAGGGGGCCGGCGGCGCGGCTCCGGGACCCATCCAGGCTGAACCTGTGATCGTCCCTCTGGAGCTAATGTCCAGTAGCCTAAGAAACCCAATCCACTCTGCACGCAGGTGAGTTCGTTTCTTCTCCCTTTAGTCCCACGATGCAGTGAGCCTGTTGCCAGCAGGACTCACTGAAAATAAAAAACCTAAAATAAACTTTTACTCTAAGCAGCTCAGGAGAGCCACCTAGCATGCACCCTTCTCGTTCGGGCACAAAAATCTAACTGAGGCTTGGAGGAGGGTCATAGGGGGAGGAGCCAGTGCACACCAGCTAGTTCAAGCTTTTACTTTTGTGCCCAGTCTCCTGCGGAGCCGCTATTCCCCATGGTCCTTACGGAGTCCCAGCATCCACTTAGGACGTTAGAGAAAAGAATTTACTCATCAGTAATTCTATTTCTCGTAGTCCGTAGTGGATGCTGAGGACTCCGTAAGGACCATGGGGAACAGACGGGCTCCGCAGGAGACTGGGCACTCTAAAGAAAGATTAGGTACTATCTGGTGTGCACTGGCTCCTCCCTCTATGCCCCTCCGCCAGACCTCAGTTAGGGAAACTGTGCCCGGAAGAGCTGACATTACAAGGAAAGGATTTTGGAATCCAGGGTAAGACTCATACCAGCCACACCAATCACACCGTACAACTTGTGATAACCTTACCCAGTTATCAGTATGAACAACAACTGAGCATCACTCAACAGATGGCTCATAACAATAACCCTTTATTAAGCAATAACTATATACACGTATTGCAGAAAGTCCGCACTTGGGACGGGCGTCCAGCATCCACTACGGACTACGAGAAATAGAATTACCGGTGAGTAAATTCTTATTTTCTCTAACATCCTAGTGGATGCTGGGGACTCCGTAAGGACCATGGGGATTATACCAAAGCTCCCAAACGGGCGGGAGAGTGTGGATGACTCTGCAGCACCGAATGGGCAAACACAAGGTCCTCCTCAGCCAGGGTATCAAACTTGTAGAACTTAACAAAGGTGTTTGAACCCGACCAAGTAGCAGCTCGGCAAAGCTGTAAACCCGAGACCCCTCGGGCAGCCGCCCAAGAAGAGCCCACCTTCCTCGTGGAATGGGCTTTCACCGATTTTGGATGCGGCAATCCAGCCGCAGAATGAGCCTGCTGAATCGTGCTACAGATCCAGTGATCAATAGTTTGCTTTGAAGCAGGAGCACCCAGCTTATTGGGTGCATACAGGATAAACAGCGAGTCAGTATTCCTGACTCCAGCCGTTCTGGATATATACATTTTCAAAGCCCGGACTACGTCCAGCAACTTGGAGTCCTCCAAGTCCCAAGTAGCCGCAGGCACCACAATAGATTGGTTCAAATGAAACGATGATACCACCTTTGGCAGAAATTGGGGACGAGTCCGCAATTCTGCTCTAACCATATGGAAAACCAGATAGGGGCTTTTACACGACAAAGCCGCCAATTCTGACACCCGCCTAGCCGAAGCTAAGGCCAACAGCATGATCACTTTCCACGTGAGATACTTTAACTCCACAGTCTTAAGTGGTTCAAACCAGTGGGATTTCAGGAAATCCAACACCACATTAAGATCCCAAGGCGCCACTGGTGGCACAAAAGGGGGCTGAATATGCAGCACTCCCTTAACAAACGTCTGAACCTCAGGCAGTGAAGCCAGTTCTTTTTGAAAGAAAATGGATAGGGCCGAAATCTGGACCTTTATGGACCCCAATTTTAGGCCCATAGTCACCCCTGACTGTAGGAAGTGCAGGAATCGACCCAGCTGGAATTCCTCTGTAGGGGCATTCCTGGCCTCACACCAAGCAACATATTTTCGCCATATACGGTGATAATGCTTTGCTGTCACGTCCTTCCTAGCCCTTATCAGCGTAGGAATAACTTCATCCGGAACACCCTTTTCTGTTAGGATCCGGCGTTCAACCGCCATGCCGTCAAAAGCAGCCGCGGTAAGTCTTGGAACATACAGGGCCCCTGTTGCAATAGGTCCTGTCTGAGAGGCAGAGGCCATGGGTGATCATCTCTTGTAGTTCTGGGTACCAAGTCTTTCTTGGCCAATCCGGAACAATGAGTATTGTTCTCACTCCTCTTTTTCTTACTATTCTCAGTACCTTGGGTATGAGAGGAAGAGGAGGAAACACATAGACCGACTGGAACACCCACGGTGTTACTAGTGCGTCTACAGATATCGCCTGAGGGTCCCTTGACCTGGCGCAATATCTTTTTAGCTTTTTGTTGAGGCGGGACGCCATCATGTCCACCTGTGGCAGTTCCCATCGATTTGCAATCTGCGTGAAGACTTCTTGATGAAGTCCCCACTCTCCCGAGTGGAGGTCGTGTCTGCTGAGGAAGTCTGCTTCCCAGTTGTCCACTCCCGGAATGAACACTGCTGACAGTGCTTGCACGTGATTCTCCGCCCAACGAAGAATCTTTGTGGCTTCCGCCATTGCCACCCTGCTTCTAGTGCCGCCCTGGCGGTTTACATGGGCGACCGCCGTGATGTTGTCTGACTGAATCAGCACTGGTTCATCTCGAAGCAGGGGCTCCGCTTGACTCAGGGCGTTGTATATGGCCCTTAGTTCCAGTATATTTATGTGCAGACAAGTCTCCTGACTTGACCACAGCCCTTGGAAGTTTCTTCCCTGAGTGACTGCCCCCCATCCGCGGAGGCTTGCATCCGTGGTCACCAGGACCCAGTCCTGAATGCCGAACCTGCGGCCCTCGAGAAGGTGAGCACTCTGTAGCCACCACAGAAGAGACACCCTGGCCCTGGGGGATAGGGTGATCAGCCGATGCATCTGAAGATGCGATCCGAACCACTTGTCCAACAGATCCCACTGAAAGATCCTCGCATGGTACCTGCCGAAGGGAATGGCTTCATATGACGCCACCATCTTTCCCAGGACTCGCGTGCAGTGACGCACCGACACCTGTTTTTGTTTTAGGAGGTCTCTGACCAGAGTCACGAGCTCCTGAGCCTTCTCCGCCGGGAGAAACACCTTCTTCTGGTCTGTGTACAGAATCATGCCCAGGAAGGGCAGACGCGTCGTAGGAATCAGCTGCGACTTTGGAATATTCAGAATCCAGCCGTGCTGTTGCAACACTTCCTGAGAGTGTGCTACGCTGATCAACAACTGCTCCCTGGACCTCGCCTTTATGAGGAGATCGTCCAAGTATGGGATAACTGTAACTCCTTGCTTCCGAAGGAGTACCATCATTTCCGCCATTACCTTGGTAAATATTCTCGGTGCCATGGACAGGCCAAACGGCAACGTCTGGAATTGGTAATGACAGTCCTGTACCACAAACCTGAGGTACTCCTGATGAGGTGGATAAATGGGGACATGCAAGTAAGCATCCTTGATGTCCAGAGATACCATAAAATCCCCTTCTTCCAGGCTTGCAATGACCGCTCTGAGCGATTCCATTTTGAACTTGAATTTCTTCAGATAAGTGTTCAGGGATTTTAAATTCAGAATGGGTCTTACCGAACCGTCCGGTTTCGGTACCACAAACATTGTGGAATAGTAACCCCTTCCCTGTTGAAGGAAGGGAACCATTATTATCACCTGCTGGAGGTATAGCTTGTGAATTGCCGCCAGCACTACCTCCCTTTCCATGGGGGAAGCTGGCAAGGCTGATTTTAGGTAACGGTGAGGGGGGGTCACTTCGAATTCCAGCTTGTATCCCTGAGATACAATTTGTACAGCCCAAGGATCCACTTGCGAGCAAACCCACTGGTTGCTGAATTTTCGGAGACGCGCCCCCACCGCTCCTGGCTCCGCCTGTGGAGCCCCAGCGTCATGCGGTGGACTTAGTGGAAGCCGGGGAGGACTTTTGTTCCTGGGAACTAGCTGCATGGTGCAGCTTCTTTCCTCTTCCCCTGCCTCTGGCAAGAAAGGATGCACCTCTGACCTTCTTGTTCTTCTGAGAACAAAAGGACTGCATTTGATAAAACGGTGCTTTCTTAGGCCGTGAGGAAACATGAGGCAAGAAAGTTGACTTTCCAGCTGTCGCTGTGGACACGAGGTCCGAGAGACCGTCCCCAAATAATTCCTCACCCTTATAAGGCAAAATCTCCATGTGTTTTTTAGAGTCGGCATCCCCTGTCCATTGCCGAGAACATAAGACCCTTCTGGCAGAAATGGACATTGCATTTATTCTAGAGCCCAGCAGGCAAATGTCCCTCTGGGCATTCCGCATATACAAGACGGCGTCTTTTATATGGCCCAGGGTTAGCAAAACAGTGTCCCTTGTCCAGGGTATCTATCTCCTCTGACAGAGTATCTGTCCATGCTGCGACAGCGCTACACATCCAGGCCGAAGCAATAGCAGGTCTCAGTAGAGTACCAGAATGTGTATAAACTGACTTCAGGATAGCTTCCTGCTTCCTATCCGCAGGATCCTTTAGGGCAGCAGTATCCTGAGACGGCAGGGCCACCTTCTTAGATAAGCGTGTCAACGCCTTGTCTACCCTAGGGGAGGATTCCCGGCGTAACCTGTCCGTTGGCGGGAAAGGGTACACCATAAGTAGCTTTTTGGAATTCACTACTTTCTTATCAGGGGAACTCCACGCTTCTTCACATAATTAATTTAATTCATGTGAAGGGGGAAAAGTCACTGCCTGCTTTTTCTCCCCAAACATATACACCCTCTTGTCAGGGACAGGGTTATCCTCTGAAGTGTGCAATACCCCCTTCATTGCAATAATCATGTAGCGGATGGCCTTGGTCATCTTAGGCTGTAAATGTGCCTCATCATCGTCGACACTGGAGTCGGACTCCGTGTCGGCATCTGTGTCAACCATCTGAGATAGTGGGCGTTTATGAGACCCTGACGGCCTCTGAGTCGCCAGGTCAGGCACGGGTTGAGACCCCGGCTGTCCCAAGGCTGCAACGTTATCAAACCTTCTATGTAAGGAGCTTACATTATCATTTAAGACCTTCCACATATTCATCCAATCAGGTGTCAGCCCCAACGGTGGCGACACCACATTTATCTGCACTTGCTCCGCCTCCACGTAACCCTCCTCATCAAACATGTCGACACAGACGTACCGACACACTGCACATACACAGGGAATGCTCTGACTGAGGACAGGACCCCACTAAGGCCTTTGGGGAGACAGAGAGAGAGTATGCCAGCACACACCACAGCGCTATATAACCCAGGGATTTACACTATAATAAGTGATTACCCAATAGCTGCTGATTTTATGTCTTTTGCGCCTAAATTTATGTGACCCCCTCTCTTTTTCCCTTTCTGTACCTGGATACTGCAGGGAAGAGCCTGGGGAGCTGCTTCCAGCGGAGCTGTTAAGAGAAAATGGCGCTGGTTAGTGCTGAGGAAGAAGGCCCCTCCCGCTTTCTATGTGTAAAAATGGCGGGGGCTCGGACACATAAACAGTCCCTGACTGTATATATGTCTATTCTTTTGCCAAAAAAGGTATTAAATTGCTGCCCAGGGCGCCCCCCCCTGCGCCCTGCACCCTACAGTGACCGGAGTGTGCGGTGTGCTGTGGGAGCAATGGCGCACAGCTGCAGTGCTGTGCGCTGCCTTAAGTGAAAACAGGAGTCTTCTGCCGCCGATTTCGATGTCTTCTTGCTTCTGCTGCTGCTGTCTTCTGGCTCTGCGAGGGGGATGGCGGCGCGGCTCCGGGAACGGACGATCAAGGTCAGGTACCTGTGTTCGATCCCTCTGGAGCTAATGGTGTCCAGTAGCCTAAGAAACTCAACCTAGCTTCAGTGAGTAGGTTTGCTTCTCTCCCCTCAGTCCCACGTAGCAGAGAGTCTGTTGCCAGCAGAAGCTCTCTGAACATAAAAAACCTAACAAAATACTTTCTTTACTAGTAAGCTCAGGAGAGCCTACTAGGAGCACCCAGCTCTGGCGGGGCACAGATTCTGAGGTCTGGAGGAGGGGCATAGAGGGAGGAGCCAGTGCAAACCAGATAGTACCTAATCTTTCTTTAGAGTGCCTGCGGAGCCCGTCTATTCCCCATGGTCCTTACAGAGTCCCCAGCATCCACTAGGACGTTAGAGAAAACACAAATGGTATACAGAGATTCAATTGAGATCCCAGAAGCAATTGATAATAAGAAGGTGACTTCTTCCAGGATTCCTTATACTGTAGTGACTTTGGAGGTGTGTTTCTATCTGTATAGGTTCACCCTGGTGTTGAAGGAAAAGGAGGCTCCTCACATGTGTGCTTACTTTCATGTACCCCAGAAAAAACCTATAAAGGTTTCTTTAAAGCCTCTGAGTGTGAAGTCTCTTCCACCCGGTACCAGTGTATCACAGATAATCTCGTGCAATCCTTATAAAAACAAATGCTCACATTCGTGCTTACTTTGAAAGATGACGTTCTTCCATATAACAGTTTCTTTATCAGTAGGCCGTCCTCATACACTTCCTGGCTTCGTATTAGGCTCGGTATTAAGCATAAACACGAAGGGATGTGTGAAGATTCATATAAATTTATTATAAAATTACTTAAAAAACCAATTTGGTGATTCACCACGAACAGGAAACCAGTAAAACAGATGGAATACAGCACAGTACAACAGTAAAATGAGATGTTAACCCGGGATATCTCACCGCTAACTGGCTGGAAAAACTGGTAACAGTGGTGTTCCAAAATCTCACATGCTCCACCGGGTGGTCTTCTGTATGCCGACTGACGGGATCCCGGTGCACAGTTTACCGGCGCCCGGATCCCGACAGCCGGCATACCGACACTTATTCTCCCTCGTGGGGGTCCACGACCCCCCTGGAGGGAGAATAAAATAGCGTGGCGAGCGCAGCGAGCCCGCAAGGGGCTCATTTGCGCTCGCCACACTGTCGGTAAGCTGGCGGTCGGGCTCCCGGCGCCGGTATGCTGGTCGCCGGGAGCCCAACCGCCGGCATATTGTAGTGAACCCGCTCCACCAACGCGTTTCTACTAATTAGTCTTTGTCAAGGTGCATGTGAACTGTTCCATACCCTCTATTTATACCTGGTATGGTGAAGATATCCGCCCCTTCCTGGGCCGGATAATATTAAAATAATTACAGCTGTACTCTAGCTAAAATATATTTATACTGGAGAGAGAATAAACCTGTAGTACATTTCTATACACAGTATGTAAAAAATAAGAATTTACTTACCGATAATTCTATTTCTCGGAGTCCGTAGTGGATGCTGGGGTTCCTGAAAGGACCATGGGGAATAGCGGCTCCGCAGGAGACAGGGCACAAAAAGTAAAGCTTTAGGATCAGGTGGTGTGCACTGGCTCCTCCCCCTATGACCCTCCTCCAAGCCTCAGTTAGGTACTGTGCCAGGACGAGCGTACACAATAAGGAAGGATTTATGAATCCCGGGTAAGACTCATACCAGCCACACCAATCACACTGTACAACCTGTGATCTGAACCCAGTTAACAGTATGATAACAGCGGAGCCTCTGAAAAGATGGCTCACAACAATAATAACCCGATTTTTGTAACTATGTACAAGTATTGCAGATAATCCGCACTTGGGATGGGCGCCCAGCATCCACTACGGACTCCGAGAAATAGAATTATCGGTAAGTAAATTCTTATTTTCTCTATCGTCCTAGTGGATGCTGGGGTTCCTGAAAGGACCATGGGGATTATACCAAAGCTCCCAAACGGGCGGGAGAGTGCGGATGACTCTGCAGCACTGAATGAGAGAACTCCAGGTCCTCCTTAGCCAGGGTATCAAATTTGTAGGATTTTACAAACGTGTTTGCCCCTGACTAAATAGCCGCTCGGCAAAGTTGTAAAGCAGAGACCCCTCGGGCAGCCGCCCAAGATGAGCCCACCTTCCTTGTGGAATGGGCATTTACATATTTTGGCTGTGGCAGGCCTGCCACAGAATGTGCAAGCTGAATTGTATTACACATCCAACTAGCAAAAGTCTGCTTAAAAGCAAGAGCACCCAGTTTGTTGGGTGCATACAGGATAACAGCAAGTCAGTTTTCCTGACTCCAGCCGTCCTGGAACCTATATTTTCAGGGCCCTGACCACATCTAGCAACTTGGAGTCCTCCAAGTCCCTAGTAGGCGCAAGACACCACAATAAGCTGGTTCAGGTGAAACACTGACACCACCTTAGGGAGAGAACTGGGGACGAGTCCGCAGCTCTGCCCTGTCCGAATGGACAAACAGATATGGGCTTTTTTGAGAAAAAAGAACCACCAATTTGACACTCGCCTGGTCCAGGCCAGGTCCAAGAGCATGTTCACTTTTCATGTGAGATGCTTCAAATCCACAGATTTGACTGGTTTTAAACCAATGTGTTTTGAGGAATCCCAGAACTACGTTGAGATCCCACAGTGCCACTGGAGGCACAAAAGGGGGTTGTATATGCAATACTCCCTTGACAAACTTCTGGACTTCAGGAACTGAAGCCACTTCTTTCTGGAAGAAAAATCAACAGGGCCGAAATTTGAACCTTAATGGACCCCAATTTGAGGCCCATAGACACTCATGTTTGCAAGAAATGCAGGAATCGACAGAGTTGAAATTTCTTCGTGGGGCCTTCCTGGCCTCACACCACGCAACATATTTTCGCCACATGTGGTGATAATGTTGTGCGGTCACCTCCTTTCTGGCTTTGACCAGGGTAGGAATGACCTCTTCCTGAATGCCTTTTCCCTTAGGATCCGGCGTTCCACCGCCATGCCGTCAAACGCAGCTGCGGTAAGTCTTGGAACAGACATGGTACTTGCTGAAACAAGTCCCTTCTTAGCGGCAGAGGCCATAAGTCCTCTGTGAGCATCTCTTGAAGTTCCGGGTACCAAGTCCTTCTTGGCCAATCCGGAGCCATGAGTATAGTTCTTACTCCTCTACGTCTTATAATTCTCAGTACCTTAGGTATGAAAAGCAGAGGATGGAACACATACACCGACTGGTACACCCACGGTGTTACCAGAACGTCCACAGCTATTGCCTGAGGGTCTCTTAACCTGGCGCAATACCTGTCCCGTTTTTTGTTCAGACGGGACGCCATCATGTCCACCTTTGGTAATTCCCAACGGTTTACAATTATGTGGAAAACTTCCCCATGAAGTTCCCACTCTGCCGGGTGGAGGTCGTGCCTACTGAGGAAGTCTGCTTCCCAGTTTCCATTCCCGGAATGAAACACTGCTGACAGTGTTATCACATGATTTTCCGCCCAGCGAAAAGTCCTTGCAGTTTTTGCCACTGCCCTCCTGCTTCTTGTGCCGCCCTGTCTATTTACGTGGGCGACTGCCGTGATGTTTTATCCCACTGGATCAATACCGGCTGACCTTGAAGCAGAGGTCTTGCTAAGCTTAGAGCATTATAAATTTACCCTTAGCTATATTTATGTGGAGAAAAATCTCCAGACTTGATCACACTCCCTGGAAATTTTTTCCTTGTGCGACTGCTCCCCAGCCTCTCGGGCTGGCCTCCGTGGTCACCAACATCCAAAACTGAATGCCGAATCTGCGGCCCTCTAGAAGATGAGCACTCTGTAACCACCACAGGAGAGACACCCTTGTCCTTGGATATAGGGTTATCCGCTGATGCATCTGAAGATGCGATCCGGACCATTTGTCCAGCAGATCCCACTGAAAAGTTCTTGCATGAAATCTGCCGACTGGAATTGCTTCGAAGGAAGTCACCATTTTTTTACCATGGCCCTTGTGCAATGATGCACTGATTTTAGGAGGTTCCTGACTAGCTCGGATAACTCCCTGGCTTTCTCTTCCGGGAGAAACACCTTTTTCTGGACTGTGTCCAGAATCATCCCTAAGCACAGGAGACTTGTTGTCGGGATCAGCTGCGATTTTGGAATCTTTAGAATCCACCCCTGCTGTTGTAACAGTATCCGAGATAGTGCTACTCCGACCTCCAACTGTTCCCTGGACTTTGCCCTTATCAGGAGATCGTCCAAGTAAGGGATAATTAAGACGCCTTTTCTTCGAAGAAGAACCATCATTTCGGCCATTACCTTGGTAAAGACCCGGGGTACCGTAGACAATCCAAACGGCAGCGTCTGAAACTGATAGTGACAGTTCTGTACCACGAACCTGAGGTACCCTTAGTGATAAGGGCAAATTTGGGACATGGAGGTAAGCATCCCTGATGTCTCGGGACACCAGATAGTCCCCTTCTTCCCGGTTCGTTATCACTGCTCTGAGTGACTCCATCTTGATTTGAACCTTTGTAAGTGTTCAAATTTTTTTAGATTTAGAATAGGTCTCACCTAGCCTTCTGGCTTCAGTACCACAATATAGTGTGGAATAATACCCCTTTTCTTGTTGTAGGAGGGGTAATTTAATTATCACCTGCTGGGAATACAGCTCGTGAATTTTTTCCCATACTGCCTCCTTGTCGGAGGGAGACCTTGGTAAAGCATCCTTCAGGAGCCTGCGCAGGGGAAACGTCTCGACATTCCAAACTGTACCCCTGGGATACTACTTGTAGGATCCAGGGGTCCTGTACGGTCTCAGCGTCATGCTGAGAGCTTGTCAGAAGGGTTGGAACGCTTCTGTTCCTGGGAATGGGCTGCCTGCTGCAGTCTTCTTCCCTTTCCTCTATCCCTGGGCAGATATGACTCTTATAGGGACGAAAGGACTGAAGCTGAAAAGACGGTGTCTTTTTCTGCAGAGATGTGACTTAGGGTAAAAACGGTGGATTTTCCAGCAGTTGCCGTGGCCACCAGGTCCGATGGACCGACCCCAAATAACTCCTCTTCCTTTATACGGCAATACACCTTTGTGCCGTTTGGAATCTGCATCACCTGACCACTGTCGTGTCCATAAACATCTTCTGGCAGATATGGACATCGCACTTACTCTTGATGCCAGAGTGCAAATATCCCTCTGTGCATCTCGCATATGTAGAAATACATCCTTTAAATGCTCTATAGTCAATAAAATACTGTCCCTGTCAAGGGTATCAATATTTTTAGTCAGGGAATCCGACCAAGCCACCCCAGCTCTGCACATCCAGGCTGAGGCGATCGCTGGTCGCAGTATAACACCAGTATGTGTGTATATACTTTTTATGATATTTTTCCAGCCTCCTGTCAGCTGGCTCCTTGAGGACGGCCCTATCTATAGACGGTACCGCCACTTGTTCTGATAAGCGTGTGAGCGCCTTATCCACCCTAAGGGGTGTTTCCCAACGCGCCCAAACTTCTGGCGGGAAAGGGTATACCGCCCATATTTTCTATCGGGGGGAACCCACGCATCATCACACACTTCATTTAATTTATCTGATTCAGGAAAAACTACGGTAGTTTTTTCACATCCCACATAATACCCTCTTTTGTGGTACTTGTAGTATCAGAAATATGTAACACCTCCTTCATTGCCCTTAACGTGTGGCCCTAATAAGGAATACGTTTGTTTATTCACCGTCGACACTGGATTCAGTGTCCCTGTCTGTGTCTGTGTCGACCGACTAAAGTAAACGGGCGTTTTAAAACCCCTGACGGTGTTTTTGAGACGTCTGGACCGGTACTAATTGTTTGTCGGCCGTCTCATGTCGTCAACCGACCTTGGCGCGTGTTGACATTATCACGTAATTCCCTAAATAAGCCATCCATTCCGGTGTCGACTCCCTAGAGAGTGACATCACCATTACAGGCAATTGCTCCGCCTCCTCACCAACATCGTCCTCATACATGTCGACACACACGTACCGACACACAGCACACACACAGGGAATGCTCTGATAGAGGACAGGACCTACTAGCCCTTTGGAGAGACAGAGGGAGAGTTTGCCAGCACACACCAAAACGCTATAATTATATAGGGACAACCTTATATAAGTGTTTTCCCTTATAGCATCTTTTTTATATATTTCTAACGCCAAATTAGTGCCCCCCCTCTCTGTTTTAACCCTGTTTCTGTAGTGCAGTGCAGGGGAGAGCCTGGGAGCCTTCCCTCCAGCCTTTCTGTGAGGGAAAATGGCGCTGTGTGCTGAGGAGATAGGCCCCGCCCCTTTTTCGGCGGCCTCGTCTCCCGCTCTTAACGGATTCTGGCAGGGGTTAAATATCTCCATATAGCCCCCGGAGGCTATATGTGAGGTATTTTTAGCCAAAAAAGGTTTTCATTTGCCTCCCAGGGCGCCCCCCTCCCAGCGCCCTGCACCCTCAGTGACTGCCGTGTGAAGTGTGCTGAGAGGAAAATGGCGCACAGCTGCAGTGCTGTGCGCTACCTTAAGAAGACTGAGGAGTCTTCTGCCGCCGATTCTGGACCTCTTCTCGTTTCAGCATCTGCAAGGGGGCCGGCGGCGAGGCTCCGGTGACCATCCAGGCTGTACCTGTGATCGTCCCTCTGGAGCTAATGTCCAGTAGCCAAGAAGCCAATCCATCCTGCACGCAGGTGAGTTCACTTCTTCTCCCCTAAGTCCCTCGTTGCAGTGATCCTGTTGCCAGCAGGACTCACTGTAAAATAAAAAACCTAAGCTAAACTTTTCTAAGCAGCTCTTTAGGAGAGCCACCTAGATTGCACCCTTCTCGGCCGGGCACAAAAATCTAACTGAGGCTTGGAGGAGGGTCATAGGGGGAGGAGCCAGTGCACACCACCTGATCCTAAAGCTTTACTTTTTGTGCCCTGTCTCCTGCGGAGCCGCTATTCCCCATGGTCCTTTCAGGAACCCCAGCATCCACTAGGACGATAGAGAAAACATGTGTTTTAACATTATAAATGATACTAAAAATATTTTTTTTTCCTATTTTTGCGCTGTGCGTTCCAACCGTGTGGAACGCACTGTATTTCCGCCGGATTTCAGGCGGAAGCGTCCATCCCATACACGGATGTCGTGCCCCGCCGGAGGAGATTGTGCGGCTTCTATCCTCCTTGTAGACGTGCCGCGTAATAGACCCCATGACCCGAAAGGCGGCGTGACCGGTCACGCGGGATACAGCGTCATACAGGTCCGCACCGCCCTGGGCGTTTCACAAAGTTCTTCCTGTATCTTGAGTTCCACAGTCAATGGAACGCAAAGCCCGGAATTAACAATAGTAAAATCTATACTAGTGGTTTTAATACTGGTAATTTAAAGAGACAAATGGGGTGAATAAAATAAGAATTTACTCACCGGTAATTCTATTTCTCGTAGTCCGTAGTGGATGCTGGGGACTCCGTAGGGACCATGGGGAATAGCGGCTCCGGAGGAGACTGGGCACATCTAAGAAAGATTTAGGACTACCTGGTGTGCACTGGCTCCTCCCTCTATGCCCCTCCTCCAGACCTCAGTTAGGAAACTGTGCCCGGAAGAGCGGACACAATAAGGAAAGGATTTTGGAATCCAGGGTAAGACTCATACCAGTCACACCAATCACACCGTACAACTCGTGATACTATACCCAGTGAACAGTATGAATAACAACGGAGCCTCTCAACAGATGGCTCCAAACAATAACCCTTTAGTTAGGCAATAACTATATACAAGTATTGCAGACAATCCGCACTTGGGATGGGCGCCCAGCATCCACTACGGACTACGAGAAATAGAATTACCGCTGAGTAAATTCTTATTTTCTCTGACGTCCTAGTGGATGCTGGGGACTCCGTAAGGACCATGGGGATTATACCAAAGCTCCCAAACGGGCGGGAGAGTGCGGATGACTCTGCAGCACCGAATGAGCAAACTCCAGGTCCTCCTCAGCCAGGGTATCAAACTTGTAGAACTTTGCAAATGTGTTTGAACCCGACCAAGTAGCCGCTCGGCAAAGTTGTAAAGCTGAGACCCCTCGGGCAGCCGCCCAAGAAGAGCCCACTTTCCTCGTGGAATGGGCTTTTACAGATTTAGGATGCGGCAGTCCAGCCGTAGAATGTGCAAGTTGAATCGTGCTACAGATCCAGCGAGCAATAGTCTGCTTAGAAGCAGGAGCACCCAGCTTGTTGGGTGCATACAGGATAAATAGCGAGTCAGTTTTCCTGACTTCAGCCGTCCTGGAAATATATATTTTCAGGACCCTGACTACATCCAATAACTTGGAATCCTCCAAGTCCAGAGTAGCCGTAGCCACCACAATAGGTTGGTTCACATAAAAAGCTGAAACCACCTTAGGAAGAAATTGGGGACGACTCCTCAATTCCGCCCTATCCATATGGAAAATCAGATAAGGGCTTTTACATGACAAAGCCGCCAATTCTGACACCCGCCTGGCCGAAGCCAAGGCCAACAGCATGACCACTTTCCACGTGAGATATTTTAGTTCCACGGTTTTAAGTGGCTCAAACCAATGCGACTTTAGGAAATCCAACACCACGTTGAGATCCCAAGGTGCCACTGGAGGCACAAAAGGGGGCTGAATATGCAGCACTCCCTTAACAAAAGTCTGAACTTCAGGCAGTGAAGCCAGTTCTTTTTGGAAGAAAATCGACAGAGCCGAAACCTGGACCTTAATGGAACCCAATTTTAGGCCCATAGTCACCCCTGACTGTAGGAAGTGCAGAAATCGACCCAGCTGAAATTCCTCCGTTGGGGCCTTCCTGGCCTCACACCACGCAACATATTTTCGCCATATGCGGTGATAATGGTTTGCGGTGCCCTCCTTCCTAGCTTTAATCAGCGTAGGGATGACTTCCTCCGGAATGCCCTTTTCCTTCAGGATCCGGCGTTCAACCGCCATGCCGTCAAACGCAGTCGCGGTAAGTCTTGGAACAGACAGGGCCCCTGCTGCAGCAGGTCCTGTCTGAGCGGCAGAGGCCATGGTTCCTCTGATATCATGTCTTGAAGTTCTGGGTACCAAGCTCTTCCTGGCCAATCCGGAACAATGATTATAGTTCTTACTCTTCTCCTTCTTATTATCCTCAGTACCTTGGGTATGAGAGGAAGAGGAGGGAACACATAAACCGACTGGTACACCCACTGTGTCACTAGAGCGTCCACAGCTATCGCCTGAGGGTCCCTTGACCTGGCGCAATATCTTTTTAGCTTTTTGTTGAGGCGGGACGCCATCATGTCCACCTGTGGCCTTTCCCAACGGTTCACAATCATTTTGAAGACTACTGGATGAAGTCCCCACTCTCCCGGGTGGAGGTCGTGCCTGCTGAGGAAGTCTGCTTCCCAGTTGTCCACTCCCGGAATGAACACTGCTGACAGTGCTAACACGTGATTTTCCGCCCATCGGAGAATCCTTGTGGCTTCTGCCATCACCATCCTGCTTCTTGTGCCGCCCTGTCGGTTTACATGAGCGACCGCCGTGATGTTGTCTGACTGGATCAGCACTGGCTGGTGTTGAAGCAGGGGTCTTGCCTAACTTAGGGCATTGTAAATGGCCCTTAGTTCCAGAATATTTATGTGTAGGGAAGTATCTTGGCTTGACCATAGTCCCTGGAAGTTTTTTCCCTGTGTGACTGCTCCCCAGCCTCGAAGGCTGGCATCCGTGGTCACCAGGACCCAGTCCTGTATGCCGAATCTGCGGCCCTCTTGTAGATGAGCACTCTGTAGCCACCACAACAGAGACACCCTGGTCCTTGGAGACAGGGTTATCAGCCGATGCATCTGAAGATGCGATCCGGACCACTTGTCCAACAGATCCCACTGAAAGATTCTTGCATGGAACCTGCCGAATGGAATTGCTTCGTAAGAAGCTACCATCTTTCCCAGGACTCGCGTACAGTGATGCACCGACACCTGTTTCGGTTTTAGGAGGTCTCTGACTAGAGATGACAGCTCCTTGGCTTTCTCCTCCGGGAGAAACACTTTTTCACTTTTTTTTTTTTTTTGGTCTGTGTCCAGAACCCTCCCCAGGAACAGTAGACATGTCGTAGGAACCAGCTGTGACTTTGGAATATTCAGAATCCAACCGTGCTGTTGTAGCACCTCCCGAGATAGTGCTACCCCGACCAACAACTGCTCCCTGGACCTCGCCTTTATAAGGAGATCGTCCAAGTATGGAATAATTAAAACTCCCTTTTTCCGAAGGAGTATCATCATTTCGGCCATTACCTTGGTAAATACCCTCGGTGCCGTGGACAGACCAAACGGCAACGTCTGGAATTGGTAATGACAGTCCTGTACCACAAATCTGAGGTACTCCTGGTGAGAACGGTAAATGGGGACATGCAGGTAAGCATCCTTGATGTCCAGCGATACCATGTAATCCCCTTCGTCCAGGCTTGCAATCACCGCCCTGAGCGATTCCATCTTGAACTTGAACCTTCTTATATAAGTGTTCAAGGATTTTAAATTTAAAATGGGTCTCACCGAACCGTCCGGTTTCGGTACCACAAACATTGTGGAATAGTAACCCCGTCCTTGTTGAAGGAGGGGTACCTTGACTATCACCTGCTGCGAATACAGCTTGTGAATTGCCTCCAGCACTGCCTCCCTGTCCGAGCGAGCTGTCGGCAAGGCAGATTTGAGGAAACGGCGAGGGGGAGACGTCTCGAATTCCAGCTTGTACCCCTGAGATACTACTTGTAAAATCCAGGGATCCACCCGTGAGCGAGCCCACTGGTCGCTGAAGTCCTTGAGACGGGCCCCCACCGTACCTGGCTCCGCCTGTGGAGCCCCAGCGTCATGCGGTGGACTTAGAGGAAGCGGGGGAGGACTTTTGTTCCTGGGAACTGGCTGTATGCTGCAGCTTTTTCCCTCTACCTCTGCCTCTGGGCAGAAAGGACGCGCCTCTAACCCGCTTGCCTTTCTGGGGCCGAAAGGACTGTACCTGATAATACAGTGGTTTCTTTGGCTTTGAGGGAACATGGGGTAAAAATGTTGACTTCCCAGCTGTCGCTGTGGAAACGAGGTCCGAGAGACCATCCCCAAACAACTCCTCACCCTTGTAAGGCAAAACTTCCATGTGCCTTTTAGAATCTGTATCTCCTGTCCACTGCCGAGTCCACAATCCTCTCCTGGCAGAAATGGACATTGCGTTTATTCTAGATGCCAGCCGGCAAATATCCCTCTGTGCATCTCTCATGTATAAGACTGCGTCTTTAATATGCTCTATGGTTAGCAATATAGTGTCCCTGTCTAGGGTATCAATGTTTTCCGACAGGGAATCTGACCACGCAGCTGCAGCACTGCACATCCATGCTGAAGCAATAGCTGGTCTCAGTATAATGCCTGAGTGTGTATATACAGACTTCAGGATAGCCTCCTGCTTTCTATCCGCAGGCTCCTTTAGGGCGGCCGTGTCCGGAGACGGTAGTGCCACCTTTTTAGACAGACGTGTGAGCGCTTTATCCACCCTAGGGGATGTCTCCCAACGTGACCTGTCCTCTGGCGGGAAAGGGTACGCCATTAGTAACTTTTTAGAAATTACCAGTTTCTTATCGGGGGAAACCCACGCTTCTTCACACACTTCATTTAATTCATCAGATGGGGGAAAAACCACTGGTAGCTTTTTCTCCCCAAACATAATACCCTTTTTTGTGGTACCTGGGGTAATATCAGAAATGTGCAACACATTTTTCATTGCCGTAATCATGTAACGGGTGGCTCTATTGGAATGTACACTAGTCTCATCGTCGTCGACACTGGAGTCAGTATCCGTGTCGACATCTGTGTCTGCCATCTGAGGTAGTGGGCGTTTTAGAGCCCCTGATGGCTTTTGAGACGCCTGGGCAAGCACGGGCTGAGAAGCCGGCTGTCCCACGTCTGCTATGTCGTCAGACCTTTTATGTAAGGAGTTGACACTGTCGCGTAATTCCTTCCACATGTCCATCCATTCAGGTGTCGACCCCGCAGGGGGTGACATCACATTTATCGGCATCTGCTCCGCCTCCACATAAGCCTCCTCATCAAACATGTCGACACAGCCGTACCGACACACCGCACACACACAGGGAATGCTCTGACTGAGGACAGGACCCCACAAAGTCCTTTGGGGAGACAGAGAGAGAGTATGCCAGCACACACCAGAGCGCTATATAATGCAGGGATTCACACTACACACAGTGATTTTTCCCCTATAGCTGCTATAAATACACAGTTTGCGCCTAAATTTAGTGCCCCCCCCCCTCTCTTTTTTACCTTATTGAGCCTGGAAACTGCAGGGGAGAGCCTTGGGAGCGTCCTTCCAGCGGAGCTGTGAGAGGAAATGGCGCCAGTGTGCTGAGGGAGATAGCCCCGCCCCCTTCTCGGCGGACTTCTCCCGCTTTTTTAAGGATATTTTTGGCAGGGGATTTTACACATATATAGTCCTACTGACTATATTATGTGTTTTTTGCCAATCTAAGGTACTCTTATTGCAGCCCAGGGCGCCCCCCCCCCCCCCCCCCCCCCCCCCCCCCCCCCAGCGCCCTGCACCCATCAGTGACCGGAGTGTGTGGTGTGCATGGGGAGCAATGGCGCACAGCTGCAGTGCTGTGCGCTACCTTAATGAAGACCGGAGTCTTCAGCCGCCGATTTCCTGGACGTTCTTCTTGCTTCTGGCTCTGCAAGGGGGACGGCGGCGCGGCTCTGGGACCGGACGACCGAGGCTGGGCCTGTGTTCGATCCCTCTGGAGCTAATGGTGTCCAGTAGCCTAGAAGACCAAGCTAGCTGCAAACAGGTAGGTTCGCTTCTCTCCCCTAAGTCGCTCGTAGCAGTGAGTCTGTTGCCAGCAGATCTCACTGAAAATAAAAAACCTAAATATATACTTTCTTTTCTAAGAGCTCAGGAGAGCCCCTAGTGTGCAACCAGCTCGGCCGGGCACAAAATTCTAACTGAGGTCTGGAGGAGGAGCATAGAGGGAGGAGCCAGTGCACACCAGGTAGTCCTAAATCTTTCTTAGATGTGCCCAGTCTCCTGCGGAGCCGCTATTCCCCATGGTCCTTACGGAGTCCCCAGCATCCACTAGGACGTCAGAGAAATGTGAAATTCATTAGAAGTGTGGTTACACTGAGTTAACCCTATAGTTTCTGGCAAGCGGGTTCCAGACAGAGATGGATAATACAGAGACCATACATACGTTCAATGTTACATGTCATGTACTATGACTAAAATCCCTGGTGGATTTTTATACACCACAGGTATAGAGATTAACAGACCAATATATCCTCCAGGAAATGGTGTATTATGGCACCTATAGTGCCGAGGTAAGCATATTATTACCATAATCTAACGAATGAGTTGTAACAATTGCTATGAATGAGGGGATCGTATATGAACTGAAATATGGTACCTATAATAGATGAATTCATCTATTATAGGTACCATATTTCAGTTCATATACGATCCACTCATTCATAGCAATTGTTACAACTCATTCGTTAGATTATGGTAATAATATGATTACCTCGGCACTATAGGTGCCATAATACACCATTTCCTGGAGGATATATTGGTCTGTTAATCTCTATACCTGTGGTGTATAAAAATCCACCAGGGATTTTAGTCAAATAGTACATGACATGTAACATTGAACGTATGTATGGTCTCTGTATTATCCATCTCTCTCTGGAACCCGCTTGCCAGAAACTATAGGGTTAACTCAGTGTAACCACACTTCTAATGAATTTCACATTTATTCACCCCATTTGTCTCTTTAAATTACCAGTATTAAAACCACTAGTATAGATTTTACTATTGTTAATTCCGGACTTTGCGTTCCATTGACTGTGGAACGCAATATACAGGAAGAACTTTGTGAAACGCCCAGGGCGGTGCGGACCTGTATGACGCGGTATCCCGCGTGACCGGTCACGCCGCCTTTCGGGTCATGGGGTCTATTACGCGGCACGTCTACAAGGAGGATAGAAGCCGCACAATCTCCTCAGGCGGGGCACGACATCCGTGTATGGGATGGACGCTTCCGCCGGAAATCCGGCGAAAATACAGTGCGTTCCACACGGTTGGAACGCACAGCGCAAAAATAGGAAAAAAATGTATTTTTAGTATCATTTATAATGTTAAAACACATGTTTTTTACATACTGTGTATAGAAATGTACTACAGGTTTATTCTCTCTCCAGTATAAATATATTTTAGCTAGAGTACAGCTGTAATTATTTTAATATTATCTAGCCCAGGAAGGGGCGGATATCTTCACCATACCAGGTATAAATAGAGGGTATGGAACAGTTCACATGCACCTTGACAAAGACTAATTAGTAGAAACGCGTTGGTAGAGCATGTGAGATTTTGGAACACCACTGTTACCAGTTTTTCCAGCCAGTTAGCGGTGAGATATCCCAGGTTAACATCTTATTTTACTGTTGTACTGTGCTGTATTCAATCTGTTTTACTGGTTTCCTGTTCGTGGTGAATCACCAAATTGGTTTTTTAAGTAATTTTATAATAAATTTATATGAATCTTCACACATCCCTTCGTGTTTATGCTTAATACCGAGCCTAATACGAAGCCAGGAAGTGTATGAAGACGGCAGGACGGCCTACTGATAAAGAAACCGTTATATGGAAGAACGGCATCTTTCAAAGTAAGCACGAATGTGAGCATTTGTTTTTATAAGGATTGCGCGAGATTATCTGTGATACACTGGTACCGGGTGGAAGAGACTTCACACTCAGAGGCTTTAAAGAAACCTTTATAGGTTTTTTCTGGGGTACATGAAAGTAAGCACACATGTGAGGAGCCTCCTTTTCCTTCAACACCAGGGTGAACCTATACAGATAGAAACACACCTCCAAAGTCACTACAGTATAAGGAATCCTGGAAGAAGTCACCTTCTTATTATCAATTGCTTCTGGGATCTCAATTGAATCTCTGTATACCATTTGTGTTTTTTTACATATTACCTTATGAACTTGGATCTATATGAGAACTACTTATAAGAAGTTTCTGGACCTTTCCAACGTTCTTTTATGGACATTTGACAGTTGCGGCAAATCATCACGGTAACCGTACATTGTTTGCGCCACCAGCGGGTCCCTATCCCACTGTTTGTTATTGTAATTCTTCTTAGGTGTGTGTGGTGACACATCAGGGTAGGATCCCACTAAAGGCAGCAGCTAGAGTGCGCGGGAATATACCTTAACATAAATCATATTCCGGTACTATTTCTCGACCGGCTATGGCGTCGGCCTGGGTTTGTAGTGCGGTTGTGGCATGGGCAGATTCCTTATCTACGGAAATTGACACCTTAGATAGGGACGCCATTCAAATGACCATAGAGCATATCAGAGATGCTGCCTTGTATATGAGGGATGCTCAGAGAGACATTTGTTTATTAAGCTCCAGAATAAATGCTATATCTATTTCTGCTAGGCGGCTCTTGTGGACCAGACAGTGGACGGGAGATGCCGATTCAAAACGGCATATGGAGTCCTTGCCTTACAAAGGGGTGGAGTTGTTTGGAGACGGCCTCTCGGATCTTGTCTCTACGGCTACGGCTGGTAAGTCAAATATCTTACCTTATGTCCCCCCGCAGCATACAAAAAAGGCACCTCATTATCAAATGCAGTCCTTTCGTTCCAATAAAAACAAGAAGGTACGTGGATCATCCTTTGTTGCCAGAGGGAAAGGCAGGGGAAAAAAGCTGCACACAGCTAGTTCCCAAGAGCAGAAGTCCTCCCCTGCATCTGCAAAGTCCACCGCATGACGCTGGGCCTTTCCGAGGGGAGGCAGATCTGGAGGGGGCTCGTCTTCGGTTTTTCAGCCACGTCTGGGTTCACTCGCAGGTGGATCCCTGGGCATTAGAGATTGTTTCTCAGGGATACAGGGTGGAATTCGAAGACTTGCCATCTCGCCGATTTTTCAAATCGGCTCTGCCGGCTTCCCCGTCAGAGAGGGAGCTAGTGTTGGCAGCAATCCAAAAATTGTATATTCAACAGGTGATTGTCACAGTTCCTCATCTCCAGCAAGGAGAGGGATATTACTCAACCCTGTTTGTGGTCCCGAAACCGGACGGTTTGGTCAGACCCATTTTAAAACTGAAATCTCTGAACCTGTACTTGAAGAGGTTCAAGTTCAAAATGGAATCACTCAGGGCGGTCATCGCCAGCCTGGAGGGGGGTGAGGGGGGGGGTTGGATGGTGTCCCTGGACATAAAGGATGCTTACCTTCATGTTCCGATATTCACCCCGCATCAGGCGTTCCTGAGATTTGCAGTGCAGGACTGTCACTACCAATTTCAGACGTTGCCGTTTGGGCTTTCCACGGCCCCGAGAATTTTCACCAAGGTAATGGCGGAAAAGACGGTGCTCCTGCGCAGGCAGGGGGTCACAATTATCCCATACTTGGACGATCTCCTCATAAAGGCGAGATCTCGGGAAAGGTTGCTGGACAGCATGTCTCTGTCCATGAAGACGTTGCAGATACACGGCTGGATTATCAATATACCGAAGTCCCAGCTAGTCCCTACAACGCGTCTGACCTTTTTGGGGCTGATTCTAGACACAGACCAGAAAAAGGTTTTTCTTCCGATCGAAAAGGTTCAGGAACTCATAGCCATGGTCAGGAACCTATTAAAACCAAAAAAGGTTTTAGTGCATCATTGCACGCGGGTCCTGGGGAAGATGGTGGCTTCCTACGAGGCAATCCCTTTCGGCAGGTTCCATGCGAGGACTTTTCAATGGGACCTCTTAGACAAGTGGTCCGGGTCCCATTTACAAATGCATCAAAGGATCACCCTGTCTCCCAGGACCAGGGTATCTCTCCTGTGGTGGCTGAACAGTGCTCACCTACTAGAAGGTCGCAGGTTCGGCATTCAGAACTGGGTCGTGGTGACCACGGACGCAAGCCTCCGAGGCTGGGGAGCAGCGACACTGGGAAGAAATTTCCAAGGTCTCTGGTCAAGCCTAGAGTCTTGTCTCCACATCAACGTCCTGGAGTTGAGGGCCATATACAACGCCCTGCGTCAAGCGGAGGAATTGCTTCGGAGAAAACCGGTTCTGATTCAGTCAGACAATGTCACGGCAGTGGCTCATATAAACCGCCAAGGCGGAACAAGGAGCAGAATGGCCATGGCAGAAGCGACCAGGATTCTATGCTGGGCGGAAGGCCATGTAAGCGCGCCGTCAGCGGTGTTCATCCCGGGGGTGGACAACTGGGAGGCGGACTTCCTCAGCAGGCACGACCTGCATCCGGGAGAGTGGGGACTTCATCAAGAAGTCTTCGCACAGATCACGGATCGTTGGGGACTGCCTCAAATCGACATGATGGCATCCCGTCTCAACACAAAGCTAAAGCGGTATTGCGCCAGGTCAAGGGACCCTCAGGCGGTAGCGGTAGACGCTCTGGTGACACCTTGGGTGTTCAGATCGGTCTATGTGTTTCCTCCTCTTCCTCTCATACCCAAGGTGTTGAGAATAATACGAAGAAGCAGGGTCAGAACAATACTCATTATTCCGGATTGGCCACGGAGGACTTGGTATCCGGAGCTGCAAGAGTTGCTCGCAGGGGATCCGTGGCCTCTTCCTCTAAGGCAGGACCTGCTGCGGCAGGGGCCCTGTCTGTTCCAAGACTTACCAAGGCTGCGTTTGACGGCATGGCGGTTGAACGCCGGATCCTAGCGGAAAAAAGGATTCCGGAGGAAGTCATTCCTACCCTGATCAAGGCTAGGAAAGACGTGACGTTAAAACATTATCACCGTATATGGCGGAAATATGTTTCTTGGTGTGAGGCGAGAGCTGCTCCTACGGAGGAGTTCCATTTGGGCCGTCTACTTCACTTCCTTCAAACAGGAGTGACTTTGGGCCTAAAATTAGGGTCCATTAAGGTCCAGATTTCGACCTTATCCATTTTCTTTCAAAGAGAATTGTCCTCTATTCCTGAAGTACATACCTTTGTGACGGGAGTGCTGCATATTCAGCCTCCCTTTGTGCCTCCGGTGGCGCCTTGAGATCTTAACGTGGTGTTACGTTTCCTCAAGTCACCTTGGTTTGAACCACTCAAAACTGTGGAGTTGAAATACCTCACGTGGAAAGTGGTCATGTTGTTGGCATTGGCTTCGGCAAGACGTGTTTCTGAATTGGCGGCTTTATCACATAAAAGCCCATACTTGGTTTTTCACGTGGATAGGGCAGAGTTGAGGACTCGCCCTCACTTTCTGCCAAAAGTGGTCTCATCTTTTCATGTGAACCAACCTATTGTCGTGCCTGTGGCTACACGGGACTTGGAGGATTCCAAGTCCCTGGATGTAGTCAGGGCTTTGAAGATTTATGTGACCAGAACGGCTAGAATCAGGAAGACTGAAGCTTTGTCCGTTCTGTATGCGGTCAACAAGGTTGGCGCTCCTGCTTGAAAGCAGACTATTGCTCGCTGGATCTGTAACACGATTCAGCAGGCGCATTCTATGGCAGGATTGCCGTTACCGAAATCGGTTAAGGCCCACTCCACTAGGAAAGTGGGCTCTTCTTGGGCGGCTGCCCGAGGGGTCTCGGCAGGACAAACACCTTTGCAAAGTTCTATAAGTTTGATACCCTGGCTGAGGAGGACCTCCTGTTTGCTCAATCGGTGCTGCAGAGTCATCCGCACTCTCCCGCCCGTTTGGGAGCTTTGGTATTATCCCCATGGGACTCATTACGGAGTCCCAGCATCCTCAAGGACGTTAGATAAAATAAGATTTTACTTACCGGTAAATCTATTTCTCGTAGTCCGTAGAGGATGCTGGGCGCCCGTCCCAAGTGCGGACTTCTTCTGCAAGACTTGTATATAGTTATTGCTTACATAAGGGTTATGTTATAGTTTTTCGGTGGAACCGTGGCTATGTTGTTGTTCATACTGTTAACTGGGTAAGTTTATCACAAGTTATACGGTGTGATTGGTGTGGCTGGTATGAATCTCGCCCTTAGATTTACAAAAATCCTTCCTCGTACTGTCCATCTCCTCTGGGCACAGTTTCCCTAACTGAGGTCTGGAGGAGGGGCATAGAGGGAGGTGCCAGTGCACACCCAGAGTCCAAAGTTTTCTTAAAGTGCCCTATCTCCTGCGGAGCCCGTCTATTCCCCATGGTCCTTACGGAGTCCCAGCATCTTCTACGGACTACGAGAAATAGATTTACCGGTAAGTAAAATCTTATTTTCACTATCTCAAAAAAATCCGTATTTCGGAATATTCTGTATTTCGGAATATTTGGATATGGGATACTCAACCTGTACTGGTTTTTTAGTCATCAACATGTCATGTTCCTGCTGCAGGAAATGTTGTGGAGAATGTTTCATGCCATAATGGGGTTGTCTGGAGATTTGCTGGACATATAAAAGGGCGTACAAGGGGATCTGACGGGCATATAAAACATTTATGTTTGATAGGTATGTGGGGACAGGTATTATCCTAATTTTGTTTTATTTTCTATCCAGTTGTTTACTTCATTTTGAAGAACATTCCCCATACTATTTTAATAGGAGTACAGATATAATATGAGTTTTCTATAAATATGTCTGTGAAAGACAAGCAATAACTGTCGAACAATATAATGCAACAATATTTTGTAAAAATAATTCTATATTTCTCTAACGTCCTAGTGGATGCTGGGGACTCCGTAAGGACCATGGGGAATAGACGGGCTCCGCAGGAGACATGGGCACTCTAAAGAAAGAATTTAGATTCTGGTGTGCTCTGGCTCCTCCCTCTATGTCCCTCCTCCAGACCTCAGTTTGAATCTGTGCCCGGACGAGCTGGGTGCTGTTCAGTGAGCTCTCCTGAGCTTGCTGTAAGAAAGTATTTTGTTAGGTTTTTTATTTTCAGCGAGCTCTGCTGGCAACAGACTCCCTGCATCGTGGGACTGAGGGGAGAGAAGCAGCCCTACTCTCTGCAGATAGGTCCTGCTTCTTAGGCTACTGGACACCATTAGCTCCAGAGGGATCGTACACAGGATCTCACCCTCGTCGTCCGATCCCAGAGCCGGAAGACAGAAGCCGGGTGAGCATAAGAAGCAAGAAGACTTCAAAATCGGCGGCAGAAGACTCCAGTCTTCACTGAGGTAGTGCACTGCACTGCAGCTGTGCGCCATTGCTCCCACACACACCCACATACTCCGGTCACTGTAAGGGTGCAGGGCGCAGGGGGGGGCGCCCTGGGCAGCAATTAGGACCTCTTGGCAAAAATTTAGCATATAAACTGTTGGGCACTGTATATATGTATGAGCCCCTGCCAAAATATTGTACATTAAAGCGGGACAGAAGCCCGCCGCTGAGGGGGCGGGGCTTCTTCCTCAGCACTCACCAGCGCCATTTTTTCTCCACAGCTCCGCTGAGAGGAAGCTCCCCAGGCTCTCCCCTGCAGATATACGGTAGAAGAGGGTAAAAAGAGAGAGGGGGGGGGCACATAATTATGCGCAAAAATCATTATAACAGCGGCTACTGGGTTAACATTAAGTTACTGTGTTATTCCTGGGTTATAAAGCGCTGGGGTGTGTGCTGGCATACTCTCTCTCTGTCTCTCCAAAGGGCCTTGTGGGGAAACTGTCTTCATAAAGAGCAGTCCCTGTGTGTGTGGTGTGTCGGTACGCTTGTGTCGACATGTTTGACGAGGAAGGCTATGTGGAAACAGAGCGGGAGCAAATGAATGTGGTGTCTCCGCCGACAACTGATTGGATGGATATGTGGAAGGTTTTAAATGATAATGTTAATTCCTTGCATAAAAGGTTGGATAAAGCTGAATCCTTAGGACAGTCAGGGTCTCAGCCCGTGCCTGATCCTATGTCGCAGAGGCCGTCAGGGTCTCATAAGCGCCCACTATCCCAAATTGTTGACACAGATACCGACATGGATTCTGACTCCAGTGTCGATTACGATGATGCAAAATTACAGCCTAAATTGGCTAAATCCATCTGTTATATGATTATAGCAATTAAGGATGTGTTGCGCATCACAGAGGAAACCCCAGTCCCTGACAAGAGGGTTCATATGTATGGGGAAAAAAGGCAGGTGGTGACCTTCCCCCCTTCACACGAGCTAAATGAGTTATGTGAAAAGGCTTGGGAATCTCCAGATAAAAAACTGCAGATTTCCAAACGGATGCTTATGGCGTATCCTTTCCCGCCAATGGACAGGTTACGCTGGGAATCCTCCCCTAGGGTGGACAAAGCTTTAACACGCTTATCCAAGAGGGTAGCTCTGCCGTCACAGGATACAGCCACCCTAAAAGATGCAGCGGATAGAAAGCAAGAGGGTACCTTGAAGTCCATTTATACACATTCAGGTACCTTACTAAGGCCGGCAATTGCGTCGGCCTGGGTGTTTAGTGCTGTAGCAGCATGGACGGATACCTTATCTGAGGAACTTGATACCTTAGACAAGGATACTATATTAATGACCCTGGGGCATATAAAAGACGCTGTCCTATATATGAGAGATGCTCAAAGAGACATTAGTCTACTGGGCTCTAGAATAAATGCTATGTCGATTTCTGCCAGAAGGGTCTGTGGACTCGGCAATGGACAGGTGATGCCGACTCAAAAAGGCACATGGAGGTTTTACCTTACAAGGGTGAGGAATTGTTTGGGGAGGGTCTCTCGGACCTGGTCTCCACAGCTACTGCTGGAAAGTCACATTTTTTGCCATATGTTTCCTCACAACCTAAGAAAGCACCGTATTACCAAATGCAGTCCTTTCGATCACAAAAAGGCAAGAAAGTCCGAGGTGCGTCCTTTCTTGCCAGAGGCAGGGGCAGAGGAAGGAAGCTGCACAACGCAGCTAGTTCCCAGGAACAAAAGTCCTCCCCGGCTTCCACTAAATCCACCGCATGACGCTGGGGCTCCACAGGCGGAGCTAGGCCCGGTGGGGGCGCGTCTCCGAAATTTCAGCCACAAGTGGGTTCACTCTCAGTTGGATCCCTGGGCACTAGAGATTGTGTCTCAGGGATACAAGCTGGAATTCGAAGAGATGCCCCCTCACCGATACCTCAAATCGGCCCTGCCAGCTTCCCCTTTAGAGAGGGAAATAGTGTTAACTGCAATTCACAAATTGTATCTTCAACAGGTGGTGGTCAAGGTTCCCCTCCTTCAACAAGGAAAGGGTTATTATTCGACCATGTTTGTGGTACCGAAACCGGACGGTTCGGTCAGACCCATATTGAATTTAAAATCCCTGAACATATACCTGAAAAGGTTCAAGTTCAAGATGGAATCGCTCAGAGCGGTCATCGCAAGCCTGGAAGGGGGGGATTTTATGGTGTCTCTGGACATAAAGGATGCTTACCTTCATGTCCCCATTTATCCACCTCATCAGGAGTACCTCAGATTTGTGGTACAGGATTGTCATTACCAATTTCAGACGTTGCCGTTTGGGCTCTCCACGGCACCGAGAATATTTACCAAGGTAATGGCGGAAATAATGGTACTCCTGAGGAAGCAAGGGGTCACAATTATCCCATACTTGGACAATCTCCTCATAAAAGCGAGGTCAAGAGAGCAGTTGCTGATCAGCGTAGCACGCTCTCTGGAAGTGTTACGACAACACGGCTGGATTCTAAATATTCCAAAGTCGCAGTTGATTCCTACGACTCGTCTGCCTTTCCTGGGCATGATTCTGGACACAGACCAGAAGAGGGTTTATCTCCCGATGGAGAAGGCTCAGGAACCCATGACACTGGTCAGAAACCTATTAAAACCAAAACAGGTGTCGGTGCATCACTGCACTCGAGTCCTGGGAAAGATGGTGGCATCATACGAGGCCATTCCCTTCGGCAGGTTCCATGCGAGGACCTTTCAATGGGATCTACTGGACAAATGGTCCGGATCACATCTTCAGATGCATCGGCTTATCACCCTATCCCCCAGGGCCAGGGTATCTCTCCTGTGGTGGCTGCAGAGTGCTCACCTTCTCGAGGGTTGCAGATTCGACATTCAGGACTGGGTCCTGGTGACCACGGATGCGAGCCTCCGAGGGTGGGGGGCAGTCACACAGGGAAGAAATTTCCAAGGTCTGTGGTCAAGTCAGGAGACTTGCCTTCACATCAACATCCTGGAACTAAGGGCCATATACAACGCCCTACGTCAAGCAGAGTCCCTACTTCGCGACCAACCGGTTCTGATTCAGTCAGACATCACCGCAGTGGCTCATGTAAACCGCCAAGGCGGCACAAGGAGTAGGGTGGCGATGGTAGAAGCCACCAGAATTCTTCACTGGGCGGAGAATCACGTAAGCGCACTGTCAGCAGTGTTCATTCCGGGAGTGGACAACTGGGAAGCAGACTTCCTCAGCAGGCACGACCTCCACCCTGGAGAGTGGGGACTTCATCAAGAAGTCTTCACGCAGGTTGCATGTCGGTGGGAACTGCCACAGGTGGACATGATGGCATCCCGCCTCAACAAAAAGCTACAGAGGTATTGCGCCAGGTCAAGAGACCCTCAGGCGATAGCTGTGGACGCGCTGGTGACGCCGTGGGTGTTCCAGTCGGTCTATGTATTTCCTCCTCTTCCTCTCATTCCCAAGGTGCTGAGAATCATAAGAAAAAGAGGAGTGAGAACAATACTCATTGTTCCGGATTGGCCAAGAAGGACTTGGTATCCAGATCTGCAAGAAATTCTCACAGAGGACCTGTGGCCTCTGCCTCTAAGATAGGACTTGTTGCAACAGGGGCCCGGTCTGTTCCAAGACTTACCGCGGCTGCGTTTGACGGCATGGCGGTTGAACGCCGGATCCTAGCAGAAAAAGGCATTCCGGATGAGGTCATTCCTACGCTGATAAAGGCTAGGAAGGACATGATGGCTCAACATTATCACCGTATATGGCGAAAATATGTTGCTTGGTGTGAGGCCAGGAATGCCCCTACGGAGGAATTCCAGCTGGGCCGTTTCCTTCACTTCCTACAGTCGGGGGTGACTTTGGGCCTAAAATTGGGTTCCATTAAGGTCCAGATTTCGGCCCTGTCCATTTTCTTTCAAAAAGAACTGGCTTCTCTGCCTGAAGTTCAGACGTTTGTAAAGGGAGTGCTGCGTATTCAGCCCCCTTTTGTGCTTCCAGTGGCACCTTGGGATCTTAACGTGGTGTTGAGTTTCCTGAAATCACACTGGTTTGAACCACACAAAACGGTGGAATTGAAATACCTCACGTGGAAGGTGGTCATGCTACTAGCCTTGGCTTCGGCTAGGCGTGTGTCAGATTTGGCGGCTTTGTCACATAAAAGCCCTTATCTGGTTTTCCATGCGGATAGAGCAGAATTGCGAACCCGCTCACAATTTGTGGTGGTTTCATCCTTTCATATAAACCAACCTATTGTGGTGCCTGTGGCTACTACTGACTTGGAGGATTCAGAGTTACTTGATGTGGTCAGGGCTTTGAAGGTTTATGTACGGCTAGGGTCAGGAAAACAGAATCTTTGTTTATCCTGTATGCTTCCAACAAGCTTGGGGTGCCTGCTTCAAAGCAAACTATTGCTCGCTGGATCTGTAACACGATTCAGCAGGCTCATTCTGCGCTGGATTGCCGCTGCCTAAATCAGTTAAGGCCCATTCCACTAGGAAGGTGGGCTCTTCTTGGGCGGCTGCCCGAGGGGTCTCGGCATTACAGCTTTGCCGAGCGGCTACTTGGTCAGGTTCAAACACCTTTGCAAAGTTCTACAAGTTTGATACCCTGGCTGAGGAGGACCTTGTGTTTGCTCAATCGGTACTGCAGAGTCATCCGCACTCTCCCGCCCGTTTGGGAGCTTTGGTATAATCCCCATGGTCCTTACGGAGTCCCCAGCATCCACTAGGACGTTAGAGAAAATAAGATTTTACTTACCGGTAAATCTATTTCTCGTAGTCCGTAGTGGATGCTGGGCGCCCGTCCCAAGTGCGGACTTCTTCTGCAATGCTTGTATATAGTTATTGCTTAAATAAGGGTTATGTTATAGTTGCATCAGGGTTGATCTGATGCTCTGTAGTTGTTCATACTGTTAACTGGGTAAGTTTATCACAAGTTATACGGTGTGATGTGGCTGGTACGAGTCTTGCCCTGGATTTCCAAAATCCTTTCCTTGTACTGTCAGCTCTTCCGGGCACAGTTTCTCTAACTGAGGTCTGGAGGAGGGATATAGAGGGAGGAGCCAGAGCACACCAGAATCTAAATTCTTTCTTAAAGTGCCCATGTCTCCTGCGGAGTCCGTCTATTCCCATGGTCCTTACGGAGTCCCCAGCATCCACTACGGACTACGAGGAATAGATTTACCGGTAAGTAAAATCTTATTATTTCCATAGAATATCAAAAGCTGTAGTTTTTCCAGGTAAAGGGGTATGTGAGGGGATTGAGAGCTGTGTACATGCTCAAGGACACTGGTTTACTCACAGGATTAATGATAGAGGAAGGTTTGTGAAATTAAGGTCTAAGTGACATACTATATTTCTGTGACCTTATGACAGCGATTCCCAACCTCAGTCCTCAAGGCACATTCACGTTCCTGGTTTAAAGAAAAACTATACTTGAGCACAGGTGACTTAATTAGTGCCTCAGTTATTTTGCTTTAACCATCTGTGTTCAGGCATTGATATCCTATCCCTAACTTCGCCCCCTCCGTGGCTTACTGTCTGGTGCGGTAGTCTCTGCCCGTTCGTGATCCTGGCTGTCGGAATAAACAGCTAAACCCATCTAAAGCTGTGCTTTTGGAATCACAACTACTGTTTTGACGGGTCTGGTATGGAAGGTAGATAGTAACTAGGTCGACAGTGTCTAGGTCGGCCACTACTGGTCGACAGTAACTAGGTCGACATGGTCTAGGTCGACAGGTCAAAAGGTCGACATGAGTGTTTTTTTTGGGTGTCGTTTTCATCGTAGTGTGACCGGGAACCCCAATTAGTGCACCGTGTCCCTTTGCAAGGTACCTCGCTCCGCTACAGCTTTGCTCGGCACAGATTACCGTTCCAATCATAGTCCACGTGGATCGTTAAGTATGAAAAGGTTAAAAAAAAAGAAAAAAATCGTGAAAAACTCATGTCGACCTTTTGACCTGTCGACCAATAGTGGTCGACCTAGTGTCGACCTAGAGACCAGATCCCGTTTTGACACCCAAAGTGCAGGGTTTGAACACATTTTTTCTAGCACAGCAGGAGGCTGCAAGGAAAAATGTGACCTCTGTGGCTGCTGGAGCCCAATCAGCAAAAACAACTGAATTGCTGCTGCCAGGCTCCTCTGCGTTCAAGGGGGTAATTCTGAGTTGATCGCAGCAGGAAATTTTTTAGCAGTTGGGCAAAACCATGTGCACTGCAGGGGAGGCAGATATAACATGTGCAGAGAGAGTTAGATTTGGGTGTGGTGAGTTAAATCTGCAATCTAAATTGCAGTGTAAAAGTAAAGCAGCCAGTATTTACCCTGCACAGAAACAAAATAACCCCCCCAAATCTAACTCTCTCTGCACATGTTATATCTGCCCCCCTGCAGTGCACATGGTTTTGCCCAAATGCTAAAAAAATTCCTGCTGCGATTAACTTGGAATTATCACCAAATGGGAGTTTGGGACACCCAAAGCAGGACGTTAGATGTGTTTAACCGTTTTACGTTGAATATAAAACCTGTTTGGGTGTGACATGTGCGATATGCATGGGTGCCAAAACACAACTGAATTGTCACTGGTTGTCTAAAATTCCCATTTAGACGGAAAAAAGGACGGCCAAAACCAATTGGATCAGCCTCAATTAAATGGGCACCCATCGGAGCAATTCAATAGTTATCCTGATCGGCTGCACATCACTTTTCATGTGCTCAAATTACTTCCTTTACATACATATGATTTTGGAGCACATGTATAATCACTATTTATTGTTCTGTGGTTTAGGTGTGAGATGGTGACTCATGTTTATTGATCTGTGCAACTATAGAGTGCAGGGCCAGTCGAGTGACTATCGCTTTATTTTGTACAATAGATGCCATTAGTATTCAGAAGCTGCACTACTGTCATGCAACATTATGGGGGGGAATTTAAATTGTTTTAGTACGTCCCATCATGAAAGATCGCCCATTACTTTAGACGGGGCAATATTCAATTGTTGTTCCGGCGCTGGGCACCCATTCCTTTTTCCGCACTGATCACTCTCAAAATAAAAATAAAAATAAAAATCTTCAGAAGTCCCAAGAGTGAACCAGCTCCCTTGGGCACAAAACAAAGATTTGCTTGGAGGGGGGACATAGTAGGAGAGGAGCTAGTCACATGGTTATAAATTTAAAGTGTCAGCTCCCAGTTACTGCCTACTATATCCCCATTGTATCTGCACTCCAGTGGCCCCTAGTGGATGAAGGAGAAATAGGGTTTAGCAGTGTAAAGTAGCTAAACCAGCCTAAACGATTGGTTGTCACAAGGAAAATGTGTGAAAAGCACAGCTTTACGCACATATCTGCTCACCGCCTCAGAAGAGGGCAAATAGAAATAATGAGCGCCTCAAAAAAAAAAAACAATATTAAAATTCCACCTATGTCTTTAGTTTTGTTATAACAACCTGTGTAAGGTCTCAAATCTCTCTATTAATTTAACATTTATAACATATTTTAATGGCACTAATTAATATTTGTTAGCGTTCAGCTATGATAAAGCATTACTGTATCAACATAAATCACACTACCTATCAAATTTTTCTGCGTCGTGGAATTAAAGGTGCAATTCACTTACATGATGACGCGTCTGTTTAGAAACCAATACTTCCGTCGCTGGCGGTCATATCCAATTGGCTCATGCCTTATGTAGGGTTTGTTTTTTTGGATTTCAGCAACGCAGTCATTGACACCAGACACTTTATGAGCCACACACACTTCACACTGCCACTCATCCTCAGGAACCTCCTCCAGGGGTGGTTTTACACACTCCAAGTGGTAAACGGCAGAACATGTCTCACAACAGAGCAAGTCTCCCAATTTGTGACACACGCGACAGTGGTCATCATATTGGATTACACCTTCTGACATTAACTCCTCACGGGCCATATTAGTAGTTAAAAACTGATCAACGAGGAAGAGCAGGACCTGCACTTTGCTTTCTATGGGACCATACGGGTAATCGTCCACCTCCTGGAAGGGAAGCACGTGGTGGTACTCCTTGTCACTTTCACAATACACTCGCAAGACTTCTGGCCATGTCATGCCATCTATGAAGTATAGGGTGGAATTGACACTGTCTTTTAGGTCAGCAGGTCCAAAGGTAGTATTTGAGGTGTCCTCTTCTCGGAGTACAGCTTTGAGAAGAGCCACGTGTGTTTCAGCCATCAGTGTGCACTGTTCTTGACTCACAAGAGCAGCACAGAAGTCCTCAAAGCGGAATGGAGAGAGCCGCAGAACTGTGCCAAAGTTCCTCAGCACCTCATAGATTGCTATAACGTTCATTAACTGCTCACTGGGCAACAGCAAGTCTTCTGAGGACTTGGGAAACTCCAGAGGGGGGACATCTTTCTCTTCGAATATTGGAGAACGTGGCCGATGAACTCTGGGTTTTCGCCTTCCTGTTAACACATGAAAAGATTGGTTCAAGTACTGTAGCAAAAAGAAATAGGACACTGTATATGAATATACATACATTAAAATAAGAATTTACTTACCGATAATTCTATTTCTCATAGTCCGTAGTGGATGCTGGGGACTCCGAAAGGACCATGGGGAATAGCGGCTCCGCAGGAGACTGGGCACAAAAGTAAAAGCTTTAGGACTACCTGGTGTGCACTGGCTCCTCCCCCTATGACCCTCCTCCAAGCCTCAGTTAGGATACTGTGCCCGGACGAGCGTACACAATAAGGAAGGATTTTGAATCCCGGGTAAGACTCATACCAGCCACACCAATCACACCGTACAACTTGTGATCTGAACCCAGTTAACAGCATGATAACAGAGGAGCCTCTGAAAAGATGGCTCACAACAAATAATAACCCGATTTTTGTAACAATAACTATGTACAAGTATTGCAGACAATCCGCACTTGGGATGGGCGCCCAGCATCCACTACGGACTACGAGAAATAGAATTATCGGTAAGTAAATTCTTATTTTCTCTGACGTCCTAGTGGATGCTGGGGACTCCAAAAGGACCATGGGGATTATACCAAAGCTCCCAAACGGGCGGGAGAGTGCGGATGACTCTGCAGCACCGAATGAGAGAACTCCAGGTCCTCCTCAGCCAGGGTATCAAATTTGTAGAATTTAGCAAACGTGTTTGCCCCTGACCAAGTAGCTGCTCGGCAAAGTTGTAAAGCCGAGACCCCTCGGGCAGCCGCCCAAGATGAGCCCACTTTCCGTTTGGAATGGGCTTTTACAGATTTTGGCTGTGGCAGGCCTGCCACAGAATGTGCAAGCTGAATTGTATTACAAATCCAACGAGCAATAGTCTGCTTAGAAGCAGGAGCACCCAGCTTGTTGGGTGCATACAGGATAAACAGCGAGTCAGATTTTCTGACTCCAGCCGTCCTGGAAACATATTTTCAGGGCCCTGACTACGTCCAGCAACTTGGAATCCTCCAAGTCCCTAGTAGCCGCAGGTACCACAATAGGCTGGTTTAAGTGAAACGCTGAAACCACCTTAGGGAGAAATTGAGGACGAGTCCTCAATTCTGCCATGTCCGTATGAAAAATTAGGTAAGGGCTTTTATAGGATAAAGCCGCCAATTCTGAGACACGCCTGGCTGAAGCCAGGGCTAACAGCATTACCACTTTCCATGTGAGATATTTTAAGTCCACAGTGGTGAGTGGTTCAAACCAATGTGATTTTAGGAACCCCAAAACTACATTGAGATCCCAAGGTGCCACTGGAGGCACAAAAGGAGGCTGTATATGCAGTACCCCCTTGACAAACGTCTGAACTTCAGGAACTGAAGCTAGTTCTTTTTGGAAGAATATCGACAGGGCCGAAATTTGAACCTTAATGGACCCTAATTTTAGGCCCATAGACAGTCCTGTTTGCAGGAAATGCAGGAAACGACCCAGTTGAAATTCCTCTGTAGGGGCCTTCCTGGCCTCACACCACGCAACATATTTCCGCCAAATACGGTGATAATGTTGCACAGTTACATCCTTCCTGGCTTTGATCAGGGTAGGGATTACTTCATCCGGAATGCCTTTTTCCTTCAGGATCCGGCGTTCAACCGCCATGCCGTCAAACGCAGCCGCGGTAAGTCTTGGAACAGACAGGGTCCCTGCTGGAGCAGGTCCTTTCTTAGAGGTAGAGGCCACGGGTCTTCCGTGAGCATCTCTTGAAGTTCCGGGTACCAAGTCCTTCTTGGCCAATCCGGAGCCACGAGTATAGTCCTTACTCCTCTCCTTCTTATGATTCTCAGTACCTTGGGTATGAGAGGCAGAGGAGGGAACACATACACTGACTGGTACACCCACGGTGTTACCAGAGCGTCCACAGCTATTGCCTGAGGGTCCCTTGACCTGGCGCAATAACTGTCCAGTTTTTTGTTGAGGCGGGACGCCATCATGTCCACCTTTGGTTTTTCCCAACGGTTCACAATCATGTGGAAGACTTCTGGGTGAAGTCCCCACTCCCCCGGGTGGAGGTCGTGTCTGCTGAGGAAGTCTGCTTCCCAGTTGTCCACTCCCGGAATGAACACTGCTGACAGTGCTATCACATGAATTTCCGCCCAGCGAAGAATCCTTGCAACTTCCGTCATTGCCCTCCTGCTTCTTGTGCCGCCCTGTCTGTTTACGTGGGCGACTGCCGTGATGTTGTCCGACTGGATCAACACCGGCTGACCCTGAAGCAGAGGCCTTGCCTGACTTAGGGCATTGTAAATGGCCCTTAGTTCCAGGATATTTATGTGAAGTGACGTTTCCATGCTTGACCACAAGCCCTAGAAATTTCTTCCCTGTGTGACTGCTCCCCAGCCTCTCAGGCTGGCATCCGTGGTCACCAGGACCCAGTCCTGAATGTCGAATCTGCGGCCCTCTAGAAGATGAGCACTCTGTAACCACCACAGGAGAGACACCCTTGTCCTTGGAGACAGGGTTATCCGCTGATGCATTTGAAGATGCGATCCGGACCATTTGTCCAGCTTCATTGCCGTGATCAACTGAAAAGTTCTTGCGTGGAATCTGCCGAATGGAATCGCTTCGTAAGAAGCCACCATTTTTCCCAGGACCCTTGTGCATTGATGCACTGACACTTGGCCTGGTTTTAGGAGGTTCCTGACTAGGTCGGATAACTCCCTGGCTTTCTCCTCCGGGAGAAACACCTTTTTCTGGACTGTGTCCAGAATCATCCCTAGGAACAGCAGACGTGTCGTCGGAATCAGCTGCGATTTTGGAATATTTAGAATCCACCCGTGCTGTCGTAGTACTACTTGAGATAGTGCTACTCCGACCTCTAACTGTTCTCTGGACCTTGCCCTTATCAGGAGATCGTCCAAGTAAGGGATAATTAAGACGCCTTTTCTTCGAAGAAGAATCATCATTTCGGCCATTACCTTGGTAAAGACCCGGGGTGCCGTGGACAATCCAAACGGCAGCGTCTGAAACTGATAGTGACAGTTCTGTACCACAAACCTGAGGTACCCTTGGTGAGAAGGGCAAATTGGGACATGGAGGTAAGCATCCTTGATGTCCAGAGACACCATATAGTCCCCTTCTTCCAGGTTCGCTATCACTGCTCTGAGTGACTCCATCTTGAATTTGAACCTTTGTATGTAAGTGTTCAAGGATTTCAGATTTAAAATAGGTCTCACCGAGCCGTCCGGCTTCGGTACCACAAACAGCGTGGAATAATACCCCTTTCCCTGTTGTAGGAGGGGTACCTTGATTATCACCTGCTGGGAATACAGCTTGTGAATGGCTTCCAATACCGCCTCCCTGTCGGAGGGAGACGTTGGTAAAGCAGACTTCAGGAACCGGCGAGGGGGAGACGTCTCGAATTCCAATTTGTACCCCTGAGATACTACCTGCAGGATCCAGGGGTCCACTTGCGAGTGAGCCCACTGCGCGCTGAAATTCTTGAGACGGGCCCCCACCGTGCCTGAGTCCGCTTGTAAGGCCCCAGCGTCATGCTGAGGACTTGGCAGAAGCGGGGGAGGGCTTCTGTTCCTGGGAAGAGGCTGCCTGCTGCAGTCTTTTTCCCCTTCCTCTGCCCCGGGGCAGATATGAGTGGCCTTTTGCCCGCTTGCCCTTATGGGGACGAAAGGACTGAGCCTGAAAAGACGGTGTCTTTTTCTGCTGAGAGGTGACCTGGGGTAAAAAGGTGGATTTCCCAGCCGTTGCCGTGGCCACCAGGTCCGATAGACCGACCCCAAATAACTCCTCCCCTTTATATGGCAATACTTCCATATGCCGTTTGGAATCCGCATCACCTGACCACTGTCGCGTCCATAACCCTCTTCTGGCAGAAATGGACAGCGCACTTACTCTTGATGCCAGAGTGCAAATATCCCTCTGTGCATCTCGCATATATAGAAATGCATCCTTTAAATGTTCTATAGTCAATAATATACTGTCCCTGTCCAGGGTATCAATATTTTCAGTCAGGGAATCCGACCAAGCCACCCCAGCACTGCACATCCAGGCTGAGGCGATTGCTGGTCGCAGTATAATACCAGTATGTGTGTATATACTTTTTAGGATATTTTCCAGCTTCCTATCAGCTGGTTCCTTGAGGGCGGCCGTATCAGGAGACGGTAACGCCACTTGTTTTGATAAGCGTGTGAGCGCCTTATCTACCCTAGGGGGTGTTTCCCAACGCGCCCTAACCTCTGGCGGGAAAGGGTATAATGCCAATCATTTTTTAGAAATTAGCAGTTTTTTATCGGGGGAAACCCACGCTTCATCACACACCTCATTTAATTCATCTGATTCGGGAAAAACTACGGGTAGTTTTTTCACACCCCACATAATACCCTTTTTTGTGGTACTTGTAGTATCAGAAATGTTCAAAACCTCCTTCATTGCCGTGATCATGTAACGTGTGGCCCTACTGGAAAATACGTTTGTTTCCTCACCGTCGACACTGGAGTCAGTGTCCGTGTCTGGGTCTGTGTCGACCATCTGAGGTAACGGGCGCTTTAGAGCCCCTGACGGTGTTTGAGACGCCTGTACAGGTAATAACTGATTTGCCGGCTGTCTCATGTCGTCAACAGTCTTTTGTAAAGTGCTGACACTATCACGTAATTCCTTCCATAAGACCATCCAGTCAGGTGTCGACTCCCTAGGGGGTGACATCACTATTACAGGCAATTGCTCCGCCTCCATACCATTTTCCTCCTCATACATGTCGACACAACGTACCGACACACAGCACACACACAGGGAATGCTCTGATAGAGGACAGGACCCCACTAGCCCTTTGGGGAGACAGAGGGAGAGTTTGCCAGCACACACCAGAGCGCTATATATATATACAGGGATAACCTTATATAAGTGTTTTTCCCTTATATAGCTGCTGTATAGATTTATCTGCCAAATTAGTGCCCCCCCTCTCTTGTTTTACCCTGTTTCTGTAGTGCAGGACTGCAGGGGAGAGTCAGGGAGCTTCCCTCCAACGGAGCTGTGAGGAAAAATGGTGCCAGTGTGCTGAGGAGATAGGCTCCGCCCCCTTCTCGGCGGCCTTTCTCCCGCTTTTTTAAGGAAAAATTGGCAGGGGTTAAATGCATCCATATAGCCCAGGAGCTATATGTGATGTATTTTTTTTGCCATATAAGGTGTTTTTATTGCGTCTCAGGGCGCCCCCCCCCAGCGCCCTGCACCCTCAGTGACCGGAGTGTGAAGTGTGCTGAGAGCAATGGCGCACAGCTGCGGTGCTGTGCGCTACCTTATTGAAGACAGGACGTCTTCTGCCGCCGATTTTCCAGACCTCTTCAGTCTTCTGGCTCTGTAAGGGGGCCGGCGGCGCGGCTCTGGGACCCATCCATGGCTGGGCCTGTGATCGTCCCTCTGGAGCTAATGTCCAGTAGCCTAAGAAGCCCAATCCACTCTGCACGCAGGTGAGTTCGCTTCTTCTCCCCTTAGTCCCTCGGTGCAGTGAACCTGGTGCCAGCAGGATTCACTGAAAATAAAAAACCTATACTTAAACTTTTTTACTAAGCAGCTCAGGAGAGCCACCTAGTGAGCACCCTTCTCGTTCGGGCACAAAAATCTAACTGAGGCTTGGAGGAGGGTCATAGGGGGAGGAGCCAGTGCACACCAGGTAGTCCTAAAGCTTTTACTTTTGTGCCCAGTCTCCTGCGGAGCCGCTATTCCCCATGGTCCTTTCGGAGTCCCCAGCATCCACTAGGACGTCAGAGAAATATATAGTAAAGGCCATGTAACATGATTGGGCTAAATAATATATGATGAAAACTCAGAACTGTTTATTTTCGTTATCTAACTCTACATGTCACGAAGGCTTTCCTTTACTGAAATAGAGAATCTATAAAGAGATCTGGGGAGGGTACACCATATATCTGCCTGCACCACTATGGAGAAGCCCACAAAACAGTATCAATTGGTATGGAGCTTCCAAATGATCAAAAATGCTACAGGAAAAAGACTGGACTCATACATAGGAAATGACTGAGTGAGATTTTTAGAAATGTACTGAATCTTTTTTTCATTGTCCATTGAGGAGATACTGGATTTCCATGAGGTATAGAATACAGTAAAGGGACCATGCACACTTTAAATTTACTGTCAAAAAGCTCAAACTCCTACCACCCTATACTCCCACTGGCAGCCAGGGAACTTCATTTTTGTTTAACAGTGCCCCAAAGAATAAGCCAGAACTATATAACAATGTGGAAAAAAGAAAAACACAAAATATTGTGAAACGATAACAATCCAAACAAGTAAAATGATAAAAGTATGATCAAAAATAGAAACAGGGCTTAATCAATTGTCTCCAAAGGACTACCAAAAAATACTCCAACATTTTCTCTTAGCATCCAATGGGGGACACTGCATTACCATGGAGATGTATCAAAGCTGTCCCTGAGTGATGGTAGTGTCACTCAAGGTGCCGGGTGCTGATCAGTGAGGAGGGCATATTTTTATTTTGAAGGGCAAAATTTTAGACGTGATGTATCGCTACAGTAGATGTAACAATACAACATATCTAAAATTCTGCCCTTCAAAATTAACATATGCCCTCCTCACTGATCAGCACCTAGAGTGACACTATGGGGCCGATTCAAATGTTTTTATCGCGGCCACCACTAGATGGCGCCCGATGGCAGCAATTCAACTGTTCTGCCTTTCAGGCACCCAGTAGCCACCGAGGACACTTTTTTTTTTCTTGCAGCCTCCCGAGATATGAGAAAAAATGTGTAGCAACTCGGCACTTTACGCCCAAAGCAGGGAGTTTAGGTGGCTAAACCCGGTCTGTTTGGGCGCGACATGCATGGGCGCCCAAACACAACTGAATTGTGACAATTGTTTGGGCGTCTAAACAGTCCCGTTTAGACTGGATTTTTAGACGCCCAAAACATTTGAATCGGCCTCTATGATGGTACATTCGGAAGTTACAGTGCACAGCACCATACCCCAGAACGTACTTACAGACAAAAAAATTTTTAAATCTGACAATTTTGTTAAAGTATGCACCAAAGTGCAGGTAGATGCTCAGCAGAGGCCTGTGCCGGACAATCCAGGTGACTACCAAAGATCTAGAGGAAAAAGTGATCAAATTCTGTGTAACTGCAGTCCTGCCACATGTAATCCTGACAAAGAAATTAATGAAGTCATCAACCTGGAAATGATCTGTTTCGAAGCTGGTGAGCCTTTCTTGTGAACATTGAAGAAAAAATCAGATCATATGTATACAGAGTAATAATACTTTGCCCACATACAGAAAACCAAAAGGCTGCTTCTTCTGGAGCCTGGTCTACACGGAGATCAAAGTATCCTGATCAGGATTGGCTGATTTAAACAATTTATTTATATATTTTATTATGCTGTGAGTACTGGCACAGTGCCATGACATCTTAAAAAAAGCAAAATGTTATAATTTTGTATCATCATAATTAATTAAATCTGAATAGTAAATAGGACTAATGCTGAACATTAACTTGCCCCTATTTTCCTTATTTTATTAGCCTATCTACATATATTCGGGTTGGTATCGCATGACCGGCGATCACCATACCGATGCCGGGATCCAGGCATTAGGACGGCCAGCAGGGAGGGTGGAAGGGGCGAACGCTACTAAGCCCCTTGCGAGCTTGCTGCGCTCGCCATGCGGCGGGCTCAGTGGTGAGCGCAGTTCTATTCCCACTCTATGGGTGTCATGGCATGCCAAATGTCGGGATTGTGAGGGGGAGGGGTGTAGGTGCTGGTATTTTAACTACATCCCATGTATTCAGATGCAATAAGAATAAAGGGGCAGATGTATTAAGCCTGGAGAAGTGATAAAGCAGTGATAAGTGCAAGGTGATAACGCACCAGCCAGTCAGCTCCTGTCAATTTACATATTGGAGCTGATTGGCTGGTGCATTATCACCTTCCACTTATCACTGCTTTATCACTTCTCCAGGCTTAATAAATCTGCACCGATAAGCTATAAAAAAAAAAAAAAAAAAAAAAAATTAGGTTTAATTAAAAGAAGTATAATAAATAACATCAAAACATTGATCAAGTTTTCTAATACATATTTTTTCATTAAAAAATTAATGCAAAAAAAAAATGGATTAAGCAAAAAAAAAAGAAAAAACGTGTTTTTTCTTTAACGGTTCATTTTTTTTCAGCCATTATACTGATTCATATAGAACACTGCTTCTCAAAAGTTCACGTTTTCCAGCTTGCCTAGGAGGTTCACTACTCACTGATACATTTTAAAATATCCACAGGTGGTGCTAATTATTTCACTTGCAATTCTGTGGAGACCTGGAAAATATGAACCGAGGACCATGTTGGAGAATCTGTGATATAGAACTTAAGGGGGCAATTCAATTGTTACACGAAAATTTAGCTCCAGGACTAAGGGGTCGATTCAATTCGGCAACTTATGAATAGCGCCGGGAATTAGCTCCCGACGCTATTCAATTCAGCTAAAGTTAAGTCGGCGAAAGCCCGTTCTCGCCGACTTAACAGGTAGTTTTGTCGGGAGAACGGGCATTCTCCGACTTAATTCCCCGGCGCGAGGCCGATTCCCGACAAAATCAGCCTCGCGCCGGCCGCGTGGCAGCACTTTTGTCGGTTTTCTTCTCTCACCCCTCTGGGATGAGAGAAGAATTCCCGACAATTGCGGGTAACTAGCAGCTGAATTGAATAGCGTCGGTAGCTAATTCCCGGCGCTATTCATAAGTTGCCGAATTGAATCGACCCCAATGTACCTGGACAATTGAATTACCTCCCACAATGGCCACAATTTTATGTGACAATGGGCACAATTCAATTCGATGACAGTTGAATAGCGCCAGGAATTAGCTACCAGGACACTATTCAATACAGCGCCCTGTGACACCCAAAAGTTCCGTTGCGATGCTGATTTCTGCCCATAGTGCAGCGGAAACAGTGTCTCGCCGGGCACTGAAGTCGGAGAATGCAGAATCTCCCAACAAAAAATAAGAATTTACTTACCGATAATTCTATTTCTCGGAGTCCGTAGTGGATGCTGGGGTTCCTGAAAGGACCATGGGGAATAGCGGCTCCGCAGGAGACAGGGCACAAAAAAGTAAAGCTTTTACCAGATCAGGTGGTGTGCACTGGCTCCTCCCCCTATGACCCTCCTCCAGACTCCAGTTAGGTACTGTGCCCGGACGAGCGTACACAATAAGGGAGGCAATTTGAATCCCGGGTAAGACTCATACCAGCCACACCAATCACACCGTACAACTTGTGATCTAAACCCAGTTAACAGTATGATAACAGAAAGAGCCTCTTAAAGATGGCTCCTTAACAATATAACCCGAATTTGTTAACAATAACTATGTACAGTATTGCAGATAATCCGCACTTGGGATGGGCGCCCAGCATCCACTACGGACTCCGAGAAATAGAATTATCGGTAAGTAAATTCTTATTTTCTCTATCGTCCTAAGTGGATGCTGGGGTTCCTGAAAGGACCATGGGGATTATACCAAAGCTCCCAAACGGGCGGGAGAGTGCGGATGACTCTGCAGCACCGAATGAGAGAATTCCAAGTCCTCTTTTGCCAGGGTATCAAATTTGTAGAATTTTACAAACGTGTTTTCCCCCGACCACGTAGCTGCTCGACAGAATTGTAATGCCGAGACCCCTCGGGCAGCCGCCCAAGATGAGCCCACCTTCCTTGTGGAATGGGCCTTAACAGATTTAGGCTGTGGCAGGCCTGCCACAGAATGAGCAAGTTGAATTGTGTTACAAATCCAACGAGCAATCGTCTGCTTAGAAGCAGGGGCACCCAACTTGTTGGGTGCATATAGTATCAACAGCGAGTCAGATTTTCTGACTTCAGCCGTCCTTGAAATGTATATTTTTAAGGCTCTGACAACGTCCAACAACTTGGAGTCCTCCAAGTCGCCAGTGGCCGCAGGCACCACAATAGGTTGGTTCAGGTGAAACGCTGATACCACCTTAGGGAGAAAATGCGGACGAGTCCTCAGTTCTGCCCTATCCGAATGGAAGATTAGATAAGGGCTTTTATAAGATAAAGCCGCCAATTTAGATACTCTCCTGGCGGAAGCCAGGGCCAGTAACATAGTCACTTTCCATGTGAGATATTTAAAATCCACCTTTTTCAATGGTTCAAACCAATGGGATTTGAGGAAATCTAAAACTACATTTAGATCCCACGGTGCCACCGGAGGCACCACAGGAGGCTGTATATGCAGTACTCCTTTAACAAAAGTCTGTACCTCAGGAACTGAGGCCAATTCTTTTTGGAAGAATATTGACAGGGCCGAAATTTGAACCTTAATAGATCTCAATTTGAGACCCATAGACAATCCTGATTGTAGGAAATGTAGGAAACGACCCAGTTGAAATTCCTCCGTCGGAACACTCCGATCCTCGCACCACGCGACATATTTTCGCCAAATGCGGTGATAATGTTTCGCGGTGACTTCCTTCCTTGCCTTAATCAAGGTAGGAATGACTTCTTCTGGAATGCCTTTCCCTTTTAGGATCTGGCGTTCAACCGCCATGCCGTCAAACGCAGCCGCGGTAAGTCTTGAAAGAGACAGGGACCCTGTTGTAGCAGGTCCCTTCTCAGAAGTAGAGGGCACGGGTCGTCCGTGACCAACTCTTGAAGTTCCGGGTACCAAGTCCTTCTTGGCCAATCCGGAGCCACTAGTATTGTTCTTACTCCTCCTCACCGTATAATCTTCAATACCTTTGGTATGAGAGGCAGAGGAGGAAACACATATACTGATTTGTACACCCAAGGTGTTACCAGTGCGTCCACAGCTATTGCCTGTGGATCTCTTGACCTGGCGCAATACTTGTCCAGTTTCTTGTTGAGGCGAGACGCCATCATGTCTACCATTGGTCTTTCCCAACAGTTTATTAGCATGTGGAAGACTTCTGGATGAAGACCCCCCTCTCCCGGGTGAATATCGTGTCTGCTGAGGAAGTCTGCTTCCCAGTTGTCCACGCCCGGGAAGAACACTGCTGACAGTGCTATTACGTGATTCTCCGCCCAGCGAAGAATCTTGGCAGCTTCTGCCATTGCACTCCTGCTTCTTGTGCCGCCCTGTCTGTTTACATGGGCGACCGCCGTGATGTTGTCCGACTGAATCAACACCGGTTTTCCTTGCAGGAGTGGTTCCGCCTGGCTTAGAGCATTTTAGATTGCTCTTAGTACCAGAATGTTTATGTGAAGAGACTTTTCCAGGTTCGTCCATACCCCCTGGAAGTTTCTTCCTTGTGTGACTGCTCCCCAACCTCTCAGGCTGGCGTCCGAGGTCACCAGGATCAAATCCTGTATGCCGAATCTGCGGCCCTCCAATAGATGAGCCTTTTGCAACCACCACAGAAGATATACCCTTGTCCTTGGCGACAGGGTTATTCGCAGGTGCATCTGAGGATGCGACCCTGACCATTTGTCCAACAGATCCCTTTGGAAAATTCTTGCATGGAATCTGCCGAATGGAATTGCTTCGTAAAAAGCCACCATTTTTCCCAGGACTCTTGTGCATTGATGTACAGACACCTTTCCTGGTTTTAGGAGGTTCCTGACAGGTCGGATAACTCCTTGGCTTTTTCCTCGGGAAGAAAAACCTTTTTCTGAACCGTGTCCAGAATCATCCCTAGGAACAGCAGACGTATCGTCGGAAAACAGCTGCGATTCTTGGAATATTTAGAATCCAGTCGTGCCGTCGAAGAACTACTTTAGATAGTGCTCTTCCGACCTCCAACTGTTCTCTGGAACTTGCCCTTTTTAGGTCGTGCAAGTAAGGGATAATTTAGATGCCTTTTTTCTTTGAAGAAACATCTTTTCGGCCATTACCTTGGTAAAAAGGCCCGGGGTGCCGTGGATAATTCAAACGGCATCGTCTGAAACTGATATTGACAGTTCTGTACCACGAACCAGAGGTACCCTTGATGAGAAGGACAAAATTTGGACATGGAGGTAATCCTTGATGTCCAGGGACACCATATAGTCCCCTTTTTTCCGGTTCGCTATCACTGCTCTGAGTGACTTTATCTCGATTTGAACCTTTTATGTAAGTGTTCAAAACATTTTAGATTTAGACTATGTGTCACCAAGCCGTCTGGCTTCAGTACCACAATATAGTGTGGAAAAATAATACCCTTTTCCTTGTCGTAGGAGGGGTACTTTGATTATCACCTGCTGGATATACAGCTTGTGAATTGTTTCCAATGCTGCCTCCCTGTCGGAGGGAGCCGTTGGTAAAGCAGACTTCAGGAAACTGCGAGGAGAAGATGTCTCGACTCTCCAATCTTTACCCCTGGGATAATACTCGTACGATCTAGGGGTCAACTTGCGAGTGATCCCACTGCGCCCTGAGACTCTTGAGACTACCCCCCCACCTTGAGTCCGCTTGCACGGCCCCAGCGTCATGCTGAGGACTTGGCAGACGCGGTGGAGGGCTTCTTTTCCTGGGAAAGGGCTGCCTGCTGCAGTCTACTTCCCTTACCTCTATGTCTGGGCAGATATGACTGGCCTTTTGCCTGCATGCCCTCATGGGAAAGGAAAGATTGAGGCTGAAAAGACGGTGTCTTTTTTAGCTGAGATGTAACTTGGGGTAAAAAAGGTTGGATTTCCCAGCTGTTGCTGTGGTCCCCAGGTCCGATGGACCGACCCCCAAATAACTCCTTCCCTTTATACAGCAATACTTCCATCTGCCGTATGGGATCTGTATCACCTGACCACTGTCGTGTCCCTGACATCTTCTGGGAGATATGGACAACGCACTTATCTTGATGCCAGAGAGCAAATATCCCTCTGTGCATCTCACATACATATATATAGAATGCATCCTATTAAATGCTCTACATGAATAAAATATTTTCAGTCAGGGAATCCGACCAAGCCAACCCAGCACTGCATCTCCAGGCTGATGGCGATCGCTGGTCGCAGTATAACCACCGTATGTGTGTATATACTTTTTAGGATATTTTTCCAGCTTCCTATCAGCTGGCTCCTTGAGGGCGGCCGTATCTGGAGACGGTAACGCCACTTGATAAGCGTGTGAGCGCCTTATCACCCTAAGGGGTGTTTCCCAACGTACCCTAATTTCTGGCGGGAAAGGGTATAACGCCAATATTTGCTATCGGGGTAACCCTACGCATCATCACACACTTCATTTTATTTTATCTGATTCAGGAAAAACTACAGGTAGTTTTTTCCACTCCCACATAATACCCTTTCTTGTGGTACTTGTAGTATCAGAAACACGTAACACCTCCTTCATTGCCCTTAACGTGTGGCCCTAATGAGAAATACGTTTGTTTATTCACCGTCGACACTGTATTCAGTGTCCGTGTCTGTGTCTGTGTCGACCGACTGAGGTAAATGGGCGTTTTTAAAACCCCTGACGGTGTTTCTGAGACGCCTGGACCGGTCCTAATAGATTGTCGGCCGTCTCATGTCGTCAACCGACCTTGCAGCGTGTTGACATTCTCACGTAATTCTCTAAATAAGCCATCCATTCCGGTGTCGACTCCCTAGAGAGTGACATCACCATTACAGGCAATTTCTCCGCCTCCTCACCAACATCGTCCTCATACATGTCGACACACACGTGCCGACACACAGCACACACACCGGGAATGCTCTGACAGAGGACAGGACCCACTAGCCCTTTGGGGAGACAGAGGGAGAGTCTGCCAGCACACACCAAAAACGCTATAATTATATAGGGACAACCTTATATAAGTGTTTCTCCCTTATAGCATCTTTTATATATATACAATATCGCCAAAATCAGTGCCCCCCCTCTCTGTTTTAACCCTGTTTCTGTAGTGCAGTGCAGGGGAGAGCCTGGGAGCCTTCTCTCCAGCTTTTCTGTGAGAGAAAATGGCGCTGTGTGCTGAGGAGATAGGCCCCGCCCCTTTTACGGCGGGCTCGTCTCCCGCTATTTTTGAAGTTAGGCAGGGGTTAAATATCTCCATATAGCCTCTGTGGGCTATATGTGAGGTATTTTTTGCCTCTAATAAGGTTTTTATTTGCCTCTCAGAGCGCCCCCCCCAGCGCTCTGCACCCTCAGTGACTGTTGTGTGAAGTGTGCTGAGAGGAAAATGGCGCACAGCTGCAGTGCTGTGCGCTACCTTTATGAAGACTCAGGAGTCTTCAGCCGCCGATTTTGGACCTCTTCTCTCTTCAGCGTCTGCAAGGGGGCCGGCGGCGCGGCTCCGGTGACCATCCAGGCTGTACCTGTGATCGTCCCTCTGGAGCTAGTGTCCAGTAGCCAAGCAGCAAATCCACTCTGCACGCAGGTGAGTTCACTACTTCTCCCCTAAGTCCCTCGTTGCAGTGATCCTGTTGCCAGCAGGACTCACTGTAAAGTAAAAAACCTAAGCTAAACTTTCTCTAAGCAGCTCTTTAGGAGAGCCACCTAGATTGCACCCTTCTCGTTCGGGCACAAAATCTAACTGGAGTCTGGAGGAGGGTCATAGGGGGAGGAGCCAGTGCACACCACCTGATCTGGTAAAAGCTTTACTTTTTTGTGCCCTGTCTCCTGCGGAGCCGCTATTCCCCATGGTCCTTTCAGGAACCCCAGCATCCACTTAGGACGATAGAGAAAACGGGCATTCCCCGACTTACCATTGCGCTGTATTTGAATAGCCCCGGGAGCTAATTCCCGCCATGATTCAACCGTCATCGATTTGAATCATGCCCAATGCCTACGGCTAGGCGCATTAAGCTGCAGATATTGGACTATGGAGCAGGAGCTATGCAGCTGTTAACTGATGACTAGCCCAGAAGCCTTAATTAAAGCAGATTTATGCTTGCACCTCAGGATGGCGCAATCAGAAATCCGTGTTGAGTGCAGCCTCTGGGCTACTTGTGGGAAGTAATTGAATAGGTAATTACCCAAATAAGAATCGAATCCACACACACACAGAAGCTGCTTTTGGATGAAAAGAGATATTTCTCAAAAACAGCCCCATCTTCATAGAAAATGAGGAAAGACAACTTAAAAGAAAGAGCACCCGCTCCAAAACTCTCCTAGCTGAGGCGATTGCTAACAGGGTGCAACATTCCAGGTAAGAAACCTCAACTAACAAGTAAAACAGGGTGCTGCAAAGCTATCAGCGCCAGTTTGAGCTAATGGGTAGGATGCATGAAGGCTGCCTATGCATCATTCCCTGGAAGGTCTGAACTTCAAGTAAAAAAATTACATTTTATCTAAAAAAAAAAAAAAAAAGTAGTTTGAAACCTGAACCAAAGTTCTAGCCTCTTCCAGATAACTGTAGAATCAGCAGCAACTCGTCAAAGTAAAATCTTTGCACCAGGCAGTAAAAGTCGTCCAAATCCTGTGGAAATCCTAGAACAAAACAGGGTTTTATATAAATGCCTACTGATCACTCATGTTGGAGTAGAAACGTTCAACCAAGATGCAATCATGCTGACACATGGTTCTCCCCACAATTCCACCAATTGTAAAAAGATCTCTAAATGAAGGGCATGTCTGCCAAGGTAGTTGGCGTCCTATTTTTCCACCCTAAGGGGCCGATTCAATTATTCTGGGCGTTTAAAAATAAGAATTTACTTACCGATAATTCTATTTCTCGGAGTCCGTAGTGGATGCTGGGGTTCCTGAAAGGACCATGGGGAATAGCGGCTCCGCAGGAGACAGGGCACAAAAAGTAAAGCTTTAGGATCAGGTGGTGTGCACTGGCTCCTCCCCCTATGACCCTCCTCCAAGCCAGTTAGGTACTGTGCCCGGACGAGCGTACACAATAAGGGAGGAATTATGAATCCCGGGTAAGACTCATACCAGCCACACCAATCACACCGTACAACTTGTGATCTAAACCCAGTTAACAGTATGATAACAGCGGAGCCTCTGAAAAGATGGCTCACAACAATAATAACCCGATTTTTGTAACTATGTACAAGTATTGCAGATAATCCGCACTTGGGATGGGCGCCCAGCATCCACTACGGACTCCGAGAAATAGAATTATCGGTAAGTAAATTCTTATTTTCTCTATCGTCCTAGTGGATGCTGGGGTTCCTGAAAGGACCATGGGGATTATACCAAAGCTCCCAAACGGGCGGGAGAGTGCGGATGACTCTGCAGCACCGAATGAGAGAACTCCAGGTCCTCTTTTGCCAGGATATCAAATTTGTAGAATTTTACAAACGTGTTCTCCCCTGACCACGTAGCTGCTCGGCAGAGTTGTAATGCCGAGACCTCTCGGGCAGCCGCCCAAGATGAGCCCACCTTCCTTGTGGAATGGGCCTTAACCGATTTAGACTGTGGCAGGCCTGCCTCAGAATGTGCAAGTTGAATTGTGTTACAAATCCAACGAGCAATCGCCTGCTTAGAAGCAGGCGCACCCAACTTGTTGGGTGCATACAGTATAAACAGCGAGTCAGATTTTCTGACTCCAGCTGTCCTGGAACATATTTTCAGGGCCCTGACAACTCCTAGCAACTTGGAGTCCTCCAAGTCCCTAGTAGGTGCAAGGCACCACAATAAGCTGGTTCAGGTGAAACACTGACACCACCTTAGGGAGAGAACTGGGGACGAGTCCGCAGCTCTGCCCTGTCCGAATGGACAAACAGATATGGGCTTTTTTGAGAAAAAACCACCAATTTGACACTCGCCTGGTCCAGGCCAGGGCCAAGAGCATGGTCACTTTTTATGTGAGATGCTTCAAATCCACATATTTGACTGGTTTTAAACCAATGTGATTTGAGGAATCCCAGAACTACGTTGAGATCCCACAGTGCCACTGGAGGCACAAAAAAGGGGTTTGTATATGCAATACTCCCTTGACAAACTTCTGGACTTCAGGAACTGAAGCCAATTCTTTCTGGAAGAAAATTTACAGGGCCGAATTTGAACCTTAATGGACCCCAATTTGAGGCCCATAGACACTCCTGTTTGCAGGAAATGCAGGAAACGACCGAGTTGAAATTTCTTTGTGGGGCCTTCCTGGCCTCACACCACGCAACATATTTTCGCCACACGTGGTGATAATGTTGTGCGGTCACCTCCTTTCTGGCTTTGACCAGGGTAGGAATGACCTCTTCCGGAATGCCTTTTTTCCCTTAGGATCCGGCTTTCCATCGCCATGCCGACAAACGCAGCTGCGGTAAGTCTTGGAACAGACATGGTACTTGCTGAAGCAAGTCCCTTCTTAGCGGCAGAGGCCATAAGACCTCTGTAAGCATCTCTTGAAGTTCCGGGTACCAAGTCCTTCTTGGCCAATCCGGAGCCATGAGTATAGTTCTTACTCCTCTACGTCTTATAATTCTCAGCACCTTAGGTATGAGAAGCAGAGGAGGGAACACATACACCGACTGGTACACCCACGGTGTTACCAGAACGTCCACATCTATTGCCTGAGGGTCTCTTGACCTGGCGCAATACCTGTCCCGTTTTTTGTTCAGACGGGACGCCATCATGTCCACCTTTGGTATTTCCCAACGGTTTACAATCATGTGGAAAAAACTTCTCAATGAAGTTTCCACTCTCCCGGGTGGAGGTCGTGCTGAGGAAGTCTGCTTCCCAGTTTCCATTCCCGGGATGAAAAACTGCTGACAGTGTTATCACATGATTTTCCGCCCAGCGAAAAGTCCTTGCAGTTTCTGCCATTGCCCTCCTGCTTCTTGTGTCGCCCTGTCTGTTTACGTGGGCGACTGCCGTGATGTTTTTCCCACTGGATCAATACCGGCTGACCTTGAAGCAGAGGTCTTGCTAAGCTTAGAGCATTATAAATTTACCCTTAGCTCCAGTATATTTATGTGGAGAAAAGTCTCCATACTTGATCACACTCCCTGGAAATTTTTTCCTTGTGTGACTGCTCCCCAGCCTCTCAGGCTGGGCTCCGTGGTTACCAGCATCCAATCCTGAATGCCGAATCTGCTGCCCTCTAGAAGATGAGCACTCTATAACCACCACAGGAGAGACACCCTTGTCCTTGGATATTGGGTTATCCGCTGATGCATCTGAAGATGCGATCCGGACCATTTGTCCAGCAGATCCCACTGAAAAGTTCTTACGTGAAATCTGCCGAATGGAATTGCTTCGTAGGAAGCCACCATTTTTACCAGGACCCTTGTGCAATGATGCACTGTTTTTAGGAGGTTCCTGACTTGCTCGGATAACTCCCTGGCTTTCTCTTCCGGGAGAAACACCTTTTTCTGGACTGTGTCCAGAATCATCCCTAGGCACAGCAGACGTGTCGTCGGGATCAGCTGCGATTTTGGAATATTTAGAATCCACCCGTGCTGATTGTAGCAGTATCCGAGATAGTGCTACTCCGACCTCCAACTGTTCCCTGGACTATGCCCCTATCAGGAGATCGTCCAAGTAAGGGATAATTAAGACGCCTTTTCTTCGAAGAAGAATCATCAATTCGGCCATTACCTTGGTAAAGACCCCAGGGTGCCGTGGACAATCCAAACGGCAGCGTCTGAAACTGATAGTGACAGTTCTGCACCACGAACCTGAGGTACCCTTAGTGAGAAGGGCAAATTTGGGACATAGAGGTAAGCATCCCTGATGTCCCGGGACACTATATAGTCCCCTTATTCCTGGTTCGTTATCACTGCTCTGAGTGACTTCATCTTAATTTGAACCTTTGTAAGTGTTCAAAAACAAATTTTTAGAATAAGTCTCACCTAGCCTTCTGGCTTCAGTACCACAATATAGTGTGGAATAATACCCCTTTTCTGTAGTAGGAGGGGTAATTTAATTATCACCTGCTGGGAATACAGCTTGTGAATTTTTTCCCATACTACCTCCTTGTCGGAGGGAGACTTGGTAAAGCAGACTTCAGGAGCCTGCGAAGGGGAAACGTCTCGACATTCCCATCTGTACCCCCGGGATACTACTTGTAGGATCCAGGGGTCCTGTACGGTCTCAGCGCCATGCTGAGAACTTGTCAGACGCGGTGGAACGCTTCTGTTCCTGGGAATGGGCTGCCTGCTGCAGTCTTCTTCCCTTTCCTCTATCCCTGGGCAGATATGATCTTATAGGGACGAGAGGACTGAGGCTGAAAAGACGGTGTCTTTTTCTGCAGAGATGTGACTTAGGGTAAAAAACGGTGGATTTTCCAGCAGTTGCCGTGACCACCAGGTCCGATGGACCGACCCCAAACAAGTCCTCTTCCTGTATACGGCCATACTGTGCCGTTTGGAATCTGCATCACCTGACCACTGTCGTGTCCATAACATCTTCTGGCAGTTATGGACATCGCGTTTATTCATGATGCCAGAGTGCAAATATCCCTCTGTGCATCTCGCATATATAGAAATGCTCTATAGTCAATAAAATACTGTCCCTGTCAAGGGTATCAATATTTTTAGTCAGGGAATCCGACCAAGCCACCCTAGCTCTGCACATCCAGGCTGAGGCGATCGCTGGCCGCAGTATAACACCAGTATGTGTGTATATACTTTTTATTATATTTTCCAGCCTTGTCAGCTGGTCCTTGAGGACGGCCCTATCTATAGACGGTACCGCCACTTGTTTTGATAAGCGTGTGAGCGCCTTATCCACCTTAAAGGGTGTTTCCCAACGCGCCCTAACTTCTGGCGGGAAAGGGTATACCGCCCATAATTTTCTATCGGGGGGAACCCACGCATCATCACACACTTTATTTAATTTATCTGATTCAGGAAAAACTATGGTAGTTTTTTCACATCCCACATAATACCCTCTTTTGTGGTACTTGTAGTATCAGAAATACGTAACACCTCCTTCATTGCCTTTAACGTGTGGCCCTAATAAGGAATACGTTTGTTTATTCACCGTCGACACTGGATTCAGTGTCCCTGTCTGTGTCTGTGTCGACCGACTAAAGTAAACGGGCGTTTTAAAACCCTTGACGGTGTTTTTGAGACGTCTGGACCGTACTAATTGTTTGTCGGCCGTCTCATGTCGTCAACCGACCTTGCAGCGTGTTGACATTATCACGTAATTTCCTAAATAAGCCATCCATTCCGGTGTCGACTCCCTAGAGAGTGACATCACCATTACAGGCAATTGCTCCGCCTCCTCACCAACATCGTCCTCCTACCTGTCGACACACACGTACCGACACACAGCACACACACAGGGAATGCTCTGATAGAGGACAGGACCCACTAGCCCTTTGGAGAGACAGAGGGAGAGTTTGCCAGCACACACCAAAAACGCTATAATTATATAGGGACAACCTTATATAAGTGTTTTCCCTTATAGCATCTTAATATATATATAAGCATATCGCCAAATTAGTGCCCCCCCTCTCTGTTTTAACCCTGTTTCTGTAGTGCAGTGCAGGGGAGAGCCTGGGAGCCTTCCCTCCAGCCTTTCTGTGAGGGAAAATGGCGCTGTGTGCTGAGGAGATAGGCCCCGCCCCTTTTTCGGCGGCCTCGTCTCCCGCTCTTAACGGATTCTGGCAGGGGTTAAATATCTCCATATAGCCTCCGGAGGCTATATGTGAGGTATTTTTAGCCAAAATAGGTATTCATTTGCCTCCCAGGGCGCCCCCCTCCCAGCGCCCTGCACCCTCAGTGACTGCCGTGTGAAGTGTGCTGAGAGGAAAATGGCGCACAGCTGCAGTGCTGTGCGCTACCTTTAGAAGACTGAGGAGTCTTCTGCCGCCGATTCTGGACCTCTTCTTACTTCAGCATCTGCAAGGGGGCCGGCGGCAAGGCTCCGGTGACCATCCAGGCTGTACCTGTGATCGTCCCTCTGGAGCTGATGTCCAGTAGCCAAGAAGCCAATCCATCCTGCACGCAGGTGAGTTCACTTCTTCTCCCCTAAGTCCCTCGTTGCAGTGATCCTGTTGCCAGCAGGACTCACTGTAAAATAAAAAACCTAAGCTAAACTTTCCTAAGCAGCTCTTTAGGAGAGCCACCTAGATTGCACCCTTCTCGGCCGGGCACAAAAATCTAACTGGCTTGGAGGAGGGTCATAGGGGGAGGAGCCAGTGCACACCACCTGATCCTAAAGCTTTACTTTTTGTGCCCTGTCTCCTGCGGAGCCGCTATTCCCCATGGTCCTTTCAGGAACCCCAGCATCCACTAGGACGATAGAGAAAATCCAGTCTAAATGGGACTGTTTAGACACCCAAACAACTGTCACAATTTAATTGTTTGGGCGCCCATGTCCTACGTGCATGTCACGCCCAAAGAGACAGGGTTTAGATGTTTAAAACAGCTAAACCCGTCTAAACTCCATGCTGTGGATGTCCAAACTTCCATTTGGATGTCCAAAGTGCCCAGTTCACACATTTTTTATTGCAACTTAGGAGGCTGTGAGAGAAAAAAAAAAAATGTGTCCTCCGCGGTTGCTGGGCGCTCAAACAACAGAACAGTTGAATTGCTGCTGCTGGGTACTCTCTAGTGGCGGCCGCTGAAAAAGCATTTGAATCAGCTCCTATGGATTAAAGCCTAACGTAATGGCTAAAATATTTTGCCTCACCCAATGCATTATCCAGCTAGTCTCCTTCATGGAAATAGCACACTTGGTAATTTAGGCAAGTCACAACCATCATGTTGTCTTCAAGAATTTTCTTTTCAAGAACTGGCAACTGCTGAACCAGAGCATTGAAAACACCTCTGGAGTCCTGAGACCATACAAGTACTAAAAAGAGTTATGGCCCATCAGCCGTAATGGCTGGCAATTTCCCAGACAGACAACAGGGTGAGATTGTCTTAACAATTGACTAGTCAACTGCTGGTGAGACTTCCAATCCATCCGATTTAGAATGCCCACTAATTAAATTGTGCAAATTGCACCACTGCAAAGGTGGAAACCATTCCCGAAACCTCTAACTGGGATTTCACCAGCTCTTCTGGTAAGAACACCTTCAGTGTTGGACCAAATGCCTAGACCATTCGCTGGGAGGAAGCCAGGTTGGATTTCTTCAAAGTGAAAAACTGTAAGCTTACAAAGTCCAGACTGTTTTCATATAACTTGCCTCCATCATCAGAATGCCCAGAAAAGGGAGGAAAATCTCCGCTCTGGGTGTGAGAAAGGCAGCTTACAGGTATGATACAAATAATAGTTATGGTAGACTTACTGTTGATAACTCTATTTCTCCTAAGTCCACAGTATAAACAGGTCCACAGGATAAACATTGGGATATGAGGTAGCGACTGCAGACTGGCACCAACGATCAAAGCTTTCAGCCTCCCAGAATGCAACGGGCCCGTCCCTATATCCTCGCCTCCTGGCTCAGGCAATTCAGTTATTTTCCAAAACTCAAGGCAGGAGCATCATAGAGATCCCTAATCAGTCGAAAAGAACACGCATGCACACCCTTCCGTACAAGAATGAAGAAGTTAGTAGGTGAAAGGATCCTCAAATCAGGTGCGTCAGGGTGGGATCCCTGTGGATACTGTGGACTTAAGCGAAATAGAGTTAACAGTAAGTCTACCATAACTATTATTTCTCCGGCAGGGTCCACAGGTTATCCACAGGATAAACATTGGTCCCAAAGCAAATTTTGTGGTGGGGACGCTCCTAATTGGACAGGAAAATCCTTCACCCGAATTCAGCGTCCTGAGAGGCAAAGGTATCAAAGGCATAACGTCTAATGAATGTGTTAATGGAAGATCATGTGGTTGCCTTACATATCTGTTCAGCTGAAGCACTAAGCCGGACCAGGGAGATCAGCATGAGAATATGCTTCTAAAATAGTCATCCGAATCCACCTCGCCAGTGTATGTCAATCCGTAGAGAACAGAGTCGCTGTCTTTCTGATGGCACTGGTACGATCCACGTATATCCTTAAAGCACGGACTACGTCCAACGATGCATCTCCCGCATAAAGGTCCGGCCCTTAGAAGGCCGGGACAGCAATTTGTTCATTAAGATGGAATTTAGACACCACCTTAGGAAGATACCCAGATTTGGTTCTAAGAACCGCTCTATCTGGATGAAAAATCAGAAAAGGAGGGCGACATAATAATGCCCCTAAACCTAAAACTCTTCTAGCTGAAGCAATAGCCAGTAAAAAAAGAGAGCTTTAGCTGTCAACCATTTAAGATCCACTTGCTTTAGTGGTTCAAATGGAGCAACTTGAAGTGCCTTTAGGACTAAACTTAAATCTCAAGGCACTGTAGGAGGAACAAAGGGAGGTTGGATGTGAAGCATTCCCTGAAAAAAGTGCGAACATCCTGTAGGTTAGCAATTTTCTTTTGGAACCATACAGTCAATGCTGACACCTGCACTCTCAAGAAAGCCACCCGTACACCTTTGTCCATTCCTGCCTGAAGTAATGTTAGGACGGACTCTGGAAACTCTGAAAGACATAGGGTCACATTTCCAGTCACTGCACCATTCATTATAGGCTTGCCATATTCGGTGATAAATGCGAGCTGAGGAAGGTTTCCTTGCTCTGAGCATTGTTTGAATTACCTGTTGTGAGAATCCTCTTGCTTTCAGAATGGAAGTCTCAAGAGCCACACCCTCAAAGACAGTTGATCCAGGTGCTTGTGATAGCAAGGATCCTGTGACAGTATATCTGGACGTTAAGGGAATAGAAATGGAGCATACCTGTGCACATGCAGTGTTACCTACAAAACATGCACTGTTTGGGGTCCTGAGGACCGAGTTTGAGAACCTGTGATATAGAGGAATGCATATAAAAAATAAGAATTTACTCACCGGTAATTCTATTTCTCGTAGTCCGTAGTGGATGCTGGGAACTCCGTAAGGAGCATGGGGAATAGCGGGCTCCGAAGGAGGCTGGGCACTCTAGAAAGATTTCAGACTACCTGGTGTGCACTGGCTCCTCCCACTATGACCCTCCTCCAAGCCCCAGTTAGGATACTGTGCCCGGACGAGCGTACACAATAAGGAAGGATTTTGAATCCCGGGTAAGACTCATACCAGCCACACCAATCACACTGTATAACTCGTGATCTAAACCCAGTTAACAGTATGAAACAACTGAGCCTCTCAACAGATGGCTCAACAATAACCCGATTTAGTTAACAATAACTATGTACAAGTATTGCAGATAAACCGCACTTGGGATGGGCGCCCAGCATCCACTACGGACTACGAGAAATAGAATTACCGGTGAGTAAATTCTTATTTTCTCTGACGTCCTAGTGGATGCTGGGAACTCCGTAAGGACCATGGGGATTATACCAAAGCTCCCAAACGGGCGGGAGAGTGCGGATGACTCTGCAACACCGAATGAGAGAACTCCAGGTCCTCCTCAGCCAGGGTATCAAATTTATAGAATTTTGCAAACGTGTTTGCCCCTGACCAAGTAGCAGCTCGGCAAAGTTGTAAAGCCGCGACCCCTCGGGCAGCCGCCCAAGATGAGCCCACCTTCCTTGTGGAATGAGCATTGACCGATTTTGGCTGTGGCAGGCCTGCCACAGAATGTGCAAGTTGAATTGTACTACAAATCCAACGAGCAATAGTCTGCTTAGAAGCAGGAGCACCCAGCTTGTTGGGTGCATATAGGATAAACAGCGAGTCAGATTTTCTGACTCCAGCCGTCCTGGAAACATATATTTTCAGGGCCCTGACCACGTCTAACAACTTGGAGTCCTCCAAGTCCCTCGTGGCCGCAGGCACCACAATAGGCTGGTTCAAATGAAACGCTGACACCACCTTAGGGAGAAACTGGGGACGAGTCCTCAATTCTGCCCTATCCATATGGAAAATCAGATAAGGGCTTTTATAAGACAAAGCCGCCAATTCTGATACTCGCCTGGCAGAAGCCAAGGCCAATAACATGACCACCTTCCACGTGAGATATTTCAGATCCACGGTTTTTAGTGGTTCAAATCAATGTGATTTTAAGAAACTCAACACCACGTTGAGATCCCAAGGTGCCACAGGAGGCACATATGGGGGCTGAATATGCAGCACTCCCTTTACAAATGTCTGAACTTCAGGTACTGAAGCTAGTTCTTTCTGAAAGAAAATCGATAGAGCCGAGATCTGTACCTTAATGGAACCCAGTTTTAGGCCCATATTCACTCCTGCTTGCAGGAAATGCAGAAATCGACCTAGTTGAAATTCCTCAGTTGGGGCCTTTTCGGCCTCACACCATGCAACATATTTCCGCCATATGCGGTGATAATGATTTGCTGTAACCTCTTTCCTGGCTTTAATAAGCGTAGGAATGACTTCCTCCGGATTGCCCTTTTCTTTCAGGATCCGGCGTTCAACCGCCATGCCGTCAAACGCAGCCGCGGTAAGTCTTGGAACAGACAGGGCCCCTGCTGTAGCAGGTCTTGTCTTAGCGGCAGAGGCCACGGGTCCTCTGAGATCATCTCTTGAAGTTCCGGGTACCATGTTCTTCTTGGCCAATCAGGAACCACGAGAATTGTGTTTACTCCTCGCTTTCTTATTATTCTCAATACCTTTGGTATGAGAGGCAGCGGAGGGAACACATAAACTGACTGGTACACCCACGGTGTCACCAGAGCGTCCACAGCTATCGCTTGAGGGTCTCTTGACCTGGCGCAATACCTCTCTAGTTTTTTGTTTAGGCGGGACGCCATCATGTCCACCTGTGGACGACCCCACTGATGTACAATCATTTGGAAGACTTCTGGATGAAGTCCCCACTCTCCCGGGTGGAGGTCGTGTCTGCTGAGGAAGTCTGCTTCCCAGTTGTCCACTCCCGGAATGAACACTGCTGACAGTGCTAGTACATGATTTTCCGCCCATCTGAGAATTCTTGTGGCTTCTGTCATTGCCATCCTGCTTCTTGTGCCGCCCTGTCGATTCACATGGGCGACTGCCGTGATGTTGTCTGACTGGATCAGCACCGGCTGGTGTAGGAGCAGGGATTTTGCTTGACTTAGGGCATTGTAGATGGCCCTTAGTTCCAGAATATTTATGTGAAGGGAAGTCTCCTGACTTGTCCATAGTCCTTGGAAGTTTCTTCCCTTTGTGACTGCCCCCCAGCCTCGCAGGCTGGCATCCGTGGTCACCAGGACCCAGTCCTGAATGCCGAATCTGCGACCCTCCAGAAGATGAGCACTCTGCAGCCACCACAGAAGAGACACCCTGGTTCTTGCAGACAGGGTTATCAAGCGATGCATCTGAAGATGCGATCCGGACCACTTGTCCAACAGGTCCCACTGAAAGATTCTGGCATGGAACCTGCCGAATGGAATTGCTTCGTAAGAAGCTACCATCTTTCCCAAGACCCGCGTGCAGTGATGCACCGATACCTGTTTTGGTTTCAGGAGGTCTCTGACTAGAGAAGACAACTCCCTGGCTTTCTCCTCCGGGAGAAACACTTTTTTCTGGACTGTGTCCAGAATCATCCCCAGGAACAGTAGACGTGTCGTCGGGACCAGCTGTGACTTTGGGATATTCAGAATCCAGCCGTGCTGGTTCAGCACTTCCTGAGATAGTGCTACTCCCACCAACAACTGTTCTTTGGACCGTGCCTTTATTAGGAGATCGTCCAAGTACGGGATAATTAAAACTCCCTTTCTTCGAAGGAGTATCATCATTTCCGCCATAACCTTGGTAAATACCCTTGGTGCCGTGGAGAGTCCAAACGGCAGCGTCTGGAATTGGTAATGGCAATCCTGTACCACAAATCTGAGGTACTCCTGGTGAGGATGGTAAATGGGGACATGCAGGTAAGCATCCTTGATGTCCAGGGAAACCATGTAATCCCCCTCGTCCAGGCTTGCAATAACCGCCCTGAGCGATTCCATCTTGAACTTGAATTTTTTTTATGTACATGTTCAAGGATTTCAAATTTAAAATGGGTCTCACCGAACCGTCCGGCTTCGGTACCACAAATAGTGTGGAATAGTAACCCCGGCCTTGTTGAAGTAGGGGTACCTTGATTATCACCTGCTGGGAATACAGCTTGTGAATTGCCGCTAGCACCGCCTCCCTGTCTGAGGGAGCAATCGGCAAGGCAGATTTTAGGAACCGGTGGGGTGGAGCCGCCTCGAATTCCAGCATGTATCCCTGAGATACTACTTGAAGGATCCAGGGATCCACCTGTGAGCGAGCCCACTGATCGCTGAAATTTCTGAGGCGGGCCCCCACCGTACCTGGCTCCACCTGTGGAGCCCCACCGTCATGCGGCGGACTTGGAAGAGGAAGCGGGGGAGGACTTTTGTTCCTGGGAACCTGCTGTCTGTTGCAGCCTTTTTCCCCTACCTCTGCCTCTAGACAGAAAAGACCCTCCTTTTCCACGCTTGCTTTTCTGGGTCCGAAAGGACTGAACCTGATAAAATGGCGCCTTCTTAGGCTGTGAGGGAACATGGGGTAAAAATGCTGACTTCCCAGACGTTGCTGTGGAAACTAGGTCGGAGAGACCATCCCCAAATAATTCCTCCCCTTTATAAGGCAAAACTTCCATGTGCCTCTTGGAATCTGCATCTCCCGTCCACTGACGAGTCCATAAGCATCTCCTAGCAGAGATAGACAATGCACTTACTTTAGATGCCAGCCGGCAAATTTCCCTCTGTGCATCTCTCATATATAAGACTGAATCTTTTATATGGTCAATCGTTAGCAGAATAGTGTCTCTGTCTAGTGTGTCAATATTTTCTGACAGTTTTTCTGACCATGCAGCGGCAGCACTGCACATCCAAGCTGACGCAATAGCTGGTCTAAGTATAATGCCTGAGTGTGTGTATACAGACTTCAGGATTGCCTCCTGCTTTCTATCAGCAGGCTCCTTAAGGGCGGCCGTATCCTGAGAGGGTAGTGCCACCTTTTTTGACAAACGTGTGAGTGCTTTATCCACCCTAGGTGGTGTTTCCCAACGTGACCTATCCTCTGGCGGGAAAGGGAACGCCATTAGTACCTTCTTAGGAATTACAAATTTTTTATCAGGGAAAAGCCACGCTTCTTCACACACTTCATTTAGTTCATCTGATGGGGGAAAAACTACGGGTAGTTTTTTCTCCCCAAACATAATACCCTTTTTTGTGGTACCTGGATGTAAATCAGAAATGTTTAACACCTCTTTCATTGCCTCAATCATGCAGTGAATGGCCCTGAAAGGCATTAGGTTTGACTCATCGTAGTCGACACTTATCAGTATCCGTGTCGACATCCGGGTCTGCAAACTGAGGTAGCGGGCGTTTTAGAGCCCCTGACGACCCCTGAGGCACCTGGACAGGCACGAGCTGAGATCCCGGCTGTCCCACATTTGGCATGTCGTCAAATTTCTTATGTAAAGAATCTATACGTGCACTCATTTCTTTCCATAAGTTCATCCACTCGGGTGTCTGCCCCGCAGGGGGTGACATCCCTTCAAAATGCATTTGCTCCGCCTCCACCTCATTATCCTCATCAAACATGTCGACACAGCCGTACCGACACACACCACACACACAGGGAATGCTCAACAGAGGACAGGACCCACAAAAAGCCCTTTGGGGGGACAGAGTGAGAGTATGCCAGCACACACCAGAGCGCTATATATATACAGGGACTAACTGAGTTATGTCCCTAATAGCTGCTTTTCATATAATATATGTATATATACTGCCAAATTTAATGCCCCCCCCTCTCTTTTCCCTCTTACTGTTACTGTATATTGCAGGGAAGAGCCAGGGAGCTTCCTTCCAGCCGAGCTGTGAGGGAAAAATGGCGCCAGTGTGCTGAGGAGATAGGCTCCGCCCCTTTTTCGCGGCCTATTCTCCCGCTTTTTATGGAATTCTGGCAGGGGTATTTACCTCATATATAGCCTCTGGGGTTATATATTGAGGTATTTTAGCCAGCCAAGGTGTTATTATTGCTGCCTCAGGGCGCCCCCCTCCCAGCGCCCTGCACCCTCAGTGACCGGAGTGTGAAGTGTGAGAGGAGCAATGGCGCACAGCTGCAGTGCTGTGCGCTACCTTGGTGAAGACAGAGTCTTCATGCCGCCGATTTTCCGGACCATCTTCTTGCTTCTGGCTCTGTAAGGGGGACGGCGGCGCGGCTCCGGGACCGAACACCAAGGACTGGGCCTGCGGTCGATCCCTCTGGAGCTAATGGTGTCCAGTAGCCTAAGAAGCCCAATCCGGCTGCAAGCAGGCGAGTTCGCTTCTTCTCCCCTTAGTCCCTCGCTGCAGTGAGCCTGTTGCCAGCAGGTCTCACTGAAAATAAAAAACCTAAGTCTATTCTTTCTAAGAGCTCAGGAGAGCCCCTAGTGTGCATCCAACCTCGGCCGGGCACGAATTCTAACTGGGGCTTGGAGGAGGGTCATAGTGGGAGGAGCCAGTGCACACCAGGTAATCTGAAATCTTTCTAGAGTGCCCAGCCTCCTTCGGAGCCCGCTATTCCCCATGGTCCTTACGGAGTTCCCAGCATCCACTAGGACGTCAGAGAAATACTGTTCACCTTAAAAAAATTCATGAAACATTTAGGTGGCAAGATACTAGGGTAAACAAGTATAAATCTGCAGGCTATATGATCCAATAATTCAATTCCAAAAATAGCCTGTTGGGGAGGTCTCTGGAATGTGACTGTGTAACAGGTTATTATTACAGAGCAAAAAACCTGCACCCTCACATCAACAAGTTACAACAGGTTGTTTTTTCAGTAACAGCAAATTTGACTCCCAGCAAAGGCCTGAAAGGCCCAGTCCAGCACTTGTATGTACTTCACATCTTGTACAGCTGCATCCTGTAGATATGTCTTGCAGTACAGGGAATGTTTGTTCCATCACACTGGGTAATGAACATTTAGGGGGAAAAAATCCTGTACCAACTAAAAAAAAAATGTATGTCTCCTCCTGTGCTTTTTAGCTATAGAGGCTGTCAGCTACACAATGAAAATAGTTCTAGTTAACCTCTTGCGCTATTGAATTAAAGGTAACATGACTTGAAGACACTTAATTAATGATTGAAATAGATTTAATATCCATAAAATAAATTACAAACATAAAAATAAATAGTTAAGTATGCGCATACACATAAAAAGATAAATACTAAACTTTACTAATGAGCATAAGAGGTGGATCATATAATTAATTGTGACCATGTATAACTAATCAGTATTCATACGTTGACAGTGTCCTTTAGTTGGTATTTTCAATATGGAACAGTCCCATTAGTTGTACTCGTAAAAATGAGTTTAGATGTGTACCAAGTGGGTAAACCGAACCACTAAATCAGTTGTAAATGGTCCTTTTATATATGGAGAAAATCTCCAAACAGCACGGAGAGAATAACTGTCACCTGGGGTTTGGTGCACAGCAAGCACCTATGTGGAACTCCCGGTTACCACTGTCCGTGGATGGTGTACTCCGTCTTCTGCTGTGTCAGGTTATCACACACACACACCTTACTTCGCGTTAGGGGATGGAGGTCGTGTCCGGCTCCCGGAGCTTTGCGCACTGCAGGCGCTGATTAGATGATTCCGCTCCCGTCTTTAAGCCGCCGCATATAGCGTCCTCCCGTCTCCCGTTTATCGATCTCAGGCAGTATTGTGCATCAATAGGACCTACTGTCAATTGTCCGTTTAGGTCACACAGGGCTCCTTCTCTGACGCGTTTCGCTTCTAATTGAAGCTTCCTCATAGAGTAATGACTTTTAGACAATAAAGCCCTTTTTATATATAACAGCCTCTTATTCAATTGGTGTAATCATCCATCAAAAATAGTAACACCTATCTAAGATCCACCTCCTGATCCACCTCTTCGCTCACCTGTTCCTTAATTAAAACATTCACATTAACCTTTCATCTGCCCGTCTGTCTATAAACACATCTTTTAAATAGCAGGATAATAAGTGTATAGTTACATAAATATTATCTCTAAGTATAATGGAGTACCCCATTTGTGTTCATTAATTCATCATAAACCATAATCATGGTGGTAAAAAATATATATATATATAGGGAAATAATATCTATATATATAAATAAAAAATAAAAAAATAAAAAATATATATATATGGGTCATAGACCACTCGGGAATCGAACTGAGTACTCTAGCTATGGTAAACCAAGACTCTACCTCCAGGCTATGTAGCTACTTAATAAAATGTTAAATTTTTATACATATACAGAGATGATAATAGATCAACAATACACAATACAACTAAACGGAGAATCTCAAGCACCTATTCTATCTATCCATCCATATTTCATCCTTCAGTCGAATACAATCTTTATTGCATACGTTATCAAAAAATGCATATATTATGCTTGCTTGCACACCAAAAAATATATACATATAAAATATGGGGCAATCTTATCACATCATATTAAGTCTTATTTCGTCCGGAACTCGAACCAATTAAACTGGTTAATCTAGCTATGGTGAACTGGTGATCTACCTCCAAACCATTTTATTTCTAACTAGATTTCTAGGTTTTTAATAAAGATGATGGTACTTCTATGACCCCAAGTTTAAGGGAGCATTCTTAAGCCTCTATTCTATAAGTTCATATCTATAAGGTGAACCAGAGGTATTTTTTGCTCTAATGTAGATTAAACCTCTCTACTTATTTTAAAAAAGCTCAATAGATACTGTCTGATTTTTATTATGTTTTAATTTATATTTTTATTTTTATTTTTTATTTTTATTTTAAGAGTGCCTTTCAACATAAGGATAGTCGGTCTTCTCTTCAAACGTGCAATCTGGGAATGGCCTGTAACTGCTAGACCACCACTCCCTACACATTTCCAAGAGGATTCCAAACAATCCTCAGTTGGCAAATGATTCAAAATCTATGCACTCATTCAACCCTGCAGGGGCCAATGTTCTTAATTGGAATATCCATAAGGCTTCTTTCTCGCACAACTTGCGGTACCTGTCCCCCCCACGAATGGTAGTCTTCACATGTTGAACCCCTATCATATTTAACCCATCGATCTTACCTTGATGAATATTAGAAAAGTGTTGAGACACACTATGGTTAGAATATTAAGAATATTTAGTCTATGCTCTCTAAACCTAGTTTTAATTGAACGAGTAGTGCGACCTACGTACTGCAGGCCACATGGGCACTGCAGCACGTAGACGCAGTATGTAGTATCACAATTAATGAATTCACGTATCTCGAATTTCTCTTTTGTAGTGTTGGATTCAATATTCTGGACCCTATTTGCTATAAAACCGCATGTAATACAGCGGTTTTTCCCGCATTTATAGCAACCTAGTATAGGGGTTGTTAACCATGAATTACCAACGGAACCTACTACTTTAGTTTCCTTTTTTCTTTTCAACATACTAGGCGCTAGTAAGTTTTTTAAATTCTTATTTTTCTTAAATATAATTCTAGGGGTCTCTGTGATTGCTGATTGTAATATGGGGTCCTGTTGTAAAATTTTGAAATTATTTTTTAATACTTTCTTAATTTTATGTGATTGGCTGTTGTATTTTGACAAATAACATATTTTGGTTAAATTACCCTTATTATTAGTATCAGATATATGGGGTTTCTCTTTTATACTTATTAAATGTTCCCTGTCTGTCTTCTCTATTTTTATGTGAGCTGTTTTCACTAGGGCTTTGGGATAGCCTCTATCCATGAAGTCCCTAGCCATATTATCTGCTTGAGTTCTATAGTCCCCTACTGAGGAACAATTCCTACGTAGTCGACTGAATTGACTAAACGGCACATTTTTTAACCAAGGTTTATAATGGTTACTGGAATAATGTAAAAAATTGTTTGTATCAACAGATTTTTTATAATTTTTTGTAGTAATCTGTCCGCCCTCAGAGGAGATAGTGAGATCCAAAAAATTTATAGTGTCCCTACTAAATGAATGTGTAAACTTCAAATTATATTCATTATCATTAAGGTGAGTGACAAAATTACGTGCAGAAATCTCATCCCCATCCCAAATAAAAAATAAATCATCAATATAACGGCCATAGAATACTAGGTTCGCGCCGTATGGGCCCCCCCATATAAATTGTTCCTCGAACATACCCATATAAATATTGGCAAAACTAGGCGCGAACCTAGTACCCATGGCCGTCCCTAATATTTGAAGAAAATATTCACCTTCAAATAAAAAATAATTGTGCTCTAAAATAAATGTGATAGAAGAAAGAATAAATTTTTTGAGGTCTCCTGGAAAGCCAACATCTCTACTCAGGCATTGATCCACAGATTTTAGTCCTTTCTTATGTGGTATATGCGTATATAACGTATATAACGCCTGAACTTGTGGATTTGGTCACCAATAGTTCTAGATAAAATGGATGTAGAATGTCTAATACAATTAGAGAGTTTATGGGAAGAAAGTCATGTTGAGGATACCACTACACCAATGAAATTGTTCGATATAGGAGATAATCAGAGTGTCATTAGAAAAGGAACCCCCTTTAGGAAAAAATCATCCTTTAATCCGGTAAATTACAAATCTGGTACAATAATGTACTTCTATAAAAAAACTATGGATGATTTTCAAAATATCTGTGCCAAAAAATCTAGGTTTTCCAATTTAAGTAGGAAGGAACGATTGGCACTGAAGGAATTGGAAAGTGACCAGTCACTAGTGATTAGAAGTGCTGATAAAGGGGGGGGGGGTTGTTCTGTTAGAACGCGAATATTATCTGTCTGAGGCTTATAACCAATTATCTTATAACCAATTATAATCTATTAACCTAGATTTTTTGGCACAGATATTTTGAAAATCATCCATAGTTTTTTTATAGAAGTACATTATTGTACCAGATTTGTAATTTACCGGATTAAAGGATGATTTTTTCCTAAAGGGGGTTCCTTTTCTAATGACACTCTGATTATCTCCTATATCGAACAATTTCATTGGTGTAGTGGTATCCTCAACATGACTTTCTTCCCATAAACTCTCTAATTGTATTAGACATTCTACATCCATTTTATCTAGAACTATTGGTGACCAAATCCACAAGTTCAGGCGTTATATACGTTATATACGCATATACCACATAAGAAAGGACTAAAATCTGTGGATCAATGCCTGAGTAGAGATGTTGGCTTTCCAGGAGACCTCAAAAAATTTATTCTATCACATTTATTTTAGAGCACAATTATTTTTTATTTGAAGGTGAATATTTTCTTCAAATATTAGGGACGGCCATGGGTACTAGGTTCGCGCCTAGTTTTGCCAATATTTATATGGGTATGTTCGAGGAACAATTTATATGGGGGGGCCCATACGGCGCGAACCTAGTATTCTATGGCCGTTATATTGATGATTTATTTTTTATTTGGGATGGGGATGAGATTTCTGCACGTAATTTTGTCACTCACCTTAATGATAATGAATATAATTTGAAGTTTACACATTCATTTAGTAGGGACACTATAAATTTTTTGGATCTCACTATCTCCTCTGAGGGCGGACAGATTACTACAAAAAATTATAAAAAATCTGTTGATACAAACAATTTTTTACATTATTCCAGTAACCATTATAAACCTTGGTTAAAAAATGTGCCGTTTAGTCAATTCAGTCGACTACGTAGGAATTGTTCCTCAGTAGGGGACTATAGAACTCAAGCAGATAATATGGCTAGGGACTTCATGGATAGAGGCTATCCCAAAGCCCTAGTGAAAACAGCTCACATAAAAATAGAGAAGACAGACAGGGAACATTTAATAAGTATAAAAGAGAAACCCCATATATCTGATACTAATAATAAGGGTAATTTAACCAAAATATGTTATTTGTCAAAATACAACAGCCAATCACATAAAATTAAGAAAGTATTAAAAAATAATTTCAAAATTTTACAACAGGACCCCATATTACAATCAGCAATCACAGAGACCCCTAGAATTATATTTAAGAAAAATAAGAATTTAAAAAAACTTACTAGCGCCTAGTATGTTGAAAAGAAAAAAGGAAACTAAAGTAGTAGGTTCCGTTGGTAATTCATGGTTAACAACCCCTATACTAGGTTGCTATAAATGCGGGAAAAACCGCTGTATTACATGCGGTTTTATAGCAAATAGGGTCCAGAATATTGAATCCAACACTACAAAAGAGAAATTCGAGATACGTGAATTCATTAATTGTGATACTACATACTGCGTCTACGTGCTGCAGTGCCCATGTGGCCTGCAGTACGTAGGTCGCACTACTCGTTCAATTAAAACTAGGTTTAGAGAGCATAGACTAAATATTCTTAAACAATATTCTAACCATAGTGTGTCTCAACACTTTTCTAATATTCATCAAGGTAAGATCGATGGGTTAAATATGATAGGGGTTCAACATGTGAAGACTACCATTCGTGGGGGGGACAGGTACCGCAAGTTGTGCGAGAAAGAAGCCTTATGGATATTCCAATTAAGAACATTGGCCCCTGCAGGGTTGAATGAGTGCATAGATTTTGAATCATTTGCCAACTGAGGATTGTTTGGAATCCTCTTGGAAATGTGTAGGGAGTGGTGGTCTAGCAGTTACAGGCCATTCCCAGATTGCACGTTTGAAGAGAAGACCGACTATCCTTATGTTGAAAGGCACTCTTAAAATAAAAATAAAAAATAAAAAATAAAAATAAAAATATAAATTAAAACATAATAAAAATCAGACAGTATCTATTGAGCTTTTTTAAAATAAGTAGAGAGGTTTAATCTACATTAGAGCAAAAAATACCTCTGGTTCACCTTATAGATATGAACTTATAGAATAGAGGCTTAAGAATGCTCCCTTAAACTTGGGGTCATAGAAGTACCATCATCTTTATTAAAAACCTAGAAATCTAGTTAGAAATAAAATGGTTTGGAGGTAGATCACCAGTTCACCATAGCTAGATTAACCAGTTTAATTGGTTCGAGTTCCGGACGAAATAAGACTTAATATGATGTGATAAGATTGCCCCATATTTTATATGTATATATTTTTTGGTGTGCAAGCAAGCATAATATATGCATTTTTTGATAACGTATGCAATAAAGATTGTATTCGACTGAAGGATGAAATATGGATGGATAGATAGAATAGGTGCTTGAGATTCTCCGTTTAGTTGTATTGTGTATTGTTGATCTATTATCATCTCTGTATATGTATAAAAATTTAACATTTTATTAAGTAGCTACATAGCCTGGAGGTAGAGTCTTGGTTTACCATAGCTAGAGTACTCAGTTCGATTCCCGAGTGGTCTATGACCCATATATATATATTTTTTATTTTTTTATTTTTTATTTATATATATAGATATTATTTCCCTATATATATATATTTTTTACCACCATGATTATGGTTTATGATGAATTAATGAACACAAATGGGGTACTCCATTATACTTAGAGATAATATTTATGTAACTATACACTTATTATCCTGCTATTTAAAAGATGTGTTTATAGACAGACGGGCAGATGAAAGGTTAATGTGAATGTTTTAATTAAGGAACAGGTGAGCGAAGAGGTGGATCAGGAGGTGGATCTTAGATAGGTGTTACTATTTTTGATGGATGATTACACCAATTGAATAAGAGGCTGTTATATATAAAAAGGGCTTTATTGTCTAAAAGTCATTACTCTATGAGGAAGCTTCAATTAGAAGCGAAACGCGTCAGCGAAGGAGCCCTGTGTGACCTAAACGGACAATTGACAGTAGGTCCTATTGATGCACAATACTGCCCGAGATCGATAAACGGGAGACGGGAGGACGCTATATGCGGCGGCTTAAAGACGGGAGCGGAATCATCTAATCAGCGCCTGCAGTGCGCAAAGCTCCGGGAGCCGGACACGACCTCCATCCCCTAACGCGAAGTAAGGTGTGTGTGTGTGATAACCTGACACAGCAGAAGACGGAGTACACCATCCACGGACAGTGGTAACCGGGAGTTCCACATAGGTGCTTGCTGTGCACCAAACCCCAGGTGACAGTTATTCTCTCCGTGCTGTTTGGAGATTTTCTCCATATATAAAAGGACCATTTACAACTGATTTAGTGGTTCGGTTTACCCACTTGGTACACATCTAAACTCATTTTTACGAGTACAACTAATGGGACTGTTCCATATTGAAAATACCAACTAAAGGACACTGTCAACGTATGAATACTGATTAGTTATACATGGTCACAATTAATTATATGATCCACCTCTTATGCTCATTAGTAAAGTTTAGTATTTATCTTTTTATGTGTATGCGCATACTTAACTATTTATTTTTATGTTTGTAATTTATTTTATGGATATTAAATCTATTTCAATCATTAAGTGTCTTCAAGTCATGTTACCTTTAATTCAATAGCGCAAGAGGTTAACTAGAACTATTTTCTCTACACCTGGTTTCAATCAGGTGTGATTGTGTTGGCCATTTCCACAGGCCATTTCACCTTGTTTGCGGCTATTTAAATTATATGAGCTGTAAGAGAATTATCCATTCATTTATAAACTATTTATAACTGTTGATAGCGCCTGACATCAGTACTAATATTTAGCTACACAATGAAGTTGCGGTCAGTATAACACTTCTGCCATGTGGTACACAACACCTGGCAACATATATGCCGAGACTGAAGCACTTAGAAACAGACCCACGTTAGATGGATTATTAATTAGACATGTTGGTCAATGAACAGTGACCTCCAGAGGCCAACGTAAAATGTGTCACTGATTTACACTATAGCAACCTGCAGAAAACCAGGACTTCTATAGCACTGAGTAGTAAATACAGGACAATGCATTATCCAAAAATTTACACTTTGATTGCAGACACCTTCATAAAGATTTGCATTGATGTGAAAACTATAAACAAAGTGGTATACTCTGTAAGGCAATGCATAATGAAAACATTAGTGCCCCTGTTAATTGACCTCCTCCCATCCTTCAGTCATTGCTATAGAAACAAAGCGGATAGAATTTACATAATGAGATAACATCTCACAGCTTAAACAGAGAGGAGAAAGAGTGTCAGACAGTATAAACAGAGAATGATCAGCTGTGTGTCCAGGATTAGATAATACACTATGCTTCTTGGCTGTAATCAGGAACCAGCCATTTTCTACTTTGGAGGAATCCATCAAGGGTTTGAGGAACTAGAATTAAATATGTGACTATTAGGAACAGGCTGGGAGAACAGGTGTTATAGTGGTCACATATGGCAAAATGAGGAAATCTCCTCTGACTTCAACTCACTCGTCAGTTAATAGCTACACTAATAAAAACAACACTAATTCACTTTTCACTCAAAAAGCATAAAAAAACTACTATACAAAAAAAAGTAAACTTGTAATCGATGCAGTCATAACCAAAAGACCTACAGACACAAATCAACAGTGTGTTAAGACTTCCCCCCTACACCACACACATATACATATATACATATATATACATATATATACATATATATATATATATATATATATATATATATATATGTGTGGCAGTACGGATGGTGTAGTGGTTAGCATTACTGCCTCACAGCACTGAGGTCATGGGTTCGATTCCCACCATGACCCTAACTGTGCGGGAAAAATAATACAACAAAAATCTGGGCGCTGACAATAATTACTATGATATTAATTATCACTGATTTAAGACTGCTGCTTCACCAAGAGGTCACTGCCAACCTCACAAAAAGTTCCAAAAAATATATATATACAAAAATGAAGCGCTGTCCAAATCAATATATATTTAAAAACATATAACATTTATTTGACAAATACAAAACAAACATATATCACACGGCCGGTGTTATTCTAATTCACTTAAAACATATATATTAAATATTATTATAGCCACTCCGGGGTTAATATGCTTAATTAGTGTTTTGGAGTATGATATTGTCTGCGCTAACTCCTAAATGTTGCGCCAAGGATTCTGCATGCTTAATTAGTGCACTATATGTTAGTAGCCATTGATCATGCCTTAAATGGAAAGCTTGAAAACATCAATGAAAGTTCAAGGTATAGAACTCATTCAGCTAATAAAAATTTGATGAAGTGCAAAGCACATAGCTTGTTAGTATAAAGCGGGTTAGTGCAGGAATCACTTTATTCCGATATCCACTGTAACAGCTTTGAATAGTGATAGTATACTTAGCAGTCCAGCGTGGCCACGCTTACTACACAGCAACCTGGCGTGTCTTCAAACCTGGATGTTAATTTGCCGGGGTGACGTCTCACTCCTTATGCTCACGGCCGGTCCTCACGCTTGTGGTGCTGCTTGCGAACAGCAAAGTGACAGCCAATGATCCCAGCCGAGGATAGCACTCCTCTAACGCGTTTCTCCGCCTGTATCCGACTCGGCGGCTTCCTCAGAGAGAATGAATGAATAGTACTGGGTTACCCCGCTCGATATTTAACAGGAAACCAACGTCTCCTTCCCTTTCCTGTTTCCGTAATTTGCGCATGCGCACTCCGTGCGTTTCAATCATGCGTTCCATCATATACATGTGAGATATTAGTGTATCATATCATATTATATGTATACATATCCTCTTCCTTTGATTAATTACTTCCCTATGTGGTTTTGCATATATAGGTATATGGGATCATTGGCTGTCACTTTGCTGTTCGCAAGCAGCACCACAAGCGTGAGGACCGTCCGTGAGCATAAGGAGTGAGACGTCACCCCGGCAAATTAACATCCAGGTCTGAAGACACGCCAGGTTGCTGTGTAGTAAGTGTGGCCACGCTGGACTGCTAAGTATACTATCACTATTCAAAGCTGTTAGAGTGGATATCGGAATAAAGGGATTCCTGCACTAACCTGCTTTATACTAACAAGCTATGTGCTTTGCACTTCATCAAATTTTTATTAGCTGAATGAGTTCTATACCTTGAACTTTCATTGATGTTTTCAAGCTTTCCATTTAAGGCATGATCAATGGCTACTAACATATAGTGCACTAATTAAGCATATTAACCCCGGAGTGGCTATAATAATATTTAATATATATGTTTTAAGTGAATTAGAATAACACCGGCCGTGTGATATATGTTTGTTTTGTATTTGTCAAATAAATGTTATATGTTTTAAATATATATTGATTTGGACAGCGCTTCATTTTTGTATATATATATTTTCTAACTGTGCGGGGTTTGTATATTCTCCCCGTACTTGCGTGGGTTTCCTCCGGGTACTCCGGTTCCCTCCCACAATTCAAAAATATACGGGTAGGTTAATTGGCTCCACACAAAATATTAACCCTAGTGTGAATGTGTATGCACATAGGGATTCACATCAGTCCCTGCCCCAGTGGAGCTTACAGTCAATGGGGTCGATTCTATTCGGCAACTAATGAATAGCGCCGGGAATTAGCTCCCGACGCTATTCAATTCAGCAACTAATTACCTGCAATTGTCGGGAATTCTTCTCTCATCCCCGGGGGATGAGAAGAGAAACCCGACAAAAGTGCTGCCTCGCGGCCGGCGCGAGGCTGATTCTGTCGGGAATCAGCCTCGTGCCGGGGAGTTAAGTCGGAGAATGCCCGTTCTCCCGACAATTCAACCTGTTTTGTCGGCGAGAACGGGCAATTGCCGACGTAACTAGTTGCTGAATTGAATAGCGTCGGGAGCTAATTCCCGGCGCTATTCATTAGTTGCCGAATACAATCGACCCCAAAGAAAGTTACCAAAATTCTAAAATGTCACATAGCCAATATCATTGCGAGGATTATATATAATTCTTTATAATGATCATATTGTATATTATCTTTTTATTGATAACCATAAATACAGCAAATCTGCACTTAATTCCTCACCAGAGATATCAAAATAATAGAAGGTACAATACCATAAAACAAAACTCAAAGCTAAGGGGTCGATTCAATTCAGCAACAGTTGAATAGCGCCGGGAATTAGCTCCCGACGCTATTCAATTCAGCCAAAGTTAAGTCGGAGAATGCCCTTTCTCGCCGACTTAACAGGTAGTTTTGTCGGGAGAACAAGCATTCTCCGACTTAACTACTCGCGGCAATGCTGATTCCCGACAGAATCAGCATCGCGCCGGCCACGCGGCAGCTCTTTCGTCGGTTTTCTTCTCTCACCCCCCGGGCTGAGAGAAGAATTCCCGACAATTGAGGGTACCTAGTCGCTGTACTGAATAGCGCCGGGAACTAATTCCCGGCGCTATTCAACTGTTGCTGAATTGAATCGACCCCTATATATGTATATTAAAACATGATTCAATTCAGTGACAGTTGGAATTAGCTCCCGGGGCTATTCAATACAGCGACAAGTGCCCCTCAATTGTCGGGAATTCTTCTCTCACCCCCGGGGGACGAGAGAAGAAACCCGACAAAAGTGCTGCCGCGCGTCCGGCGCGAGGCTGATTCTGTCGGGAATCAGCATTGCGCCGGGGAGTTAAATTGGAGAATGCCCGTTCTCCCGACAATTCAACCTGTTAAGTCGGTGGGAACGGGCCATCGCCGACTTAACTGGAGCTGAATTGAATAGCGTCGGGAGCTAATTCACGGCGCTATTCAACTGTTGCTGAATTGAATCGACCCCAATGTGACACCCATCGACGGGATTTCTTCTCATACCCCCGGAGGGATGCGAGCAGAAATCTGACAAATGTGCCGGCACGGTACTGATTTCTGCGGAAACAGCGTCATGCCGGGCATTTGAGTCCCAACAAAACACCATGTTTAGTCGACGAGTATGGGCATTCTCTGACTTACCACTGCGCTGGATCGAATAGCGCCAGGAGCTAATTCTCAGCAATATTCAACTGTCATCGAACAGAATCGAGCCCATTTATTGTTAAAATTAACCTGTTGCGTACAAAAGAATGCCGCCTGTCCATTCACAAGCAGCCAGTGGGGCAGATTCAATTGGTTTGGGCATCTAAAAATCCCATCTAAACTAGACTTTTTAGATGATCCAAACAATTGTCACAATTCATTTGTGTTTGGGAGCCCATGAACATCGTACATGTTGAGCCCAAACAGACTGGGTTTAGCCACTTAAAACAGCTAAATCCGTCTGAACTCCCTGCTTTGGGCGTCCAAACTGCCCAGCATCCACAGAATTTTTCTCGCACCTCAGTAGGTTGCGAGAAAAAAAATGTGTACTCTGTGGCCGCTGGGCACCCAAACGGCAGAACAATGTACTTGCTGCTGTCAGACACCTTCTAGTGGTGGTTACGCGAAAAACAACTGAATCAGCCCCAATGACACCACCGAGTGCTGTCTATCCATTTACCAGGAATATTACTTTGAATGACTCATTCACCAAGAATATAATTAAAAAGACCGCTTACCCATTCACTGAAAATGCCACCTATGCATTCTAAAGAACATCACTCAAAATGCTGCCTTATCCATCACCCAGGTACCAGTTACTTTATAACCGCTAATAGCCCCTACTGTATGTGGACAAAAAGGGGCATTTTAAATGGGTCACATTCTCCAAATCAGACTTCAGTTAGCCAATAGTTAAGTCTCTGCATTTGGACTGCTGGAAACAGCAACACAGGCAAGCGATAAAAATACAATCAATTACAGGGTAACTTTTTAATGATGCATCCCACAGAAATGGCAGCAGCCATGTTTCAGTAGTGAGACTACTATATCAGCATGTACAGTACCATAATAACAAATGTCCATATGACTATGGGTTTAACCTAAAAAATAAGATTTTACTCACCGGTAAATCTATTTCTCGTAGTCCGTAGTGGATGCTGGGACTCCGTAAGGACCATGGGGAATAGCGGCTGCGCAGGAGACTGGGCACAACTAAAGAAAGCTTTAGGACTACCTGGTGTGCACTGGCTCCTCCCACTATGACCCTCCTCCAGACCTCAGTTAGGATACTGTGCCCGGAAGAGCTGACACAATAAGGAAGGATTTTGAATCCCGGGTAAGACTCATACCAGCCACACCAATCACACCGTATAACTCGTGATACTATACCCAGTTAACAGTATGAAATATAACTGAGCCTCTCAACAGATGGCTCAACAATAACCCTTTAGTTAGGCAATAACTATATACAAGTATTGCAGACAATCCGCACTTGGGATGGGCGCCCAGCATCCACTACGGACTACGAGAAATAGATTTACCGGTGAGTAAAATCTTATTTTCTCTGACGTCCTAAGTGGATGCTGGGACTCCGTAAGGACCATGGGGATTATACCAAAGCTCCCAAACGGGCGGGAGAGTGCGGATGACTCTGCAGCACCGAATGAGCAAACTCTAGGTCCTCCTCAGCCAGGGTATCAAACTTGAAGACTCTTGCAAAAGTGTTTGAACCCGACCAAGTAACAGCTCGGCAAATTTGTAAAGCAGAGACCCCTCGGGCAGCCGCCCAAGAAGAGCCCACTTTCCTCGTGGAATGGGCTTTTACAGATTTAGGGTGCGGCAGTCCAGCCGCAGAATGTGCAAGTTGAATCGTGCTACAGATCCAGCGAGCAATAGTCTGCTTAGAAGCAGGAGCACCCAGCTTGTTGGGTGCATACAGGATAAATAGCGAGTCAGTTTTCCTGACTCCAGCCGTCCTGGAAACATATATTTTTCAGGGCCCTGACTACGTCCAGTAACTTGGAATCCTCCAAGTCCCAAGTAGCCGCAGGCACCACAATAGGTTGGTTCACCTGAAAAACTTATACCACCTTAGGAAGGAATTGGGAACGAGTCCTCAATTCCGACCTATCCATATAAAAAAAATTAGATAAGGGCTTTTGCATGATAAAGCCGCTAATTCTGATACACGCCTGGCCGACGCCAAGGCCAACAGCATGACCACTTTCCACGTGAGTTATGTTAGCTCCACGGATTTAAGTGGCACAACCCAATGCGACTTCAGGAAATCCAACACCACGTTGAGATCCCACGGTGCCACTGGAGGCACAAACGGGGGCTGACTATGCAGCACTCCCTTCACAAAAGTCTGAACTTCAGGCAGTGAAGTCAGTTCTATTTTGGAAGAAAATCGAGAGCCGAAATCTGGACCTTAATGGAACCCAATTTTAGGCCCATAGTCACCCCTGACTGTAGGAAGTGCAGAAATCGACCTAGCTGAAATATCTCCTTTGGGGCCTTCCTGGCCTCACAGCACGCAACATATTTCCGCCATATGCGGTGATAATGGTTTGTGTTCACTTCTTTCCTAGCTTTAATTAGCGTAGGAATAACTTCCTCCGGAATGCCCTTTTCCTTCAGGATCCGGCGTTCAACCGCCATGCCGTCAAACGCAGCCGCGGTACGTCTTGGAACAGACAGGCCCCCTGCTGCAGCAGGTCCTGTCTGAGCGGCAGAGGCCATGGGTCCTCAGATCATTTCTTGGAGTTCTGGGTACCAAGCTCTTCTTGGCCAATCCGGAACAATGAGTATAGTTCTTACTCCTCTCCTTCTTATTATTCTCATTACCCTGGGTATGAGAGGCAGAGAAGGGAACACATACACCGACTGGTACACCCACGGTGTTACCAGAGCGTCCACAGCTATCGCCTGAGGGTCCCTTGACCTGGCGCCATATCTTTTTAGCTTTTTATTGAGGCGGGACGCCATCATGTCCACCTGTGGCCTTTCCCAACGGTGTACAATCATTTGGAAGACTTCTGGATGAAGTCCCCACTCTCCCGGGTGGAGGTCGTGTCTGCTGAGAAAGTCTGCTTCCCAGTTATCCACTCCGGGAATGAACACTGCTGACAGTGCTAACACATGATTTTCCGCCCATCGGAGAATCCTTGTGGCTTCTGCCATCGCCATCCTGCTTCTTGTGCCGCCCTGTCGGTTTACATGAGCGACCGCCGTGATGTTGTCTGACTGGATCAGCACCGGCCGGTGTTGAAGCAGGGTCTAGCCTGACTTAGGGCATTGTAAATGGCCCTTAGTTCCAGAATATTTTTGTGTAGGAAAGTCTCCTGACTTGTCCATAGTCCTTGGAAGTTTCTTCCCTGTGTGACTGCCCCCCAGCCTCGAAGCCTGGCATCCGTGGTCACCAGGACCCAGTCCTGTATGCCGAATCTGCGGCCCTCTAGAAGATGAGCACTCTGCAGCCACCACAACAGCGACACCCTGGCCCTTGGAGACAGGGTTATCCGCCGATGCATCTGAAGATGCGACCCGGACCACTTGTCCAACAGATCCCACTGGAAGATCCTTGCATGGGACCAAGCGAATGGAATTTCTTCGTAAGAAGCTACCATCTTTCCCAGGGCTCGCGTGCATTGATGCACCGATACCTGTATACGTATTAAGAGGTCTCTGTCTAGAGACGACGACTCCTTGGACTTCTCCTCCGGGAGAAACCCTTTTTTCTTGTTCTGTGTCCAGAACCATACCCAGGAACAGTAGACGCGTCGTAGGAACCAGCTGCGACTTTGGAATATTCAGAATCCAGCCGTGCTGTTGTAGCACTTCCCGAGATAGTGCTACTCCGACGAACAACTGCTCCCTGGACCTCGCCTTTATAAGGAGATCGTCCAAGTACGGGATAATTATTTCGGCCATTACCTTGGTAAATACCCTCGGTGCCGGGGACAGACCAACGGCAACGTCTGGAATTGGTAATGACAATTCTGGTGAGGAGGGTAAATAGGGACATGCAGGTAAGCATCCTTGATGTCCAGTGATACCATGAAATTCTCCAGGCTTGCAATAATCGCCCTGAGCAATTCCATTTTGAACTTGAACCTTCGTATATAAGTGTTCAAGGATTTCAATTTTAGAATGGGTCTCACCGAACTGTCTGGTTTCGGTACCACAAACATTTTGGAATAGTAACCCCGGCCTTGTTGAAGGAGGGGTACCTTGATTTCACCTGCTGGAAGTACAGCTTGTGAATTGCCGCCAGTACTACCTCCCTTTCTCCGAGGGCAGCAGGCTGATGTGAGGTAACGGCGAGGGGGAGTCGCCTCGATTCTACTTGCAGAACCTAGGGATCAACCTGTGGGCAAGCCCACTGGTCCCTGAAGTTCCTGAGACGCGCCCCCACCGCACCTGTCTCCACCTGTGGAGCCCCAGCGTCATGCGGTGGACTCAGAGGAAGCGGGGGAAGATTTTTGATCCTGGGAACTGGCTGTCTGGTGCAGCTTTTTCCTTCTTCCCTTGTCTCTGTGCAGAAAGGAAGCGCCTTTGACCCGCTTGCTTTTCTGAAGCCGAAAGGACTGTACCTGAAAATACGGTGCTTTCTTAGGCTGTGAGGAAACCTGAAGTAAATTTTTTTCTTCCCAGCTGTTGCTGTGGATACGAGGTCCCAGAGACCATCCCCAAACAATTCCTCACCCTTATAAGGCAGAATCTCCATGTGCCTTTTAAAGTCAGCATCACCTGTCCACTGCCGGGTCTCGAATACCCTCCTGGCAGAATGGACATTGCATTTATTCTGGATGCCAGCCGGCAAATATCCCTCTGTGCATCCCTCATATATAAGACGACGTCTTTAAAATAGACGTCGTCTCTATGTTAGCAAAATATTATCCCTGTCTAGGGTATTAATATTATCTGACAGGGTATCAGACCACGCTGCAGCAGCACTATTCATGCTGAGGCAATTGCAGGTCTCAGTATAGTACCTGAGTGTGTATATACAGACTTCAGGATAGCCTCTTGCTTTTTATCAGCAGGCTCCTTCAAAGTGGCCGTATCCTAAGACGGCAGTGCCACCTTTTTTGACAAACGTGTGAGCGCCTTATCCACCCTAGGGGATACCTCCCAACGTGACCTATACTCTGGCAGGAAAGGGTACGTCAGCAGTAACTTTTTAGAAATTACCAGTTTCTTATCGGGGGAACCCACGCTTCTTTACACACTTCATTCACTCATCTGATGGGGGAACAAAACACTGGCTGCTTTTTCTCCCCAAACATAAAACCCCTTTTATGTGGTACTTGGGTTAATGTCAGAAATGTGTAACACATTTTTCATTGCCGAGATCATGCAACGGATGTTCCTAGTGGATTGTGTATATGTCTCAACCTCGTCGACACTATAGCCAGACTCTGTGTCGACATCTGAGTCTGCCATCTGAGGTAACGGGCGTTTTTTGAGCCCCTGATGGCCTTTGAGACGCCTGGGCAGGCGCGGGCTGAGAAGCCGGCTGTCCCACAGCTGTTACGTCATCCAGCCTTTTATGTAAGGAGTTGACATTGTCGGTTAATACCTTCCACCTATCCATCCACTCTGGTGTCGGCCCCACAGGGGGCGACATCCCATTTATCGGCCTCTGCTCCGCCTCCACGTAACCTTCCTCATCCAACATGTCGACACAGCCGTACCGACACACCGTACACACACAGGGAATGCTCTGACTGAGGACAGGACCCCACAAAGTCCTTTGGGGAGACAGAGAGAGAGTATGCCAGCACACACCAGAGCGCTATATAATGCAGGGATTAACACTATAACTGAGTGATTTTTCCCCCAATAGCTGCTTGTATACACATATTGCGCCTAAATTTTGTGACCCCCTCTCTTTTTAACCCTTTGAGCCTGAAAACTACAGGGGAGAGCCTGGGGAGCTGTCTTCCAGCTGCACTGTGAAGAAAAAATGGCGCCAGTGTGCTGACGGAGATAGCCCCGCCCCTTTTTCGGCTGACTTTTCTCCCGCTTTTTGCATGGATTCTGGCAGGGGTAATTTATCACATATATAGCCCTGGGACTATATATTGTGATGATTTGCCAGCCAAGGTGTTTATATTGCCCTCAGGGCGCCCCCCCCCAGCGCCCTGCACCCATCAGTGACCGGAGTGTGAGGTGTGCATGAGGAGCAATGGCGCACAGCTGCAGTGCTGTGCGCTACCTTGTTGAAGACAGAAGTCTTCTGCCGCCGATTTTCCGGAACACTTCTTGCTTCTGGCTCTGTAAGGGGGCCGGCGGCGCGGCTCCGGGACCGAACATCGAGGTCGGGTCCTGTGGTCAATCCGTCTAGAGCTAATGGTGTCCAGTAGCCTAAGAAGCCCAAGCTACCACCAGTTAGGTAGGTTCGCTTCTTCTCCCCTTAGTCCCTCGCTGCAGTGAGTCTGTTGCCAGCAGATCTCACTGTAAAATAAAAAAACCTAAAATATACTTTCTTTCTAGGAGCTCAGGAGAGCCCCTAGTGTGCATCCAGCTCAGCCGGGCACAAGATTCTAACTGAGGTCTGGAGGAGGGTCATAGTGGGAGGAGCCAGTGCACACCAGGTAGTCCTAAAGCTTTCTTTAGTTGTGCCCAGTCTCCTGCGGAGCCGCTATTCCCCATGGTCCTTACGGAGTCCCAGCATCCACTTAGGACGTCAGAGAAAATAAAATAAATATTCAGATTGTGCTGTTCCGATTTACTTTGTCTTTCTACCACAATTTCCTGAAATCCTACAATTAATTTGCAAATCATAACTGACAGCTCTCAGACCGGCTACACATCAGAACAATAGGCCAAATTCAGACCTGATAGTAGCAGCAAATTTGTTAGCAGATGGGCAAAACCATGTGCACTGCAGGAAGAGGGGCAGATAACATATGCAGGGAGAGTTCGATTTGGGTGGGTTATATTGTTTCTGTGCAGGGTAAATACTGACTGCTTTCTTTTTACACTGCAATTTAGATTTCAGTTTTAACACACCCCACCCAAATCTAAAGGGGTGTACTCACGGAGCGATATTCTAAGCAATCTGACTAGATTGCTTAGAATATCAGCATTATCGCTCCGTGTGTAGCCCCCTCACAATAGCGATGCGCGGCCCCGCACATCGCTATCGCTGCTGCTAGATTGGCCTGCATGCAGGCCAATCTAGCGGGTCGCTCACTTCACCCGCTGGGTGAAGTGAGCGGCCCCCCGTCTCCCCCCGCACGCTCAGCACAGATCGCTCTGTGCTGGGCGGCGGGAGAGATGTGTGCTGAGCGGTTCGCTCAGCACACATCTCTTCCTGCATCAGCCCGTCTATATGGGCCTTAACTCTTTCTGCACGTTATATCTGCACGTTATATCTGCCCCACCCCCCACCACTGCACGGGGTGGGGGGGGGGGGGTAATTCAGAGTTGAATGCAGCAGCAAATCTGTCAGCAGCTGGGCAAAACCATGTGCACTGTAGGTGTGGAAGATATAACATTTGCAGAGAGAGTTAGATTTGGGTGGGTTATTTTGCTTCTGTGCAGGGTAAATACTGGCTGCTTTATTTTTACACTGCAATTTAGATTTCACAAAATCTGAATTTGAACACAGCCCACCCAAATCTAACTCTCTCTGTACATGTTATATCTGCCTCCCCCACCACCACCACGCAGTGCACATGGTTTTGCCCATCTGCTAACAAATTTGCTGCTATGATCAGGTCTGAATTAGACCCAATGTGTAGCTGGCCTATTCAGCCGGCAACTGGACACTGCATCAGTGCGAAGGAGTATGCAGTGCTGCATTCAGCAGCATGGCATCGCTAAAAATGTGTTCTGGTTGGCCCTGCAGCAGGGCTGACCAGAAGACATCGCTAATGAGCGCACAAATCGCAGGTACACACTGAACGATCCGGTCGATATGTCGTTCCAATTTTGGACGGAAACAACATATCGGGCCAAGATCGCTCTAGTGTGCACCCTGCCTTATAAAGAAATTAATTATAACACGATGGTCGCAGTGTGCCATAACTGGACAGCAGCATCTACAAAGCAAAGTTTTGCCTTGCATCCCATAGATGTGCTTATCATAACTGGCTGATGTTTGAGCACCAAGCAATGCAGTAAAGATGTGCTTCACACCGTACTGGATTAAATTACCCCCAGTGTGTAAAATGTTCTGGCATATAATACATCCTAAAGAACTATAGCAGTGATGGCTAACCTTGACACTCCAGCTGTTGTTGAACTACACATCTCAGCATGCCCTGCTACAGTTTTGCTATTTGGCCATGCTAAAACTGATGCAGGGCATGCTGGGATGTGTAGTTTAACAACAGCTGGAGTGTCAAGGTTAGCCATCACTGAACTATAGCATATCAGTAATCTGCCTCCCATTTAATGACATCTTTTGCCACAGTTCTGTGTGAGTTCACGTATATGTAGCATGTTATCTAGGAGACTGCAAGCCCATCACAGTCTACGTCTTCTACACGGATAAAAGGCTCAATTCAATTCTAAGAAAGTTGAATATTGCTGAGATTTAGCTTCCGAGGCTATTCAATACAGCGCAATGGTTAAGTCAGAGAATGCCCGTTCTCCAGGACTACACAGGGTGTTTTGTTGGGAGAACCAGCATTCTCTGACTTAAGTGCACGGCGCAATGCTGTTTCCGCCGCACTAAGGGCAGAAATCAGCATCACTCCGGTTCTTTTATCGGATTTCTGCTCGCGCCACTCCGGGGGTGCGAGATGAAATCCTGTCATCGGATGTCACAGGGCGCTGTATTGAATAGCCCCGGAAGCTAATTCCCGTCGCTATTCTCCTCTCTTAAGGTGGGTACACACTGGGGTCAATTCAATTCGGCAACTTATGAATAGCGCCGGGAATTAGCTCCCGACGCTATTCATTTCAGCTGCTAGTTACCCGCAATTGTCGGGAATTCTTCTCTCATCCCCGGGGAATGAGAGAAGAAACCCGACAAAAGTGCTGCCTCGCGGCCGGCGCGAGGCTGATTCTGTCGGGAATCAGCCTCGCGCCGGGGAGTTAAGTCGGAGAATGCCCGTTCTCCCGACAATTCAACCTGTTTAGTCGGCGAGAACGGGACATCGCCGACTTATCTGGAGCTGAATTGAATAGCGTCGGGAGCTAATTCCCGGCGCTATTCATAAGTTGCCGAATTGAATTGACCCCACTGATAGATATATCTGCAGATATAGCTATGGACGGATCGGGCAGTGTGCTGTGCATACACACTGCCCGATCCGTCGGGGACTGACGTCATGATTTAGGCGGGCGTGTACACACGGCCGCCCAGTTCAGCTGTCAATCACCGCCGGCTGCCGCAGCATGTGTATGGGCGGCCGGCTGGTCACCCATACACACACAGCGATGCACCAATATATCGGTAGATAAATTGCCCATCGGCTGTGCTGCGGGGCCGACGCGATATCTGAACGACGGAGCTCATAGACATATCGGCCGTACACACTGGCCGACAGACCCGCGATATATCGGGCGTTTAATAGCCAGTGTGTACACACCTTTAGAGTGATTCAAAAGAGAAACCCAATATTGATAATCAGATTTTTAATGAAACCAAGTTGCAGCAAAATAATAACGGAGACTGCAAAAACAAATTTCATTCAGTAAAAATGTTTTGGTTATTTTAAGTGCATTAGTAAGTGTACATACACCCTTTGGCATGATAATGAGGGTTTTTTTTCTTTCAGTATTTGTAAAAACAAAGATGAAATCAGAAAACTACAAGTATATATGCTGTGCTAAATAAATGAATGTGTGCAACTTCGAAACAATTAACGCTACACTATTGACGGTTGTAAAATGTTACTAGAATGCACGGCTCAACAGCCAGGACCCCATGGGCTGCTACCTACAACTATTTTTTTTTGTTATTCTGTTCCAAATCAAGACATTGCAACTTGTAACACCTCTCACTCAATGTAAAGTGGAGACAGAATTGATTTGTCAGCGCTGAGTTACAGGGCGAGGTGTTTAAACTGCTGTACTAATAAGGGGAATAATGAGCAACACAAGATCAAGTTATTCCTCATTCTTAGATGAATCTATTAATGCACAGTATTTTCTGATTGTAGTCATACTGCCTGCCATCTACACACATAGGGGTCGATTCAATTCAGCAACAGTTGAATAGAGCCGGGAATTAGCTCCCGACACTATTCAATTCAGCTAAAGTTAAGTTGGAGAATGCCCGTTCTCGCCGACTTAACTGGTTGTTTTGTCGGGAGAACAAGCATTCTCCGACTTAACTACTCGCGACAATGCTGATTCCCGACAGAATCAGCCTCGCGGCAGCTCTTTTGTCGATTATCTTCTCTCATCCCCCGGAGCTGAGAGAAGAATTCCCGACAATTGAGGGTACCTAGTCACTGTATTGAATAGCGCCGAGAGCTAATTCCCGGCGCTATTCAACTGTTGCTGAATTGAAATCGACCCCACAGGGGGAAATCAAAACATATTTCAGCTTGCATCCTCCTGAGGTGCCAACTAAAATGTGAGAAAACTGTGGTTTTGAAGCTCAAACGGGAGTTTGAGTCTTAACCAGGTTTAGTCTCTTAGCTTTTTTGGGAGCCCAAAATAATGGGCGTTCATCAAAGCAATTCAACTGCTGCTCTGATTGGGCCCACACTGCTTTATAGCCGCCCAAATAGATGGAGTTTAGTCGCGAATAGCGGCTAATCCAGTGGTTCCCAAACTTTTTGAAGCATGGCGCCTTAGAGTATCAGAATTTTTTTCATTGCACCCCCAGCCCAAAAGCGTCTTACTAAAAGATTTAGAAAGAAGTAATAAATTAAAGTCAGTTGTGTTTATATGTCATCCTTAGGGTCAGTTATGTGGTGAGGGACAACATTTGCTTCAGTTTGTCCTGTTTTATGATTGGAAGCCACCAGCACTGGTTTTGCCTATTACATTGACCATAGATAATTTGAATTGGTCCTGGACCACAAATCCAGCGGCTAAAGTCCTGGTTCAGCCGCCCAAACCCAGGACTTTTTCTCACATTTCTTCTCACACCTCTGGAGGCTGCGAGGAGAAACAAAGGCGTCTGCAGCACTTGCAACCGAACGTCTAACAACTGAATTGTTCTGTGTGAGTGCCCATTACACAGAGCCGTACACTAAAAAATTTAATTCCCCCTTAGTGTTCAAATAGCCATCCTGATTTTTATAATGTTAAAAGAATTTAGTGACTGACACAGTGGGGTCAATTCAATTCGGCAACTTATGAATAGCGCCGGGAATTAGCTCCCGACGCTATTCAATTCAGCTCCAGTTAAGTCGGCGATGTCCCGTTCTCGCCGACTAAACAGGTTGAATTGTCGGGAGAACGGGCATTCTCTGACTTAACTCCCCGGCGCGAGGCTGATTCCCGACAGAATCAGCCTCGCGCCGGCCGCGAGGAAGCACTTTTGTCGGGTTTCTTCTCTCATCCCCGGGAATGAGAGAAGAATTCCCGACAATTGCGGGTAACTAGCAGCTGAATTGAATAGCGTCGGGAGCTAATTCCCGGCGCTATTCATAAGTTGCCGAATTGAATTGACCCCAGTATCTTCTTAAAAAAGTAGAATTTTACCCAAAACATGTTGCCCATATTTCCAGGTCTTAAAAATGGTAGAAGAGTGGGTGTTAGAAACACCCAGGTTATGTTTGTGTTAACTTTCAACAACACCTGCAGATTATAAGAAAAAGATCAGAAGAACAGTTATGAGCATCCTTGTTACCCAACTGCAGTCACATATTAGCCAGTTTCAGTAGTCATAACATCACTATCTTTCCAGCACACCTTACTGGAGTGCAAAGCAGATTAATTTCATTTGTCGTTCCTGAACATCAAATTGTGTTGAACTGAACTACTTTCCCCCCTAACAATACATGTTTTCCAGATTTCCTCAAAGAATCTCAAGTGAATATCACCCGTGAAGCTTTTAAAACGTGTCAGCCACTAAGGCTGGGTACACACTGTTTCACGAACAATATATCGATAGCAAATCAACGGGCATTCAGCATATCAGGTCGGCCAGCAGCACAGCCTATTCCGAAATGTATCAGTTGCAGTAACGGAGACATATATGTAACAATAACCACCTAGTGTAATAGAAAGTATAAAACTCTTTACAGTAAATACCATGTTATAATATCCAATCAACTAATCTCCATTAAAGGGACCTATAACAAACTATCACCAAATATTCTACCAATTACGTAAAATATACTCAAAAAAAAAACTAATAAAAATCACAAAAATAAGAAAATATTTTTTCCAAGACATTTTCATGTAAAATCAGCATGTGAAAAAACCGAATGGTCACAATTGCAAGGGAAATAAAAAAAAGCAGAAGGAAACAAAACAAAAAGTTACAGGTAAATAAAACATGCTAATAATACGTGATCAATTACCGGTACTATTTTTCCAACCATTCACTTATAACATTGGAGAGAGAGTAAACAGCTGAACCTGTCTGGTGTATCCCTGGGAAGTAGCTTTGGTTAAAAGGAGGAAAGACCATGGGGCAGAGGGGGCAGTGCTGATACCCCCTGAGGGGGCACTATTCCTCTGCACTGGGTGACAGGGCCCCTGCTGGAAGTAATAAGCAGGCCTCCATTTTGCACAATGGCCGCCTCTCCCACCCCCCCTCGGGGCCCCCGTCCGGCAGGGGGCGCTCCTGCTCACCCGGGGTGCTGCTGTACGTGCTGTGGCTCCTGAAACTGCTCTCGGTGCAGTAGCTGGCGTCGTCCTCGTCCTCCTCCTCCATGTCGTGCTGGTAGTCCTCGTCATCCATGTCCTCCGGCTCCTCGTCCGGCTCCTCCTCGGTGTCCCGCCGCTCCTCCGGCTCTTCGTCCTGACCGCTCTCTTCCTCGCTCTCATGGTCGTCGTACACCACCTTGCTGGGGTTCCGGCCTGTGCTGGGCCTGCATCCACGGCCTCTCCCCCGCTGCCCGCCGCCTCCGCTCACTCCCGGCCCGCCCCTCTTTCGGCCCCGGATTCCCCTGGGCGAGCCTTGCCTGCGGCCTTCATTATCTGGCGCCCAGCGGCCCCGGCTGCTGCCCCGCTGCCTGGAGCGCAGGCCGGCTGTGGGCCCCGGGGAGGCGTCCGGCGGCAACGCGGGGGTCTTGGGCGGCCTGCCCCGCCGCCCCCTCATGCTGGGGCCTGGAGCTGGGGTAGAGCGCGGTGTTGGGCACGGGGTGGGCGCACGAGGGGTGACTGGGGGTCCCGGAGAGCGGGGATGATAGCCGGGAGAACGAGGAGAAGGGACTCAATCCGAATTGGCGGCGCCTCGCTCCGGATCCACCGCGGCCGCCATCTTTCCCTCTCCCTCGACTGGAAGAGCCAGGCCTGCGTCACGTGTCCCGGGGAAGAGAAGGCGGCGGGCTCCCCCTGGAGGACATTGCATGGGAACTGCACAGAGTTTCGGCGACTTTGCCCAGTATCAGTCGCTTGTGCACTGAGCTCCCCAATACTTCGTGTTATTTGTGATATGTACACCCTAGTTATTACATCTGCTGTACTGCACTGCCTTGTATGCCCGGTGTTATATACAGCCCGAATTACAGAGACCTATACTGTGCTGCTCCATTGCCCCTATCCGTCGCTTACCATGTACACAGAGCTCCCCAATGCTTCTTATATGTACCCCTACTTATTACACCTACTGTACCGCGCTGTCATATCTCCCCGATATCTGGCATTTGCCTCCCTAATTATAGTTACCTATACTGTACTACACTGCCCTGTATCAGCCTCTTACGTGTACACATGGCTTTCCTAATTCTCATTATTATATACACCCCTAGTTATTCCGTCTACTGTCATGTACCCCTAATGTTACTTACAGCCCTAATTGTCGTTAAGAATACTGAGCTACATTGCCCTGTATTCAAGTCTCCTTATAATATACTCCATGATCCCCAATAAGCATCCAATACATCCCTGTATCATTTTTACTTGTGCTGTGCTATATTGCCCTGTATATATCTTCTCATCGTATACAGTGATCCCCAGTAATTCTTGTGTATGGCCTCTACTAAATATACTTTACTATATTGCCCTGTATCTATTTGACCTTATCATTTACACTGTGAACCCAATTAATTCTTGTTACTCCAATTATTACAATTAAGCATACTTTACTCCACAGTTCTGTATCCATAATAAATATTATTTATGCCTCTAATTATTACTGGATACTATGTATTACATTGCCCAGTATGTCTCTCCCCTTATCATAAGCACAGCTTTCCTCAAAAATTATTATACACACACACCAATGTTTATTACATATACAGTAGAACAATGTTCTGTATCCCTAATCTATATTCCCATAATTATTATTACATACACTGTTATATTGCACAGTATGCATATAACCTTATCGTAAGTAGTGATAATATAAACCTTTACTTATATTGATTCATCATAATTGTTGTATACATTCCACAAATTCTTACATATTCAGTTCTTACTACATTACCTTTTATTCCCCGTATGTATATATATATATATATATATATATATATAAATAAACTATTTTATATATAATTATTTTATATACCTCCCTAATTAATTTACATTCTATACTACACTCCCTTTATCCATAATCTAAATAATTTACCCCCTTAATTATTGTTGGAATTATATACTGTCAACATTGTCCCACATCCAGCTCACCTTATCATATACGCACTGAATGATTCCCAATAAGTATAGCTTTACATTCTCTAATTATTACATATACTATACCGCAAAGTGCAATATCCCTAATATTTCATACACTACTAATTATTATTCTACTTGCCCTACGACATTCTCCTGTATCAGCTGCTCCTATCAAATAAACGTAGAACCATAATAATTGCTAATTACACCCTCATTATCATATAAATACTGTGCTACTCTGTCCAGTATACATCACTCCTTATCATGTACACAGATTCTAGCATCTACCTACACAGTGGACCTCAATAAATTGTAGCTTTAACCAGGAAATAATCTATTTACAAGGTTAATAAATTCATGTTTTTTAGTAATGTGTTATCCGTAACAGTTTATCAGACACAGGTGATCTAGAATGCTGTGTGAACATAGTAGTTTATACTGACTATCTTCATTACCATGTAGAAATAACGTAGAAAGAAATAAAGCATACACAGACAGTAGAATGTATAAGCCATATAATATACAGACAACAACTAGTTATTGTGTCAGGACAATGTAGTGTTAAAATGGTATATAGAACACAGACAGTAGCTAGTTTATTGTGTAAGTACAGTAGAATAGAACTCAGTTAAGCTTAGTAGGACTCGGAGTCAGGGCTTTATATTACCAAATCTTTAACATATGAGAGGATAATACACACATGTGTTGTAGTCGTGGCCGAGTGGTTAAGGCGATGGACTAGAAATCCATTGGGGTCTCCCCGCGCAGGTTCGAATCCTGCCGACTACGATTGTGTTTTATTCCTGTAAATAACACTCACTAATTATAGTTTATGTACACACGTAAATGTGACGCCTTAATACAACGTGCCAAAATACAATTTTGAGAATGTAACTCTTTGTTGTTATTACTTAATAAGACTGCAAAATGAAGCTCTATTACATGTGCAGAAATGCATCATGGTAGCATAGCACCAAGCTACCACGGTATTCTCCTGCTATAGAACAGTGTGATGGGAGCACAGCACGTAATGTAGATCTGTGTGATGGCGGAACAACAGATATAAAGTGGCACACTATTAGCATAGTACTGACACGACAGGGAATCATGTTTTATCAGCGTTATGCTGCCAAATATGGTAAATGGGCGTTTCATAGTGTTAGTGCAGTGCTGGCACAAAAGGTTACAAAAGGTTCAGTGCAATCACAATGTCGGCACACAGGATAAAGTAGCATAGCTTAATGCTGTCAGACAGGGTAAAGGGACATCCAATGGAAGAGGATAAAATCACTGGTTACCAGCCCGTTAAAATGATAGCACAACATAACACTAATGTCAGCGGCAAGGGCTGTGTGCACACCTGAACTCAGCAACACTTGAATTTTTCCGTCGGGTGCCATCTAGTGGCTGCTGGTAAGAAAAACACTTGAATTCCACCCACAGGCCTTTTATTATATAGTCCATGTATGCAGAGCCGGCCTTAGCTATAGGCAGGCTAGGCATTTGCCTAGGGCATCCAAGCATGTCTGGGGGCATCCAAGCATGTCCCTGCAGTATCTCATGCTGGGAAGGACAGTCTGCAAACTAACTGTTACTTTCCAAATGTATTCAATCAGTACTTGTATACACTGCTGTTCACATTTGTCAAATAAAATGCACACTCTCCCTTAAAGTTCTTTAAACTCCCTCCGACATGCTTGAATGCCCCTGACTTGTGAGACCTCAGACAGACAGCAGAAGCCTGGTAACTGCAATTCCTGGACCTGTGACATTTTCACTGACTATATAAGGTTATTATTGGATAGATCCTTATGATACCACATGTGTATTTGGAAGACTGCTTCACATAAATCTGACATCACCTAAACTGCTTGTGCACATGGGGGAGGGGGACCCTGCTATCCTGTGTGTGTCCCTTATCCCTGTGCAAACCCCAGGTGTCTGCAGGGACATACCATGGGCAGTGTTCTCCTCACACTTTATTTCCTAGTCAGTCCATGCCGTAAAATTCCCCTGCCAGGATGGCATACCCTGTGAGGTCACATCAGTATGGGTGCCCCTTTAACGGGTGCGAGTGGAAGCACGCACTCACCCTGCCACCCAATCTCACAAAACGCAGTCGTGGATCCAGGGAGCTGCATGGGCGCACACACTGACTGCAAGCACACCAGCAAGCAAAAGTACTAGCATTACTAATGTGGGGTTATATGTGTCAGGTGCATCACTGTGTGGAATTATGTGTATTATGGGCATTACTAATGTGGGGTTATGTGTCAGGTGCATCACTGTGTGGAATTATTGTTATTATGGGCATCACTGTGTGCCATTATGCAGGGTTGAACTGGCCAACAGGGTACCCCCCCACCCCCACCCTCAGTGGTCCCCACTGCCTAAGTGTTTCTGGGTCAGATGCAGAACTAGCGGCAGTGCTAGGGGGCACCAGACAAAATTTTGCCTAGGGCATCAAATTGGCTAGGGCCGGCTCTGCATGTATGTAGCAATGGAGGAGTATAAAATCATATGTACTGTATTTAGTATGAATGTTTTTTTTTTATCCCCTGTGCATCCAACTTGTTCTGCATATTAACTATTGATCTAGCTTTTGCTACGTATTTATGGTGGCTTAAGTTTATTTTTCTCCGGCAGGGTCCACAGGTTATCCACAGTATAACATTCGGATATGATGAAGCGACAGCGGATTTATACCAATCGGTCAAAGCTTTTCGGCCTCCCAGTATGCAACGGGCCCGTCCATATATCCCCGCCTACTGGCTCAGGCAAATCAGTTTTTTGTTTGGTGCGGTAGGAGCCGGACCATGGTTAAGAGGGCTGCTGGTTTTTAGAAGCCCTAAGCTTTCTTATTTTATTTTTATAGTCTTACAATTTTTTCTTGAGTGATCTTTCTAAAAAGCGTCTTATAAGTACCTTAGAAAGAGTAGTTCCAACAACGCTTAACCACGAGTACAGTGCTGTTTCGAGGGGCGTCTGTGTCGAATATACTAGCAGAAAGGATGCAAAAAACCAACAATAACAAAAGAACAATACTTGGAAGAAGATAGTGTGAACAGATAATAGCGCTCTCCAACCACCATGAAAAAGGAGAAGACCTTTTGTCAGTGCAACAATAATAATAAAAACAAATCACCCTATTTATGGATGAAATAAATGCCAGTGGAATAGTCATAGGCATCCAGCTCAGTCCTTATAGAATAGTCGATCATCCGTTCTTATATCTTTTCTGAATAGCCGTGAACACCTGAAAAAAAGTATCTCTCTAGTCCCTGTTGCAAGGGACAAATTGAGAGATACTTATAAGGAACAGATATAGTGTAGACGTCCTTAAAATAAAGACAACTTTTTATTCTTTCAAGGTTCCACTTACAGAAAGACAAAATTAAAACAGCATAACATATACTCAGTGGGATATATCACCAATCCAGATGGCACAAGAAAGGGGGGAAACCTCTGACACCCGATGTATGTGGTGAGGATGGGTCCCGGTTCCGGATACACGGCTCCCAATACAAGAGGTCCTCCCAGGAGATTGGATCAGCCCACGAGACACACAGCAAACACGAGCCACGCTCTACGCGTTTCGGACCGTTGGTCCTTCGTCAGAAGCGTGGTTTAAAATGGCTCGAGTCCCCTTATTTAAACCCTACAAACGAGTGTCCTCAGCTGGGGTTCATTGCCGCTAATCGGCAAAAAAACCCGGTGATGCGCTTCCGTTCTCGGACGCGTTACCGGAAGCGGAAGTCCTCTGCGGTCCATATGCGTTCCACCAATGCCGGAAATGTCCTCCTTCGTGCGTTCCACTCGATAATCAGTCGCACAATTCTTTCAGCAAGGTGGTATACAATGTCCATAGCAGAAAAAAGTCCACAAGCCCTAGGGCTCAGTCCAGGTATATACAAAAAATAGAATAATAAACAAGTATAAATAAACCATAACAGTTAGTTTACGAATTAAAATTAGTTAAGGTAAGAAACATTTGAGTTCAAATTCACCGTTTAGGCCCCTCGGAACAAGGGTCCCCAAACGGTGAATCCACCTCATCTCAGCCTGTGCCAGTCTTTTTTCTATATCTCTGGTTCTCCAGACTGGGAGGATCAACTGAATAGCACAGAAAATTTTTAAAAAACACTCCTTAGTGTTATGGATTTTTTTTAAATGTGAAGAAACTGTGTGGGTTTCTAGGCCTTTGCGTATATTGTAGATGTGTTCAGCCCATCTCACCTTGGCACATCTACTTGTTCTCCCAACATAAAACAAACCACATGCACACTCCAGGATGTATACAACATTTCTGGAGTGGCACGTGATGAATTCCCTTATTGGGTATACCTGGCCATTCACTTTAAATTCAGTTATTTTTCTCAAAGGGGATTTCGCAGTCTTACACATCAGGCAGTCGCCGCAACGGTGAAAACCCTTAGTCCTTATGCTTTGCCTGGACTCGCTCTCTACACTGCTCCTAACCAGTTGGTCCTTAAGAGATGGTGCCCTTCTATATACGAAGACAGGCTTCTCTGGTAACAGGGGTCCGAGAATTGCATCTTGTTTGAGGATGTTCCAATTGGATCGGAACACCCGCTCTATTCTCTTGTGTGACTGATTGAATTGGCTGATGAAGGCCCACTGGAATTTCCCATTATTCGACTCCTTTGATTTACATTTGGTTTCCAATAAAGTGTTTCTCTCTATATTGGATACTCTTGATCTTGCTTTATCCAATAAACTGGTGGAGTATCATTTCTTGATGAAACGGTTCGAAATCTCATCAAACTGTTGATCACAGATATGTATATCCGTGCAGTTCCTCTTAATTCTTGCAAACTGGCTGAAGGGAATCCCATCCAGCCAGTTTGCATGATGCTCACTCGTTCTATCTATAAAGCCATTAGAGTCTGTGCTCTTCCTATATGTTTTGGTATTGACCTTCCCATTGGCAATATAGATGCTCAAATCTAGAAAAGAAACCTCCATGTCACTGATGGTGAAAGTAAACTTGATTGACATGTCATTAGTGTTAAGCTCATCACAAAAAAGTTGAAGGGAAGCATTATCCCCCCTCCACACAAAAAACACGTCGTCAATATAACGCTGCCATGACACCAGGCCCGACCCCAGCTCACCACCGGGCCAGATGTATATTTCCTCCCAGTAGGCCATGAACAAATTTGCATAGCTGGGGGCGAACCTGGTGCCCATGGCAGTGCCGACACGTTGCAAATAAAACGTACCATCAAAATAAAAATAATTATTCAGTAAAATAAATTTGATACTGTCCAGAATAAACTCTTTCAATATTTTGCTCATAGAGCTGGAGTTCAAAAAGTAGGAAACCGCAGTGAGACCTTGGTGTAGATCTATTATTGTGTACAATGTACACACATCTGCTGTACATAGAACATAATTTTCTTCCCATTTATATGACGTTAATCTTCTCAACATATCTCCAGTATCTTTTAAGAAAGCTCTGGTAGACTGTACCAATGGCTGAAGATGATAATCCACCATTGCCGACAAATTGCTTGTTAGGCTGTTACACCCGGAGACAATTGGTCGACCTGGGGGGTGGAGGGGGTCCTTGTGGACCTTTGGGAGGACATATAGAGTAGGAATAGATGGATCTGAGATATTAAGGTAGGCAAATTCTTTATCTGTGATTGCCTTCATGTCTAAAGCCTTTGTACATAGGTCGGACAATGCTTTGGCAATCTTTGATGTAGGATCAGACTTCAACTTAAGGTAAGTTTTACCGTCATTAAGTTGCCTATAGATTTCTTGCATATAGGCTTCCCTATTCATAAGGACCACCCCTCCACCCTTGTCCGCGGGCTTAACAATTAATTCCTTGTCATTTTTAAGATTCTTAACTGCCAGGAATTCTTTTTTGGTAAGATTAAGTCTCTTATTTTTTCTCATATTATCCGTCACAATGACTTTCTCTATTTCGTCACACACTACTTTATTGAAAGTGTCCAGACAACTTCCCTTAGCATGTAAGGGATAGAATGTGGAAGGGGGCTTAAAAGATGAGTTTTCACTATTAGTAATAACTACCGGAGGTTCTAAAGAATTGTCCTCTTTAATCTGAAAAAAAACGTTTGATGGTAAGCTTCCTTACAAATTTTTGTACGTCTATAAAGGTGTCAAAGGAATTGGGCTTACAGGAAGGCGCAAATTTTAAACGCTTCTGCAACACCTTTTTTTCCTCCTCATCAAGAACACGATCAGAGAGATTGAAGATTTTTCCTTCAGTGGAACCCAAATCTGTATCTGGATTATCAATCATCACTGGTATAGTGATTTTTGGATTTCTTTTAAACTTTCGTTTGAGACCTGCCCTTTTACCTCTTTTATTGGTCTTATGGCGTGCCCCACTTACTACTATGTCGGTAGAAACACCTACCAATGGTCCCTCGGGGTTCTTTGGCCCCACTCTAAAAAAGAAGCCGTTTCTTGTTCGACATATGGACCATTCTGGACTCTATTAAATCTTTTTGGAGAAGATAATCTTCTATCAAAGTCTCGAAATCTGGGTCTGGACCTATATGTGGCCCACCTATCATTAAACCTTTACTAGCAGGTCCAACAGACGTTACCAGGCTGCGGCCGGAGCACGGGGAGAAGGTAAGGCATCGGTTCCGCTTAGAAGGGGAATACGGACACAGCCACACTGTTTTGGGAGGAGACTACCAAACAGTCGCTGACACGGCTGCCACCTCGGGTGCACCAGCACTAGGCCTTAGGGATCAGAGGCTCCAGGAAAAGTATGAGGCCGCGATCCCTAGGGTTGATGTCAGCAGTGGGGAGTCAGAAGTTCTCCTAGTCGCCCCTCCCCCCAGTTCATGACCAGTTTCCTCCGAGTCTCCCGCTTCCGTCTCAGACACGAAGGGGACCCAGTCGCAGTATAGGCGGCTGTGTGATGGGTGCATCTGTGTTCACTGAGCGTATGTGTTCAGTATAGGATCATGGATCGGCAGTGTACACTAGTAGCGTCTGGATCCACTCAGCGTTCGCTAACGTATATTGATCGGTCCTGGAAGCGAGGTGAGTCTCCCTGTATCCCACTCTACCGAGTACGGGTAATACAGCAATAAGTCTCTATTTACCTTTTTGAGTACGAATAGTTAGATAAGTGCCTATTGCTTGTGAGTCTGTATACTATTACTGTTGTTTCTTTCGCTATGCATATGAATACAGTAGATCTGTTTAAACATGATTCAGTAATATGTTCTCCTACATACTAAAAGTAGTTGTAGTTGATGATGTGATCATATTGCTTATTATACTAATGTATAACATGTGACTGACTGCTAGTGTGATTGCTGACTTTACTATATATTCTGTCAGTTTTTTCCTATTCCGATCCTCAATGCTGGTGCATGGGTAGGGTCGGATTGTAGGTCACTTTAAAAAGCTAAAAGTGATTACAGTCACAAATTGTGTAGTACACTGTGGAAATGTGTTAGGGTCTCCTGCCCTGTGCTGCCACGTCGTCATGGCAACCGGGAGACAAGTGCTAGCGGAGTAACCTGAGCGCAGCTGATACTCCAGTTCGGGTCTTTTGCTGTGCAGTGGTTACAGGCTCTGTGCACGGCAGGGGATCCGGTGCTGGTTTTTGTGCTCACAGTCTGTGAGGTCTGAGTGGGGCGTGGACAGCACCTGCTATATAAGGCCTCTTCTCAGGTTAAGCAGATGCTGCTGAATCTTTGTTGGTTAGTTAGTTCCTGAAAGTTAGCCAGTACTGTGTAGCTTTTTATTTGTTATTGCTTACTGCATATAGGCCTTGGGATTTGGTACTACACTCTGCCAATCCAGACCTAGCAGTAAGACTGGAGTCAGTCGTTTAACTTGCTGGGGTTCTTTTGCTACTCTGTGAACTTAGCAAGTTTGCGGCTGTATTCTCAGACTTGCCTGCCTAAATCCTGTCTCACTGTGCAAGGTGTTCAGGTGTCAGTTTAGTGGCAGTAAGCTGAACCTGTGCACTGCAAGTGAGGATTAGGATTGTGGAGACTCTCCTTGTGTCTATCATTCCATCTCTGACCAAGGAGTTTACTGCCACACCCGTTGGTAACCCTTTAGGGTTTTGCTGTTGCCCTTAGCAACAGCATTTCGGGTTCTCTACGTATTAAAACACAACATCTTGCTTTTTCCGTCTGAGCATTCTTAATACTAGGGAGACACCCAGTTTCTTAGCCTCTGGGCTTCTCTGTTCACTTTGTGTTTATTTTGTTACCCTATCACCTTCTGTGTACGTAATGTCATATTCCCCAGTCTGTCTGTGAGTTCATTTGTTTTGCATCCCTATCTGTTCAGACACCAGTACATTCCTGCAGGCACTGGTGTGCATAACAGTCCAGACACCAGTACATTCCTGAAGGTACTGGTGTGCATAACAGTTCAGACACCAGTACATTCCTGCAGGCACTGGTGTGCATAACATATTCATCAGCCTAATACTCCTGTTGAAATTTTGTGGGAATATGGAGCATACCCCTCAAAATACGTTGCAACAGGTGGTCGATCAGGTGCAGGTCCTGACTCGACAATTTAATGATTTGTCCATTAAAATGCACACCTCCCAGGCCGCTGGCGGAGCTCCCGCAGCAGCAGCACCTTCAGGGGTTAAGGAGCCGAAAGTAAATCTCCCGGATCGTTTTTCTGGAGATCGCTCGCAGTTCTTTTGTTTCAAGGAGAGCTGCAAGCTATACTTCCGGCTTAGGCCTCAGTCTTCTGGGTCGGAGATTCAGCAGGTGGGCATAGTGATTTCCTTGCTACAAGGAGACCCACAGGTCTGGGCATATGGGTTGCAGCCTGACTGTCCGTCGCTTAAAAGTGTTGATGCCTTTTTTACGGCACTGGGCATGTTGTATGATGACCCTGACAAGACGGCCTCAGCCGAGGCTCAGATTTCGATCCTTAAGCAAGGGCGAAGGCCAGTTGAGGTTTACTGTACGGAGTTTCGGAGGTTGGCCCATGATACCCAGTGGAATGACCCAGCCCTGAGACACCAGTACCGAAGAGGTCTTTCTAACCAGATAAAAGACCAACTGGTACAATATCCCTTGCCTGATAGCTTGGATCAGCTCATGCAGTTATCCATCCGGGTGGATAGACGGCTGAGAGAGCGTAGGCTTGAAAGGGAGACCGAGGTTTCCTTCTTTCCCAAGGGAACCTCAGACTCTGAGGAATTTTCCGAGGAGCCTATGCAGATTGGGGCAACCCGCCTCTCCTCGCGTGAGAAGACGCGGAGGAGACAGCAGGGGTTGTGTTTGTACTGTGGGAATAAAGGTCATGTGGTAGTATCATGCCCAGAAAAGCCGGAAAACTTCAGGGCCTGAGGGTGATGGGAAATATCCTGTCAGGCCAGAAGTCAGAATTTCCCAAGAAGACTTTTATCATTCCGGTGACCTTGAAGATCCTCGGTCAAACTGTCAAGACTGAGGCCTTTGTGGACAGTGGGGCCGACGGGGTTTTTATGGACCGCCAATTCGCCCTGAAACACTCTGTTCCCTTAGTACCCTTGGCATCGGAAATTGAGATTTGTGGGTTAAACGGGGAACCATTATCCCAAGGTAAAATTACCTCTTGCACTAGCCAGATTTCTTTGTTTATTGGAGCCACACACTCTGAAAAATTGTCCTTTTATGTGACTGTCTGTACTTTTGCCCCATTGGTGTTGGGGTTACCCTGGTTAAGGGCCCACAATCCTCAATTTGACTGGGTCTCTGGGGAGATTCTTAGTTGGGGTACTGATTGTTTCAGGAGTTGCTTGAGCCTTCCAGTCAGGCTCTCGCAGCTAAGTTTGCCAGGATTGCCAGGGTGTTATGCAGATTTTGCGGACGTGTTCTCTGATAAAGCTAGATATTTATCTTATATAAAACCCTTTTGTGAGGTCTAAGAACACTGTACGCTATTCACGTATGGAGTACCATAAGGGTACGCTCGTTGCGTAACAATCGCTTAGCCGTAGTCGAGACGCTCAAGCGTCACGTTCGCTCACGGCCAAGAGATCACAGGCAGGCACGCTATTGGCTGCCGTCTAACGTAATGATTCGCTATAGCGTAGCGGATGCTCGGGACCACGAGGAGATCACCAGCGGCGCTGACGCTCACAATGTTAAACCTTTATATCTAAACCATAAACAGTATATTATGCAGTAAAACCTTAGTGTAGAAATAGGGTGTAGATGCAACCTAGTGTAACCTTATTAACTCAAATGCTGTTCGAGCGTCACCGACGCTCTGAGAATACTAAACACTATAAGAAATACACAGATACCTGGGCTTAGGGTCCAACGCCTAATAAATATATATTATGAATGATATACTTGCAAAAGAATTAACACAATACAAGTCATACACTACAATATAACATAGACTACCTAACCAGATAACTACACAGGAAATACAATACAATACAATTACGTTTTAAGGGAAAAATAAGAGAGAGAGAGAGAGAAATGGCCCACAATAACAGTAAGAACAATATGGTTGCGGAGAAACACTTACGCACAAGGGGAAACGATCGCATGCGCCTCTGGACATCCAGCTCCCGATTTTCAGCAATGATAACCGTTGAAGAGTGAGAGCTGGATGTGATCGGCTTGTCTATTTATGCCCCACACACAATACAATTCGATGGTCCCTACAATCTCATTGTTCATTGGACACAGGAATTCCTCCTCGCACTATAACAAAAGGTCATAGGTTGATTCATACAGGTGGGCTGTGACTATTTCCAACAGCTCAGGTGGGTGGGATACTGGGTTTCCCGCCGCATGACTAAGTAAGAGCAAATAATAGTAAATGGACATAAACTTCTTATGTCCATAACTATTCGCACGAGCGATTAATCCACTCCAAACCAACACCGGAATATTGCTATTTAAATACTCTTCCGATGGGTACCAAACACCACTGTATGACCCCTGTTAGACCCTTCGTACAATACAAAGAGGGATCCCTCTGTCCAGGAACATGCTATATTAACTAAACTTTCAGAATCTATCAAAGGGACCATGATCTACAAAATACATTATATAGTGAAAATATGTAACGATTGAGTCGCACGCTACGATCACATAAACTCTACCGTAAATACGCATACCGTGCGCCTGCGGGTGCCCGCGACTGTGAGTATGCGCACGTACGGGAGAGCGTACGCATGCGCAGCACGGACCTGTGTGAGGTGCAAATATGGTAGTGTGCATAGAGATATTTTTCTGACTTTGACAGTCCACCCTTTGGCAGTCAACAATAACTGCCACTTCCTAAAACATTTCTGTGAGGATATTGGGTTCAAAATCACTCAGTCACGGTGGTAGATGAAAAACCAACAGTGGTTTATTAACAGAATAGGTTATAACACAGTTCAGCACACTTCTGTGATCCAATTCTACACGACAATTCCCTCCTGGAGCTCCTGACAGAACATTACTTCTTAGTCAGTCTCCTGCCTCTCTCTCCCCCTCTGTCTCACGTCCCCTCTTTGCTATTATCAAACCTTTGTCTTTTCCTCCAATAAGGCGACACCCCCAGACAGTTTCAGAGCAAACCTAGTTTCACATGTCCAGGCATGTCCCCTAGGCCACAATAGATGTTAATTAAAGTAACCTTGCTTAATCTGATTGTGTGGCCTGGAATCCATTGTGTGGGGAAGAATGAGGGGGGTGTATGGCCTGACATCTGAGACTGGCTGTATCTACACAACAGCAAACACACAGGTTATCTGCGCAGTCATATGGGGGGAAACATTATTTTACAAACTATAACACAATAACCAATACATTCATATATATACATCGAAAACATAACTGTACCCTTGTAACAATAACATCGTACAATATAATACAATATTGCCTAATACATAGCCAAATACAGATCAACAATCAGTGTAGTCCATGGGTCAGACCAGGGCTAGGGAAGTAGCTGCGTGTCTTTTACCACTGTGCGACACAACGCGCCGGCTGTGTTGTCACATTTCCTCCCTCTACTTCCAAGCCCGGTGTCCTGGGTGGCTTAAGCTTGCTGAGAGTAATGGTATTCTCCTGTACCCTGGGTATTTGTAGCGAGGGATTTCCTGGGCTTGCTCGGCGCTTGGTCTGGTTCCTGCTGACGGGACAGGCCATCTGCGTTCCCGTGATCTCTGCCCTTTTTATGAGAGATAGAGAAATTGTATAGTTGTAGGGCTAAGCTCCATCTCAGCAGTCGTCCATTGTCTCCGGCAGTGCGCTGTAACCAACTAAGGGGACTGTGGTCTGTTACCACTGAGAACTCGCGCCCGTACACATATGCCTGCAATTTCTTGAGTGCCCAGACTATGGCCAGGCACTCCTTTTCAATAGTGGCATAGGCTATCTCACGGTCCATAAGTTTTCGGGAGAGAAAGGCAACTGGGTGTTCACAACCATCCTCCCCTACTTGGCTCAACACAGCTCCTATTCCACAACCCGAGGCATCTGTTTGCACAATGAACCGCCGGCGGAAGTCGGGGGCTGCTAACACTGGGGATTGGGACAAAATGTCCTTCAGCTGGGAAAAAGCCTGCTCACAGAGCAGGGCTCCAGTCAATTTGTCGGGTGTATTTTTTTGTTGTTAGGTCAGTCAGGGGTTTGGCAATGGTGCTGTACTGGGGCACAAATTTACGGTAGTACCCTGCTGTTCCAAGGAAGGCCCGCACCTGCTTTTGGTTAGTGGGCCGAGGCCATTTCAGGATGGCCTCAATTTTAGCTGGCTCTGGACGAATATGGCCTCCGCCAACCCTATGCCCGAGGTACAACACCTCTGCCATCCCCATCTGACATTTGTCAGGTCTGATTGTTAACCCTGCCTTGCTGATCCGTGCCAACACCTGGGCCACATGCTGCAGATGCTCCTCCCATGTCTGACTAAAAATGGCTATGTCATCAAGGTATGCCTGGGCAAAGTCCTGACACCCTGTCAGTAGGTGATCTATGGTACGCTGAAAGGTGGCTGGGGCATTCTTCATCCCAAAGGGCATGGCAGTAAATTCAAAGAGCCCAAATGGGGTGCTGAATGCAGACCTCTCCTGTGCCTCCCTGGTAAGAGGTATCTGCCAGTATCCTTTGCTAAGATCCAGAGTGGATACATAGCGTGCCATTCCCAACCTGTCTAACAGCTCATCTACCCGGGGCATGGGGTATGCGTCTGTCACTGTCACCTCGTTCAGCCTCCTATAGTCCACGCAGAAGCGGGTACTGCCATCTTTCTTGGGCACTAGGACTACGCTGGCGGCCCAGGGACTATGGGACGGTACAATAACACCAAGCGCCAGCATTTCATCGACCTCCCTTTTGATCATATCAATCACCCTGGGGTTCACCCGATAAGCGGGTTGCCTAGTGGGCCGAGCCTCCCCGGTGTTGACATGATGGGACACTACATGAGTGCGCCCTGGCCTGCTTGTGAATTGTGGCCTCTCTACCTCCAATACCTCCCTCATCTGTAGGGCCTGGGTTTCTGTTAATTGCGAGCCTATGGGCACTGCCTCCACTCCTAGGTCCCTCTTGGTGGCTGCTAGAATATCAGGGATGGGGTCAGTCTCTGGGTCATCCATAGGTGGGCAACAGATTGCCACCGCCCCTATCTCCCTGGTGACATATTTCTTTAACCTATTTATGTGGTAGGTACCCACCCGCTTCCCTGTTTGGTCTAGGGCAATAATGTAATCTACCCGTCCCTGCCGATCCACTACAGTATAAGGCCCTGCCCAGGTCGCCTGTAACTTATGCTTTCGGGCAGGTACTAGCACCATCACTTTCTGTCCAACCTCTAGTTCCCTGTCCTGCGCTCGTTGGTTATAGTACCGGCACTGTCTTTCCTGCGCGCCCAGGGTGTGGTCATGCGCAAGCTGCATCAGCCTGTGCAGTTTCTCCTTTATTTGGACTACATATTCCAAGATGGGAACCTCAGGTTCCTGAAATGACCCTTCCCAGCTTTCCCTGACTAGGTCAAGTGGTCCCCTTACCCTTCGGGCATATAGTAACTCAAAAGGAGAGAATCCGGTTGAATCCTGCGGCACTTCGCGGTACGCGAATAATAGCTGTTGCAAGGACTTCTCCCAGTCTCCCCCCTCCGATTCAGCAAATGCCCGCAGCAACTGCTTTAGGGTCGAATTGAATCTCTCACAGAGACCATTAGTCTGGGGGTGATAAGGGGTGGTGCGTAAGGGATGGACCCCAAAGTTGTCCCATACTGTCTGCAGCAATTCCCCTTGAAATTGCGTACCCTGATCAGTAACTACTTCTTGGGGAAATCCTACGCGACTAAAAATATCCATAAGAGCCTGGGCGATATGTTCAGCATCTATGGATGCCAGTGCCACTGCCTCAGGGTATCTAGTCGCGTAATCAACTACAGTCAGTATGTATCTCTTTCCTGTTCGGCTCGGTTTCTTAAAAGGCCCCACAATGTCCATGGCCACTCTCTTAAATGGCTCACTTATGACAGGCATGGGTTGTAGGGGAACCCGGCGTGGGGGTCCCCCGAGGCGTTGGCAGACCTCACATGACTCTCTATACTGTTTTACCTCCTGGTTAACCCCAGACCAGAAGAAATGTCGCAGCAGCCGGGCACGGGTTTTCCGAACCCCTAAGTGGCCTGCTAAGGGAATGTCATGGGCAAGGGCCAGCAACCGGGCACGGTACTGCTGTGGAACAATCAACTGTTTTCTTAGGACCCCGGGCTCTAATGGGTCTGCTTTTGCTGGCACCCGGTACAGTCTCCCCTCCTCCCACATAATGCGATCCTCCTGAGGCCCCCAATCTGTTCGTCCCGCTGCCCTGCGGAGGCTAGCTAGGGAGGGGTCGGTCCGTTGGGCTTCCCTAAAGGCTATCCTATCTACTTCCCCCAGATTCTCTCACAGTCAGGCAAGTCCGGGACAGGGTTACTTACCGCCAACGGTTCACGGTTTGTGGCTGTCACTTCCACAGGGACTCCTGGTGCTGGCATGAGAGGGTCCTCATGCACTGTCTCCAATGCCTGTGCTTGGCTTCGGGTGATAGCTCCCACAAAGTAACTAGCCAATCCAGCACTCAGATCGTTGCCCAGAATGACGTGAGTGGGTAATCCATCCAAAAGTCCCACATTTACCTCTCCAGAGTCCAGGCCCCAGTCCAGGTGTACCCTTGCCATAGGTATTACAGTGATCTGCCCTCCTGCCATGGAAATTTTAACTTTCATTTTCTTCAGTATCTGGCAGGGGGGAATTAATTCTGGCCGTATAAGGGTGATAGAAGCTCCAGAGTCTCTCAACCCTTGCAGCTCCTTCCCATTAACTTTTACAGGTTGTAGGTGGGTCTTCATATTATCCGGGGTGGATTTCCCAATAGCTGCTACCACCTCTACTTGGTATGCTACTTCCTCCGCCTCTGGCGCATCAGGAAAGTAGTCCACCTCGCCCGTTCCAAATGATTCGTGGCACACAGCCACCCGCGACATGGCAGATTGGGTACCTGGGAATGGCCGTCTTACCCGTGTACAGTCACAAAGTAAATGCCCCACCTGGTCACAGTTGTAGCAGCGTCGGCTTGCAGGTGACGCTGGTCCCCGAGACCTTGAATTTCTGGCTAGGGAAGCTGGGGTATGTATTGGGGCCGGCCGGTGGGGGAGCAATGGTAGATCACGATCCTGCTGGGGCCGTCGGAGGGTTGTCCTCTCCTCTGTATTGGCACCTCTCCACCGAGGCCTGTTAGCTGTGAACTCATCTGCTAGGTGTGCTGCTTTTTCCGGAGTGGTAGGGTTCCGGTCTGCCACCCACTCCCTGATCTCTGGAGGCATCTTGTTTAGCAGCTGCTCCAAAATAAAAGCATTTTTAATGTCTGCTACAGTAAGGGCCTTCTTCACAGCCAGCCACTTATCACAGTTCCTCCGCAGCAAGTTATTGAACTCTATAAATGAGACATCTCCTTTCCGCGCCATAGACCGGAACTTTATGCGATACGATTCAGCGGTCACCGCATATCTGGCAAGCAGCACACTCCGTACCTCCTCATATACCAGGATCTGCTCTGGACTCAGGGCATGGAATGCCTCCAGTGCCCGCCCTCTCAGACTGGGTACCAAATATCGAGGCCACTCTGTTGCCTCAATTCCATGCATTATCATAACAGATTCAAACATCTGCAAATGAGTATCAATATCCGAACTGACCTCATCAAAAGGTGGGACCTCATTATACCTCAGCCGGGAGGTCTGCCTTACCGCCACTGCCGGGGCGGTTATACCGGTCTGCGCCCCCAATGCGGCTCCCAGTACTGATGCTCCTTGCCCTAGTGCTGCCAGCAACTCCCGCAACTGATCTGTACTTCCAACGACCAGTGCAGGGCCTGTTGTAGCGGTTCCAGTGGTTCCTTGACCCTCGGCCTGCTCTGGGATGCAGTCCTCATCATCCTCCTGCCCAGGGTGTTCTTGGTCCCATTCAGCTAGCTTTGCCATTAAGACTGCTCTGGTGTCCGATGCATTAAACTCAATCCGTCTTGTTCGACAGAGGTCCTGTAGTTGATCCTTCTTGCTGTATCGGTAGCATAGCGGGGCAGAATCCATTGCCTGCTGTGGTTTATACCTTTCTGCTGGTGTCTTGAGTGATCCCACCTCTGCCGCCAAATGTGAGGATATTGGGTTCAAAATCACTCAGTCACGGTGGTAGATGAAAAACCAACAGTGGTTTATTAACAGAATAGGTTATAACACAGTTCAGCACACTTCTGTGATCCAATTCTACACGACAATTCCCTCCTGGAGCTCCTGACAGAACATTACTTCTTAGTCAGTCTCCTGCCTCTCTCTCCCCCTCTGTCTCACGTCCCCTCTTTGCTATTATCAAACCTTTGTCTTTTCCTCCAATAAGGCGACACCCCCAGACAGTTTCAGAGCAAACCTAGTTTCACATGTCCAGGCATGTCCCCTAGGCCACAATAGATGTTAATTAAAGTAACCTTGCTTAATCTGATTGTGTGGCCTGGAATCCATTGTGTGGGGAAGAATGAGGGGGGTGTATGGCCTGACATCTGAGACTGGCTGTATCTACACAACAGCAAACACACAGGTTATCTGCGCAGTCATATGGGGGGAAACATTATTTTACAAACTATAACACAATAACCAATACATTCATATATATACATCGAAAACATAACTGTACCCTTGTAACAATAACATCATACAATATAATACAATATTGCCTAATACATAGCCAAATACAGATCAACAATCAGTGTAGTCCATGGGTCAGACCAGGGCTAGGGAAGTAGCTGCGTGTCTTTTACCACTGTGCGACACAACGCGCCGGCTGTGTTGTCACAATTTCAAAAAGAGAAAAATATATGTCAGGGGTTAATACATTTCCATGGTTGGGTAGGGAGGAGAGAGGAGAAGGTGTGAAGAGGGTATGACCTAGTGAGATAGCAGAAGCATGTGTGTATGAGTCCATGTTTGGGGGGTCATGTATCATCGTGCCGTACGTGTGGTACATCAAGCTTCGAGGTATTGCGAAGTATACATTTGAATTCCTTCTTATCCCGTGGTACGGGTCTGTGGATGGGCTGTCAAACTTTACCGAGCTCTTTTCGGCTTTTGGTTGTAACAAAATGGGGGAGCACATTTTAGTTGATGATACATGAATGGGGGAATATGTGATTGCTGATATCTGTGCCTGGATTCCCTATCGACTATGTGTGTCATTACCTGAGGGTTGTAGAAATGAAGATAAAGAACACTTATGGTAAATGCTGTGGTATTCTATGTCAGGTTAATGTACATTTGTCGGTTGAAGTCTTGTTCGGTGTCTGTTGGTTGCAGTCTTCTTTGTGCTTTTGCCCATAAGGTGCGAGCAAAAGCTGTCAATGTCCATAGATTTACAAAAGTGTTGGGCTAGGGAAACTGGGGATCTATGGCAAAGTTCATCAAAAATCTGTGCATCAGGTTGTCAAAACTTCTTCTTTAATCCATCTGTTGTCTGTATATCGGCTCATCAAATTCCTCGTCCAAGTGGGTCTTTTTACCTTGGAGGAAACGGAAAAACAGGTGAAAGAAACGGACCGTAGAAATCGCATTTTCATCACATCATTGTTTCTACATTTGGGTCATAAATCAGATCCATGGGAATTACAGTTTCCTCACTCCTTAAACTCATTACCCTAGTACGACGATTGCACTTCATTAAAGCCTGACCGCATCTAAATATCAAACCAATTGATATGACAACACCTAAGATACATAGGAGAAACTTCCCAACATCCATTATGACTCCTTGAGCCCACTCTCCTAAACCAGAGAACCAATTTCGCGGGTTCAACCATGACACCCAACCAGTCAGCTCATTACCTACAGCAGCAAGAGTGAGATTGTGTCTCCTGCGAAATTCCCACTTCAGTTGGAGAATATCGTCCATCTTTTGGTCTATGACCTCGACCGGGTCCTCGGTGCTATTCGTAATATATGTGCAACATTTCACGCCGTATTGTGTTGCCAGTGTGACACAATATCCGCCTGTCACTGCTGTGAGGTAATTAAGAACCATTCTATGCTGTACCAGTTCTGTTTTATAAGCTTGAAGTTCTCTTTCAGTATACCTAAACGTGTCATCATACATTTCAGTGATATTATCTAACAAATTTGCAAGCGCAGATATGTATTTATAATTCAGCACTCCTCTGGTGGTGCGAGTGATGTCTAACGCGATTAGAAACTGAATCCCGGTGGATTCATGGATCATGTCAGAGGCCGGATGCTCTGTTCTTTCTATCAGGTGCCGTTTAACTACGTGCTCGTAATGGGTGTGAGTATAAGGAGTTTGGGCAACACGGTGTATGTCTTTCATTTTGTCATGTGATACAGTCATTACTTCAGGCAGTACTTTTCCAATATAACACAATCCTTCAGAGTTTGGGGCAAGCCACTTATACGCCTTTCTCCCGCATATGAAATATGCATCATCGGGGAGAACATATGGGACGGAGTAGGACATAACCATATTACACACCTTCCATGTGAAATCTCCTAACCCTAATTCTTCCATCTGCTTAGTACACGTATCAGGTTGTACGATATGTGCACAGTATCCTGGTGATACCTCTCCAACTCTCGTAATCCTATTTCCTAAGGTATACCTATATCGGAAAGATTTTCCTCTACTGGCTATGTGGCGTATAAGCTCTGTATCTGTAGGCATTCTATCTGCTCTATGCGAAAAGGTCATGGTTTGGTTACTCCATGATACTTCCCAATTTCCTGGCTTTCGGGGATTGGAGATGTTAAAACATAATAGGGACCTATCCACATGGTATTGGTGGAGCTTCAAACTAGGAGGGCTGGAGATATTAAACCTCCTGTCCACCGGTCTCCCACCACTTAACTCAAGTACCTCCCCTAACGTTAAAGGAAATGGTACTAGCCCTGATTTGCTATGACCTTGAGGTACTTGAGAGCATACCCAACAATCTGTTTTATTTAACACACTACCCACTAAGGAGTGATAGTCACTCAATGGATGCCGGTCCATATGGATATTAAAACTGGATTGGCATTTCTTAATGCACCCATCCTCCACTACGTTGTCACAGAGCCTACAGATACAGTTTTCTTCAGCTAACAATCCTTCACAATTCCTTCTATGGTCAATGCTATCGGATCGTTTTCTGATACTCGCCTTTGCTTGTTGATTATGTTGTTCTTGGAAAACTACGCCTCCATCTCTGTCATCAGAACCCATTCCAGAACCTCTCTCGACCTCCATGGTACTCTCGCCGGAACAGACTGCTCTGGTCAACATCATGGTCAACAGGAAAATCCGGATCACAGTCTCTTGGGGCAAGTCCATCTTGTAGGAGGAAACGGAGAAGAATGAGAAGGGGGAAAAAAATAATTTGAGGGAGAGGGGATGGGAAGTTGGAGAAAAACAATAAAAGGGAACAGGCAGTGCCAGATTAAGGTCCTCATGGGCCTGGAGCTGAAATTTATGAAGGGCCTATTGTGTGTCTCCGCAATGGGTGTGGCCAGCATGGTCAGGGTGTGGCTACTGGTATGGGGGTGTGTGCGTGCGTGTGTGTGTGAAATAGAAAAATCTCAGTGCTTAAATAATTATATTACAATAATTATTTTATTAAGAGGGGAGGAAAAAAGGGGGAAGAACATTGGAAGATGGGAGGAAGACAGGAGGAAGAACAGGGTCTAGATGGAAGGAAGACAAGAGAAAGTCAGGGAGAAGAATAGGGGCTAGATGGGAGGAAGACAGGAGGGATTTAGGGGGAAGAATAGTAGGCGATGAGGGAGACAGGAAGATGGCAGGAAGAAGGGAGGGAGCAGCGGCGGAACTTGTGCCGGTGCATTGCACCGAGGCCCGCCGCTGTGAAGGGGCCCACAGTCGGTAGCAGTATAATGAGTCAGACTGACTCATTACATGCTGCCCGCCATTACGCTGCGGGCCCTAACAATGAAGGAAGCCCAAATGCGGTCCCCGGCACCAGCAAAGGAGAAGGGTGATGAGATCAATCATCACCCTTCTTTGTACTCTGCTCAATGCTGTCACACTCTTCTCTGACCAGCTCCATACGTCCCAACATTTTTAATCCCAAAATAGGTACCTCTCACGAGTCGAAGGTGCGCGATCCCGAAAAGGGGGTGTGGTCTATGTAAAAGGAGCATGGCTTTGCGGCAATGCCACAATCGTGAGCCACGCCCCCCATTTTCTGTCACTCTGGGTGAATGCCCAGCACTCTATGAGCTGCTGGCATGCCCCCAGTCCCTCTGTCACCTGTGAATAGACGCTGTGCGAACGAGACTGTCCCACGAAAATCGGGACAGTTGGGAGGTATGCAGCTCTGTCTCTGCTGGCCGAGGGCCCACCACTGCATGCTGGGAGAAGGGGGAGAGAGAGTCTCGGGAGCATGCTGTTTCCAGGAGACGTTGCTGAAGCCAGAGAGCTAGCCAGGAGGGGTGCACAGTACAGTATGTTGTGGGAATAAACCCCATAAAAAAAATTAAATACCAAAGTGTGTACAGTATATGTGTTTTGCTGTGTGTGTTTTGCTATGGGTGTTTTGCTGTGTGTTTGTGTGTGTGTTTTACTTTGTGTGTGTGTCTGTGTATATATTTTTTTACTATGTGTGTATATATTTAACTATCTGTCTATAAAAATAGAGCACTCACATACTGTGTGTCATAACGTGTATAAGGAGTACTACAGCGAGTCGTAACGTGTATAAGGCGCTCTACTGTGTGGCGTTGTGTATAATGAGCACTACTGTGTGTGGTGTTACATGTATAAGGAGCACTACTGTGTGACATTATGTGTATAAGGAGCGCTGCTGTGTGGCGTTACGCGTATAAGAAGCACGCCTGTGTGGCGGGACATGTGTAAGGAGCGCTGCTGTGTGACGTTACGTGTATAAGTAATGCTGATGTGTGGGATTACATGTATAAGGAGCACTGCTGTGTGGTGTAAGGTGTATTAGGAGTGCTGCTGTGTGGCGTAAGGTGTTTAAGGAGCACTGCTGTGTTAAGTTAGGTGTTTAAGGTGCACTGCTGGGTGGCGTAAGGTGTATAATGAGCGCTGCTGTGTGGCGTAAGGTGTATAAGGTGCACTGCTGGGTGGCGTAACGTGTATAATGAGCGCTGCTGTGTGGCGTAAGGTGTATAATGAGCGCTGCTGTGTGGCGTAAGGTGTATAATGAGCGCATGCTGGGTGGCGTAACATGTATAACGAGCGCTGCTGTGTGGCGTAAGGTGTATAATGAGCGCTGCTGTGTGGTGTAAGGTGTATAAGGAGCACTGCTGGGTGGCGTAAGGTGTATAATGAGCGCTGCTGTGTGGTGTAAGGTGTATAAGGAGCACTGCTGGGTGGCGTAAGGTGTACAATGAGTGCTGCTGTGTGGCGTAAGGTGTATAAGGTGCACTGCTGGGTGGCGTAAGGTGTATAATGAGTGCTGCTGTGTGGTGTAAGGTGTAAAATGAGTGCTGCTGGGTGGCGTAAGGTGTATAATGAGTGCTGCTGTGTGGCATAAGGTGTATAATGAGGGCTGCTGTGTGGCGTAAGGTGTATAATGAGCGCTGCTGGGTGGTGTAAGGTGTATAATGAGGGCTGCTGTGTGGCGTAAGGTGTATAATGAGCGCTGCTGGGTGGTGTAAGGTGTATAATAAGCGCTGCTGTGTGGTGTAAGGTGTATAAGGTGCACTGCTGTGTGGCGTAAGGTGTATAATGAGTGCTGCTGTGTGGCGTAAGGTGTATAATGAGTGCTGTTGTGTGGCGTAAGGTGCATAAGGAGCACTGCTGTGTGGCGTAAGGTGTATAATGAGTGCTGCTGTGTGGTGTAAAGTGTATAAGGTGCACTGCTGGGTAGCGTAAGGTGTATAATGAGTGCTGCTGTGTGGTGTAAAGTGTATAAAGTGCACTGCTGGGTAGCGTAAGGTGTATAATGAGTGCTGCTGTGTGGCATAAGGTGTATAATGAGGGCTGCTGTGTGGTGTAAGGTGTATAATGAGTGCTGCTGTGTGGCGTAAGGTGTATAATGAGTGCTGCTGTGTAGCGTAAGGTGTATAAGGTGCACTGCTGGGTGGCGTAAGGTGTATAATGAGCGCTGCTGTGTGGCGTAAGGTGTATAATGAGCGCTGCTGTGTGGTGTAAGGTATATTAGGAGCACTGCTGTGTGGTGCAATTTGAGGGTACTATTGTGTGGTGATGCCCCTTCTTAATGAGACCAAACCCCACTTTTTGGGTTGTCCCTATTTTGTATATGGGAGGCGGGGCCCAATGCATATTGATGCCCCTGGGCCCACCACTCTCTAGTTCCGCCACTGGGAGGGAAACAGGTGGAAGAACAGGGGGAAGATGGGAGGCACAGGGGATGGGAGGAAGAATAGGGTTTATATGGGAGGAAGACAGGAGGGAGATATGGGAAGAACAATGGAAGATGGGAGGAAGACAGGGGAAGAACAGTCAGGTGTTCTGGTGGGTGGGGGAATCAGCCTGGAGATGAGGGAGGACGGGGGATTAGCCTGGTGACAAGGGGTGGAAAGGGGATTAGCCTGGTGAGGAGGAGGGGGGGGGAGTTAGCCTGGGGGCGGGGGGATTAGTCTGGTGAGGGGGGTAGGTTAGCCTGCTGACAGGGAGAGGAGGGGGATTGGCCTGGGGGGGGTGTTAGCCTGGTGACAGGGGAGGAGGGGGAATTAGTCTGGTGGGGGGGTAAACCTGGTGACGGGGGAGGAGGTGGGATTAGTCTGGTGTGGGGGGGGGTTAGCCTGGTGACAGGGGGAGGAGGGAGATTAGTTTCGTGAGAGGGAGGGTTAGTCTGGTTATAGGGGGAGGAGGGGGATTTGCCTGGTGACAGGAGGAGAATGGGAGGATTAGCCTGGTGAGTGGGGGCGGATTAGCTTGGTGACAAGGGTAGGAGGGGGCATTAGGCTGGTGTAGGGGTTAGCCTAGTGACAGGGGGAGGAGGGGGATTATTTTTGTGAGGGGGGTTAGCCTGGTTATAGGCGGAGGAGAGGGATTTGCCTGGTGACAGGAGGAGGATGGGAGGATTAGCCTGGTGAGGGGTGTCATTTAGCCTGGTCACAGGGTGAGGAGGGTGGATTAGGCGGTTGAGTAGGGGGGGTAGCCTGGTGACAGGGGGAGGAGGGGGGGTTAGGCTGGTGAGGAGGGGGGTAGCCTGGTGACAGGGGTAGGAGGGGAGGGGGGGTAGGCTGGTGAGGAGGGGGGATGGCCTGGTGACAGGGGGAGGAGGGGGGGTTAGGCTGGTGAGGAGGGGGGGGAAGCATAGTGACAGGGGAAGGAGGGGGGTTAGGCTGGTGAGGAGGGGGGGTAGTGTGGTGACAGGGGAAGGAGGGGGGGTTACGCTGGTAAGGAGGGGGGAGTGTGGTGACAGGGGGAAAAGGGGGGGTTAGGCTGGTGAGGAGGAGGGTAGTGTGGTGACAGGGGATGGAGGGGGATTGGTCTGGTCTTTTGTGGGGGGACATTAGCCTGGTCTGGGGAGGGGGGGGGGGATTAGCCTGGTGACATGGGGAGGAGAAGGGATTAGTCTGGTTAGGGGGGGGGGGGCTGCCAGTGCTACATATTGCAGAGCTTTGGGTTATATAATAGATTTTGTATATTACAGTACCTCTCACTTGCAGATGGCGGCTCCAGTAATGCTATAATAGGGGTCTCCGCTCCGGTGTTTCTTACCTACTTGCACCGGACACAGCGAGAGCAACAGGGGACAGCCGGCCTTTCCGCGGCCGCCAATCAATGCACAGTCACGGACGGCCAGCCTGACATCTAGAGGGAGCCGCAGCTGAGAAAAGAACAGCGCGTGAGCCGCCAGAGTCGGGAATGCAGCATGGGCTTCCTGGTACGGGCTTGGTGTCGTGGTCCAGGCTGCCCGGCGCGTACGCGGTGTAATGGTAGGGCCTGCCCTGATCCCTCCCACTCATCCCCTCATCTACACTGCGGAGATGCCGCCAGCAGCAGCAGCAGGAGCAGAGCAGTGCTGGGTCCTAGTGCCGCTGGCTAGATCCTCCGTCCTGCCCTGCAGCCGTTAGTAAATAGAGGTGCTGGCGGGGTAACTTTGCACTGCAGCTGTGCTCACCACACTGCAGCGTCACTGGCAAGCTGCTGTAGCAGGATTTTTTTTTCCTGTTTACAGCAGCACAGCAGTGTGCAGATGCAGTGGGCCTATTTTGGAGTGTGGGCCTGGAGCTGCAGCTCCATCAGCCCCATTGTTAATCCGGCCCTGGGAACAGGGGATCGACAACTGCTTTTGGTCTTGTGATTTTCAATGCTCAGGTGCCGCCTCAATCCTCCTGGAACAGACACTCCAGTGATACAACCTCTACCGTCTGTTCCTTATCACGGGACCTCTCTGGATCAGCAACCTTCTTACAGTGGGACGAATGAACCCAAGTCTCTCTCTCAGCAACCTTCAATGCTGTAGTGTTAGTCAATAAGACCTGGTATGGTCCTTCCCATCTGTCAATAAGGCAACCTGAGCGTAGAAAATTCCGTATCATTACATAATCCCCAGGTTCAATGTCATGACAATTACTATCTGGTAAATCAGGAATCACTAACTTCAGATTATCATTTTGATTCCTTAACTGTTTACTCATGTTAATCAAGTATTTTACAGTCACTTCATTGTTACACTTCAAATCATCCTGAGGGTTAATCATAACATGCGGTTGTCGACCAAACAAGATTTCAAAGGGAGACAGATTAAGAGGGGACCTGGGAGTGGTTCTGATGCTGTACAGTACAATGGGTAAAGCTTCTGGCCATGTCAATCCTGTCTCTGCCATCACTTTACTCAGTTTATTTTTAATAGTGCTGTTCACTCTTTCTACTTTTGCACTCGCCTGTGGACGGTATGGAGTGTGCAGCTTGCTATCAATTCCCATCAACTTACACATTCCTTGAAAGACATCACCTGTAAAATGGGTACCCCTATCACTTTCAATTATTCTAGGGATACCATATCTACATACAAATTCCTGCACAATTTTCTTAGCAGTAAACATAGCGGTATTTGTGGCCGCCGGAAATGCTTCGACCCAATTTGAGAAAACATCTATACAAACAAGTACATATTTCAAATTTCGACACGGGGGTAATTGAATAAAGTCAATCTGTATTACCTGGAAAGGGCCGCCGGCAGGTGGGATATGAGATGGTTCTGTAGGTATTGCCTTTCCGATGTTCTTTCTCAAACAGGTAAGGCATGACATTGCTCTTTTACTCGCATGAGATGAAAATCCTGGGGCACACCAATATGCTCTTACCAACTTGCACATCCCTTCCTTGCCCAGATGAGTCAGCCCGTGAGCTGCCTCAGCTAAACATGGAAGGTATGCTCTGGGGGCCACTGGTTTACCGTGTCCATCCGTCCAGAGTCCTGAGGACTCCTGGCCATATCCTTTTGCCTTCCAGACTGCCTTTTCCTGTGTGGAACACAAATTTTGCATCTCACACAACTTCTGTGTGTTGATGGTATTAAATACCATCAGTTGTGTGGTGTCTGTCTGTCTGGGGGTAGCAGCTGCTAACTTAGCAGCTTCGTCTGCTCGGCTGTTACCAAGTGATACTGGGTCTTGGCTATATGTGTGTGCTTTACATTTGATAACAGCCACTCTGTCGGGTTCCTGTATCGCTGTTAGAAGCCTTTTTATGTGAGCTGCATGCGCTACCGGTGTACCAGCTGCCGTCATGAAATTTCTGAGGCGCCATAGGGCTCCGAAATCATGGACTACCCCGAATGCGTATCTAGAGTCGGTGTAGATATTGGCTGATTTGCCCTTAGCCAATTCGCATGCTCTGGTTAGGGCGACCAGTTCAGCAACCTGGGCTGGGTGAGGTGGGCCTAGCGGTTCCGCTTCTATGGTGCCTTGGTCATCTACGACTGCGTATCCAGTACACAAGTCTCCCGAGTCTGACTGTCTATGACAACTACCGTCCGTGTAGAACGTAAGTTCTACATCTTCCAGTGGGTTGTCACTGATGTCAGACCTTGCGGTAAAATTTTGGGTCAAATATTCCATACAATCATGTGTGTCTTCCTTTGTATTAAATCCTCCTTCCCCACCACTCTCATCCTCCACCCTTTGTGCCTGTCCAGGCACACCTGGGAGATATGTTGCAGGATTTAATGCACTGCATCTCCTTATGGTGATGTTTACGGGGGGCATTAGTGCCAATTCCCATCTTGTAAACCGTGCTGATGAGACGTGCCTGGTTTGGGCAGAATTCAGCAAGGCTGACACTGCATGTGGTGTATGAATTGTGAGGTTGTGACCTAGCACGACATCTTCGCTTTTCGTTACTAGCAATGCTATCGCAGCAACGCTTCGCAAGCATGTGGGGAGGGATCGCGCTACTGTGTCTAGCTGAGCGCTGTAATAGGCTACTGGCCTGCTGGCATCACCGTGCTTTTGGGTTAGTACGCCTGCCGCGCAACCAGCACTTTCTGTTCCGTATAGTTCAAAGGGTTTCCCATAGTCTGGCATACCTAATGCTGGTGCCTGCGTTAGGCACTGTTTAAGTCTCTCAAATGCTGTCTCAGACTCGTCTGTATGCGAAATCCGATCAGGTTTGTTTGAGGAGACCATCTCCTGCAAGGGTAACGCTAGAATGGAAAACCCTGGGATCCAGTTACGGCAATACCCACACATTCCTAAAAACGTTCTGATCTGTTGCTGGGTTTGTGGCAGAGTCATGTCTCTAATTGCTTGAATTCTATCAGCGGTCAGGTGTCTCAGTCCTTGTGTTAGACAGTGTCCCAAATATTTTACCTTAGTTTGGCATAATTGCAACTTGTCTTTGGAAACCTTGTGTCCTGTGTCTGAAAGATGAAACAGGAGCTGTTTCGTATCCTTCAGGGATGCTTCCAATGAATCAGAACACAGTAGTAGATCATCCACGTACTGTATTAATACTGATCCACTCACTGGTTGGAAAGACTGTAAACAATCATGCAAAGCCTGGGAAAATATACTTGGACTATCTATGAATCCTTGTGGTAATCGAGTCCATGTGTATTGGACTCCTCTGTATGTAAATGCAAACAAATATTGGCTGTCAGGGTGCAGAGGTACCGAAAAGAAAGCGGAGCAGAGGTCAATAACAGTGAAAAATTTCGCAGTGGGAGGGATTTGCATTAGGATGACAGCTGGATTTGGCACTACGGGGAACTGACTCTCAACTATTTTGTTAATCCCCCTTAGATCCTGCACTAGCCGGTAACCCCTCCCCCCACTCTTTTTCACAGGGAAGATGGGACTATTGGTAGTGCTGGACGTTCTTACCAGAATGCCCTGTTGTAGCAAGCGCTCTATTACTGGGTAAACTCCTAACTCCACCTCTGGCTTCAGAGGGTACTGTGGGATTTTTAGAGCTATCCTACCATCTTTTACTTGTACAACTACCGGAGCTACGTTTGCCATTAATCCAGTGTCCTGTCCATCTTTAGTCCAAAGTGACTCTGGTATCTGGGATGTCATTTCCTCTACTTGGGATGGAGTCCTATTTGTCATAATGGTATGTGACATTAATTTTGACGGGGAGTCTAACATGTCTCGCACTTCCTGAGCGTGATTCTCAGGTATGTCCAAGAATACACCTTCAGGAGTACAATAAATGACGCACCCCATTTTGCACAACAAGTCTCTTCCCAGGAGATTAGTCGGTGCCGATGCAGCCAGCAAAAAGGAATGCTTGGTATGTAAAGGCCCTATTGTAATCTCGGCTGGTTTGCTAACAGGGTAATGCTGGACTACTCCTGTTACTCCCATGGCTGGAATTGTCCTACCAGTGGTTCTCATGCCCACTGTCGAATTTATCACTGATTTGGCCGCCCCCGTATCTACAAGAAAGTTTAATGATTTACCAGCTACATTAATTGCAACTTCGGGTTCACTTCCAAGGCTTGCAATCAATTTTACTGGCTGCAGATTACAGGTATGGCCACACCCCTATTGGGTATGGCGACCTCCCTGAATCCCGCTGGCAGCAACTACTTGTGATGGAGTTAATTGGGAGCTACCAGAGGCTTGCCAGTCTCTGTTCGGGGGATATCTTTTTGTTTCCCCTGCATGTGGCTCATAACTCCGTTTCTGCGGACCCTGATCCCAATGTCGTGTATCGTGTCGTTGTCTAGGGGGTTGATAAGATTTTTGTATATTTCTCGATCTACAGTCTCGTGCAAAGTGTCCCTGTTTGTGACAAGAATAACATGTTACCACATTTGACTTACCCACAGGGTTTGGTGATATTAACACAGGCTGTTTTGTGGTCAAGGCCTGTATACTTACTGCCATTAACTTATCACCTTGTTGTTCCCTGTGTCTGGTGATATTCCGGTCGTGATCAATAGCAGCCTCTCTCAAAGTAGCCACAGACAGACCTCGCCAACATGGTTGTGTGGTCTGTACCCTAGTCTTTAATGACTCTTTTAGACCATCCATCAGTACCGATACTGCTACTTCTCGATGGTTTATGTTTGTTTTAATGTCCTCTATGCCTGTGTATTTTGCCATCTCTAATAATGCTCTGTGAAAATACTCTGTAGCTGTTTCTGACTCCTTTTGTTTAATGGAGAATATCTTGTTCCATTTAACTACCGCTGGGAAATACTCTTTTAACTGTAAGCTTATTCTTTTTACATTGTCTTTGTTGTACACTTCTGTAAGAGGTACATCCTGATCTAATCCACAGTCAGCTAAAAATTGAGTTGCGTCAACATTGGAGGGTAAACATGCTCTCAGCAATATCTGCCAGTCTTTGTTGTTGGGCTCTAACGTGTTACCTAGGTCTCTGATGTATTTTTGGCTGGCAACTAAGTCTTTTCTAGGGTCAGGGAATTCAGACACTATGGTCCTTAATTCCATTCGGGAAAATGGGCTATACATGGCAATGTTCCTAACAGGAGTGACTCCTGAAGTGTCTGTTTTCCCATTTGGAACTACTATTACCTTAACAGGATTAACTCTAACAACCTCATTCTGTGTAGATTCTACAGGCTGTGGTGAAATAGTTTCAGCATAGTGTATGGTGCCGTACTTACCCGTTGATACGACCTCACCTATCCCTCCGCTAGGGGCCTTTGTTACTAATCTCGGGGGTGGAGCTGTGCCTACTGTGGTCTCTGCTATGGTGGCTGCTAGAGAGAGCGCTGAAATTGTTGCCGATTCGTCCTCTTAATCACACTCCTGAGGAAAGTTCAAAACAGGGTACAACTTGCACGGGTTAATACTTGCATTGGTTAGTTGGTTAACATTATCTTTAACATTTACACAGTTGCTAAGTGTTTGTTTGTTACACCTTAGTGCGTCATTCTCCGCAACCAATTTCTCTCCTGATATGTATGGTGGCGGTGGGGCCGTGGCTATCAGTTTCCTGATCGAGCCAGATCCCGCCGCCTGAGCCAATCCTCTCTGTATGTCACCCTCCTGTTGCCACAACTGCAAATAATCATAATGCTTGATTCGTCTCTTTGCTGATTTAATGAGACATATCCTTCTCCTTAAATTCGTTAACACTTCTGAGCTGAAGCTACCTACTCTTGGGAATTTCTCCCCGTCATGTACTGTCATTCTCTCCCATTCATCACATAAAGCTTCTGTGTGACTTCCGTACTTTTCACACATTACGTACCTTGCCGACCCGACTGGTCGGTTTATGGAATCAACCCGAACCGAGGTTGATCGCCCCCTTCCTGAACAACTGGCCCCCATAATTTGCAGGTGTTACGGACCCTTACAAAAAACCAAGATATTCACGATAGGTTGACGGTAAGGTTTACCGAGCACCTTACTCACTCTGCCCACGCCGACCAATACGACCTGATCACACCGATATGGTGCTGGCGTACTCGACCCAGGGCACCTATTAACCTTTGTTTACTGGAACATGCGAGGGATATCCGCAGAACACTTACTCTTTCCAGTAAAGGTGAGGTTGTTGGATAATTCCTGAGTGACCAGCGAACTTCCCTTTGTAAAAATAAAAAATTACACAAATCACGTCAGAATGTACAAATAGCGTTTATGACCTTCGTACACAAATAGTACTGGTCAGGTTTACTAATGCACACAATTACGTGCGGTACAATCGTTCAGTACATAAGCAACTAATCTTATGTACGGAGCGACCAGCGGAATCGAAAATTGCGGCTGCGAATTCCTTCAGCAAGAGCTTGTATGGCCTATATGGGTGTTGCACCAACCCTTTTAGGTGTTGTGCCTGTGGACTGTATAGCGGACTTCCTTGTCTGCTGTACCTGAACCTGCTGGTCTGCTATGACCTCCTGGTCTGTTACAGTATGACCTCCTGGTCTGCTATACTCTAATGCTCAATTTTTTTATGTTTAACCAAGGATGCCTCCCTAGCCACCGTGCATGTCACTTACACGTATGTACCTCACGAGAACTCGATGATTTCTTTTGGTTCAACCTCAAAATTGTATAAATGTATGTAAAAACACTCACTCACCACATGTACACTTTTGTTTCTATTTCTATTTCTGCGCAGAAATTTCTCTTTAGACCAGATGTGTTACAAATTAGGAGAAGGATCTGTTAATTTAAATTTCGAATTTAAAATAGATTTGCGCTACTTATCGCCTGTTGCGTTATTTATCGCTTGTTGCGTTACTTAAAAATCAACACTACCGTGTGACTTGAGTTACGTGGGCGTACCCAGACGCTCCGTTGCGTAATTTACGCTGCGTGCGTCGGCCTTTGCGTACGCGAGTCTCCCTTTGCTAGAGACACGTGTACACCAGTCTTTGTCCACCGTAACACAACTAACACGTTTTATCAATGTAGATGATCCTCGATCATCTACCGCACACCACACCAATCTCTCCTTTTACCTTTAGGTAGAGCTGTGTGTATTTCTATACCTTAACTGTATTACCTTTACTCTTTAACTATGAAATAGCGGCAAATCTCTCTTAGTACGTTTATCAATTATACAATGGCAAACAGGAGAGTGATATATGAAAATACACGAATGAAAAAAAATGCAGATATGCGTGCGTGTGTACGCAAGACAGAAATAAACAGTTTTTAAAAAAAGACACTATCGTTTTGTTCTTACCTCCGGTCCCGGATTCCTTCAGCACCCTTTACTAAGCGAAGCAGACGCTTATCCAAACAGCACTACGAGGAATATGACCTCCCGCCCTTTGCTGCTGGATAATGTCTGCTGAAATTACCTAGTGCAGATATGTGAAGGACGGGCGAGCCGCCAATTGATAAAGCTAGATATTTATCTTATATAAAACCCTTTTGTGAGGTCTAAGAACACTGTACGCTATTCACGTATGGAGTACCGTAAGGGTACGCTCGTTGCGTAACAATCGCTTAGCCGTAGTCGAGACGCTCAAGCGTCACGATCGCTCACGGCCAAGAGATCACAGGCAGGCACGCTATTGGCTGCCGTCTAACGTAATGATTCGCTATAGCGTAGCGGACGCTCGGGACCACGAGGAGATCACCAGCGGCGCTGACGCTCACAATGTTAAACCTTTATATCTAAACCATAAACAGTATATTATGCAGTAAAACCTTAGTGTAGAAATAGGGTGTAGATGCAACCTAGTGTAACCTTATTAACTCTAATTAATGCTGTTCGAGCGTCACCGACGCTCTGAGAATACTAAACACTATAAGAAATACACAGATACCTGGGCTTAGGGTCCAACGCCTAATAAATATATATTATGAATGATATACTTGCAAAAGAATTAACACAATACAAGTCATACACTACAATATAACATAGACTACCTAACCAGATAACTACACAGGAAATACAATACAATACAATTACGTTTTAAGGGAAAAATAAGAGAGAGAGGAGAAGAGAGAGAGAGAGAGAAATGGCCCACAATAACAGTAAGAACAATATGGTTGCGGAGAAACACTTACGCACAAGGGGAAACGATCGCATGCGCCTCTGGACATCCAGCTCCCGATTTTCAGCAATGATAACCGTTGAAGAGTGAGAGCTGGATGTGATCGGCTTGTCTATTTATGCCCCACACACAATACAATTCGATGGTCCCTACAATCTCATTGTTCATTGGACACAGGAATTCTGTCACGATCCGGGTATCTGGACGCCATTTCTTACCCATCAGATGCCTCCTAAGGCTGGCTCAGCGCTCCAGGAACGGATCCCATCTGTTATCCTGATGTGTACATTCCTGTATCCTCTCCTGTCACTCTGGGACGCTGTCACAGTAAACGCCATATTACACCTGGCATGGCGTCTCCCGCGGCCTCCGCCGCCGTCCCTGAACTTCTGCATGCAGAGTGTCTGAGTGGCGATTACGTCAGCCGCGGCCTCCGCTGTGTCCGCGTGGTTGGATGTGCATCTGTCAGCCTGGCGCCTCCTGTCTCCGGTGGCCGGCGCCGCCATTACTGTTTTCATTACCACATGGATTACAAACCAAACTTCCCTCCAAGTGTCTGCATGGGCGCAGCCATCTTGGATTCTGTCAGCTGATCATTTCCACCAATCTGTTCTCAGTATTGATAATCTGCATAATTGCCTAGCCAATCCCTTCCTTGCTGCAGGTATAAATACACTGTGCCTGAGCAAGGAAGGCGTCAGTGCTTTGGTTGTCAAACCTAGTTCCTGTTTGTCTCTCTCCTGTGATTGTCTTCCAGGTTCCAGCTCCTGTCTCAAGACTTCCACCATAGAGACCCGCACCAGCATTCCATCTGCGGTGTAGCCTGACTCTCTAATTCATTGTGGATTCATCTGATTCCAGCTACAACATTACCTGCTTCCAGCTCAGCTTCCAGCAGAGTACAGCTTCCCTTAAAGGGCCGGTGTCCTTTCTACACTTTACCACTCTCCACCGGTATTATTATTTCTCCGCTCTCAAGTTCTACATTTCAGTTCATATTTCATCGCTCCCAAGTTCATTTATTATTTAACTGGTTCCAGCCAGTATCCACTCCGTGCTAACAACAGTCTGGTTCCAGCCAGTCTCCACAGCAGCTGTTTTATCTTCAGCAACCCAGCTTTTCCTGGAACACCAGCTGGCACAATCCTGGGTTATCTCCATTGCTACAGTCGGGCCTGGTAAGGACTTTCCATCTTGAAGATCATAAGAACTATCTCACACTACCAGTGCCCTGTGGCTCCTGCCATCCTGTAGTACCCAGGAACTGTATTTATTCTTTGCTGACTTTTACGTTTTCTTTTACTGCTGCTGTGTTGCGGAGTTGTCATAATAAACATCGTTGACTTTTATCCAAGTTGTCGTGGTCACGCCTTCGGGCAGTTATTATTCATGTTACTTACATGTCCAGGGGTCTGATACAACCTCCCAGGTTCCGGTACATCTCAGCCCCTACAACTGAGGCTGCCTCCCGTCAGCTCAGGCCCTCAGTTGTGACAGTAAGCACTGACCTAATGAATCCAGCTGGAGACCAGGATCAAGCGGCCAGGCCGATGCAAGAACTGGCAGCCCGACTAGAACATCAGGAGGCTGCACAGGGCCACATCATCCGCTGTCTCCAGGATCTCTCTACTCGGCTGGATGGGATTCAGACAACTCTCCGTGGATCAGGCGCGTCTGGTGCGTCAACCACAGTGACTCCAGCTATAACCCCACCCACCTTACCCATTTCTGCTCCACGTCTTCATCTTCCAACGCCAGCAAAATTTGACGGATCTCCAAGATTCTGCAGGGGATTTCTCAACCAGTGTGAGATTCAGTTTGAGCTACAACCTGGCAATTTTCCCAGTGACCGTACAAAAATTGCCTACATTATTTCTCTTCTCAGTGGCTCAGCCCTTGATTGGGCATCACCGTTATGGGAGAGGTCCGACACCCTGCTATCTTCCTACACTGCCTTCGTGTCAACATTCAGGCGCATCTTCGACGAGCCAGGCCGGGTAACCTCAGCTTCATCCGAGATTCTCCGTTTACGCCAGGGGTCACGTACTGTAGGACAATATCTGATACAGTTCCAGATCCTGGCATCCGAAGTGGCATGGAACGACGAGGCCCTGTATGCTGCATTCTGGCATGGCTTATCTGAGCGTATTAAAGATGAGTTAGCTACCAGAGACTTACCTTCTAAGTTAGATGAGCTAATCTCACTCTGCACGAAAGTTGATTTACGTTTCAGAGAGAGAGCAATTGAGCGTGGAAGATCATCTGCTCCAAAATCCTCTGCTCCTCCTCCTCGTCAACTGTCACCATCTAAAGATGAGCCCATGCAACTTGGCCGTTCCCGTTTAACTCCTGCTGAGCGCCGAAGACGTCTCTCCGAGTTTCTCTGTCTCTATTGTGCAGCTCCGTCTCACACCATTAATGCCTGTCCCAAACGTCCGGGAAACTCCAAATCCTAGCTCGCCAAGGAGAGGGCCGGCTAGGAGTAATGATCTCCTCTCCATCTCCTCAAGATTGTAATCTCCCAGTCTCGCTTCAAGTTGCTCAACGTTATCGGAACGTCATTGCCCTCCTTGATTCCGGAGCAGCTGGGAACTTTATTACCGAAGCCTATGTTAAACGGTGGTCCCTACCCACCGAGAGACTTCCTTCGTCCATTTCTTTAACTGCCGTGGATGGCAGCAAAATTTTTGATGCAGTTATTTCTTTAAGGACTCTACCAGTTCGTCTGAGAGTGGGAGTTCTTCATTCTGAACTTATTTCTTTTTTAGTGATTCCAAGAGCCACACATCCTGTGGTCCTGGGCCTTCCATGGCTCCGTCTTCACAATCCTACAATTGATTGGATGACTACGCAAATCCTGGCATGGGGTTCCTCCTGTGCTGAGACATGTTTGTTTAAAGTATTGCCTGTCTGTTCTTCCTCCCCCAGGTCGTCTGATGTTCCACCTCCTCCATATCAAGATTTCACGGATGTGTTCAGTAAAGCTTCTGCTGATATCCTTCCTCCTCATAGAGAATGGGACTGTCCGATTGATCTCGTTCCAGGGAAGGTTCCACCTCGAGGCCGAACTTATCCGTTGTCTCTGCCTGAGACGCATTCTATGGAGGAATATATTAAAGAGAACCTAGCAAAGGGGTTCATTCGACCTTCTTCTTCTCCAGCCGGCGCAGGCTTCTTTTTTGTAAAAAAGAAAGATGGTGGTCTGCGGCCGTGCATCGACTACAGAGGTTTGAACGACATTACCATCAAGAACCGTTATCCTTTACCCCTGATTACTGAGCTCTTTGACAGAGTTAGCGGAGCTACCATCTTTACAAAGCTGGACTTGCGAGGTGCATACAATCTCATCCGGATCCGTGAGGGTGACGAGTGGAAGACCGCCTTTAACACCCGTGATGGACATTATGAGTACCTCGTCATGCCCTTCGGATTGAGCAATGCTCCAGCTGTTTTCCAGCATTTTGTCAATGAAATCTTCAGAGACATTTTATACCGTCATGTCGTGGTCTATTTAGACGATATCCTCATTTTTGCCAACGATTTAGAGGAACATCGTTTCTGGGTTAAAGAGGTTCTGTCCCGTCTCCGTGTCAATCATCTCTATTGCAAATTAGAAAAATGCGTCTTTGAAGTCAAGTCCATTCCGTTTCTAGGGTACATTGTGTCCGGTTCCGGACTAGAGATGGATCCTGAGAAACTACAAGCAATCCAAAATTGGCCGGTACCCTTAACCCTCAAAGGGGTCCAGAGGTTCTTAGGGTTCGCCAACTATTACCGAAAGTTTATACGAGACTTTTCCACCATTGTGGCGCCTATTACTGCTTTCACTAAGAAGGGTGCTAACCCGTCCAAGTGGTCTGAAGAAGCCATGCAAGCATTTCATCTTTTAAAACAAAGGTTCATCTCTGCGCCTGTTCTGAAACAGCCTGACATCGACTCTCCTTTCATCTTAGAGGTGGATGCCTCCTCCGTTGGAGTAGGAGCGGTGTTATCTCAGAGGGCTAAAGATGGCCATTTACACCCTTGCAGTTTCTTCTCCCGGAAGTTCTCCCCAGCTGAGCGCAACTATGCCATTGGCGACCAGGAGTTGCTAGCCATCAAGCTCGCTCTAGAAGAGTGGAGGTATCTGTTGGAGGGAGCTTCTCATTCAATCACCATACTTACAGACCACAAGAACCTTTTATACCTGAAGGGCGCACAATGTCTCAACCCACGTCAGGCCAGATGGGCACTTTTCTTTTCCAGGTTCGACTTTAAACTCCAGTTCTGTCCGGGCTCTCAGAATCGCAAGGCCGATGCCCTTTCCCGCTCATGGGAGCAAGAAAATGAGTCAGAGTCTTCAGACAAGCATCCTATTATAAATCCGTTGGCATTCTCCACGGTAGGGATGGACTCTACGCCCCCATCAGGGAAAAGTTTTGTGAAGCCGATGCTAAGGAAGAAGCTCATGCATTGGGCCCATACTTCCCGTTTTGCCGGACATACAGGTATCCAAAAAACCCTGGAGTTTATCTCTAGGTCCTATTGGTGGCCAACTCTGAAAAAGGACGTCTTGGAGTTTATTGCATCTTGCCCAAAGTGTGCCCAACATAAAGTATCCCGCCAGTCGCCTGCGGGGCAACTGGTTCCACTATCCGTTCCCCGTCGACCATGGACCCACTTGTCGATGGATTTCATTACAGACTTACCCATGTGCAACAAGTTCAATACCATCTGGGTGGTAGTTGACCGGTTCACCAAGATGGCACACTTCATTCCTCTCACCGGTCTTCCGTCAGCTTCCAAGTTGGCTCAAGTATTCATACAAGAGATCTTCCGACTCCACGGTCTTCCTGAAGAAATTATCTCAGATCGAGGAGTTCAATTCACAGCCAAATTCTGGCGAAGTTTATGTCAAGTCCTCCAAGTCAAGCTAAAGTTTTCCACGGCTTACCATCCTCAGACCAATGGTCAAACCGAGAGGGTGAATCAGGACTTGGAGGCCTTCCTCCGCATCTATGTGTCCTCCTCTCAAGATGACTGGGTTCAATTACTTCCCTGGGCTGAGTTCTGTCATAACAACCAGTATCATTCTTCATCTGCTTCAACACCATTCTTCACTAACTTTGGATTCCACCCTAAAGTCCCTGAGTTCCAACCGCTTCCAGCAACTTCTGTTCCCGCAGTGGATATCACCTTGCATCAGTTTGCCAATATCTGGAAGAGCGTACGATCAGCTCTGCTCAAGGCATCGTTCAGGTACAAGAAGTTTGCGGATAAGAAGCGTCGAGCAGTTCCTGCTCTCAAGGTGGGTGATCGGGTATGGTTATCCACGAAGAATTTGAGGTTAAGAGTTCCCAGTATGAAGTTTGCACCTCGCTATATCGGTCCTTTCAAGATTGAACAAGTCATCAATCCTGTTGCTTACAGACTCCAGTTGCCTCCCTTCTTAAAAATACCCAGGACATTCCATGTTTCCCTGTTGAAACCGCTGATCTTGAATCGGTTTCATTCCTCACTTCCTCCAACTCCGAAAGTCCAAACTCAACGAGGCGTTGAGTATGAAGTGGCCAAGATCCTGGACTCACGTCACCGTTACGGTCAACTACAATATCTTATTGACTGGAAGGGTTATGGTCCTGAGGAACGTTCATGGACCAATGCTTCTGATGTCCATGCTCCTGCCTTGGTCCGGAGATTCCATTCCAAGTTTCCTCAAAAGCCAAAGAAGTGTCCTGGGGCCACTCCTAAAGGGGGGGGGTGCTGTCACGATCCGGGTATCTGGACGCCATTTCTTACCCATCAGATGCCTCCTAAGGCTGGCTCAGCGCTCCAGGACCGGATCCCATCTGTTATCCTGATGTGTACATTCCTGTATCCTCTCCTGTCACTCTGGGACGCTGTCACAGTAAACGCCATATTACACCTGGCATGGCGTCTCCCGCGGCCTCCGCCGCCGTCCCTGAACTTCTGCATGCAGAGTGTCTGAGTGGCGATTACCTCAGCCGCGGCCTCCGCTGTGTCCGCGTGGTTGGATGTGCATCTGTCAGCCTGGCGCCTCCTGTCTCCGGTGGCCGGCGCCGCCATTACTGTTTTCATTACCACATGGATTACAAACCAAACTTCCCTCCAAGTGTCTGCATGGGCGCAGCCATCTTGGATTCTGTCAGCTGATCATTTCCACCAATCTGTTCTCAGTATTGATAATCTGCATAATTGCCTAGCCAATCCCTTCCTTGGTGCAGGTATAAATACACTGTGCCTGAGCAAGGAAGGCGTCAGTGCTTTGGTTGTCAAACCTAGTTCCTGTTTGTCTCTCTCCTGTGATTGTCTTCCAGGTTCCAGCTCCTGTCTCAAGACTTCCACCATAGAGACCCGCACCAGCATTCCATCTGCGGTGTAGCCTGACTCTCCAATTCATTGTGGATTCATCTGTTTCCAGCTACAACATTACCTGCTTCCAGCTCAGCTTCCAGCAGAGTACAGCTTCCCTTAAAGGGCCGGTGTCCTTTCTACACTTTACCACTCTCCACCGGTATTATTATTTCTCCGCTCTCAAGTTCTACATTTCAGTTCATATTTCATCGCTCCCAAGTTAATTTATTATTTAACTGGTTCCAGCCAGTATCCACTCCGTGCTAACAACAGTCTGGTTCCAGCCAGTCTCCACAGCAGCTGTTTTATCTTCAGCAACCCAGCTTTTCCTGGAACACCAGCTGGCACAATCCTGGGTTATCTCCATTGCTACAGTCGGGCCTGGTAAGGACTTTCCATCTAGAAGATCATAAGAACTATCTCACACTACCAGTGCCCTGTGGCTCCTGCCATCCTGTAGTACCCAGGAACTGTATTTATTCTTTGCTGACTTTTACGTTTTCTTTTACTGCTGCTGTGTTGCGGAGTTGTCATAATAAACATCATTGACTTTTATCCAAGTTGTCGTGGTCACGCCTTCGGGCAGTTATTATTCATGTTACTTACATGTCCAGGGGTCTGATACAACCTCCCAGGTTCCGGTACATCTCAGCCCCTACAACTGAGGCTGCCTCCCGTCAGCTCAGGCCCTCAGTTGTGACAAATTCCTCCTCGCACTATAACAAAAGGTCATAGGTTGATTCATACAGGTGGGCTGTGACTATTTCCAACAGCTCAGGTGGGTGGGATACTGGGTTTCCCGCCGCATGACTAAGTAAGAGCAAATAATAGTAAATGGACATAAACTTCTTATGTCCATAACTATTCGCACGAGCGATTAATCCGCTCCAAACCAACACCGGAATATTGCTATTTAAATACTCTTCCGATGGGTACCAAACACCACTGTATGACCCCTGTTAGACCCTTCGTACAATACAAAGAGGGATCCCTCTGTCCAGGAACATGCTATATTAACTAAACTTTCAGAATCTATCAAAGGGACCATGATCTACAAAATACATTATATAGTGAAAATATGTAACGATTGAGTCGCACGCTACGATCACATAAACTCTACCATAAATACGCATACCGTGCGCCTGCGGGTGCCCGCGACTGTGAGTATGCGCACGTACGGGAGAGCGTACGCATGCGCAGCACGGACCTGTGTGAGGTGCAAATATGGTAGTGTGCATAGAGATATTTTTCTGACTTTGACAGTTCTTCAAAAAAGTTGCAGAGGTACTACCTCCCCATCACCCCTATGACTGTGCCATTGATTTGTTGCCAAATGCTAAGCTTCCCAAGAGCAGGTTGTACTCCCTGTCACGTCCTGAGACTCAGGCTATGGCAGAGTACATTCAGGAGAACTTGGCTAAGGGATTTATCAGACCTTCACAGTCTCCAGTTGGGTCGGGGTTCTTCTTCGTGGGTAAAAAGGACGGTTCATTGCGACCCTGCATCGACTTCAGGGAATTGAACCGTATCACGATTAAAAACTCATACCCACTGCCTCTCATTTCAGTCTTGTTTGACCAGCTTCGTACTGCCACCATTTTTTCTAAGATTGACCTACGCGGGGCGTACAATCTAATCCGAATAAGAGAGGGGGATGAATGGAAGACTGCCTTTAATACCCACTCAGGGCATTATGAATATTTGGTGATGCCTTTTGGGCTCTGTAATGCCCCGGCAGTCTTCCAGGATTTCATGAACGATGTACTCAGGGAATATTTGGATAGATTCTTAGTTGTATACTTAGATGACATCCTAATCTTCTCCCATTCCCTGGAGGAACATCGGAAGCATGTACGCTTAGTCCTCCAGAAACTCCGAGACCACCGGCTTGGGGCAAAGCTGGAGAAGTGCGAATTTGAAGTTCAACAAATCGCATTTCTAGGATATATTATCTCCCCAGAAGGTTTCCAAATGGAGGGTTCCAAGGTACAGGCAGTCCTGGATTGGGTGCAGCCCACTAGTTTGAAGGCGCTTCAGCGTTTCCTGGGCTTTGCAAATTTTTATAGACGATTTATCGCTGGATTTTCGTCTATAGTGGCGCCCTTGGTGGCACTCACTAAGAAAGGGGCGGATGTTGCTCACTGGTCTTGTGAGGCTAAAGCGGCTTTTGCCCGTCTCAAAAGGGCATTTGTATCGGCCAAGGTGCTGCGACACCCAGATCCAGAGCATCCTTTTGTGGTGGAGGTGGATGCCTCTGAGATGGGTATTGGGGCAGTGCTCTCTCAGATGGGAGTGTCTGATAATCGCCTTCATCCCTGTGCTTACTTTTCCCGTAAATTTTCGCCTGCCGAGATGAATTATGACGTGGGTAACCGGGAATTGTTGGCTATTAAGGATGCACTCGAGGAGTGGAGACACTGGCTTGAGGGGGCTAAGTTTGTGGTCTCAATTCTCACCGACCATAAGAATCTGGCATATTTAGAGTCAGCGAAGCGTCTCAATGCCAGGCAGGCACGATGGGCTTTGTTTTTTGCTCGCTTTAATTTTTTGATAACATATCGCCCTGGGTCAAAAAACATCAAGGCTGATGCGCTCTCGCGGAGTTTTGCTCCAATCCAGGAGACCACCGAGGAGCCGTTGCCCATTGTGTCCCCATCATGTATTAAAGTGGGCATTACCCAGGACCTCTTATCATTAGTCCTTAGAGCACAGGAGCAGGCTCCTCCAGACCTTCCGGTAAGTCTTTTGTTTGTGCCTCCTAGGTTAAGACAGCGAGTGTTCCTGGAATTCCATGCCAAGAAGTCGGCAGGTCACCCGGGTATTGCCAGAACTCGGGAGTTGCTATCTAGGGCGGTGTGGTGGCCCTCGGTGGCTAAGGATGTGGATCAGTGGGTTCGGGCATGTGACATCTGTGCCCGAAATAAGACTCCTAGAGGGGTTCCTGTTGGCCCATTACATCCACTCTCTATCCCATCTAAGCCATGGACCCACATTTCAATGGATTTTGTGGTGGACTTGCCCAAATCCTCGGGGATGACAGCCATCTGGGTTGTCGTTGACAGGTTTTCGAAGATGGCGCACTTCGTTCCACTGGTTGGGCTGCCATCGGCCAGACGCCTGTCTGAATTATTTATGCTGCATGTTGTGCGTCTCCACGGGTTGCCACTTGATGTGGTCTCTGACCGCGGATCCCAGTTTGTGGCCAAATTCTGGAGGGCATTTTGTTCCGATCTCCAGATTTCTGTCAGCTTGTCGTCAGGCTACCATCCGCAGTCTAATGGGCAGACTGAAAGGGTGAACCAGTCCTTGCAGCAGTTCCTCAGGTGTTATGTCTCCAAGTGTCAGACTGACTGGGTGGCTCATCTGTCCATGGCGGAGTTTGCCTATAACAACGCGGCTCACTCTGCTACAGGGATCTCTCCCTTCCTTTGTGTGTATGGGCATCATCCTAAGGCCAATTCTTTTGACCCCCTGGACTCCACGCCTGGTGGTTCCTCTGTGGTTTCGGTCCTTAGAGGTATTTGGAGGAAAGTGAAGAAAGCCCTTGAGTCTGTGTCATTAGTGACCAAAAGGGTTTTTGATAAGCGGAAAAGACCCTGCAGCTTCAAATTAGGAGACTTCGTCTGGTTGTCTACCAAGAATTTGAAGTTGAGACAGCCATCTCATAAGTTAGGCCCCCGGTTCATCGGCCCTTATAAGATCACCAGGGTTATCAATCCGGTGGCATTTCAGTTAGATCTGCCCCGTTCTTTGGGTATCAATAAAACATTTCATTGTTCCCTTTTAAAACGGGCGATTAGTAATCCTTCTTCCAGTGGAAGACCTTCCCCTCTTCTGATACGTGGCCAGAGGGAGTTTGTTGTTGAAAGGATTCTTGACTCCAAGATGGTTCGGGGTCGGCTGTCATTTTTGGTGCACTGGAAGGGGTATGGCCCGGAGGAGCGGTCGTGGGTGCGCAGTTGTGATCTTCATGCCCCCAGACTGATACGCTCTTTCTTCTCGCAGTTCCCCGATAAACCCGGTGGTAGGGGTTCTTTGACCCCTCGTCAGAGGGGGGGTACTGTTAGGGTCTCCTGCCCTGTGCTGCCACGTCGTCATGGCAACCGGGAGACAAGTGCTAGCGGAGTAACCTGAGCGCAGCTGATACTCCGGTTCGGGTCTTTTGCTGTGCAGTGGTTACAGGCTCTGTGCACGGCAGGGGATCCGGTGCTGGTTTTTGTGCTCACAGTCTGTGAGGTCTGAGTGGGGCGTGGACAGCACCTGCTATATAAGTCCTCTTCTCAGGTTAAGCAGATGCTGCTGAATCTTTGTTGGTTAGTTAGTTCCTGAAAGTTAGCCAGTACTGTGTAGCTTTGTATTTGTTGTTGCTTACTGCATATAGGCCTTGGGATTTGGTACTACACTCTGCCAATCCAGACCTAGCAGTAAGACTGGAGTCAGTCGTTTAACTTGCTGGGGTTCTTTTGCTACTCTGTGAACTTAGCAAGTTTGCGGCTGTATTCTCAGACTTGCCTGCCTAAATCCTGTCTCACTGTGCAAGGTGTTCAGGTGTCAGTTTAGTGGCAGTAAGCTGAACCTGTGCACTGCAAGTGAGGATTAGGATTGTGGAGACTCTCCTTGTGTCTATCATTCCATCTCTGACCAAGGAGTTTACTGCCACACCCGTTGGTAACCCTTTAGGGTTTTGCTGTTGCCCTTAGCAACAGCATTTCGGGTTCTCTACGTATTAAAACACAACATCTTGCTTTTTCCATCTGAGCATTCTTAATACTAGGGAGACACCCAGTTTCTTAGCCTCTGGGCTTCTCTGTTCACTTTGTGTTTATTTTGTTACCCTATCACCTTCTGTGTACGTAATGTCATATTCCCCAGTCTGTCTGTGAGTTCATTTGTTTTGCATCCCTATCTGTTCAGACACCAGTACATTCCTGCAGGCACTGGTGTGCATAACAGTTCAGACACCAGTACATTCCTGCAGGCACTGGTGTGCATAACAGTTCAGACACCAGTACATTCCTGCAGGCACTGGTGTGCATAACAAAATGTTGATTATTTGTCATGTCTAAGAGCGGCAAAGGTGAGGAAGATACACTCACAGCAACAACAACACTCATATCATGTTTGTCTTGCAAAGCTGTGTTAACCTCTCAGGATCTGGTTCAGGATGTTTGTGTGCAAATTGTTTTAGTTTTCACCAGGGTCTCTTGAAAAATACAAGGGAGATTCAGGTGCAGGTTGATCCACCTTGGGCTATGTTTTGCACAGACATTATCCAGTATAGCTGAATGGATAATTCCTCCAACTCCTGTACCAGGGTTAGGTTACACGATTAACCCTTACATGCAGCTTCCCACCTGCGGTTTATCACTTCCAGCAGCAGCCTCTCAAAAGAAACAGGCTGATAAGTAAATCTTCATCCTCACAGGCTACACCTGTTTCAGATGAGGATTCATTGGAGGATGAAAGCTCAATAAACTCTGGTTAGGCATACGAAGAGGAGGAGGAAGGTCTCAGCTCAGTGGATATAGCAGAGTTAATTAAAGCAATGAAAGCCATTCTTTCCTTAGAGCACAGGTTCTCAAACTCGGACCCCACACAGTGCATGTTTTGCAGGTCACCCGGCAGGTGCACAGGTGTATTAATTACTCACTGACACATTTTAAAAGGTCCACAGGTGGAGCTAATTATTTCACTTGCGATTCTGTGAGGAGACCTGCAAAACATGCACTGTGTGGGGTCCTGAGGACCGAGTTTGAGAACCTGTGCTCTAGATCATACTTGCCTACCTGACCCTCATCTATGAGGGAGAAAATACTCTGTTCCTGGACTTTCCTGGTAATGTATGATTGCCATCACCTGTGGTGAAACGCAGCAATGCGCATGATGGGATTGATGGCGTCAACGTTCGACATGGTGGAGTATGCACAGTTCCACTCGAGGCATCTGCACATCTGATTCTTGCCAAATGGAATGGGTTGCATCAGATGATAAAAACACAGACTGTGGTTCTTCGATAGAAGTAAGCAGGTCATTAGCCTGGTGGCTACAGACATCCCATCTGGGCAAGAGGAGATCCTTTCGGATATCAGTTCGGGAAATTTTGACAACAGATGCCAGTCTCCAGGGCTGGGGAGCAGTGTCAGGAAGGTTGGGTTTCCAAGGGCAATGGACCAAGGAAGAAGGTTGCCTGCCAATAAATATATTGGAACTTCGGGCCATATACATGGCACTGATTCAGGCAAAGGACATTCTTCAGGGAAAACCAGTTCAGATCCCCTCAGACAATGCGATGGCAGTAGCGTACCCCAACCATCAGGGAGGAACTCGCAGCCGAAAAGCGATGAAGGAGGTAGGTCATATACTAAAGTGGGCAGAACTTCATCATCCAGCCTTGTCCGCAGTGTTCGTTCCGGGAGTCCTAAACTGGGAAGCGGATTTTCTCAGTCGACACGCCATTCAGGGAAGCGAATGGGCTCTACACCCGGAGGTCTTCCAGACCCTAGTAGACAAGTGGGGGTTGCCAGAGATAGATCTCATGGCGTCCTGTCAGAACAGAAAAGTTCTCACATACAGGTCAAGAATAAAGGATCCCAGAGCGATCTTTGTGAATGCCCTGTCAGTGAGATGGGACTTTCATCTGGCTTATGTGTTTCCTCCAATCACCCTATTATCCAAGGTGGTGAGAAAGATAAAGCAAGGAAAGGGTGCCGTGATACTAATAGCTCCGGCTTGGTCCAGAAGGCGTTGGTACACAGATCTGCAGAGATGTCGATGGATGCCCCACTCCTGCTCCCTGTCAGGCCCGGGTGTTTTTGTGAATCCGTTAACCCGGAACCAACCACAGGTGTAGGTGCTGGGGTATGAAGAAAGCAGGGAGGACGAAGAAAGTTCAGCTTCATATATTTATTAAATAACAATTCAGTAAGGAGTTAAATGACTAGTTGTTAATCATCATTATACTGAAATATTGCAAGAATGGCAGAAATAATATGCAAGAGAAAACTCAAAAGTAAATAAAAGAAATGTTCATGGAAACATATGCAAAAACAAGCTGAAGAATAAATGTTGAATTGTCCAAATATAAACAAGCTTTGATGCTGAACTGCAGATTGTGTTTAACTGGTTAATGCAGACATGGTGAATTAACTGTAAGAATTTGCAATGGAGTTTTGAGGGTTAACTGAGAAACTGTGATGAATTATCCTTGTAATGACAACATAGCAAATAAAAAGTACTGAATTGGGTTACTTGCGGGTTCCGGAGATCACTGTGAAACTATAGTAGAAGACAAGGTGATGAATGGGTTAAATGCAGAGTTGAACAAACGAACAGCTGAGAGAAACAGAATCCTCCAGACTTTGAATGATAGGCAGACTGACAAGGTAACCTCATGCAGGACACTGGGAATCCAACTATTTCCAATAGGAGTGCAATTAACTGACAGCACAGCGGAGAGCCGGTGGATCTTTCAGCAGTGAAGGCTGCAGACGGACCTCTGGGAACGGAGGCGATATCTGGACCACGGGAATCACACAGGAATGCACGGAGAGAGCTCAGAGCTAGAGCACAGCTTTGATACAACAAAGCACTGGCCCAGAGTAACATAATCCCAGCCTACTTAAAGGCAGCACAAGCACGGGATTGGCTTACACCTGCCCACAGGTGTTTTCACAAGTGCTCAGTATTAGCTATTTGGTCTCCAACATGGCCACCTCCTATACAGCAGACACACCGCAGTGCCTTAGGCCATTTGGTCCCCGCACTCACAGTTCCCAGACTCTGCATTACCTGTGCCATTGATCACGCCGTGTCCCCACACGGGCGCACAGCACCGCGAGCAACCGCACTGGCAACGGATGAACCCCAGAACCCGCAAAGGTGAGAGACCGGTTCGTGACAGTACCCCCTCTTCTACGGGTGGTCTCCGAACACCTTTGAACCTTGTCAGGATTTTTGGAGAAGTATTTCTGTACCAGTCTTGGAGCATGAACATCTTCAGAGAAAACCCAGGATCTCTCCTCCGGACCGTAACCCTTCCAGTCGACCAGAAACTGTAAACGTCCATATCGGGAACGTGAGTCCACAATCTCTTTAACTTCAAATTCCTCATTCTGCAAAGAGTGAACTTTAGGAGGTTTGGACTGGGTAGTATGGAACTTATTGAGAATCAAAGGCTTCAGTAAAGATGTATGAAAGGCGTTAGGAATTCTCAAAGACGGTGGCAACTTGACTTTGTATGACACAGGGTTGAGTACCTTTACAATGGGAAATGGACCAATAAACCTGGGAGCAAATTTCTTGGAAGGAACTTTGAACTTGAGATTGCACGTAGAAATCCAAACTTGGTCTCCCACTTTGTAATTCGGTACAGCTTTACGTTTTCTATCTGCAAAAGATTTATAACGAGCGGAAGTTTTGACCAAGGACTTACGTACACAACTCCAGATGCTAGATAGACGTTGAAGCTCTTGATCTGCCGCTGGAACCTCTAGGGCTGGCAATGGATGAAACTCTGGCACACGAGGATGAAAGCCGAAGTTAATATAAAAGGGCGTAGATTCTGAAGATGAATGGAAGAGATTATTATGAGCAAATTCTGCCAATGGAAGGTAGTCAACCCAGTCATCCTGTGAGGACGATATATATAGCCGGAGAAATGTTTCAAGGTCTTGGTTGACTCTCTCAGTTTGTCCATCTGTCTGAGGATGATATGCAGAAGAAAAGTTCAACTTGACATTTAAAGATGAACAAAGCGACCTCCAAAACTTGGCCACAAACTGTGTTCCCCGATCAGAGATAATTTCTCGAGGAAGGCCATGCAACTTGAAGATTTCAGAGATGAACAATCTGGCTAGTAAAGGGGCTGATGGTAACCCAGTTAATGGAATGAAATGTGCCATTTTCGAAAATCGATCCACTATCACCCAAATGGTATTTCGCCCTTTTGATGGAGGTAGATCGGTCACGAAATCCATTGAGATATGAGTCCATGGTTGTTTGGGTATGGATAGTGGATGTAATAGACCTGGTGGAGAACTTCTTGGACTCTTATGTTGGGCACATTTAGGACATGCTGCTATAAACTCTTGGACATCGGCTTTGAGACGTGGCCACCAATAAGACTGTTGAATAAATTTGAGAGTCTTTAGAACCCCAGGATGACCCATGAAGGAAGAGGAGTGAGCCCAGGTAAGCAGCCGTTTTCGAAGACTTGTGGCGACAAAGGTCTTGCCAAGCGGAGGAACTGGAGAGGTTCGAGTCATTAAAAAGGACGTAGGATTCACAATGGCTTGATTCGTGGTAGCATCATTTAATTCAGAAGAAGCAAAGGACCGGGAAAGGGCATCTGCCTTTTTGTTCTGAGACCCTGGACGATAGGTTAGTTTGAAATCAAATCGTGAGAAGAAAAGCGCCCATCGAGCTTGTCGTGGATTCAAACACTGAGCTGACTGCAGATACAGAAGATTCTTATGATCAGTATAAACTGTAATGCGATGTTGTGCTCCTTCTAGAAGGTATCTCCACTCCTCAAATGCCAATTTGATGGCAAGTAACTCTTGCTCACCGATTGCATAATTACGTTCTGCCGGGAGGAACTTACGGGAGAAATATCCACAGGGATGGACCTTTTTATCTTCAAAGACTTGTGACAACACAGCTCCTACTGCTTCTGTAGATGCATCCACCTCTAGTAGAAAGGGACGATTCAAATCAGGCTGTCGAATAATGGGGGCTGACACAAAGGCTTGCTTTAAATCAGAGAAGGCTTTGATTGCTTCAGAAGACCAGTTCATAGGATTTGCTCCCTTGCGAGTTAAGGCTGTGATGGGAGCAGCTAACGTAGAATAATTCTTGATGAATCTCCTATAGAAATTCGCAAAGCCAAGAAATCGCTGAATCCCCTTGAGAGTTGAAGGAGTGGACCAATCTCGGATAGCTTGTACCTTACCGGGATCCATGCATAGCTCTGATCCAGAAATGATGTAACCAAGGAACGGTATGGAAGATACTTCAAATGTGCACTTCTCTAACTTACAATAAAGTTGATTTTCCCTCAGACGTGTCAGTACCTCTTTAACTTGGTGACGGTGAGACTTTAGATCCTTAGAGAATATTAGGATATCATCCAGGTACACTACTAGACACTTGTAGAGAAGATCACGAAAAAGTTCATTCACATAGCTTTGAAAAACTGCAGGTGCATTACAAAGACCAAAGGGCATTACGAGGTATTCGTAATGCCCATCCCGGGTATTAAAAGCAGTCTTCCACTCGTCCCCTGCACGGATGCGGATTAAATTGTAGGCCCCTCGGAGATCCAGTTTTGTAAACACAGTAGCTCCCTTTACCTGGTCAAATAATTCTGGAATTAAGGGTAGTGGATACTTGTTTTTCACAGTGATCTCATTGAGTCCACGGTAATCTATGCAGGGTCGTAACCCACCGTCCTTCTTCTTAACGAAAAAGAATCCGGCTCCTGCAGGTGAAGAAGATGGTCTGATAAATCCTTTGATTAGATTTTCCTGTATATAGTCAGACATAGCTTGCGTCTCTGGGATGGATAGCGGATAAATTCGTCCCCTAGGAGGGGTTTTGCCTGGAACCAGGACGATTGGGCAGTCCCATTCTCGGTGAGGAGGTAGAGAGTCTGCTGCTTGTTTACTGAAAACATCTGCAAAAGATTGATACACCGGAGGTAGGTCGGGAGGGCTAATTGACCGGAGAGGTACAATAGAGGCTAAACAGTCCTTGGTACAAGATTTACCCCACGAAAGGATTTCCATGGTTTGCCAATTGAGTTGAGGATTATGTTTCTGCAGCCAAGGTAAACCAAGTATCACATCTTGAGAGGCTTTGGGAATCACGTAGAAGGAGAGATATTCGGAATGGAGCACACCAACTTTCATCTTGAGACATACGGTTCGATGAGTAATTATACCATCTGGAATTCGACTTCCATCCACTGCTGTAACGGCAACTGCTGCTTCCAGAGGCATGGTTTGAACTTTAGACCGCATGACAAAGGCTGAGGAGATGAAGTTCTCGGCTGCCCCGGAATCTAGGAGAGCTGAAACTTTCACTGTAGAACTTGGAACTTCTAATTGAATAGACAAGGTCGGCTCTTTCCCAGAACGTGATTCTAGAGTAACTCCTAGCTTAACCTCTCTTGAATAAGCTAGGAGCGAGAGTTTCCCGGTCGGAGTTTGCAGAATTTAACTAAGTGTTCGGAGGACCCACAGTACATGCAGAGGTTACCCTGTCGACGACGAAGTCGTTCCTCTTCTGTGAGGCGAGAGCGCCCAATCTGCATAGGTTCTTCTGTCGTTACCGGGGACTGTGAAGAAGAGTCTTGTCGAGGCCTAGGATGATAACGTGGACTGGATCGCTCTGCCCTGGATTTCTCTAAACATCGCTCCCTGTAGCGTAGGTCAAGTTTGTTACAGAGAGAAATCAATTCATCCAGTTTAGTTGGCACGTCCCGGATAGTTAAATCATCCTTGATTCTCTCTGAAAGTCCATTCCAAAACGCGGCGATCAGGGCCTCCTCATTCCAGTTTAACTCTGAAGACAACGTGCGAAACTGAATAATATATTGACTGACAGGACGTAAACCTTGACGTAGACGGAGAATCTCCAAGGATGCTGAGGTGGTCCTGCCTGGTTCGTCAAAGATTCTCCGGAAGGAAGATACAAACTCTTTGTAACTAGAGAGGATAGGATCACCTCTCTCCCATAATGGTGATGCCCACTCCAGAGCCTGACCAGAGAGGAGGGCAATAATATATGCGACCTTAGAACGAGCTGATGGGAAACTGGCGGACATCAGTTCGAACTGGATCTCGCATTGATTCAAGAATCCTCTGCAAAGTTTTGGAGTCCCGTCAAACTTACTTGGAGAGGGTAACTGCAAGCGGGACGTAGGCAGCATCACAGGAGAAGCTGTAGTGGTAACTGGGACAACCGGAGTTGGAATCTGAACTTGAGACGTTTTAATAGCTGTATGAAGAGTCTCTAAACGGTCTGCCATAGTTTGCATAAACTGCACTATTTGTGTCTGTATAGACTCCTGGCTTTCCAGACGGGAAAGGATATCTGACGTAGCACCGCCTCCTGCGAATTGGTCACTTGACGGATCCATGTGGCCAGTGCTTACTGTCAGGCCCGGGTGTTTTTGTGAATCCGTTAACCCGGAACCAACCACAGGTGTAGGTGCTGGGGTATGAAGAAAGCAGGGAGGACGAAGAAAGTTCCGCTTCATATATTTATTAAATAACAATTCAGTAAGGAGTTAAATGACTAGTTGTTAATCATCATTATACTGAAATATTGCAAGAATGGCAGAAATAATATGCAAGAGAAAACTCAAAAGTAAATAAAAGAAATGTTCATGGAAACATATGCAAAAACAAGCTGAAGAATAAATGTTGAATTGTCCAAATATAAACAAGCTTTGATGCTGAACTGCAGATTGTGTTTAACTGGTTAATGCAGACATGGTGAATTAACTGTAAGAATTTGCAATGGAGTTTTGAGGGTTAACTGAGAAACTGTGATGAATTATCCTTGTAATGACAACATAGCAAATAAAAAGTACTGAATTGGGTTACTTGCGGGTTCCGGAGATCACTGTGAAACTGTAGTAGAAGACAAGGTGATGAATGGGTTAAATGCAGAGTTGAACAAACGAACAGCTGAGAGAAACAGAATCCTCCAGACTTTGAATGATAGGCAGACTGACAAGGTAACCTCATGCAGGACACTGGGAATCCAACTATTTCCAATAGGAGTGCAATTAACTGACAGCACAGCGGAGAGCCGGTGGATCTTTCAGCAGTGAAGGCTGCAGACGGACCTCTGGGAACGGAGGCGATATCTGGACCACGGGAATCACACAGGAATGCACGGAGAGAGCTCAGAGCTAGAGCACAGCTTTGATACAACAAAGCACTGGCCCAGAGTAACATAATCCCAGCCTACTTAAAGGCAGCACAAGCACGGGATTGGCTTACACCTGCCCACAGGTGTTTTCACAAGTGCTCAGTATTAGCTATTTGGTCTCCAACATGGCCACCTCCTATACAGCAGACACACCGCAGTGCCTTAGGCCATTTGGTCCCCGCACTCACAGTTCCCAGACTCTGCATTACCTGTGCCATTGATCACGCCGTGTCCCCACACGGGCGCACAGCACCGCGAGCAACCGCACTGGCAACGGATGAACCCCAGAACCCGCAAAGGTGAGAGACCGGTTCGTGACACTCCCTCAACGTCCAAATCTACTGATGCAGGGTCCTTGTTATCACAGACATCGGGATCGACTGTCTTTGATGGCGTGGCTCTTGAAACCTCTATCCTGAAGTCAAGAGGATTCTCACAACAGGTAATTCAAACAATGCTCAGAGCAAGGAAACCTTCCTCAGCTCGCAATTATCACCGAATATGGCAAACCTATATTCATTGGTGCAGTGAATGAAAAATGGACCCTAAGCGTTTCCAGGGTCTTAGCATTCCTTCAGGCAGGAATGGATAAATGTTTGAAGGTGGCTTCCTTGAGAGTGCAAGTGTCAGCATTGACTGTATGGTTTCAAAAGAAAATTGCCAACTTACATGATGTGTGTACTTTTTCCAGGGAATGCTGCGCATTTAACCTCCTTTTTTTCCTCCTACAGTGCCTTGGGACTTAAATTTAGTCCTAAAGGACCTTCAAGTTGCCCCATTTGAACCACTAAATAAAGTGGATCTTAAATGGTTGATAGCTAAAGTTTTCTTTCTACTGGCCATGGCGTCAGCTAGAAGAGTATCAGAATTAGGGGTATTGTCATGTCGTTCCCCATTTCTGATTTTTTTTTTCCAGATAAAACAGTTCTCAGAACTAGATCTGGGTATCTTCCCAAAGTGGTGTCTAAATTTCACCTTAACGAATAAATTGTAGTCCCGGCTTTCCAGGTACCTGGCCTTTCTGCAGGAGATGCATCGCTGGATGTGGTCCGTGCCTTAACCACTTGCCTGGCATGGTCGCATCAGATGCGACCACACTAGCAAGTGCTCTATCTGACCTGGTCGCACGGGATGCGACCAGTCAGATAGAGAGTGTTAGCAGCGGCAGGGAAGATAAACTTCCCTCCACTGCTGCTGGCAGAGGGACCGGAAGGTCCCTCTGCCTCCCTGCACTCTCCTCCTGTGTCTGCCATGCTGCCGATCACAGCTGATTGGTCAGCACGGCAGGATCCCCCCCCCCCTCCAGCGGCTGCAGACAATGGCAGCCGCTGGGGAGTGTAACTGAACCATCCCAAGCCACCCCCAAAACCCCCCTGTATACCTGCAAGCTGTCCCGGCTTTCAAAATGAAAGCTGTGATGGTCGCAATGTTCCCAATGTTCCGATTGTCGCGATGTTCTCGATCGATGTTTCAATGTTTGAAGGAAACATTTTTTACAAATCCCCCCCAAAATTTTTTTTTAACTCAAATCATTTGGGATAGGGTTAAATTCATGTTCTTCACCTAATTCACTCATGAAAAAAACGACAATTTCGGAGCGGTTTTCACTGAAACAAATCGTCAGTTAAGTGATTAAGGATCTACATGGATCGTACCAGTGCCATCAGAAAGAAAGATTCTCTCTTCATTCTCTACGGATTTCACAAGAGCCGACATGTCACGATCCGGGTATCTGGACGCCATTACCTGCCTTTCAGATGTCTCCTGAGGCTCGCTCAGCGTTCCAAGGCCGGATCTCATCTGTGTCCACATACTGCACATTCCTCCTGTCACGCTGAGATGCTGTCACAGCGGCGCCATGTTTGAATCCTGCATGGCGTCTCCCGTTCTCCGTGGCCTCCGCCGCCGCTCCTGTGTTATAGGTGCAGGTTGTCAGTGTGGTGTTCCATGCCTGCCGCGGCCTCCGTTGTCATCCACGAGTCTCAGCATACATTTGTCAGTCTGGCGTCTCCTGTCCTCTGTAGCCGGCGCCGCCATTACAGTTATGTTTCCACATGGTTTCCCAAGCCAGTTTTCCCTCCAAGTTCTTACATGGGCGCAGCCATGTTGGATCTAATCACATGCTTCAGTTCCTCCAATCCACTGCCTGGAAATCTGCATAATTGCATAATTATTCACTCCGTGTTTCATCACCTGGCTGGTTCCACCCAGCATTCATTCAGTGACTTTATCATCTGGCTGATTCCATTCCGCATCCACTCCGTGTCTTACCACCTGGCTGGTTCCATCCAGCAATTACAACAGCTAATTCAAGTTACCAGCTTCATCTGTTCCATCTACTGGCATGTTCCTTGGATATCTTCACTACTACAGCCAGGCCTGGTAAGGTTATTCCATCTAAGGACTTTAACAACTGTTCTTAACCTACCAGTGTCCTGTGAAACCATTTCATGGTCAGAGTGCTCCAGGAATCATATTATTTATCATTGCCATTTTTATTATTTGCTGTCTGTTGTTACACGGAGTTTGTCAATAAACTTTTAATTTACTTTTACCTGGTTGTCATGGTCACACCTTCGGGTTTCCTTTTAACACTTACATGTCCAGGGGTCTGATTAAACCTCCCCGGTTTAAGTTCCTCTCAGCCCCTACAACTGAGGCTTCCTCCTGTCAGCTAAAACCCTCAGTTGTGACAAAAACGTGGCAGTGATAGGATGTGCACAAACTAAAAAGTTAAATGTTTCCTTGGATATGGCTCCGTCTTCGAGGGCCCCATCTAAAAATTCCATATATTGTATTTGATAGAGGACGGTGGGGTTAGAGTCAAGCCTGCGGTAGAACATACCATCGCGCAACTGTCTATGACATTCCGCGGTGTAGTTCTCCTCGTCCAAGACTACCACCCCACCGCCCTTGTCAGCTGGTTTTATTACAATTGTTCTATCATTTTGTAATGATTTCAGAGCCTTCCTCTCCCCAGGGGTCAGATTGTCCTGATATCTACAGTCTTCAGATTTCTCACAAATATCCCTAAAACTAGCCAGGGTGGATTTATAAAAACTGTCCACATACGGACCTTTATATGCTAAGGGATAAAAATTCGTTTTCTTCTTAAAAGGATTTCCTCTGATGTCATAAACAGGGATCTCAATTTCCACATTTCTATCCTCAGTGGCTCCTTCTTGTTCCAAGCACTCGAGGACCTCCCTCATTTTCTCATCCTCACCATCCAAAATTATAGGTACCTCATCAATTTGCCTCTTTTTTATGGATTTCAATGCAAAGTATCTTTTCTTACTTAAAGTGCGGACATAACGATTAAGGTCCACGAATAGTTGGAACAAATTGGGTTTAGCCACTGGAGCATAGTTTAAGCCCTTTTGTAATATTTTTATTTCCTCCACCGTTAACACTTTTTTGGACAAATTAAATATGCCTTTACCTGATGATCCTCTTTTTACCCTCTGCGAGGTGTTTTCAGCCTGTTTTCTTCTACCTCCTCCTCTACATCCTCTACTTCTCTTTTTCTTCCCCGTTTTCCCTGATAATTGATTGTCCGCCACATATTTGGTCCTGTTCGCCTGTCTAAAAAACGCTGATCAGGTGTATGATCTTGCTCATCCTCAGTTTCAGACGGTCTCATATTCCTACTACTCTGACTCTCATTATTGGACTCCTCCAACACCTGGTACCTATTCCTATGTGCAAAACTAGTTCTTTTGTTTTCACCTTGAAAATGACCACCTATCCTTCTATTGACATGATGTCTATCCCAATATTGAGGTTTCGGAAGCATACCTATGACACCTGTACGAGCCGCGTGAATAAATGAGTTTAAAAGGTGGAGCGGCCAGGGAGAGGGATTTACACTGAGGAAGCTGCCGAGTGATAGAAGGCGGGGAAACGCGTCTGTACCATCTCCCAGCGTATGAGACACAGCGGAGCTACATGAATCTATTAGCCGGCCGGCTCATCATTCACCCCAGTGCCTGAGAAAAAGGCTGAGAGGTGATAAGCTGTTACATGTGACTCCAGACAAGGCTGACGACGAGAGCAGCAGCCGGGAGCAACATCGTTTTAACAGAGGTCGTGGCACGGACTCCAGATAAGGCTGATGGGGGAGAGCGGCAGCCGGGAGACACAATATCCAATCGTGACAGCATCAGGTTTATAAACGGTGTATACTTGCATTTTGGTATCTCAATATGTCTATAAGAGCTTTGGAATCGTTTTAATACTATATATCGCATGGCCATGCATGAACGCTTTTAAATTCTAAATCCGAGAGCAATAACAACCAAGCTAATAATTATATTAGAAACTCAATGGACGCTGAGAATAATCATTTATTGCAAGCAAATTAGTAGTGCATGATCTAATGGTCTACATTTCTTCTATGGAGCCCATAGCAAGTGTGTAGAATAATTAGGTGGTACAAAGTATCACTGAAGAATCCCTGAAAGAGACACTGTTGCTTATGAGTCTCAGTACAGCTGTATGGTATATCTTACTTAGAGTGATTTTTAAGCTATACTGTAAATACGGTGTTTTCATTGTTTTATGAATATTCTATGAATGGTTATTGATGTTGGCCGGTATTAATTATAGAGTATTGAAAAATATATAAAATAAAAATCTACAAAATAGATTGACTAGCGCTCTCCCATTATTCTTTTTCTTTGTGGTTTTAAGGGGTTTATAAACCAATTACCCCTGGGAAAGCAGCTTGTTTATCTGTTCAATAGTGGCGCCAGGTACATTTTTTTGTGTTTACATTGGTCAAAGGGCATCTATTTTAAGGTATGTACCACTATGTGATATTACCTTGCGATTTTTACAATATAGTCAAAATTACAGGGAAAATTAGTGCAAATCGCAGTGTCAGCCACCTTGCGATCCCGATGCACGATCCCGCAGCGTCGGTATTGCAAGGGTAGATAGACTGTGCAGGCAAGTCAATTTTGACTGTCTAGTACTAAAGTATAGTCAAAATTGGCACTTAGTCAAAATCGCACATAGCCAATATCGAGATGCCAATACTGTAGGGAGCGTGCCCACTCACATCCTGCAAAACATCAGGTCAAACGGGTTCACTACGGGTGGCCGGCGGTCGGGCTCCCGGCGACCAGCATCCCGGCGCCGGGAGCCCGACCGCCGGCTTACCGACAGCTTGGCGAGCGCAAATGAGCCCCTTGCGGGCTCGCTGCGCTCGCCACGCTACGGGCACGGTGGCGCGCTACGCGCGCCACACTATTTTATTCTCCCTCTATGGGGGTCGTGGACCCCCACGAGGGAAAATAATTGTCGGTATGCCGGCTGTCGGTATGCCGGCTGTCGGGCTCCCGGCGCCGGTATACTGAGCGCCGGGAGCCCGACCGCCGGCAAACAGAAGACCACCCGGTCAAACAATGGCTACAAAGAGAACACCCTCCTTCCCATACAAATCCCATACATCCACATTGCATCACACTTGGACCGATATATTGGAATAAGGACAAGATCGCATTAACGGACATCACCACCTACTTACCTGCAGTAATGCATCATGTATTAGCCTCCTCTTCTTGCTGGGACAACGCTTTCAACATAGAGCTCCTCTAGCGATGCCGTTAGCAAGTTGTGGTTGAAATGCATAATGGAAAGGGATCAATCCAATCCCTCTCTGGAGAATTTTGCATGAAGCAGACCATTAGCAACTATAACTGCCTCCTAATTTTTGCATTAGCTATCAGACACAAGCACCTGAAAGTTCCTCTTCCCGATGCTAAATGCATGAGGCCATATCGCAGCCCCATAGAAACCTATGGGGACTGCTGTGCCACTGGACAGCAGCAGACATCTCCTATATCTGCTGCAGGCACATAAGCAATGCAGTAATTTAACACATTTTAACATTAATCTCGTTATATCAGAAAATACATGAGATGAGAGGAAAGAGAGACTGGGCAAGAGGGGGAGAGATATATGGGGGAACACAGGTCTAGGGACACATGTATTAATTGTTGCCACCATTCGTGGTAATGTCTCAAAAAGCAGGTATATGCGCTCCAAGAGGACATTGACCCTGCAGTGTGTTAGAAATGATCACATTAGCCAGATGTGACTATCAGATTATCCTTCTCCTAAAAACAGTCTCATATCCAGTGTCAGTGTTGCAGACTACCTCAGCTGCGCTTGTGAAATCAGGATTTTCTTAGGACACAACTCTCTGGAAAGCAGAATAATTTCTATTGCTCTATCATACATGCTAGCACTGTCCTCCCTGCACTCCCATCTACCATCCTCTGCCCAGGCGCAAAGACAGACAGCAGAGGTACAGTGACAAACTACAGTACTGGTCTAATAATTCCTACTGGCAGAGCACATGTACTATTATTATTCTATTTGCCAATTTCAAATGTATTATTACGCAGTTGTTGATATTTTACCATCAAGGCGGTTATAGGATATGTACATAACTGATATACGGTAATTTTGATTTGTGCAAAATGCTAATAGGTATTAGCACTGTTATTATTTTCTCTCAGTCATTGCACTCGTGTTTTTTGTTTTGTGTTCCTTGTGTGGCAGTCACACTATTATTCATATATGTTTGTGATCAGAGAATGGAGTCCAAGTTTCTGGGTACATTAGACAACACCATATGAGTGTATTTCCGTGGAATTATTTCTATTACTATTTTAACCTCCTCAGTAAGATTATCCAAACCAACATGGATTATATTGTGTAAACACTAACCTTTGTAGCTCACTCAAAATGGCTGCCTCACCTGGTATGCCAGTGGATGGAATGAAAAATTAATGGAACTGATGGATGGTCATGTAGGGGCCTTGGTGTCTAGCTTTGGAACAATGCAACTTACCCATTTAGGGTCACCTCTTCTAGGCATTGTCTATTCAACCCAAGGTTACCCATGTAGTGCGCTCAAAATGGCTGCCTCACTTAATATATTTCAGAGGTGGGATGTATAACCTGTGAAAGTTATTACCCAAAACAGCTGCTCAATCCCTACTTTATTTTTATGCCCATTGTTATTTTTTCTTATTTCTTTAATACTAAAACTCTAAGCTATGCTTTTGAGGTTTGTAAAGTGCCTCTGATTCCTGCTGGAGAATAGCACTATATAAATAAATGAAATTATTATTTGGCATATTAATGAATTGTATATTTGCCTCTATTTGAACGCAGTCATTAAGCGTGGATTAAACACTTGTCTCCAGACCTTCAATCTGTGCTTCTCATTGTTGAAAACAATTTATTATTTATATATATATATATATATATATATATATATATATATATATATACACACACATCTATATATACATATGTACACACACACACACACACACACACACACACACACACACAGTCTTCATCCAAAGGGTTAAAAAAAATGAGTCTGATGCTCTCTGTATACTTTGTAATTGTTCTGCTGCTTGTATACCTATGGACAGTGGCCAAGGGTGATATATCTCACTATTTTTTTTATTTTTATAGATTATGGTTATGTACTTATAGTTTTTGCCCGCATCAACAGTATGTGTCCGATCAAGTATTACTACATACAAGGGTCAATGTATTGAGCAGGAGTGTATCTGGTTGCCAACGGTTACTGCTGGTGGCTTATGAGGTAGATGTGTTACTTGTTAAATGAAAAGCACTGCAGAGCTAATGTTGTAACGTAAATATTACGTGATTGGTTCCGTACAGCCGAATGCGGACGTTAGATAGAAGCCACTGAGGAGGAGCGCACCAAAGGTGGGAACATCAGAATGAGTGTTTTAAAATTTCTTGAATAACATTTTTTTTAACCCTTTGGATGAAGACTGGTGAGTGAACTCCCTTGCTATACTATTCTATTGGACTGAGGATATCTCTTCACGCTGCAGTTTGAGTGGCAACCCAGCATATTGCATCTCTAAACTGAGTGCGAACATTATATAAATTTATACTTAAAAAGGTCTATATTTGTGTTCCAAATGGAGTCCTTCAGCTGTCCATTTCTTCTGGCTACAAATTACTGTAGTAAACAGAACACCTGCAGAATGGGAAAAGCTATCATACAGTAGTTAAGACATACCATTATAGCCTATTTATCACTGGTGGCCGTGAGGGCTACCAAAAAAATAAGAATTTACTCACCGGTAATTCTATTTCTCGTAGTCCGTAGTGGATGCTGGGGACTCTGTAAGGACCATGGGGAATAGACGGGCTCCGCAGGAGACTGGGCACTCTAAAGAAAGATTTAGTACTATCTGGTGTGCACTGGCTCCTCCCTCTATGCCCCTCCTCCAGACCTCAGTTAAGGAAACTGTGCCCGGAAGAGCTGACATTACAAGGAAAGGATTTTGGAATCCAGGGTAAGACTCATACCAGCCACACCAATCACACCGTACAACTCGTGATAAACTTACCCAGTTAACAGTATGAACAACAACTGAGCATCACTCAACGGATGCCACATAACTACAACCCTTTATTAAGCAATAACTATATACATGTATTGCAGAAAGTCCGCACTTGGGACGGGCGCCCAGCATCCACTACGGACTACGAGAAATAGAATTACCGGTGAGTAAATTCTTATTTTCTCTAACATCCTAGTGGATGCTGGGGACTCCGTAAGGACCATGGGGATTATACCAAAGCTCCCAAACGGGCGGGAGAGTGCGGATGACTCTGCAGCACCGAATGAGCAAACACAAGGTCCTCCTCAGCCAGGGTATCAAACTTGTAGAATTTTGCAAAAGTGTTTGGACCCGACCAAGTAGCAGCTCGGCAAAGCTGTAATGCCGAGACCCCTCGGGCAGCCGCCCAAGAAGAGCCCACCTTCCTTGTGGAATGGGCTTTCACTGATTTTGGATGCGGCAATCCCGCCACAGAATAAGCCTGCTGAATCGTGTTACAGATCCAGCGAGCAATAGTTTGCTTTGAAGCAGGAGCACCCAGCTTGTTGGGCGCATACAGGATAAACAGCGAGTCAGTCTTCCTGACTCCCGCCGTTCTGGTTACATAAACCTTCAAAGCCCTGACTACGTCAAGCAACTTGGAATCCTCCAAGTCACGAGTAGCCGCAGGCACCACAATAGGTTGGTTCAAATGAAAAGATGACACCACCTTTGGCAGAAATTGCGGACGAGTCCACAATTCTGCCCTGTCCATATGGAAAACCAGATAGGGGCTTTTACATGACAAAGCCGCCAATTCTGACACACGCCTAGCTGAGGCTAAGGCCAACAGCATGACCACTTTCCACGTGAGATACTTTAGCTCCACTGTTTTAAGTGGCTCAAACCAGTGGGATTTCAGGAAATCCAACACCACGTTAAGATCCCAAGGTGCCACTGGTGGCACAAAAGGAGGCTGAATATGCAGCACTCCCTTAACAAACGTCTGAACCTCAGGCAGTGAAGCCAGTTCTTTTTGAAAGAAAATGGATAGGGCCGAAATCTGGACCTTTATGGACCCTAATTTCAGGCCCATAGTCACACCTGACTGTAGGAAGTGTAGGAATCGACCGAGCTGGAATTCCTCTGTAGGGGCCTTCCTGGCCTCACACCAAGCAACATATTTTCGCCATATACGGTGATAATGTTTTGCTGTCACGTCCTTCCTAGCCTTTATCAGCGTAGGAATAACTTCATCCGGAATGCCCTTTTCTACTAGAATCCGGCGTTCAACCGCCATGCCGTCAAACGCAGCTGCGGTAAGTCTTGGAACAGACAGGGCCCCTGTTGCGACAGGTCCTGTCTGAGAGGCAGAGGCCATGGGTCCTCTGTGAGCATTTCTTGCAGTTCCGGGTACCAGGTCCTTCTTGGCCAATCCGGAACAATGAGTATTGTTCTCAGTCCTCTTTTTCTTACGATTCTCAGTACCTTGGTTATGAGAGGAAGAGGAGGAAACACGTAGACCGACTGGAACACCCACGGTGTCACCAGTGCGTCCACAGCTATCGCCTGAGGGTCCCTTAACCTGGCGCAATACCTCTTTAACTTTTTGTTGAGGCGGGACGCCATCATGTCCACCTGTGGCAGTTCCCATCGATTTACAATCTGCGTGAAGACTTCTTGATGAAGTCCCCTCTCCCGGGTGGAGGTCGTGTCTGCTGAGGAAGTCTGCTTCCCAGTTGTCCACTCCCGGAATGAACACTGCCGACAGTGCTTGCACGTGATTCTCCTGACTTGACCACAGCCCTTGGAAGTTTCTTCCTTGAGTGACTGCTCCCCACCCTCGGAGGCTTGCATCCGTGGTCACCAGGACCCAGTCCTGTATGCCGAATCTGCGGCCCTCGAGGAGGTGAGCACCTTGCAGCCACCACAGAAGAGACACCCTGGCCCTGGGGGACAGGGTGATCATCCGATGCATCTGAAGATGCGATCCAGACCACTTGTCCAGCAGATCCCACTGAAAGATCCTCGCATGCCGAAGGGAATGGCTTCGTATGACGCCACCATCTTTCCCATAACTCGCGAGCAGTGATGCACCGACACCTGTTTTGGTGTTAGGAGGTCTCTGACCAGAGTCACGAGCTCCTGAGCCTTCTCCTCCGGGAGAAACACCTTCTTCTGGTCTGTGTCCAGAATCATGCCCAGGAAGGGCAGACGCGTCGTAGGAATCAGCTGCGACTTTGGAATATTCAGAATCCAGCCGTGCTGACGCAACACTTCCTGAGAGTGTGCTACGCTGAACAGCAACTGCTCCCTGGACCTCGCCTTTATGAGGAGATCGTCCAAGTATGGGATAATGGTAACCCCTTGCTTCCGAAGGAGCACCATCATTTCCGCCATCACCTTGGTAAATATTCTCGGTGCCGTGGACAGGCCAAACGGCAACGTCTGGAATTGGTAATGACAGTCCTGTACCACAAACCTGAGGTACTCCTGATGAGGTGGATAAATGGGGACATGCAAGTAAGCATCCTTGATGTCCGGAGACACCATAAAATCCCCCTCTTCCAGGCTTGCAATGACCGCTCTGAGCGATTCCATTTTGAACTTGAATTTCTTCAGATAAATGTTCAGGGATTTTAAATTCAAAATGGGTCTGACCGAACCGTCCGGTTTCGGTACCACAAACATAGTGGAATAGTAGCCCCTTCCCTGTTGAAGGGGGGGAACCTCTACCACCACTTGCTGGAGAAAAAGTTTGTGAATTGCCGCCAACACTACCTCCCTTTCCATGGGGGAAGCTGGCAAGGCCGATTTTAGGTAACGGTGAGGGGGCGTCACCTCGAATTCCAGCTTGTATCCCTGAGACACAATTTGTATAGCCCAAGGATCCACCTGTGAGCGAACCCACTAGTGGCTGAAATGTCGGAGACGCGCCCCCACGGCTCCTGGCTCCGCCTGTGGAGCCCCAGCGTCATGCGGTGGATTTAGTGGAAGCCGGGGAGGACTTTTGTTCCTGGGAACTAGCTGCATGGTGCAGCCTCTTTCCTTTACCCCTGCCTCTGGCAAGAAAGGATGCACCTCTGACTTTCTTGCTCTTCTGAGAACGAAAGGACTGCATTTGGTAATACGGTGCTTTCTTAGGCTGTGGAGGGACATATGGCAAGAAATTTGACTTCCCAGCCGTAGCTGTGGAAACTAGGTCTGAGAGACCGTCCCCAAACAATTCCTCACCCTTATAATGTAAAACCTCCATGTGTTTTTTAGAGTCGGTATCCCCTGTCCATTGCCGAGTCCATAAGACCCTTCTGGCAGAAATGGACATTGCGTTTACTCTAGAGCCCAGCAGGCAAATGTCCCTCTGGGCATCCCGCATATATAGGTCCGCGTCCTTGATATGTGCCAGGGTCAGTAGAACAGTGTCCCTGTCCAGGGTATCTATCTCCTCAGACAGAGTATCCGTCCATGCTGCTACCGCACTACACATCCAGGCCGAAGCAATTGCTCGCCTCAGCAGTGTACCAGAATGTGTGTAAACAGACTTCAGGCTAGCTTCCTGCTTTCTATCCGCAGGATCCTTTAGGGCGGCTGTCCCCTGAGACGGCAGGGCCACCTTCTTAGACAAGCGTGTCAACGCCTTGTCTACCCTAGGGGAGGATTCCCAGCGTAACCTGTCCGTTGGCGGGAAAGGATACGCCATAAGTAACCTCTTGGAAATTATCAACTTCCTACCAGGGGAATCCCACGCTTTTTCACATAATTCATTCAATTCATGTGATGGGGGAAAAGTCACTTCTTGCTTTTTCTCCCCATACATATAAATCCTCTTGTCAGGGACAGGATTTTCCTCAGAAATGTGTAATACATCCTTCATTGCTACAATCATGTAGCGGATGGCTTTAGTAATTTTAGGCTGCAACTTTGCATCATCGTCATCGACACTGGAATCAGATTCCGTGTCGACATCTATGTCAACTAACTGGGATATTGGGCGCTTTTGAGACCCTGACGGCCTCTGCGCTGTGGGATCAGGCATGGGTTGAGACCCTGACTGTCCCAAGGCTACAGCTTTATCCAATCTGTTATGCAAGGAGCTTACATTATCATTTAACACCTTCCACATATCCATCCAATCAGGTGTCGGCCCCGTCGGCGGCGACACCACATTTGTCTGCACTTGTTCTGCCTCCACGTATCCTTCCTCATCAAACATGTCGACACAGGCGTACCGACACACCGCACACACACTGGGAACGCGGACTGAGGACAGGACCCCACAAAGGCTTTTGGGGTGACAGAGAGAGAGTATGCCAGCACACACCCCAGCGCTATATAACCCAGGGATTACACTGTACCTTAGTGTTTACCCAGTAGCTGCTGTTTTATATACCTCTGCGCCTAAATTTATGTGCCCCCCCTCTCTTTTTTACCCTCTATTGCACCTGTATACTGCAGGGGAGAGCCTGGGGAGCGTCCTTCCAGCGGAGCTGTGTAGAGAAAATGGCGCTGGTGTGCTGAGGAAGAAGGCCCTGCCCCCTCAGCGGCGGGCTTCTGTCCTGCTTCTCATGTGTAAAAATGGCGGGGGCTCGTACATATATACAGTGCCTGACTGTATATATGTCTATTTTTGCCATCAGGTATATTAATTGCTACCCAGGGCGCCCCCCCCTGCGCCCTGCACCCTACAGTGACCGGAGTGTGTGGGTGTGCTGCGGGAGCAATGGCGCACAGCTGCAGTGCTGTGCGCTACCTTAAGTGAAGACAGGAGTTTTCTGCCGCCGATTTCGATGTCTTCATGCTTCTGCTGCTTCTGTACTTCTGGCTCTGCGAGGGAGACGGCGGCGCTGCTCCGGGAACGGACAATCAAGGTTAGGTACCTGTGTTCGATCCCTCTGGAGCTAATGGTGTCCAGTAGCCTAAGAAGCGCAACCTAGCCGCATTTAGTAGGTTTGCTTCTCTCCCCTCAGTCCCACGTAGCAGAGAGTGTGTTGCCAGCAGAAGCTCTCTGAAAATAAAAAAACCTAACTAAAATACTTTCTTTCTTATACCGCATTCACATCGCAAATGCTGGATCCTACCCGGTAAGACAAACGTGTACTTACCGGGTGGGATCCGGCATTTGCGCTCCTCTGCTGGCTTTCCGACCCGGCAATATACCGGGTCGGTTGCCATAGCAGCGGAGGGAGCAGCAGCAGCAGGGGCGGGGGTGGAGGCGGCGCCGGGAGATGAGCTCATCTCCTGCGCCGCCTCTGCTGTGAATGGGAGCCGATTCGCATCGGAACGGCTCCCATTCACACTGCGCCTGACACGGTAATCAACCCGGTAAGAACCCTTCTTTTTTACTGGGTTGAATTACCGGGTCAGGCGACCCGCTAATTCACAATTGGACCTTTTACATTGCACACGGACCCGTTTCGACATGGCAATATGCCGTGTCGGTACCGGGTTTTCAGTGCGATGTGAAAGGGGTATTAGTAAGCGCAGGAGAGCCTACTAAAAGCACCCAGCTCTGGCCGGGCACAGATTCTAACTGAGGTCTGGAGGAGGGGCATAGAGGGAGGAGCCAGTGCACACCAGATAGTACTAAATCTTTCTTTAGAGTGCCCAGTCTCCTGCAGAGCCCGTCTATTCCCCATGGTCCTTACGGAGTCCCCAGCATCCACTAGGACGTTAGAGAAAAGGATTTGAATTACCTACCGGTAAATCCTTTTCTCGTAGTCAGTAGGGAATACTGGGAATCCATTTAGTACCATGGGGTATAGAAGGGTACACTTGGAGCCATGGGCACTATAGAAGTTTGATCACGTGTGCTGGCTCCTCCCTCTATGCTCCACCTATCAGACTCAGTCTAGGAAACTGTGCCCGAGGAGATAGACATACTTTGAGAAAAGGATATGGATAAGGAAAGTGTTGAGATTTCAAACCAGCACAACCAGAACAAGAGGAAAGCCATGCTAACCATACTTGAAAACCGACACAGCAACAGCTGAACCAAACAATAGTTAAACAAGTAACCTTTCAGGAAGAACGAAGCACCGGGCGGGCGCCCAGTATCACCTACAGACTATGAGAAAAGGATTTTACCGGTAGGTAATTAAAATCCTATTTTTGGAAGAACACCTTTCAAGAACGATTGAACCTCAGGGAGAGAAGCCAATTGTTTCAGAAAGAAAATAGACAAGGCCGAAATCTGAACTTTTATGGAGCCTAGGCGTAGGCCCACGTCAACTCCTGACTGCAGAAAAAATAGGAAATGTCCCAGATGAAATTCCACCGTAGAAAATTGTCTGCTCTCACACCAAGAGACATATTTCTCTTACATCCTAGAGGATACTGGGGTTCCATTTAGTACCATGGGGTATAGACAGGTCCACTAGGAGCCATGGGCACTTTAAGAATCTGATAGTGTGGGCTGGCTCCTCCCTCTATGCCCCTCCTACCAGACTCAGTTTAGAAAATGTGCCCGGAGGAGCAGGTCACGCTTATGGAAGCTCCTGAAGAGTTTTCTGCATTTATTTTATATGTTTGTTATTTTCAGGCAGGGCTGGATGACACGAGCCTGCCTGCTTCGTGGGACTTAAGAGGGGGAACGGCCAAACCTCTTGAATGGTTAATAGTCCCATTCCCTGCTGATAGGACACTGAGCCCCTGAGGGAACTATTCGCAAGCCCCACCACGGCGAGCATACATTCCCGCAGCACGCCGCCACCCCTAACAGAGTCAGAAGAAAGAAGAGTGGCGAGTACTAAGCCGGATTCCCGACTAGCGGGTCGCCGGCCATTATGGCAGCATGAGGGTACGGAGACACACAGCATCTAACTGGGGCGGAATAAGTCTCCAGACACAGTACACAGCTGTGTCTCAGTACACTGTACACAGTACCCACACTGGCAAAAATATCCTTAAAACGGTTTTCTCTCCATTTTAAGCACCAGATTACCTCAGCTAGTATAAAAAAAAGCGGGAAGACCGTGAAAGGGCGGGTTCTTCACTATGAGTGGATCCAGCAACTTACCCGTGCCATTTTCCCTCTGCAGTGGACACAGACGCTGACTGACAGGGATGCACTGCGCCTCCGGAGAGACTCCAGATTACCTCAGCGGTACCAGGGGGTCATCGCGGGGGGGGGGGGGGGGGGGGGAGTGATTATTAATGTACTAAGTCACCAATAAGGGTACTTGGTCTGCGACCCGGCCAAGCTTGGCATTGGAGATAAGGGCACGGTGGTTGCTGGCTCCAATTAACTCTGTCTCCCTGAAGGGCTCTTTGTAGATAAATTGTGCTTAACCTTTTCACGCGTGCGCGCGTGTGTGTGTATGCGTGTGTGTATGCGTGCTGTCACATTTACATTATGTCAGGCAAAGAGTTTGTTTCTTGTACAGCGGAGTGTTCCTCTTCACCAGGGGAATCACTACTGGGTACTCAGGGCAGTGCACCTTCCCCAGAATAGCAGGGCTGAACCGGATTGGGTTACTTCCAATAAGGGAATGATCTCAAATATTTCTACAAAGCTATCCAGCAATAAGAAAGAGACGCAATACGTAAAACAGACTGGGGATGAGTTTATGAATAGAGATTCAGTACCCAAAACAGCATCTCAATCCCCTCCCATCTGTCCGCTAAAACGATCTCTGGCCCATGTCCTGCATTCTGACTCTGCCGGGTCAGACATGGAAGAGGGTGAGGTGGATTTGGAGGGGGGGGTGGATGCTACTCTGTCACAGGGAATAGAGGCTCTTATAGAGGCTATCAGAGATGTTCTGCAGATTCCTGATAAGGTGTCAGGAGTGTGAGAAATCTTATTTTAATGTAAATATGAAGTCCTCAGTCACTTTTCCTGCATCAAAGGAATTGAATACCCTGTTTGAAGAACCATGGGTTAATCCTGATTAGAAGTTTCAAATCCCTAAATGGTTGCTCTCATCTTTTCCTCTTCCCCTAGAAGATATAAAAAAATGGAAAAATCCACCGACAGTGGACGCATAAGTCTCTAAGCTGTCACGTAAAATTGTATTACCTGACCCTGGTGGAGCCTCCCTAAAAGATACGGCTGACTGTAAAATTGAGACTACACTCAAATCATTGTACACAGCTGCTGGGGTGGCTCAAAGACCCACTATTGCATGTGCATGGATCACAAAAGCCACTGGTCAAGTAACCTAAGGGGTTAGGTTCCTTGTCTAGGGGGGATGTTTTACTCCTGCAGCAGATACAGGACTCTGCGAACGTTATGGTGGAGGCCATAAAAGAGATTGGTTTGCTTAATGCATGCACCATCACTATGGCAGTGTCAGCATGCAGGGGCTCGTGGCTACGCCAGTGGACTGCTGATGCGGACTCCAAGAAAGGAGTGGAAGGCCTGCCATTCACAGGAGGCCTTGTTTGGAGACAAACTAGACAAATGGATCTCCAAAGCTACTGCGGGTAAGTCTACGTATCTTCCTTCCGCAGCTACCCCAGCCAGGAAAGCTTGTCCAGCTTCAAATTTACAGTCTTTTCAGACAGCCAAGTTTAAGGGAAAATCCAGAGGCGCTTCTACGTCTTCCAAAGATGCAAGAGATAAACCACGCCAACCAGCAACTGCAGGTGCTCAGGCTATGCTTCCGCGAAGGCTTCAGCATGACGGTGGACCGCGAAGCCTGGAGGACTGTCACGTAGGAGCCCAACTACAATTCTTCAGTTACATCTGGTCAAATTCGTGCCAGGATCCTTGGATCATAGATCTTATTTCCCATGGATACAGACAGGAGTTCCAAGACCTCACACCCCTCACAATTCTTCAAAAGAGGCTTACCAGCTTCACAAGAGGCAAGTATAACTTTACAGAGGCCATCCAAAAACTGGTACCAACAAGTCATTGTTCCAGTGCCACCTCCTCAGCACAAGGGGTACTCTTCCAGCTTGTTTGTAGTACCGAAACCGGACGGTTCGGTACGACAGATTCTGAACCTCAAGTCCTTGAATCCATTCTTAAAAGTGTTCAAGTTCAAGATGGAGTCTCTGAGAGCAGTGATCCCAGTTCTGGAAGAGGAATTCCTTGTGTCTCTGGAAATCAAGGATGCGTACCTTCACATTCTGATCTGGACGCCTCATCAGGCTTACAGTTTGCACTACAGGACTGTCACTACCAGTCCCATGCCCTGCCATTTGGTCTCTCCACAGCACTGAGGGTATTCACCAAAGTGATGGCAGAGATGATGTTTCTCCTTCGCAAGCAGGGAGTGAACATAATTCCGTACCTGGACGATCTTCTGATATAGGTGCTGTCCAGGGAGAGGTTACTGGACAGCATTGGCCTCTCAACCAAACTCCTCCAGGAACACGGGTGGATTCTGAACCTTCCGAAATCTCACCTAGAGCCAACACGGAGGCTTCCTTTCCTGGGAATGATACTGGACACGGAGTAGCAGAAAGAGTTCCTTCCGTTGGAAAAGGCATTGGTAATTCAGTCGATGTTTCGGGATGTTCTGAAGCCAACCCGGATCTCGGTGCATCTATGCATTCGACTTCAGGGGAAAATTATGGCCTCTTACGAGGCACTTCAATACGGAAGGTTTCACGCAAGACCCTTCCAGCTCGATGTGTTATACAAATGGTCCGAATCACATCTTCACATGCACCAGTGCATCCGTCAGTTGCCAAAAGCCAGGATCTCCCTTCTGTGGTGACTACAGATTTCTCACCTCATCGAGGGTCAGAGGTTCGGAATTCAGGACTGGATTCTGTTAACCATGGACTCAAGCCTCAGAGGTTGGGGAGCAGGCACCCAAGGGGTGCAGTTTCAAGGAAGATGGTCAAGTCACCCTTCCAATCAACATTCTGGAACTTAGGGCCATATACAACACCCTTCTGCAGGCCTCTTATCTTCTTCACGATTGGGCCATTCAGGTCCAGTAGGACAATGTGGCGGCAGTGATGTACATAAACAGACACGGCGGAACGAACAGCAGAGCAGCAATGTCAGACGTGTCAAGAATTCTCCTTTGGACAGAAAAAAATGGTGTGGCGCCGTCTGCCTTCCGGGAGTAGACAACTGGGAAGCAGACTTCCCAGTTGTCTTCCCAGCTGCGGTTTCAAACCGGTGGGGACGCCTGAGTTACCGGGACTTTGTGGTGATTATACCCTATGGTTTCTTCCTACAGCAGTCCATTCCATGGAAATATCTTCAGTTCACTATATGTTGTTTTTTACTTGATGTTTGTGAGTGCATTTTTTATAATTAAATACTTGTCTCATTTAAAAGACGGTGTTGTACTATCACTACTATTTCTTTCTTCAAGTAATATATGAATGAGGACTCTTCTATGAAGCCAAAGCTGCTCTTCCTATATTGAGATTTTCTAAACGCAATAATATTACATCCTATGTGAGTGGGACCGAGCAAATAAAAACATTTTTTTTTTTTTTTTTTTAACAGAGTTGCACTATGGCCCTCATTCCGAGTTGTTCGCTCGTTCTTTTTCATCGCATCGCAGTGAAAATCCTCTTAGTACGCATGCGCAAAGTTCGCACTGCGACTGCGCCAAGTAACTTTACTATGCAGAAAGTATTTTTACTCACGGCTTTTTCTTCGCTCCGGCGATCGTAATGTGATTGACAGGAAATGGGTGTTACTGGGCGGAAACACGGCGTTTCAGGGGCGTGTGGCTGAAAACGCTACCGTTTCCGGAAAAAACGCAGGAGTGGCCGGAGAAACGGTGGGAGTGCCTGGGCGAACGCTGGGTGTGTTTGTGACGTCAACCAGGAACGACAAGCACTGAACTGATCGCACAGGCAGAGTAAGTCTGGAGCTACTCAGAAACTGCTAAGTAGTTAGTAATCGCAATATTGCGAATACATCGGTCGCAATTTTAAGAAGCTAAGATTCACTCCCAGTAGGCGGCGGCTTAGCGTGTGTAACTCTGCTAAAATCGCCTTGCGACCGATCAACTCGGAATGAGGGCCTATGCCTTGTATGTTTTTTGTATTTTAGGGACATTCAAAACAAATCTGTGAGATTTGAATTCCACAGTACTCTATTATGTAAGCCATTTTTTCTAATGGTATTAAGTACTGCCACCAGAAGAGGGATCCCTAACAAAGTTATCCCAACTATGATCCAAGCCAGGTAGGGGGTAACGTCTAAACATTACCACCGAATTTGGAAGAATTATGTCTCTTGGTGTGAGGGCAGAAAATATTCTGCTGTGGAATTTCATTTGGGACGTTTCCTGCAGGCAGGTGTGGATGTGGGCCTTCGTCCGGGCTCTTTAAAAGTCCAGATTTCGGCCTTATCCATTTTCTTTCAGAAACTATTTGCTTCTCTCCCTGAGGTTCAGACGTGCTTGAAAGATGTTCTGCACATCCAACCTCCCTTTGTGCCTCCCAAGGCACCTTGGAATCTAAATTTAGTGCTGCAGTTCCTCCAAATCGAACTGGTTTGAACCGTTACAGGAGGTTGACGTAAAGTACCTTACGTGCAAGACCGTCACACTGTTGGCCTTGGCTTCAGCAAGAACGTGTGTCGGAGCTAGGGGCGTTGTCTCACAAGAGTCCCTACTTAATTTTTCATGAGGACAGAGCTGAACTCAGAACTCATCAGCAATTTCTTCCTAAAGTGGTGTCCACGTTTCACATAAACCAACCTATTGTGGTTACGGCTGTTACGGCCAGCTCTGCTACTTCAAAGTTTTTGGATGTTGTGAGGGGTTTGAAGGTGTATGTAAAGAGAACAGCTCTATGATCCTAATAGAATTGGGTGTCCTGCTTCAAAGCAGACTATTGCACGCTGGCTCAGGTTCACTATCCAGCATGCTAATTTCACAGCAGGTTTGCCTGTTCCGAAAACTGTACAGGCCCACTCTACTAGGTCGGTGGGTTCTTCCTGGGCAGCTGCCCGGGCTGTCTCAGCTTTACAGCTCTGCCGAGCAGCAACTTGGTCAGGTGCAAACACATTTGCTAAGTTCTACAAGTTCGATACTTTAGCCTCTGAGGACCTTCAGTTTGGTCAATCAGTTCCGCAGGAACCTCAGAACTATCCCACCCAATTTAGGAGCTTTGTTACATCCCCATGGTACTAAATGGAACCCCTATATCCTCTAGGACACAAGAGAAAATAGGATTTTAATTACCTACTGGTAAATCCTTTTCTCGTAGTCCGTAGAGGATACTGGGCGCCCGCCCGATGCTTCGTTCTTCCTGCACTGTTACTTGGTTAAGTATTGTTTGTTCAGCTGTTGCTGTTCCTGTTTAAAGTTGGGTTAGCATAGCTTTCCTCTGTTTGTGTGTGCTGGTTCGGAATCTCACCACTATCTATATCTATACTTCTCTCAAAGTATCTCTGTCTCCTCGGGCACAGTTTCCTAGACTGAGTCTGGTAGGAAGTGCATAGAGGGAGGAGCCGGCCCACACTATCAAATTCTTAAAGTGCCCATGGTTCCTAGTGGACCCGTCTATACGCCATGGTACTAAATGGACCACCAGTATCCTCTACGGATTACGAGAAAAGGATTTACCGGTAGGTAATTAAAATCCTATTTTCTTCCAGATACGATGGTAATGTTTTGACATTACCCCCTTCCTGGCTTGGATTATAGTGGGGATAACCTTGCATGGAATCCCTCTCCTGGCTAGAATCAGCCGTTCAACTTCCATGCTGTCAAACGTAGCCGTGGTAAGTCTTGATAGACGAACGGGCCCTGTTGCAGAAGATCCTCTTGAAGAGTCAGAGGCCACGGATCTTCGATTAGCATCTCGAGAAGATCCGCATACCAGGCACTTCACGGCCAGTCTGAAGCAATGAGAAATGCTTGAACTCTTTCCCTTTTTATTCTTTTGAGAAGTCTTGGGATCAGAGGAATGGGAGGAAACACGTACACCAGCTGGTAGACCCACAGAGTTGTCATGGCATCAACCGCTACAATTTGTGGGTCCCTCGACCTGGAACAATACCGCTTGAGCTTCCTGTTGAGGCGAGAGGCCATAATGTCGATTTGTGGATAACCCCACCAACGTGTCAGCCACTGGAACACCTCTGGGTGGAAGTCCCATTCCCCCTGGTGTAGGTTGTGTCTGCTGAGGAAGTCTGCTTCCCAGTTGTCTACTCCCGGAATGAAAATCGCCAACAATGCCATGGTGTGTTTTTCTGCCCAGAGAAGAATTCTTGGCACCTCTGACATTGCAGCCCTGCTTTTCATTTGGCCCTGTTGGTTGCTTGAAGACACCGCTTCTCACATTGTCCGACTAAATTTGAATGGCCTGATTCTGAAGAGATGAGACCCGCAGAGGGGTGTTGTAGACGGCCCTGAGTTTGAGGATGTTTATTGGAAGAATGATTTCCTGACTTGACCATCTTCCTTGAAACTGCACCCCCTGCGTGACTGCCCCCAACTTCTGAGGTTTGAGTCTGTAGTTAGCAGAATCCAATTCTGAAACCCGAATCTTCGACCCTCCACTAGGTGAGAAGTTTGTAGCCACCACAGGAGGGAGATCCTGGCTTTTGGAGACAGATGAATCCACTGATGCATGTGAAGATGCGATTCGGACTATTTGTCCAACAGATCCAGCTGGAAGGCCCTCACATGAAACCTTCCGCACTTCTGTAAGAAACCACCATTTTCCCCAGAAAGCAGATGCACATATGTATCGTGATTCGGGTCGGCTTTAAGACAGCCCGAACCATCGACTGGATCACCATTGTCTTTACCAAGTGAAGGAAACTCTGTGTCCAGTATCCTTCCCAGGAAATGAAGCTTCTGCGTTGGTTCTAGGTGAGATTTTGGTAGGTTCAGAATCCACCCATGATCGAGTAATCTGGTCATGAGACCAATGTTCTCCAACAACTGCTCCCTGGACGCAGCCTTTATTAGCAGATCGTCCAGGTAAGAAATTACATTTACGCCTTGTCCGCGGAGTAACATCATCTCTGCCATCACTTTGGTGAACACCCTTGGTCCCGTGGAGAGACCAAATGTCAGGGCCTGAAATTGGTAGTGACAGTACTGCAGTGCAAACCGTAGATAAGTCGGATGAGGCGGCCAGATCAGAATGTGAATGTACGCATCCTTGATATCCAGAGATGCTAGGAATTCCCCCTCTTCCAGACCTGAAATCACTGCTCTCAGTGACTCCATCTTGAACTTGAATACTCATAAGTATGTGGTTCAATGATTTGAGATTCAGAATCGGTCTTACCGTACCGTCCGGGTTCGGAACTACAAACAAGCTGGAATAGTATCCCTTGTTTTGTAGATGAGGTGGAATTGGAACAATGACCTGGGTCTGTAACAGTTTTTGAATGGCTACTTGTAAGGTTACCCTTGCTTCTTGTGAAACTGGTAAGCCTGATTTGAAGAATCTGTGAGGTGGGAGATCCTGGAACTCCAGCCTGTAGTCCTGGGATATAAGGTCTATGACCCAGGAATCCTGGCAAGATCATGTCCAGGTCTGACTGAAGGATTTTAGCTGGCATCCCACCTGCCTGTCTCCCAGGCATAGCGGTCCACCGTCATGCGGAAAGTTTTGAGGAGGCAGAGCCTGAGCTCTGTTCTCGCGTACCAGCAGTCGCTGGTTTGCGTGGTTTACCTCTAGCACCGATAGAACCACCTCTGGCCTTGCCCCTAAACTTGGCTGTCCAAAAGGCCTGTAAATTGGGTCCTGAGTAGGACTTCCTGGCTGGTGAAGCTGCAGAAGGTAGATAAGTGGACTTACCCGCAGTAGCTCGTGAGATCCACTTGTCGAGTTCATCGCCAAATAAGGCCTCATCTGTGAAAGGCAGGCCTTCCACACCTTTTTTTGGAGTACACATCAGCAGTCCACTGACGTAGCCATAATCCTCTGCTAGCCGACACTGCTATAGCTGTAGTGCGTGCATTAAGCAAGCCTATCTCTTTAATGAGTCTTGTATGTGTTGCAATGAGTCTTGTATGTGTTGCATGAGTAACACAATTTCCTCTCCGCAGCCGAATACAAAGATTTGAGAGTAGTCTCAATCTTACGATCAGCTCTATCCTTTAGGGAGGCTGCACCAGGAACAGGTAATACTATTTTAGGTTAAAGCCTGGATACCGATATATCCACTATCGGTGGATTTTCCCATTTTTTTCCTATCCTCAGGAGGAAAAGGAAAACGAGTTTTATGGTAAGAACTTACCTTTGTTAAAACTCTTTCTGCGAGGTACACTGGGCTCCACAAGGATTGGACAATGGGGGGTGTAGAGTAGGATCTTGATCCGAGGCACCAACAGGCTCAAAGCTAATGCCATACCAACCCAAAAGAAGCTAAGTGCGTCAGGGTGGGCGCCTTGTGGAGCCCAGTGTACCTCGCAGAAAGTGTTTTAACAAAGGTAAGTTCTTACCATAAAACTCGTTTTCTGCTGCGGGGTACACTGGGCTCCACAAGGATTGGACAATGGGGATGTCCTAAAGCAGTTTCTTATGGGAGGGGACGCACTGTAGCGGGCACAAGAACCCGGCATCCAAAGGAAGCATCCTGGGAAGCGGCAGTATCGAAGACATAGAACCTTATGAACGTGTTCCCGGAGGACCACGTAGCTGCCTTGCACAATTGATCAAGGGTCGCACCACGTTGGGCCGCCCAAGAAGGTCCAACAGACCGAGTAGAATGGGCCGTAATGTGAGCAGGAGCTGACAGACCAGTCTGTACATAAGCATGTGCAATCACCATTCTAATCCATCTGGCCAGGGTCTGCTTGTGAGCAGGCCAGCCACGTTTGTGAAATCCAAACAAAACAAAGAGAGAATCAAATTTTCGAATAGAAGCAGTTCTCTTCACATAGATACGGAGAGCCCGTACCACATCCAAAGACCGCTTTTTGGGAGACAAATCAGGAGAGACAAAGGCCGGAACCACAATCTCCTGAACGAAAAAATAATCTCCGGAACGAAGAAACCACCTTAGGTAAATATCCGGGACGAGTCCTAAGAACCACCCGGTCACGGTGAAAATTCAGATATGGGGAACTACAAGACAAGGCACCCAGATCCGACACTCTTCTCCAGCAAGAACACCACCTTAAGGGAAAGCCACTTAAGGTCAGCTGAACCAAGAGGTTCAAATGTAGGCTCCTGCAACGCCTCCAAAACACCGACAAGTCCCAAGGAGCCACAGGCGGGACATAGGGAGGTTGGATACGCAACACACCCTAAGTGAAAGTATGAACATCAGGTAAAGTCGCAATTTTTCTCTGAAACCACACCGACAAGGCAGAAATATGAACCTTGAGGGAGGCCAGACGCAGGCCTAAATCTAGGCCTTGCTGCAGAAAAGCCAAAAGTTTGGCTGTACTAAACTTGGAAGCGTCATAATTGTGAGATGCGCACCAAACAAAGTAGTAATGCCAGACCCTATGATAAATCCGAGCAGAAGCCGGTTTCCGGGCCCGCAACATAGTTTTAAGGACCTCTTCAGAAAAACCCTTAGCCCTCAAGACGGAAGCTTCAAGAGCCACGCCGTCAAAGACAGCCGGGCTAGGTCCTGGTAGACACAGAGGCCCTGAACGAGGAGGTCTGGGCGTTGTGGAAGTAGAATTGGACGCTCTGACGATAGGCCTTGCAGGTATGAGAACCAGTGCCGTCTGGGCCACGCTGGAGCTATGAGAAGCAGAATTCCTTTTTCTTGCTTGAACTTCCGAATTACCCTGGGCAGGAGTGACACCGAAAGGAACACGTACGGCAGCCGAAACCTCCACGGTACCGCCAGCGCATCCACGAATGCTGCTTGAGGATCCCTTGTCCTTGTTCCGAAGACCGGAAACTTGTGATTGTGTCGAGACGCCATCAGATCTACGTCTGGAAGGCCCCACCTTTCCACTAGGAGTTGAAACACTTCTGGATAGAGGCCCCACTGTGGGATAATGGCGCCGCAGACACTGACACGGAGTGAGGAAAAGACAGATATGCAGCTCCAGGGTGGGAACACTTGCTAGAAATGGTGCCCTGGGGCTGGGGGAGGGGCTTCAGGTCTAAGTCTTATCCCCTCTGCTGGCAAAACCACCGGGTACTGTGGGCGATATAAGAATTGGTTTAGAGAGAAAACCTGACCTGCGCCCATGCCCTGGTGATCTAGTGGGATCGCCTGTACTGCCACAGTGTCCACCACCAGCGCGCGCAGCCCGCCTCCCACTGACCGTGCCGGATCGCGATGAAGACCAGGTCCCGCAAGCGGGACCCACTTACCACCTCCCGAAGCGCGGCCACGCGATCCTGGAGAGCCCCAGCCGTGTGTGTCTAACGTGAAGAAAAATGGAGCCTCCGCTGTAGGTACCCGGCAACCAGGGCTCGGGAGTGTACAGCGCCGCTGGGGAGAGCTGGAGCTGCAGCAGTGAATGTCACAAAACATTTACCACCGCTGCTGCCCTTGAAGACTTCACTTTTTACTTCATAAAAAGCTTTTCTTAGGGCTGCTTGGAGCAGCCCCTCTGTTCAGTGCCTGCTTACTGCAGCACCAACTTACAAAACTGAGCTCCTGTGCTGGGAGGCGGGGTGATATAGGAGGCGGCGCTGTGCATTCTGGGGACAGTCAAAGCTTTGAGCCTGTTGGTGCCTCGGATCAAGATCCTACTCTACTCCCCCCATTGTCCAATCCTTGTGGAGCCCAGTGTACCCCGCAGCAGAAAAGATAACAACCGCCTAGGAATTTGAAATTTCTTATCTGGATTAACCCACGGTTCTTCAAACAGGGTATTTAGTTACTCTGATACAGGAAAAGTGGCTGAGGATTTTTCTTTATATTAAAGTAAGATTCCTCACACTCCTCTGTCACCTTATCAGGGATATTTAGGACGTCTCTGATATAATCTATGAGAGCATGTACACCCTGCGACAGAGTACCCTCCCCAACCTCTATGTCCACCTCACCTTCCTCCATTTCTGACCCTTCATTATCAGAGTCAGAATGGAGGATATGGGCCAAAGTACATTTTTGTGGACAAATGGTAGAGGACTGATTCCTTCTTCATAAACTCAGCCATAGACAGTGTTAAGTATTGTCTCTTTCTTATTACAAAATAATTTAGAATAGATGGTGGAAATCAGCCCCGAGTCCAGCCATGCTGGCTCCGCCCCACTAGCCTGAGAAGGGATACTACACTGAGTACACACTTATGAACCCCCGGAGAAGAGGAACACTGTACCTTACATGAAACACACTCTCTGCCTGACATACTGCAGCAGTGACAGCACAGAAAGGAAAAGGTTAAAGCACAATTAACCCACAAAGAGCCCTTCCCAAGAGACACAGAGAGAGGATAGAACCACCACACGGCACCCTTATCGCTAAAGCCAAGCTTAGCCGGGTCGCAGACTAAGTACCTAGATTAGAGACTTAGTACACTAGTATAATGCTCCCCCCTGCTATGACCCCCTGGTACCGCTGAGGTAATCTGGAGGCTCTCTGGAGGAGTTGTGCGTCACTGTAGTCAGCGTCTGTGTAGCTGCAGTAGGGTAAAACGGCACCTGTAAGCTGCTGGATTCGCTCATAGTGAAGCCCTGTCCCTTCAATGGCGCATGGTCTTCCCGCTCTTCTTTATACTGGCTTTGTGTGTGTATTTGCATGAAATGGAGTAAGCCCCCTTTTAAGCCTGTATTGCCAGTCTGGGTACTGTGTACACTACAGTGTACTAAGTCTGGAACCTCAGTCCGCCCCGTGTAGAAGCCGTGCATCTCCTTACCCTTATGCCGCCATAATGGCCGGCGACCCGCTAAGCGGGATGCTGGCTTAGTACTCACCACTCTTCTTTCTACTGGCTCTGTTAGGGGTGGCGGCGTGCTGCGGGAATGTACGCTCGCCATGGTGGGGCTTGCAAATAGTTCCCTCAGGAGCTAAGGTCCTGTCAGTGGGGTACGGGACCATTAACCCTTAGTGGGCCATTCCCCCACCCAAGTCCCACGAAGCATGTAGGCTGGTGCCATCCAGTCCTACCTGAAAATAACAAACTTTAAAAATAAATGCAGAAAACTCTTCAGGATCTTAGAGAGATGTGACTGGCTCCTTCGGGCACATTTTCTAAATGAAGTCTAGTAGGAGGGGCATAGAGGGAGGAGCTAGTAAACATCAAACTTCTTTAGTGCCCATGGCTCCAAGTGGACCTGTCTATACCCCGTGGTACTAAATGGATTCCCAGTATCCCCGAGGATGTAAGAGAAAGTATCATTACTTATTGCCCCATATCATGGCTATAGAGATTTCTTTCTACTAAAAAGAAACCCTGCCGGAAAAGTGGCTCCTATAAGGGTGCATGTTCTACTATCTTTTTGCGATAGCAAGTCAGGGGGGCAGATGGAGATTGCCGGGAGCCGGGTATAAGATGATTCTGCTCTGTCCGTAATGTCTATGAAGCTAACACCATCCAGACTGCAGGCTCCACTGCAAATATTTGGCACTGCAGTATCCTGTGTTACCTAGCTGAATAAATATAAAGGTTATATAAGCTCCTTAAAGTACCATAGCTTCTATACATTAGAAAATGACATGCATTTGTCAACTGTCCAATTTATGAATAGCAATCTATTGGTCTATAGCCATCTGTGAGAAACTGATCATGACCAAGTTTGCAATTACAAATGATGTGCAGTATAATATTGTAGTTGCTCAATTTAATTATCCTTCGCAGATGCCTGAAAGGGAGGGATTATTCTAGACAAGAAGAAAAAGGAAAAATATTCCTCCAGCACTCTGAAAAGTGTTAGCAATGAGATTTGAATACTACATAATAATACAAAGAGATTTCAATTGCATATATTTCTCTAACGTCCTAGAGGATGCTGGAACTCCGTAAGGACCATGGGGATTAGACGGGCTCCGCAGGAGGCATGGGCACTTTAAGAAAGACTTTGGATTCTGGGTGTGCGCTGGCTCCTCCCTCTATGCCCCTCCTCCAGACCCGTTTTAGACTGTGCCCAGAGGAGAATGGGTGCACTGCAGGGAGCTCTCCTGAGTTTCCTGCTTAGAAAGCATTTTTGTTAGGATTTTTTTCTCTTTTTCAGGGACCACTGCTGGCAACAGGCTCCCTGCATCGAGGGACTGAGGAGAGAGGAGCAGACCTACTTAAATGATAGGCTCTGCTTCCTCGGCTACTGGACACCATTAGCTCCAGAGGGAGTGAACACAGGTTCGTCCTGGGCGTTCACCCCAGAGCCGCGCCGCCGTTCTCCTTACAGAGCCAGAAGAAACGAAGACAGAAGACATCTCAGGCGGCAGAAGCCTTCGGTGCTTCACTGAGGTAACGCACAGCACCGCAGCTGTGCGTCATTGCTCCCATACACCTCACACACTCCGGTCACTGTAAGGGTGCAGGGAGTATATATGTATGTATATAAAAGAGCCCCCGACATTTTTTAGTAAGTTTGAGCAGGACAGAAGCCAGCCGCCGAGGGGGCGGGGCTTCTCCCTCAGCACTCACCAGCGCCATTTTCTCTCCACAGCACCGCTGAGAGGAAGCTCCCCGGACTCTCCCCTGCTTGACACACGGTGAAAGGGGTTTTTAAAGTAGAGGGGGAGCACAATATTGGCGTTTTTACATTAAGCAGCGCTACTGGGTAAACAATCTGTGTTTTTCTCCAAGGTTATATAGCGCTGGGGTGTGTGCTGGCATACTCTCTCTCTGTCTCTCCAAGGGGCCTCAGGGGGAACCTGTCTTCAGAAAAGAGATTCCCTGTGTGTGTGAAGTGTGTCGGTACGTGTGTGTCGACATGTTTGACGAGGAAGGCTCACCTAAGGAGGAGGGGGAGAGCATAATGGTCAGGTCGCCGTCGGCAACGCCGACACCAGACTGGGTGGATATGTGGAATGTCTTGAATGCAAATTTACTGCATAAACGATTAGACAAGGCTGAAGCTAGGGATCAGTCAGGTAGTCAGACCATGCCTGTCCCTGTGGCACCAGGACCTTCGGGGTCTTAAAAAACGCACCATATCCCAGATCACTGACACAGATACTGACTCTAGTGTCGACTATGAGGATGCAAAATTACAGCCAAAGGTGGCGAAAGGTATTCGTTACATGATTATTGCCATTAAAGAGGTTTAGCATATCACTGAGGAACCCCCTGTCCCTGACACGAGGGTACACATGTATAAAGGGAAAATGCCTGAGGTCACTTTTCCGTCCTCTTTTGAACGAAGCGACTTGTGCGAAAAGGCTTGGGAATCTCCAGATAGGAGACTACAAGTTCCCAAAAGGATTCTTATGGCGTATTCCTTTCCACAAAAGGACAGGATACGATGGGAATCTTCGCCAAAGGTAGACAAGGCGCTGACACGCTTATCCAAGAAGGTGGCACTGCCTACTCAGGATACAGCTTCCCTCAATGATCCTGCTGATCGTAAGCAGGTTACCATGAAGCACATTTACACACATTCCGGCACTATCGTTAGACCGGCTATGGCATCGGCCTGGGTGTGTAGTGCTGTCGCAGCATGGACAGATTCCTTATCTACGGAACTTGACACCCTAGACAAGGATACCATTCTAATGACCCTAGAGCATATCAAAGATGCTGCTTTATATATGAGGGATGCTCAAAGAGACATTTGTTTACTAAGCTCCAGAATAAATGCTATGTCTATTTCTGCTAGGCGACTCCTGTGGACCCGGCCATGGACGGGGGATGCCGACTCAAAGTGGCATATGGAGTCGTTGCCTTACAAGGGGGAGGAGTTGTTTGGAGAAGGCCTCTCGGACCTCGTCTCTACTGCTACGGCCGGTAAATCGAATTTCTTACCTTATGTCCCCCAGCATCATACTAAAAATGCACCTCATTATCAAATGCAGTCCTTTCGTTCCAATAAAAGCAAGAAGGTACGGGAATCGTCCTTCCTTGACAGAGGAAAAGGCAAGGGAAAAAAGCTGCATGCAGCTAGTTCCCAGGAGCAGAAGTCCTCCCCTACATCTGCAAAGTCCACCACAGGACGCTGGGGCTTCCCAGGGGGAGTCAGCTCAAGTGGGGACACATCTTCGATTTTTCAGCCAGGTCTAGGTTCACTCACAGGTGGATCCCTGGGCTATAGAGATTGTTTCTCAGGGATACAGGCTGGAATTCGAAGACATGCCTCCTCGCCGGTTTTTCAAATTAGTTAGTGTTGACTGCAATTCAAAAATTGTATCTTCAACAGGTGATAGTCAAAGTTCCTCTTCTCCAGCAAGGAAAGGGGTATTACTCAACCCTGTTTGTGGTCCCGAAACCGGACGGTTCGGTCAGGCCCATTTTGAATCTAAAATCCCTGAACTTGTACTTGAGAAAGTTCAAGTTCAAGATGGAATCGCTCAGAGCAGTCATCGCCAGCCTGGAGGGGGGGGGGGGGGGTTGGATGGTGTCCTTGGACATAAAGGATGCATACCTTCATGTTCCGATATTCCCTCCTCTCCAGGCGTTCCTGAGATTTGCAGTACAGGACTGTCATTACCAATTTCAGACGTTGCCGTTTGGGCTTTCCACAGCCCCGAGAATTTTCACCAAGGTAATGGCGGAAATGATGGTGGTGGATCTACTCATAAAAGCGAGATCTCGGGAGAAGTTGCTGGACAGCGTGTCGCGGTCGGTGAGGATGTTGCAGGGGCACGGCTGGATTCTCAATATACCGAAGTCCCAGCTAGTCCCTACAACGCGCCTGACCTTTCTGGGTCTGATTCTAGACACAGACCAGAAAAAGGTTTTTCTTCCGATGGAAAAGGCTCAGGAGCTCATAGCCCTGGTCAGGAACCTATTAAAGCTAAAAAAGGTTTCCGTGCATCACTGCACGCGTGTCCTAGGGAAGATGGTGGCATCGTACGAGGCCATCCCCTTCGGAAAGGTTCCATGCAAGGACCTTTCAATGGGATCTACTGGACAAATGGTCCAGGTTCCATTTACAAATGCATCAGAGGAACACCCTGTCTCCCAGAGCCAGGTTATCTCTCCTGTGGTGGCTGCACAGTGCTCACCTCCTAGAAGGACGCAGGTTCGGAATTCAGGACTGGATCCTGGTGACCACGGACGCAAGCCTCCGAGGTTGGGGAGCAGTCACACTGGGAAGAAATTTCCAAGGTCTCTGGTCGAATCTAGAGACTTGTCTCCACATCAACGTCCTGGAGTTGAGGGCCATATACAACGCCCTACGCCAGGCAGAGGCATTGCTTCAAGACAAACCGGTTCTGATTCAGTCAGACAATGTCACAGCAGTGGCTCATGTAAACCGCCAAGGTGGCACAAGGAGGAGAGCGTCCATGGCAGAAGCGACCAGGATTCTTCGCTGGGCGGAAGGCCATGTAAGCGCCCTATCAGCTGTATTCATCCCGGGGGTGGACAACTGGGAAGCGGACTTCCTCAGCAGGCACGACCTGCATCCGGGAGAGTGGGGACTTCATCAAGAAGTCTTCGCACAGATCGTGGGTCGGTGGAGACTGCCTCAGGTAGACATGATGGCGTCCCTTCTCAACAAAAAGCTAAAGCGGTATTGCGCCAGGTCAAGAGACCCTCAGGCGGTAGCGGTGGACGCTCTAGTGACACCTTGGGTGTTCAGATCGGTCTATGTGTTCCCTCCTCTACCTCTCATACCCAAGGCGTTGAGAATAAGACTAAGAAGAGTAAGAACAATCCTCATTGTTCCAGATTGGCCACGAAGGACTTGGTATCCGGAACTGCAAGAGTTGCTCACAGAAGATCCGTGGCCTCTTCCTCTAAGACAGGACCTGCTGCAGCAGGGGCCCTGTCTGTTCCAAGACTTACCGCGGCTGCGTTTGACAGCATGGCGGTTGAACGCCGGATCGTAGTGAAAATAGGTATTCCGGAGGAGGTCATTCCTACCCTGATCAAGGCTAGGAAGGACGTGACATTGAAACATTATCACCGTATATGGCGAAAATATGTTTCTTGGTGTGAGGCCAGGACTGCTCCTACGGAGGAGTTCCATTTGGGTCGTCTGCTTCACTTCCTGCAAACAGGAGTGACTTTGGGCCTAAAATTAGGGTCCATAAAGGTCCAAATTTCGGCCTTATCCATTTTCTTTCAAAAGGAATTGGCTTCTCTTCCTGAAGTACAGACATTCGTGAAGGGGTTGCGGCATATTCAGCCTCCTTTTGTACCTCCGGTGGCGCCGTGGGATCTTAACGTGGTATTAAGTTTCCTCAAGTCACCTTGGTTTGAACCACTCACAACAGTGGAGTTGAAATATCTCACTTGGAAAGTGGTCATGTTGTTTGCCTTGGCTTCTGCGAGGCGTGTTTCGGAATTAGCGGCTTTGTCACATAAAAGCCCCTATCTGGTTTTCCACGTGGATAGGGCAGAATTGGGGACTCGTCCTCAATTTCTGCCTAAAGTGGTCTCTTCTTTTCATATGAATCAACCTATTGTCGTGCCTGTGGCTACACGGGACTTGGAGGATTCCGAGTCCCTTGATGTGGTCAGGGCTTTGAAGATTTATGTGGCCAGAACAGCGAGGGTTAGGAAAACTGAAGCGCTGTTTGTTCTGTATGCAGCCAACAAAGTTGGCGCGCCTGCTTCAAAGCAGACTATAGCTCGCTGGATCTGTAACACGATTCAGCAGGCGCATTCTACGGCAGGATTGCCATTGCCTAAATCGGTTAAGGCCCATTCCACTAGGAAGGTGGGCTCGTCTTGGGCGGCTGCCCGAGGGGTCTAGGCATTACAGTGGTGCCGAGCAGCTACTTGGTCAGGGTCAAACACATCTGCAAAGTTCTATAAATTTGATACCCTGGGTGAGGAGGACCTCCTGTTTGCTCAAGCGGTGCTGCAGAGTCATCCGCACTCTCCCGCCCGTTTGGGAGCTTTGGTATAATCCCCATGGTCCTTACGGAGTCCCAGCATCCTCTAGGACGTTAGAGAAAATAAGATTTGACACTTACCGGTAAATCTATTTCTCGTAGTCCGTAGAGGATGCTGGGCGCCCGTCCCAAGTGCGGACTTCTTCTGCAAGACTTGTATATAGTTATTGCTTACATAAGGGTTATGTTATAGTTTCATCGGTTTAGACCGAGACTATGTTGTTTGTTCATACTATTAACTGGATAGTTATCACAAGTTATACGGTGTGATTGGTGTGGCTGGTATGAATCTTGCCCTGGGATTCCCAAAAATCCTTTCCTCGTACTGTCCATCTCCTCTGGGCACAGTTTCTCTAACTGGGGTCTGGAGGAGGGGCATAGAGGGAGGAGCCAGTGCACACCCAGAGTCCAAAGTCTTTCTTAAAGTGCCCATGCCTCCAGCGGAGCCCGTCTAATCCCCATGGTCCTTACGGAGTCCCAGCTTCCTCTACGGACTACAAGAAATAGATTTACCGGTAAGTGTAAAATCTTATTTAAAAAAAATATGTTTTGAGTAGCCAGGCCGCATCAAGGTGTCTAGTTCTGGTGGTCCCTAATGCTACAAAATAATAGCACCCACTCTGGGTCATAATTGCATATTGTTATGCTACACGATAATCGCACATACAGGAATAGATCTAAATTGAGAGTCAACTCATCTAAAGATGCCCCAAGATCAAATGGCACTACTAGGACCAGCATATCCTCCAAATGCTATTATTACATTGCGTTGGGGACCACCTGAAACAGAAGTCTTGATGCAGCCTGGTGGCTTAATCTTAAATTTCATATGCAACCAAGATCACGGTTTCTCTTTTATGGAGTATTCAAATCTCACTGCTGATACTTTGTGTGTTGGGGAATAGTTTCCTTTTTTTCTAGTTACAAATGAAGTGTAAGGCATGGTATACCAGACAAATCATCTTCTAGCATGGTATCTTTTACTTTACTCACATGCTCTATAAACTTCAACAATATGTAGGCACCTGATAATACATTGCCAAGTTTTTGTAATTGGATGATTTAGTACAGGTCAACCCTCAGACGACCTACTATACTTCCAGCCCAAAATAAAAATTGTGATTAAATTTATTCAATTATATATTTTTCCCCCTTTAAGTATATTGACTTTTGTATGAAAAGCTGTCAAGATCTCACACAAAACTCAAATGGAGGATTAAACATTTAGGAAAGCAGAAGTCACAATTAACAGACTTATATCTTCATCATGTAACTCACATACTAAATTATAAAGTTCCATCACTATTGTATGTTAGTAATAGAACAGGGTAGTCCTGTGTACATTTTGGAGCAGTACCACTTCTCAACATACTGCAGAGACTATAAACATCCACAGTGTAATAACGGAAGTTTGGTAGTGTTCAGATAAAGATGCTAGTAGTATGGTCACAACATTGAGGAAGAACGAGCAAGAATGTCTCTTCCACAAAACAGGAGCTTTAACTATAGGGAGCGGAAAAATAATAACCCACAGTTCTTACATGGCAAACATTATGTGACAAGGTTCAGCAATGCGTTAAAATTAGCACTCAAATAACTAAGTGCAGTTTGTAAGGACCGCTCATGTAACCTTTACTACAGTGCATCCAGAAAGTATTCACAGCACTTCATTTTTTCCACATTTTATGTTACAGCCTTATTCCAAAAGGGAATACATTTATTTTTTCCCTCAAAATTCGACACATAATACCCCATAATGACAACGTGAAAAAAAGTTTGAGATTTTTGCAAATTTATTAAAAACAAAAAACTAAGAAATCAAATGTACAGAAGTAGTCACAGCCTTTGCTCAGTACTTTGTTGATGCCCCTTCGGCAGCAATTACAACCTCAAGTATTTTTGAATATGATGCCCCGAGCTTGGCACACCTATCTTTGGGCAGTTTCGCCCATTCCTCTTTGCAGAACCTCTCAGGCTCCATCAGGTTGGTGCACAGCCATTTTCAGATCTCTCCAGAGACGTTCAATCCGATTCAAGTCTGGGCCAGTCAAGGACATTCACAGTTGTCCTGAAGCCACTCCTTTGATATCTTGGCTGTGTGCTTAGGGTGTTGTCCTGCTGAAAGATGAACCGTCGCCCCAGTCTGAGGTCAAGAGCGCTCTGGAGCAGGTTTTCATCAGGAATGTCTCTGTACATTGTTACATTCATCTTTCCTTCTATCCTGACTAGTCTCCCAGTTCCTGCCACTGAAAAACATCCCCACAGCATGATGCTGCCACCACCATGCTTCACTGTAGGGATGGTATTGGCCTGATGACTAGCAGTGCCTGGTTTCCTCCAAAAATCACACCTGGCATTCACGCCAACGAGTTCAATCTTTGTCTCATATGACCAGAGAATTTTGTTTCTCATGGTCTGAGTCTCCTTCAGGTGCATTTTGGCAAATTCCAGACAGGCTGAAATGTGTTTTTTTTTACTAAGGAGCGGCTTCCGTCTGGCCAATCTGCCATACAGGCCTGATTGGTGTATTGCTGCAGAGATGGTTGTCCTTCTGGAAGGTTCTCCTCTCTCCACATGGGAATACTGTAGCTCTAGACCAGGCCTGGCCAACCTGTGGCTCTCCAGATGTTGTGAAACTACACATCCCAGCATGCCCTGCCACAGTTTTAGCATTCCCTAATAGCAAAGCTGTGGCAAAGCATGATGGGACTTGTAGTTTTAAAACAGCTGGAGAGCCAAAGGTTGGCCAGGCCTGCTCTAGACAATTCCTTTGACTTCTTGCTTGGTTTGTGCTCAGACATGCACTGTCAAGTGTGGGACATTATACTGTATATACAGGTGTGTGCCTTTCCAAATTATGTCCAATCAACTGTATTTACCACAGGTGGACTCCAATTAAGCTGTAGGAACATCTCAAAGATTTTCAGTGGAAACAAGATACACCTGAGCTCAATTTTCAGCTTCATGGCAAAGGATGTGAATCCTTATGTACATGTGATTTCTTAGTTTTTTATTTTTAACAAATTTGCAAAAATCTCAAAAACAATTTTTCATTGTCATTATGGGGTATTGTGTGCAGAATTTTGAGGGGAAAAAAATAAATTTATTTCATTTTGGAATAAGGCTGTATGTAACATAACAAAATGTCGAGAAAGTGAGGCGTTGTGAATACTTTACGGATGCCCTGCAGATACATTATTTTACCTTCCTGGTTTTCCATCAAAACCTTTATACAAGCCCTTAGTCACCTCATGCAACAATTATCTTCCAAATAAAAACCACACACACACACAAAGCACAGCACATAAATTAAGAAATTAGATTTTTTTTTTTTTAACCATTACAAAGATTTGTCAATACATTGTACATTCCCCTAATCTGATAACTTTACAGGAGGCCGGTGATGTTTTCCAAATGTCAAAAAAAGAACTGTTGGAAAAAAAATACAAAACATAGCAATGTCCATTAAATTAATATAGTTCCAGAACTTCGATGGAGTATCTGCCAATGCTTTTTGAAGGCCTTTGTAATCTCTGTAATTCTGATAAACTTCCTTCAATCTTGTTGAGCTCAGAGTAAAACTTCATCTGGGAGAAAAACAACAGTGAGCAGGACCCTGTGACATCAGTACAGTACAGGCAAGGGTACACTAATTCACTTAAGTACTATTACCTTGTGTATTTTAAATATAAACTTAATCTATTCCTTTCTCATGTTCAGGGTAGTGTCACATAAGTGATTATGCTATGAAAACACTGCGAACCACAGATTCCCAACGTGTGACTGGAAACAGGCTGAGCACACGCAAATACAGGCTATGCAGAGTCATAAGCATCTCCTCTACACTTACTGCTGAGAGGACGTAACTTGGTGTTTGCAAATAAACTAGGTTTAGAAAGAATGCATCAATTAAATAGCAAGCTATGCAGAGTTGTGCATGTACGCAATTCTGCCTATTTTCAGATGTAGTTATTGCACCAGGGGATAAGGCTGTGGCAAGTGAAATAAAGTTTACATACAGGGGTGGATCAGCCAGAGATGCACTAAATCCTATGTATGCTATATTTGAGCAATAACGCCCATTTAGCATTCAACTCTGCATAGTAGAAAAATAAAATAAAGGTATTAATAAATAGGTTAAAAACTAAATGCAGGATGCCAATTCAAGCAGTTATCATTCAAAACCAATTAATGTTATGGGAAGACAGGGAGAAACACAAAGTGCTTAATCAGAGTAGTGAAAGGACATATGCCTCAATTGGAGTTTTTTTGGTAATTAAATATTGTAAGGTTTCTCTGAATAAATGTAGAAATCGAGTAATGTCACTTAGGAATGATACACGTCTTCCTCTCCCCCACTTCTTCCTGCCACCAGTCCCTGTCCCCCACTTCTTCCTGACACATCTCGCTCTGTCCCATACTTTCTGCCACCTGTCTCACTCTTCCCCCTACTTTCTGCCACCTCCTGTCTCTTCATTCCTTGTTTTATCTCTGCTTCCACCCTTCTTCAAAGATTATATAACAGAACATATGACAAGTCAAGACCGGTGGGTACACACTAGAGCGACAGGGATTCGCTCCGACGTCAGAACGAATCCCCTTCAGCCTAAGATTGTGTGTACACACTGGGGCGATGCGAATATTCCGTCCTTCATTAGCATATTACAGGAAGCTAGCGACAATGCTTGGTTTTATGTGCAGCACATAGAACAAAGCATCCATCGCTAGCGGCCGCGCGCAATCATGCATATACACTGAGCGATGTAGGCAAAATGTTGTTACGATATGGCATCTCGTGCCGACATCACTCTAGTGTGTACCCAGCTTAAGAACAGTACTGCAAGGTGACTTCAGATTTTCAGATAACCGATATTACAAGATTCATTCACCTAGATCCACTCCAGCTTTCTCTCCAAAGGACTACAAATGTGGCAACAGTTACTCAGCTCCAAGTAGCTGCTCTGAACTTCTGTGTGCAGTTAATGGTGGGACAGTTTGTTCCATATTGTGAAGTATTACTTTTATATACTTGGTCCACTGCAGTACTACATTTTACTTCTACTTTATCTACTAATATACTCTGACTAATATTTTTACTATTTTTAGATGTAAGCATATCAGTTTTAATCTGAATAGTATACGTTCAGTGGCTTATGTGATTATATTAGGTACAACCACCTTCACTGTCTTGTCAAACTCACAAAAGCTTGCATTTATATTTTTTATAGTTTATGTAATGGTCTATAGAGCTGTTAAATATAAATACATTTGTTAGCCCTAAAACAGTAGAATCTATTCAAACTATAATCTTGAGCAGGCATGCCCAAACTCAGTCCTCAAGGCGCACTGGCAGTCCAAGTTTTAAACCATGCTTAAGCACAATTGACTTAATTAGTACCTCAGTTATTTTGATTTAACTATCTGTGCTTAAGCCTGGATATCACTAATACCTGGACTGTTAGTGTCCCTTGAGGACTGAGGTTGGGAATGTTTGCTCTTGAGAATTGTTTGACTGGTGACAAATCTTGTGCATGCAACACTAGGACTGCACATGGCTCCTGGGTCGTCTTATCAATACATACCTGTGTTCTAACAAATTTTTGAAGGGTACGAAGCAGTGGTTTCGCTTTTGGCAACATAACTAACACAGTGAAATTGGCATCCAGCAGGAGATTCATCCAATCTAATATCTGAAACAAGAAGGTAAAAAATAAAAAAAAATAAACTAAGAGCTGTGAATTGAGGCTTCGTTTTCTCTAGAATCACAGTTCAGATCAAGACACATCTGCACCACTATAAAATTAGCATGTCTATGAGATCCACTGATCTCTATGTCACCGACTATTGTCCAAATGGAAACTAAATGTTATTAGCGATGTCAAGGAGAACAGTATGTCACAACTTGCTGTCTCCTCTGAGCTACTTATATTACATTACATTACATTTTTCTGCTGTCTTTGTAACCTGTAATGTAGCCAGATAAACTGCTTGCGTGGGCAATCTCTTGAAAAAAAAACAAACAAACAAACAAAAGGAATTTAATACCTACCAGTAATTCCTTTTCTCGTACTCTTGTAATGCATACTAAGGAATAGTATATTACCAGGGGGTATAGATCGGGTCCACTGGAGCCTAGCACTTTAAGAAATTAATATGGTGTGCTGGCTCCTCCCCACTATGCCCCTCCTAGCAGACTCAGTCTAGGAAACTGTGCCTGAGGAGATGGACATACTTTGAGAGAAGGATATAACACAAAGCGGGGAGGTAAAGAACACACACACAAACAATAAGGTAGCAGAGCTAACCAGAACAGAGAAAAGCAACTCTAACAATAGAAGGACAGCAATGCTAGCCAAACATGGAACAGGGAAGCAACAGCAAACACATCCAATAACACTTACAACCAGGTAAGACGGAAACGAGGCACTGAGGCGGGCGCCCAGTATCCACTACGGACTACGAGAAAAGGAATTACTAGTAGGTATTAAAATTCCGATTTTCTCTAACGTCCTAGTGGATACTGGGGTCTTGTACTTTAGTACCATGGGGAAGTCCCAAAGCTCCCAGAACGGGTGGGAGTGTGCTGAGACCCCCTGCAAAACCGCCTGACCAAACTGAAGGTCATCCTTGGCCAAGTTGTCGAACCTGGAGAACTTAAACGTGTTCACACCAGACCAAGTTGCTGAATTGCTGAACGGCACAACTGTAAGGCCGAGACACCCCGGGCAGCCGCCCAGGAAGAACCCACTGCCCTTGTGGAATGGGCCTAAACTGAACTCGGCAGCGGCAGAGCAGCCAAAGTATAGGCTTGTTGGATAGATAATTTGAGCCAACGAGCAATGGACTGCTTGGAGGCAGGACGACCAATTTTTGTAGCAACATAGAGGACGAAAAGCGAGTCAGACATCCTGTGACGAGCCGTCCTTTTGATGTAAATCTTCAAAGCCCTCACAACATCCAGGGACTCTGGAGCAACTGAAGTGTCTGATAAGACCGGAACCACAATTGGTTGATTGATATGAAAAGCAGCCACTACTTTCGGTAAAAACTGTGCACGAGTTCTGAGCTCCACCCTAGTCTCATGAAATACCAAGTATGGGCTCTTGCAAGACAAAGCCCTCAATTCTGACACTCGCCTAGCCGAAGCCAAGGCCAGTAACATAACAGTCTTCCATGTCAAGTATTTAAAGTCCACCTTATGTAAGGGTTCAAACCAATCCAACTGGAGAAAGGTCAACACCACATTGAGGTCCCACAGAGCAGTGGGAGTGACAAAAGGTGGCTGAATGTGCAACACCCCCTTAAGAAAGGTCTGTACTTCAGGAAGTACTGCCAGTTGTTTCTGAAAGAAGATGGAGAGAGACGAAATCTGAACCTTGATGGAGCCTAAATGCAGGCCCTTTATCCACTCATGCTTGCAGGAACAGTAGAAACCGGCCTAGACGAAATTCTACAGGAGAACATTTTCAACCCTCACACCAAGAAACATATTTCTTCCAAATACGGTGGTAATGTTTGGAGGTAACTACCTTGCGGGACCGAACCATCGTGGAAACCACCTTGGAGGGAAGCCCCTTCCTGGTTAAAATTTCCCTCTCAACCTCCAAGCCGTCAAACGTATTCGCATTAAGTCTGGATAGATGAATGGTCCTTGTTAAAGAAGGTCCTAGAGAAATGGCAGAGGCCAGGGTTCCTCCAACGACAGGGTCAGGAGGTCCACATACCAGGGCAGACGAGGCCAATCTGGGGCGGTGAGAATTGCCTGAACCCTTTCCTTTTTAAGTCTTTTGAGAACTCTTGGAATTAGCGGGATAGGAGGAAAGAGGTAAACTAACTGGTAAGGCCATGGTGTCGTCAGAGCATCTACCGAAACCGCTTGCGGGTCCCTCATTCTGGAGCAGTAACAACAGAGCTTCGTGTTGAGACGAGAAGCCATTAGGTCTATCTGTGGACAACCCCACCGGTGAACAAGTTGTTGAAACACCTGACAGTGGAGGCCCTATTCCCCCATATGGAGGTCTGCTTCCCAGTTGTCCACTCCTGGAATCTGAATGGCTGAGATGGCCCTTGCGTTGACTTCCATCCAGGGGAGTATTCTTGACACTACTCACATTGCGGCCCTGCTTCTTGTTCCTCCCTGCCGGTTGATGGACACCACTGCCGTGCCGTTGTCCGATTGCACCTGGATGGCCCGATTCCGAAGTAGGGATGAGGCCTGTATTAGAGCATTGTAAATTGCCCTGACTTCCAGGATGTTGATTGGAAGAGCCGATTCCTGAAAGGACCACGTCCTCTGGAATTGCGCTCCTTGAGTCACAACCCCGCAGGTTGGCATCTGTTGTCAACAGCATCCATGACTGGGTGTTGAAACTCCGACTCTCCACCAGATGGGGAACTTATAGCCACCATAGCAGGGATATCTGTGCTTTCGTGACAGGGTTATATGCTGATGCATGTGAAGGTGATATCCCGACCATTTGTCCAACAAATCCAGTTGAAACGGTCACGCATGGAATCTGCATACTGAACAGACTTACAAGAGGCCACCATCTTGCCCAGTAGGCGGATGCACAGATGAATCGAGGCCACACAAGGTTTCAGCACCGAACGGACCATAGACTGAATAGTCAAGGCCTTGTCCATAGGAAGGTAGACCTTCTGAGACACCGTATCCAGGATCATCCCCAGGAACTGAATTCTCTGAAACGGGTCCAAATGAGATCTCTGGGAATTGAGTATCCAACTGTGATCCATAAGCAAACGAGTAGTCAAGTCGACACTGTGCAGTAGGTGTTCCCTGGACACCGCCTTTATCAGGAGATAGTCTAGGTATGGAATTATTTGGACAGCCCTAATGCGCAGTTGTAGCATTATTTCCGCCATGACCTTTGTGAATACCCTTGGGGCTGTGGAGAGACAGAAGGGTAAAGCCTGAAACTGGAAGTTAGTCCAGAATCACAAATCTGAGGAACGCTTGGTGAGGGGGCCAAATTGGGATATGTAGGTACGAGTCCTTTATATCCAGGAATACCAGAAACTCCCATTCCTCTAGATTCGCTATCACTGCTCTTAGAGATTCCATCTTGAATTTGAACACCCAAAGATATGGGATCACGGATTTGAGGTTCAAGAGCGGTCGTACAGAGCCATCGGCTTCAGAACCACAGAAACTTGAGTAAAACCCTTGTGTGTGCAGCTGAAGAGGCACTGGAACAGCCACTCGCGTAGAAAGCAGCTTTTGCACTGCCCGCTGAATGGAAACCCTTGCTGAGAAGAGGGAGTTCCTGGAATTCCAGCCGGTATCCTTGGGATATGAGGTCCCTCACCAAAGGATTCCGGCAGGACTCTGCCCATATGTGGGCGAACTATTGAAGACGAGCACCTACCTGAAAGTCGCCTTGCTGCTGGGGCCAACCATCACGAGGAGGGCTTTGTGGAAGAGGATCCTGAGGCCTGGTCCGCAGGTCCAGCAGCTGCTGGTTTACGGGACTTACTGCGAGATCCTCTAGCAGCATTGGAGGCACCTCTGGCCTTGCCTCTGAATCTGGCCACCCAAAAGGACTGCAGAGAGGGTCCAGGGTAGGGACGCCTGGCCGGTGGCGGGGCAGACGACAGATATGTAGATTTACCTGCAGTTGCCCGAGATATCCACTTGTTCAGTTCTTCTCCAAACAAGGCATCACCTGTAAAAGGAAGCTTTTCAACCTCTTTTTTAGAATCAGCATCTGCTGACCACTGACGTAGCCACAGGGCTCTACAAGCAGATATTGCCATAGCAGTGGTACGGCCATTAAATGATACTAAGTTCCTTAACAGCCTCACTCACAAAATTTGCAGCATCTTGGATGTGTTGTAGTAATGTAACTATCTCATCTTGAGGTAGTGTAAGTAACCCTTTCAGAATATCATCAGACCATTTCACCATGGCTCTAGAAATCCAGCTGCATACTATGGTACAGTGTTGGGCTACACCTGCTGCAGTATAAATTGATAAGAGTGGATTAAATTTTGCAATCAGCTGGGTCTTTAATTGAAACAGCCCCAGGTACAGGTAAAACGATCTTATGTGACAGCATGGACACAGCGGTATCCACTGTCGGCGGGGTTTCCCAGACCTTCCTATCCTCTGCAGGGAAAGGGAATGAATTTAACACCCGTTTAGGGGTATTAAATTTATTGCGACAAAACAAAGGACGGCCGGGCACTGGTCTAGATTAGATTACAGTTTGTGTGTGAAAGACCAAATGTGGACGATTGTAATTCGTGGAAAGAAAATTTAGATCTTTCAATTATGGTCCCAGTTGGTGGTGCGCCCAGAGATAGGGAGTACAAGTACTAACAGAGGGAGAGAAAAAAAGCTCTTGTGTGGGCGCACTCTTATACAAAGAAGAAGAATTCTTCAATTAAGTGTCAAAGAAATATTTTTAAAACATCTATTATTCAAAATTAAAATAGTTACCTATATATGATCCAAAAATGAAGGTTGTTGACACCTGATTGTCCAACACCCGTTTCTCCTGACCAGTACAGAAATTCTGTATTAATGGGACAGAGGAGAGGTCAAGATTGTGTTTAGTGTGTCTTAAAGGGACCACTTTAATTGGGTCAATACCATACACTTTGCTGGTCACCAGTTAATCCAAATACACACATAATAGGTATATATTGGGTATATTATCAATGCCTGACGCTGAATTTATGTGTAGAGTGAAGGAGAAGGAAAAAAGATTAGTGGTCACCCTTTAAATAAAGGGAATAGTTCCTACTCTACAACACCAGGTATTCCCAGGAAGTCTCCTCTCCAGGTACTGACCCAGCCCAACGCTGTTTGGCTTCCAAGATCGGATAAGATCGGGCATTGGCAGCGTGGTATGATAGTAGAGGAGCTATATACCTATATACGAATGGTAGAAAATATAGATTTTAAGGAAAGAGAAAATATAATATTATACTTTCTCTTTCCTTAAAATCTATATTTTCTACCATTCGTGTATAGGTGCACCCTCATTGGTATATAGCTCCTCTACTATCATACCACGCTGCCAATGCCCGATCTCGTCCGATCTTGGAAGCCAAACAGCGTTGGGCTGGGTCAGTACCTGAAGAGGAGACTTTCTGGGAATACCTGGTGTTGTAGAGTAGGAACTATTCCCTTTATTTAAAGGGTGAACACCAACAGCAGTATCACCACTAATCTTTTTTCCTTCTCCTTCACTCTACACATAAATTCAGCGTCAGGCATTGATAATATACCCAATATATACCTAATATCTGTGTATTTGGATTAACTGGTGACCAGCAAAGTGTATGGTATTGACCCAATTAAAGTGGTCCCTTTAAGACACACCAAACACAATCTTGACCTCTCCTCGGTCCCATTAATACAGAATTTCTGTACTGGTCAGTAGAAACGGGTGTTAGACAATCAGGTGTCTACAAGCTTTCTAATCACTCCCTGTGAAAAACAGACCAGAACATTAACATTTTTTCACAACTTTCTTTATTCACATTTTTGGATCATATATAGGTAACTATTTTAATTTTGAATAATAAACAGATGTTTTAAAAATATTTCTTTGACACATAATTGAAGAATTCTTCTTCTTTGTATAAGAGTGCGCCCACACAAGAGCTTTCTTTCTCTCCCTCTGTTAGTACAGGTTGAGTATCCCTTATCCAAAATGCTTGGGACTAGAGGTATTTTGGATATAGGATTTTTCTGTATTTTGGAATAATTGCATACCATAATGAGATATCATGGTGATGTTACCTATATCTAAGCACAGAATGTATTTATGTTACATATACACCTTATACACACAGCCTTAAGGTAATTTTAGCCAATATTTTTTATAACTTTGTGCATTAAACAAAGTGTGTACATTCACACAATTCATTTAGGTTTCATATACACCTTATACACACAGCCTGAAGGACATTTAATACAATATTTTTAATAACTTTGTGTATAAAACAAAGTTTGTGTACATTGAGCCATCAAAAAACAAAGGTTTCACTATCTCACTCTCACTAAAAAAGGTCCGTATTTCGGAATATTCCGTATTTTGGAATATTTGGATATGGGATACTCAACCTGTATTAAATTTGTTGTCAGGATTTATCCATGCTGCCCTAGCCAGGGAATCTAATTCTTTAGAAACCGGGAAGGTTGCAGAGGACTTTGATTTCACATTAAAATACAATTCCTCTGCCTGTTCTTCCTCCTTATTAGGAATAATAAGAATTTACTTACCGATAATTCTATTTCTCATAGTCCGTAGTGGATGCTGGGGACTCCGTAAGGACCATGGGGAATAGCGGCTCCGCAGGAGACTGGGCACATCTAAAGAAAGCTTTAGGACTATCTGGTGTGCACTGGCTCCTCCCCCTATGACCCTCCTCCAAGCCTCAGTTAGGATACTGTGCCCGGACGAGCGTACACAATAAGGAAGGATTTTGAATCCCGGGTAAGACTCATACCAGCCACACCAACCACACCGTATAACCTGTGATCTGAACCCAGTTAACAGCATGATAACAGAGGAGCCTCTGAAAGATGGCTCACAACAATAATAACCCGATTTTTGTAACAATAACTATGTACAAGTATTGCAGACGATCCGCACTTGGGATGGGCGCCCAGCATCCACTACGGACTATGAGAAATAGAATTATCGGTAAGTAAATTCTTATTTTCTCTAACGTCCTAAGTGGATGCTGGGGACTCCGTAAGGACCATGGGGATTATACCAAAGCTCCCAAACGGGCGGGAGAGTGCGGATGACTCTGCAGCACCAAATGAGAGAACTCCAGGTCCTCCTCAGCCAGTATATCAATTTTGTAGAATTTTACAAACGTATTTGCTCCTGACCAAGTAGCTGCTCGGCAAAGTTGTAAAACCGAGACCCCTCGGGCAGCCGCCCAAGATGAGCCCACCTTCCTTGTGGAGTGGGCATTTACAGATTTTTGGCTGTGGCAGGCCTGCCACAGAATGTGCAAGCTGAATTGTACTACAAATCCAACGAGCAATAGTCTGCTTAGAAGCAGGAGCACCCAGCTTGTTGGGTGCACACAGGATAAACAGCGAGTCAGATTTCCTGACTCCAGCCGTCCTGGAAACATATATTTTCAGGGCACTGACAACGTCTAGCAACTTGGAGGCCTCCAAGTCCCTAGTAGCCGCAGGCACCACCAATAGGTTGGTTCAGGTGAGACGCTGAAACCACCTTGGGGAGAAACTGAGGACGAGTCCTCAATTCCGCCCTGTCCGAATGGAAAAATCAGATAAGGGCTTTTTCAGGATAAAGCCACCAATTCTGACACGCGCCTGGCCCAGGCCAGGGCCAACAGCATGACCACTTTCCATGTGAGATATTTTAACTCCACAGATTTAAGTGGTTCAAACCAATGTGACTTTTGGAACCCAAAACTACATTGAGATCCCAAAGTGCCACTGGAGGCACAAAAGGAGGCTGTATATGCAGTACCCCTTTTACAAACGTCTGAACTTCAGGGACTGAAGCTAGTTCTTTTTGGAAGAAAATTGACAGGGCCGAAATTTGAACCTTAATGGACCCCAATTTCAGGCCCATAGACACTCCTGTTTGCAGGAAATGTAGGAATCGACCCAGTTGAATTTCCTCCGTCGGGCCTTACTGGCCTCGCACCACGCAACATATTTTCGCCAATTGCGGTGATAATGTTTTTGCGGTTACATCCTTCCTGGCTTTGATCAGGATAGAGATGACTTCATCCGGAATGCCTTTTTTCCTTCAGGATCCGGCGTTCAACCGCCATGCCGTCAAACGCAGCCGCGGTAAGTCTTGGAACAGACAGGGTCCTTGCTGGAGCAGGTCCCTTCTTAGAGGTAGAGGCCACGGATCCTCCGTGAGCATCTCTTGAAGTTCCGGTTACCAAGTCCTTCTTGGCCAATCCGGAACCACGAATATAGTGCTTACTCCTCTCCATCTTATCAATCTCAGTACCTTGGGTATGAGAGGCAGAGGAGGGAACACATACCCTGACTGGTACACCCACGGTGTTACCAGAGCGTCTACAGCTTATTGCCTGAGGGTCCCTGGACCTGGCGCAATACCTGTCGAGTTTTTAATCATGTGGAAGACTTCTGGGTGAAGTCCCCACTCTCCCGGGTGGAGGTCGTGCTGAGGAAGTCTGCTTCCCAGTTGTCCACTCCCGGAATGAATACTGCTGACAGTGCTATCACATGATTTTCCGCCCAGCGAAGAATCCTTGCAGCTTCTGCCATTGCCCTCCTGCTTCTTGTGCCACCCTGTCTGTTTACGTGGGTGACTGCCGTGATGTTGTCCGAATGGATCAACACCGGCTGACCTTGAAGCAGAGGTCTTGCTAAGCTTAGAGCATTGTAAATGTCCCTTAGCTTCAGGATATTTATGTGAAGTGATGTCTCCAGGCTTGACCATAAGCCCTGGATATTCCTTCCCTGTGTGACTGCTCCCCAGCCTCGCAGGCTGGCATCCGTGGTCACCAGGACCCAGTCCTGAATGCCTAATCTGCGGCCCTCTAGAAGATGAGCACTCTGCAACCACCACAGGAGGGACACCCTTGTCCTTGGTGACAGGGTTATCCGCTGATGCATCTGAAGATGCGATCCGGATCATTTGTCCAGCAGGTCCCACTGGAAAGTTCTTGCGTGGAATCTGCCGAATGGGATTGCTTCGTAGGAAGCCACCATTTTACCCAGAACCCTTGTGCATTGATGCACTGAGACTTGGCTCGGTTTTAGGAGGTTCCTGACTAGCTCGGATAACTCCCTGGCTTTCTCCTCCGGGAGAAACACCTTTTTCTGGACTGTGTCCAGGATCATCCCTAGGAACAGAAGACACGTCGTCGGAACCAGGTGCGATTTTGGAATATTGAGAATCCAATCGTGCTGCCGCAACACTACCTGAGATAGTGCTACACCGACCTCCAACTGTTCCCTGGATCTTACCCTTATCAGGGAATTGTCCAAGGAAGGGATAACTAAAATTCACTTCCTTCGAAGGAATATCATCATTTCGGCCATTACCTTGGTAAAGACCCGGGGTGCCGTGTACCATCCATACGGCAGCGTCTGAACTGATAGTGACAGTTTTGTACCATAAACCTGAGGTACCCTTGGTGAGAAGGGTAAATTTTGACATGAAGGTAAGCATCCTTGATGTCCCGAGACATCATGTAGTCCCCTTCTTCCAGGTTCGCAATCACTGCTCTGAGTGACTCAATCTTGAATTTGAACCTCTGTACGTAAGGGTTCAAAGATTTTAGATTTAGAATCGGTCTCACCGAGCCGTCCGGCTTCGGTACCACAACAGTGTGGAATAATACCCCGTTCCCTGTTGCAGGAGGGGTATCTTGATTATCACCTGCTGGGAATACAGCTTGTGAATGGCTTCCAAAACTGTCTCCCTGTCAGAAGGAGACATCGGTAAAGCCGACTTTAGGAAACGGCGAGGGGGAGAGGTCTCGAATTCTAATTTGTACCCCTGAGATATCACCTGAAGGATCCAGGGGTCTACTTGCGAGTGAGCCCACTGCGCGCTGAAATTCATTGAGACGGGCCCCCCACCGTGCCTGATTCTGCTTGTAAAGCCCCAGCGTATACTGAGGGCTTGGCAGAGGCGGGAGAGGGTTTCTGTTCCTGGGAACTGGCTGATTTCTGCAGCCTTTTTCCTCTCCCTCTGTCACGGGGCAGAAATGAGGAACCTTTTGCCCGCTTGTCCACGAAAAGACTGCGCCTGATAATACGGCGTCTTCTCATGTTGAGAGGCGACCTGGGGTACAAACGTGGAATTCCCAGCTGTTGCCGTGGCCACCAGGTCTGAAAGACCGACCCCAAATAACTCCTCCCTTAATAAAGCAATACTTCCAAATGCCGTTTGGAATACGCATCACCTGACCACTGACGTGTCCATAACCCTCTACTGGTAGAAATGGACAACGTGCTTAGACTTGATGCCAGTCGGCAAATATTCCGCTGTGCATCACGCATATATAAAAATGCATCTTTTAAATGCTCTATAGGCAAAAATATACTGTCCCTATCTAGGGTATCAATATTTTCAGTCAGGGAATCCGACCACGCCAACCCAGCACTGCACATCCAGGCTGAGGCGATTGCTGGTCGCAGTATAACACCAGTATGTGTGTAAATACCTTTTAGGATACCCTCCTGCTTTCTATCAGCAGGATCCTTAAGGGCGGCCATCTCAGGCGAAGGTAGAGCCCTTACAAGCGTGTGAGCGCTTTATCCCCCCTAGGGGGTGTTTCCCAACGCACCCTAACCTCTGGCGGGAAAGGATATAATGCCAATAACATTTTAGAAATTATCCGTTATCATCGGGGGAAACCCACGCATCATCACACACCTCATTTAATTTCTCAGATTCAGGAAAACTACAGGTAGTTTTTCCTCGCCGAACATAATACCCCTTTTTTTTTTTTGGTGGTACTCGTGTTATCAGAAATGTGTAAAACATTTTTCATTGCCTCAATCATGTAACGTGTGGCCCTACTGGAAGTCACATTCGTCTCTTCACCGTCGACACTGGAGTCAGTATCCGTGTCGGCGTCTATATCTGCCATCTGAGGTAACGGGCGCTTTAGAGCCCCTGACGGCCTATGAGACGTCTGGACAGGCACAAGCTGAGTAGCCGGCTGTCTCATGTCAACCACTGTCTTTTATACAGAGCTGACACTGTCACGTAATTCCTTCCAACAGTTCATCCACTCAGGTGTCGACCCCCTAGGGGGTGACATCACTATTACAGGCAATCTGCTCCGTCTCCACATCATTTTTCTCCTCATACATGTCGACACAAAAGTACCGACATACAGCACACACACAGGGAATGCTCTGATAGAGGACAGGACCCCACTAGCCCTTTGGGGAGACAGAGGGAGAGTTTGCCAGCACACACCAGAGCGCTATATATATATACAGGGATAACCTTATATAAGTGTTTTTCCCCTTATAGCTGCTGTATAGTTAATACTGCGCCCAATTAGTGCCCCCCTCTCTCTTTTTTTTAACCCTTTCTGTAGTGTAGTGACTGCAGGGGAGAGACAGGGAGCTTCCCTCCAACGGAGCTGTGAGGGAAAATGGCGCCAGTGTGCTGAGGAGATAGGCTCCGCCCCTTTTTTGCGGACTTTTCTCCTGCTTTTTTATGGATTCTGGCAGGGGTTAAATGCATCCATATAGCCCAGGAGCTATATGTGATGCATTTTTTTTGCCATCCAAGGTGTTTTTATTGCGTCTCAGGGCGCCCCCCCCCCAGCGCCCTGCACCCTCAGTGACCGAAGTGTGAAGTGTGCTGAGAGCAATGGCGCACAGCTGCAGTGCTGTGCGCTACCTTGTTGAAGACAGGACGTCTTCTGCCGCCGATTTTCCGGACCTCTTCTGCCTTCTGGCTCTGTAAGGGGGCCGGCGGCGCGGCTCTGGGACCCATCCAAGCTGGGCCTGTGATCGTCCCTCTGGAGCTAATGTCCAGTAGCCTAAGAAGCCCAATCCACTCTGCACGCAGGTGAGTTCGCTTCTTCTCCCCTTAGTCCCTCGATGCAGTGAGCCTGTTGCCAGCAGGTCTCACTGAAAATAAAAAACCTAATCTAAAACTTTCACTAAGAAGCTCAGGAGAGCCCCTAGTGTGCACCCTTCTCGTTCGGGCACAGAGATCTAACTGAGGCTTGGAGGAGGGTCATAGGGGGAGGAGCCAGTGCACACCACATAGTCCTAAAGCTTTCTTTAGATGTGCCCAGTCTCCTGCGGAGCCGCTATTCCCCATGGTCCTTACGGAGTCCCCAGCATCCACTTAGGACGTTAGAGAAAATTATTAATAATTATTCCTTATTAGGAATATTGAGCACCTCTCTAATGGCATAAATGAGGGCTTCAACACCTGGGGACAGGGAATCATCCTTGTCCACCTCAGCCTCTCCATCAACCTTTGGTAGTTTTATGCCAGACTACCGTGAATGGAGTGACACAGAGAGGAATGGAACCAGCACACCACAGACCGAACAGCACCCTGCTGGGTGTCTGTGTGTAATTTTTCCCACAGCGGTATAATATGATTATGTGCTCCCCACTTCACTATAACTCCCTGGTACCAGTCACAATGGTGATTCAGTGGGTTCTGTTGAGTAGCAGTCTCCACATGCAGCCTGTAACAGCAGCAGCCAGAAATGGAGTCCTTTAGCCTTTGGTCCCGCTCTCCGGGAAGCCCCGTCCCCATAATGGTGCACGGTCCCTGTATGTTCTTTATACTGGCTTTCTCCATTGAAAGTGTAAAACAAGAGTTCGCAACCCTCAATTACCATGTTGCCAATCTGGGTTCCCAGTGGCCACTGCGGCCAGTAGCCGGGTGATCACCGTCCCTTCATGCTGCCAATTTGCACCGGGGATCCGCTAACCAGATCCCCGGTGTAACACTCACCGCGTCTGTCTTTGGCATCTGTTAAGGGGCGGTGGCATGCTGTCAGCGTGGGCTCACCCTCTGGGAGTGTGAGAAACATCACCTCAGGAGCTCAGTACCCTGTCAGCTGGGATAATGAACCATTAACTCTTAGGAAGTTGGTTCGGTCCCTACCTTAAGTCCCACGATGCAAGCAGACTGGTTGCCAACCAGTGTGCCTGAAAATAATAAATGAAAATACATTTCTGAAGAAAACCGTCTGAAGAGCAACAGAATGCACCCGGCTCCTTGGGCACATTTTCTAAACAGAGTCTTCTAGGAGGGGCATAGAGGGTAGGAGCCAGCACACACTATTCTTTTCTTAAAGTGCCAGGCTACAGTGGACCCGATCTATACCCCAAGGTAATATACTATTCCCCAGTATCCACTAGGACGTTAGAGAAAATTATTTCTTGTAATCCATCCGAAGATACTACTACTCTGGTATTCTGATATTGAGGCACTTGGAGCAGGCAAAACTTCACCACCTTTATACCCTCCCACCTTCAATGGATCTCAGCTTATTAACTAATAAAGCAGGAGAGAGTATACAGGGTCCCCTAGATATATTTTATGGCATGTCAAAAAAAAAATCCTCTTCCATCGACTCTTGGGGGAGGGGAGGGGAGGGGGGGGGACCTAGAACAACATCTCTGAAGCTTCTTGTTTAGAAGAGATGCCATCATGTCTACTTGAGGAAGTCCCCAAAGACTCGTCACCTCTGCAAAGACTTCTTGGTGGAGGCCCCACTCTCCTGGATGGAGATCGTGTCTGCTGAGGAAGTCTTCTCAGTTGTCTACTCCCGGAATGAAAATTGCTGACAGAGCTCTAACATGTATTTCTGCCCAGAGGAGAATCCTGGTCACCTCTGCCATTGCCACTCTGCTTTTCATTCCGCCTTGCCTGTTTATGTACGCGACTGCTATTACATTGTCCGACTGGATCTGCACGGGAAGGACGTTGTAAATGGCTCTCAATTTCAGAACGTTTATGTGAAGGCAGGCTTCCTGACTTGACCATTTTCCTTGGAAGCTTTCCCCCTGTGTGACAGCTCTCCAGCCTCGGAGACTTGCATCCGGGGTTATTAGGACCCAGTCGTGAATCCCAAACCTGCGTCCCTCTAGTAGGTGAGAACTGTGTAGCCACCACAGGCGCAAAATCCTGGCTTTGGGGGAACAGGATTATTTTCCGGTGTGTAGGTGGCATCCGGACCACTTGTCCAACAGGTCCCACTGGAATACTTTGGCATGAAATCGGCCAAACTGTATGGCCTCGTAGGCCGCTACCATTTTCCCCAACAACCGAATGCATTGATGGATCGACACACTTGTTGGTTTCAATATTTGTTTGACCATTTTCTGGATTTCCAGAGCCTTTTCCACTGGAAGAAATACTCTCCGTACTACTGTGTCCAGAATCATCCCTAAAAAGGACAATCTTGTCGTCGGTTCCAACTGCGACTTTGGAAAGTCGGTTCCAACTGCGTGTTGTTGGAGTATTGACAGGGAGAGTGCGATGTTCTGCACCAACTGTTCCCTGGATCTCGCTTTTATCAGGAGATCGTCCAAATAAGGAATTATATTGACTCCTTTTTAACGAAGGAGGACAATCATCTCCACCATCACCTTTGTGAATACCCTAGGTGCCGTGGAGAGTCCGAACAGCAACGTCTGAAACTGGTAATGGCAATCCTGTACTGCGAATCTCAGATAAGCTTGGTGAGGAGGATAAATGGGAACATGCAAGTAAGCATCTTTTATGTCTACTGACACCATGAAGTCCCCCTCTTCCAGACTGGATATCACTACCCTCAGGGATTCCATCTTGAACTTGAACCTTTTCAGGTAGAGATTCAAATTTTTCAGGTTTAAAAATCGGTCTGACCGAGCCGTCCGGCTTCGGAACTACAAAGAGGCTTGAATAAAAAAAAACCTTCTCCTTACTGTGCCAAGGGTACCAGGACAATGACCTGATCCTGACATTTTTTAATTGCCGTTGTTACTGCCTCTCTTCCCGGAAGAGAAGCTGGCAAGGTCGATGTGAAAAATCGGCATGGGGGGACGTCTTGAAACTCTAGTTTGTACCAATGGGACACTATTTGTAAGACCCATTGGTCCAGGCAGACTGAATCCAGATTTGGCTGAAAAGTTTCAGACATGCTCCCACCCGAGCGGAATCCCGCAAGGGAGCCCCAGCGTTATGCTGCAGATTTGGCAGAAGCAGGGGTGGACTTCTGCTCCTGCGATCCGGGAGATGCTGCGGATTTCTTTCCTTTTCCCCTTCCCCTACCTGCAAAAATATACGTTATGGTAAGAACTTACCGTTGATAACGTGATTTCTCTTATGTCCACAGGATAACATTGGGATATTGTCGAGCGACAGCGAAAATGGCACCAACACGGTCACAAGCTGTCTTGCCTCCCAGGATGCATTGGGGCCTTCACCATATAGTCCCGCCCACTGACTCCGTCAAATCAGTTCTTTCCACAGCGATTTTAGGCAGGAATAATCAGGTAGAGACCTGTTTAGGCGATAAGAACACACATGCACACCCTTCAGTACAAAAAGAAAGAGGTTTTAGTGATTGTCTAGATCCTCAAATCAGATGCGTCAGGGTGGGATCCCTGTGGATACCTGTGGACATAAGAGAAATCATGTTATCAACGGTAAGTTCTTACCATAACGTATATTTCTCTGGCTGGGTCCACAGGATAACATTGGGATTCCCAAAGCCATTTTAGTGGTGGGGACGCTCCTGATTGCACAGGAGGACCTTTCGCCCGAAGTCTGCGTCATGAGAGGCAAAAGTATCCAAGGCATAATGTCTAATGAATGTGTTTATAGAAGACCATGCGGCTGCCCTACATATCTGTTCTGCTGAAGCACCCTGTTGTGCTGCCCTAGAAGGACCTACCTTACGTGTAGAGTGTGCAGAGACATTAGCCGGAATAGGGAGATCTGCATAAGAATAAGCTTCAGATATTACCATTCGGAGCCATCTCGCCAGCGTCTGTTTACTAGCAGGCCATCCTCTACTATGGAATCCGTAGAGGATGAAGAGAATCTGTTTTTCTGATGACTAGTACGATCTAGGTTAAGAACTTCAGCCGTTAACCACTTAAGATCTGCTCTCTTAAGTGGTTCAAACAGAGGACCCTGGAGAAATTTAAGAACTAAATTCAAATCCCAGGGAGCTGCAGGAGGAACAAATGGAGGTTGAATATGTACTACTCCTTGAAAAAATGTACGTACATTCTGTAAATCAGCAATCTTTCGCTGAAACCATACAGTTAACGCTGATACTTGAACCCTCAAGGAAGCAACTTTTAAACCTTTATCCAATCCTGCTTGAAGGAAATCCAAAATCCTGGACACTTTAAAAGATCTCGGATTTAAATTTTTTCCAGTACACCAATGAATATAGGCCTGCCATATTCTATGACACACACGGGCCGAAGAGGGCTTTCTTGCTCTAAGCATAGTTTGGATTACTTGTTTCGAAAATCCTTTAGCCTCTAAGATAGAGGTTTCAACAGCCACGCCGTCAAAGACAGGCGATCCAGATGACTGTGACAACAAGGACCCTGCATTAGTAGATCTAGACGTTGAGAGAGCAGTATCGGTGCTTCCACAGACATTCTCAACAGATCTGTGTACCAATGCCTTCTTGGCCAAGCTGGAGCAATTAGAATCATTGCTCCTTTTGCTTGTTTTATCTTTCTCACTACTCTGGGTAACCGAGATATTGGAGGGAACAGATACGCCAGCTGAAACCTCCATTCTACTGACAGTGCGTCTACAAGGACCGCTCCTGGGTCCCTTGTTCTCGATCCGTACCTTGGAACTTTGTTGTTTAGACGAGACGCCATAAGGTCTATCTCTGGTAGACCCCATCTGTTCACCAGTGTCTGAAACACTTCTGGGTGTAGTGCCCATTCGGTTTCCTGAAAGGTGTGTCGACCGAGAAAATCTGCTTCCCAGTTTAGTACACCCGGGACAAATACTGCTGACAATGCTGGGAGATGGAGTTCTGCCCATCTTAGAATGGGAGTTACTTCCTCCATCAGTCTCATCCTGTGAGTACCTCCGTGATGATTGAGGTATGCTACTGCCGTCGCATTGTCTGAGCGAATCTGGACTGGTCTTCCCTGCAGACTGTCCTTTGCCTGAACTACAGCCAAGTAAATGGCCCTTATTTCTAACAGATTTATTGGCAGGCGACTTTCCCTTGCGGTCCATTTTCCCTGGAACCATAGGCTTCCGAGTACCGCACCCCAGCCCTGCAGGCTGGCATCTGTTGTAAGGAATTGCCACTCTTATCCAAAAGGGTCTCCCCTTGTTTAAATTGTCTGTCTGTAGCCACCACGCTAGAGACCTTTTTACGCTTACTGGAAACTTTATCATCTGCTTTTTATCGTCTGATGATTTCCGTTCCATTTGGTCAGAATAAGGTGCTGCAATGGTCTGGAATGGAATTGCGCATATTTCACCATGTCGAAGGTTGATACATCAGACCCAACAGTCGCATTGCTGCATGGACTGACATTGTCTGGGCTTGCAACGCTTCCTGAGCCATGACCTGCACCTTTTTCTCTGGTAGGAGAACTTTCTGTAGGCCTGAATCCAATATGGCCCCCAAATGAACCATCCGCTGTGACGGATTCAGGGACGACTTTTCCCAATTTATGAGCCACCCGTGTCTCTGTAAACAAACTATCGTCTGTTGAAGATGGCTCAACAGTAAATCTTGCGACTGTGCCAAGATTAACAGGTCGTCCAGGTATGGGAATATTCTTATCCCGTTTGCGTAGACAAGCTGCCATAACCACCATGATCTTGGTAAACACCCTGGGTGCTGTAGCTAGCCCAAAGGGCAGAGCTTGGAACTGAAAATGTTCTTGGAGGATGGCAAACCTGAGGTAACACTGATGCAACAGTGCTATAGGCACATGTAGGTAAGCATCCCGTACATCCAGAGATACCATGTAGTCTCCCGGTTCCATAGCCAACATTATGGAGCGTAACGTCTCCATGTGGAACTTTGGGATCCATATTGTCAAAGTCGGAAAAATATCATGCTTCACATTGCCTTGTACTAACCCCAATGCACGTGCCCGCTGCTCGCGCACCGACTCCCCGTGCGTACGCATCCCCTCAGGTTGCGTAAGGGACGCTCCGACGTCGCCTGCGCACGGAGATGTGTATTTACAGCGGTGTTTGTGAGCGACTAGCGAGCGACTCGATCGCAGCATATTTAACCTTTATAGTGTGTTTTGTAGATATTATTCCCCTTAACAATATCAGCAAGTATGGTAAGTTTAAAACTTCTTGGACCTGAGAGATTCCTCTTTACATGCTAGAAAGGCTCAGACAAAGGTTGGAAGGTAGTGTTTAGTATCCAACTGTAGGGTATTAAAAGGGTATTATGCCTATGATAGTTAGGAAAGATTTGCATATTCCTACGCATAGTTATGCGCAGAAGTAGAAAAGAAGATTAATTGTATTCCGAATAAATTACACATAAGTGCAGGGTAGGTGAATGGAATTCAGTCATTTCTTTCCCACAGACTGAATACAATAGCCTTATTTACACTAAGCTTGGAGATTCTATGAAGAGGGCTTACACCTTTGTTTATGAATAGGACCAGGTTTCTCTCCAGAATAATGAGGGCTGAGTTGTCAATTGTCTCAACTGAAGGAGGGGACAGTGGGGTGAACAAAGCCCAGAGACAGAGTTTGTTTGGAAGATCCAAAACAATAGCTTTCCACAATATAACCAGACAAAGAGGAATTTAGAATACTAACAAGTCCTAGCCATCGCCCACTTCTTGAACTAACCAATGATCCCCGGTGCAGTACATGTCCCACCCCCTAACCAATGGAAAGAGAGCACACAGTATATATTGTATTATGTCTTGAGCTAGTGAATAAATATAGCTTGCAATAGGTTTGGTCACACAAGACTCTGCAAGGCTTTCTCCTTGATAAGCTGAGGACTGAATTCAGGTTGCGCCGGCGAAGTCATTCCCACGTGTGTAAGTTTCTCTGTGACCATCTTGTTCTCCTTCTGTGTTAGCCATTTACTCTCTCTCTCGGTTATTATTTGCGATTGTGCCACTATTGTATATTCATGTCTAGTTACTCTGTTTAGATATTAATGTTAGTTTTGTAGTGTATAAGCTGTTAACTGTACTTTTTCCTATTTTACTTACTAATATTATCTAGTAAAGGTGTTGGAACCTTAGCAAGGAGTGTGTGTTTTACTAGATATTGCAAAGGGTATTCTGAGCGTCTCATATCGCTCAAACAGCTTTTATATTATCAAGGTCTATAAGCATTATATCATTACAGTATTACAGTAACAAGGTTTTACAGTATAAGCATATCCTTTCAGTGTGTTGCTAGCAAGGTTTACTGAGTGTCATTCTGTGAGCGTCTGCGCCGCTCGTGTTCTCGTGGGCACAGCGTCTGCTACGCTATAAGCGTACCATTACGGTACTTCATACGCCAATTGCGTACTGAGTCTGGTACAAATATATAGTGAATGTTATAAGGTAAAGAATAGGCTTTATCAATATGTATTTGTTCAACATTTTCAGATTGAGAATTGGTCGATATGACCCATTTGGTTTCTGGATTAGAAATAGATTGGAGTAAAACCCCTGTCCCCTTTGTGATGGAGGTACTGTGACAATCACAACCTGACTGCAGTAATTTTTGGACTGCTTCTTGCAGGGCATTGGCCTTCAACTCTATACGAGATGGGCTGGTGCAAAAAAATCTGAGGAGGCTGCCTCCTGAATGGGAACCCATACTACCTTCTGCACCCAAGCATCTGCTGTTGACTGTTGCCATATGTGTGCAAAATTAAGGAGTCGGCCCCCAACCCTGGAATCCTCCAGGCGGAGGCCCGTCTCTTCAGGCTGACAGTTTCTGTTCAGGCTTGGAAGCTGGCTTTTTGCTAACCCACTGCTTCCTACCCCTGGATTTAAACTGGGGTTTCTTAGGCTCCTCTTTAGCTTTCGCTTTACTTTGCCAACGAAATGAGCAAAATTTTAAACCCTTGGACTTAGGGTTATAAGTAGCCGAAAATCTGACCTTTTTCGATTCAGCCTCTGATTCTAGGATATCCAATAAAAGGTTTTCCAAATAATATATTACCGACAAAAGGCAATGCTTCCAATTCTTTCTTGGATTCCGCATCTGCCTTCCAGGTACGTAGCCAAACTGCTCTGCTAGCGACTATTGTCAAGGCTGAAGCTTTAGAAGCAACTGTACCTACATCAATTGCTGCTTCTTCCAAATACTGGGCAGATTGTCTTAAACGGCAAAAACGATCCTCTTGCTCCCTAGTAGGAGAAGGGATGTCATTCTCTAATTCCTCTATCCATTCGCCCATTGCCTTTGCTACCCAGGCCGAAGCCATAGCAGGTCTTACCACTGCTCCTACTAGAGAAAATATATTTTTCAAAAGGCTCTCTACCCTTCTGTCTGTGACCTCATTTAGTGAGGTAGATGACAGTGGTAAAGCAGATTTATGCACGAGTCGCAGAACATGTGCATCTACTTTCGGAGGAACTTCTCTTTTCGAACAATCCACAGCTGGAAATGGATAAGAATCCCATCTTTTAGGAATCTTATACTTTTTACTGGGCGCCGCCCAAGACTCATCCATCATTTCTGTCAGCTCATCCGACGCTGGGAATTCAGCTTTCACTGATTTTGTTTGTTTAAATACAGGTGCTTTCGTTTTTAACACTGTCTTGGCTGGCTCTTCCAACGAGAGAACAGCCTTCACAGCATTAATAAGTTCAGCTACATCTTCTGAACTAAAACTCTGCGACTGATCATCATCCGGAGTATTCAAATCTATTGTATCATCATCCGATGTATCATCTTGCGCAGTCTGCCATACAGACGTATCTGTCTTAGGTCTTACCTGTCCCTTGGTTGCTTGTAGAGGCTACTGGAACCAAGCCATAGGAAGGGAGCTGCATGTATGGGTTCATAGTAACCCTTGAGGTGGTGCTACCGGAGATAACCTGTCCGCTATAGAAGATAGTGTCTTTGCGAACATATTCCATGGTGGCTCTGTTGGTGGTTGAACCAACTCCTATTTTTTACTTCGCTGAAAAGCGAACAGTTTGCACACAAACCCTCATAAGTGACCAATTGATTCATATCAATTACCTCTGACTTACAAGATAAGCATGTTAGGGCTGTAGGAGTTGTTGATAAATTCTCCTCGTCACTTTTGCCGCTCACAGACATGGTAATAATCTGTTATTGACTACACAATTTGTGACTGATCTCACCTCTATATACTGACATATAGGGTGATTTTCAATCTGACCACAGTGCACCTGATTTGAGGGTCAGAAAAGGACTGACATTACACAGAAAAGTCAGCACACATACTAGCAGTCAGTCACATGTTAAAGCATTAGACACAGCCATATGAGAATACAACCTCCATAATAACTTATACATAAGTAGGAAACTTGTACTTCTGTTTTTAACTGGTTCTTTTTTCCCCACATAACATGAAGAAAACACAGTAACACACAGGTCTCATATGCAATAGGTACTAAAAATTAACAATTCATACTAACAAGTAGAGAAAATGTTTAGTACTGTATACCCTGCCTCCTGAGAGCGGGATACAGGGAGACTCACCACACTCCCATATCCAAGCAAATACGCTCGTAAGACGCTGAGTGGATTCAGACGCTACTAATGTACACTACCACACTTGATAACTGATAACGGACACAGTCGCTCACTGGCGGACACGGACGCTGAGCGGCTTCCAGGTGCATGCAGACGCTAAGGCCTGCGACTCGGTCTGGGCGGGATTTCTAGTGTACACTACCGCAGCGTCTAAGCTGCGCCCGAGTACCCTCGTGGTAGCGTCTGAGCCGGAAATGAGGTCATTCAGTTCATGAAACGAGAGACGCGCGGAAACTGTCCATGAACTCGGAGGAGGGGCGGCCAGGAGAGCGTCTGAATCCCCCTGTTGACAAACTCCCAGGATCGCAGCCTCTACCTAGTCCTGGCGCCTATGATCCCAGGAGCGTAGCGCTGTCACACTCGAGATGTTCGGCGCATCAACACACTGTTTGTAGTCTCCACCAAATCAGTGTAGCTGTGTCCTGACCCCTCTAGTAAGAGGAAGTCCATAGACTCACCGTCTCCCCATGCTCCGGCCACAGCCTGGTTACGTCTGCTGGACCTGCTAGAACATCCGACACAGACGCCCGTCGAGACAGCACTAATACCTGAAGGTAAGCGTTGTTGCGACCCGGTGGGTAGTTGTTGGATCGACTCTTTCTAGTATGCGTTTAAGACGCTGTTAAGAGAAGTCGCTCAAAAAAAAATAAGATTTTACTCACCGGTAAATCTATTTCTCGTAGTCCGTAGTGGATGCTGGGAACTCCGAAAGGACCATGGGGGATAGCGGCTCCGCAGGAGACTGGGCACAACTAAAGAAAGCTTTTAGGTCACCTGGTGTGCACTGGCTCCTCCCACTATGACCCTCCTCCAAGCCTCAGTTAGGACACTGTGCCCGGACGAGCTGACATAATAAGGAAGGATTTTGAATCCCGGGTAAGACTCTTACCAGCCACACCAATCACACTGTATAACTCGTGATACAATACCCAGTTTAACAGTATGAAAACAACTGAGCCTCTCAACAGATGGCTCAACAATAACCCTTTAGTTAACAGTAACTATGTACAAGTATTGCAGACAATCCGCACTTGGGACGGGCACCCAGCATCCACTACGGACTACGAGAAATAGATTTACCGGTGAGTAAAATCTTATTTTCTCTGACGTCCTAGTGGATGCTGGGAATTCCGAAAGGACCATGGGGATTATACCAAAGCTCCCAAACGGGCGGGAGAGTGCGGATGACTCTGCAGCACTGAATGAGAGAACTCAAGGTCCTCCTCAGCCAGGGTATCAAATCTGTAGAATTTTGCAAACGTGTTTGCCCCTGACCAAGTAGCAGCTCGGCAAAGTTGTAAAGCCGAGACCCCTCGGGCAGCCGCCCAAGATGAGCCCACCTTCCTTGTGGAATGGGCTTTTACTGATTTAGGATGCGGCAGTCCAGCCGCAGAATGCGCCTGCTGAATTGTGCTACAAATCCAGCGAGCAATAGTCTGCTTAGAAGCAGGAGCACCCAGCTTGTTGGGTGCATACAGGATAAATAGCGAGTCAGTTTTCCTGACTCCAGCCGTCCTGGAAACATAACATTTTCAAGGCCCTGACTACGTCCAGCAACTTGGAATCCTCCAAGTCCCTAGTAGCCGCAGGCACCACAATAGGTTGGTTCAAATGAAAAGCTGATACCACCTTAGGGAGAAACTGAGGACGAGTCCTCAATTCTGCCCTATCCATATGGAAAATCAGATAAGGGCTTTTACATGACAAAGCCGCCAATTCTGACACACGCCTGGCCGAAGCCAAGGCCAATAACATGTCCACTTTCCACGTGAGATATTTTAGATTCACGGTTTTAAGTGGCTCAAACCAATGTGATTTTAAGAAACTCAACACCACGTTGAGATCCCAAGGTGCCACTGGAGGCACAAACGGGGGCTGAATATGCAGCACTCCCTTCACAAACGTCTGAACTTCAGGCAATGAAGCCAGTTCTTTCTGGAAGAAAATCGACAGAGCCGAGATCTGTACCTTAATGGAGCCTAATTTCAGGCCCATAGTCACTCCTGCTTGTAGGAAATGCAGAAATCGACCTAGTTGAAATTCCTCTGTTGGGGCCTTTTTGGCCTCACACCAAGCAACATATTTCCGCCATATGCGGTGATAATGCTGTACAGTCACATCTTTCCTGGCTTTAATCAGCGTAGGAATGACTTCCTCCGGAATGCCCTTTTCCTTCAGGATCCGGCGTTCAACCGCCATGCCGTCAAACGCAGCCGCGGTAAGTCTCGGAACAGACAGGGCCCCTGCTGCAGCAGGTCCTGTCTGAGCGGCAGAGGCCATGGGTCCTCCGAGATCATCTCTTGAAGTTCCGGGTACCACGCTCGTCTTGGCCAATCCGGAACCACGAGTATTGTTCTTACTCCTCGTTTTCTTATTATTCTCAGTACCCTTGGTATGAGAGGCAGAGGAGGGAACACAAACTGACTGGTACACCCACGGTGTCACCAGAGCGTCCACAGCTATCGCCTGAGGGTCCCTTGACCTGGCGCAATCTCTCTCTAGTTTTTTGTTTAGGCGGGACGCCATCATGTCCACTTGTGGACGTTCCCATCGATTTACAATCAGCGTGAAGACTTCTGGATGAAGTCCCCATTCTCCCGGGTGGAGGTCGTGCCTGCTGAGAAAGTCTGCTTCCCAGTTGTCCACTCCCGGAATGAACACTGCTGACAGTGCTAGTACGTGATTTTCCGCCCATCGGAGAATCCTTGTGGCTTCTGCCATTGCCATCCTGCTTCTTGTGCCGCCCTGTCGATTTACATGGGCGACTGCCGTGATGTTGTCTGACTGGATCAGTACCGGCTGGTTTTGAAGCAGAGGTCTTGCCTGACTTAGGGCGTTGTAAATGGCCCTTAGTTCCAGAATATTTAAGTGTAGGGAGGTCTCCTGACTCGACCATAGTCCTTGGAAGTTTCTTCCCTGTGTGACTGCCCCCCAGCCCCGAAGGCTGGCATCCATGGTCACCAGGACCCAGTCCTGTATGCCGAATCTGCGGCCCTCTAGAAGATGGGCACTCTGCAGCCACCACAGCAGAGACACCCTGGTTCTTGGAGACAGGGTTATCAGGCGATGCATCTGAAGATGTGATCCGGACCACTGGTCCAACAGGTCCCACTGAAAGATTCTGGCATGGAACCTGCCGAAAGGAATTGCTTCGTAAGAAGCCACCATCTTTCCCAGGACCCGCGTGCAGTGATGCACCGATACCTGTTTCGGTTTCAGGCGGTCTCTGACTAGAGATGACAGCTCCTTGGCTTTCTCCTCCGGGAGAAACACTTTTTTCTGGACTGTGTCCAGGATCATACCCAGGAACAGTAGACGTGTCGTCGGAACCAGCTGTGATTTTGGAATATTCAGAATCCAACCGTGCTGGTGTAGCACCTCCTGAGATAGTGCTACTCCCACCAACAACTGCTCCTTGGACCTCGCCTTTATTAGGAGATCGTCCAAGTACGGGATAATTAAAACTCCCTTTCTTCGAAGGAGTATCATCATTTCCGCCATTACTTTGGTAAACACCCTCGGTGCCGTGGAGAGTCCAAACGGCAGCGTCTGGAATTGGTAATGGCAATCCTGTACCACAAATCTGAGGTACTCCTGGTGAGGATAGTAAATGGGGACATGCAGGTAAGCATCCTTGATGTACAGGGATACCATGTAATCCCCCTCGTCCAGGCTTGCAATAACCGCCCTGAGCGATTCCATCTTGAACTTGAATTTTTTTATGTATGTGTTCAAGGATTTCAAATTTAAAATGGGTCTCACCGAACCGTCTGGTTTCGGTACCACAAACAGTGTGGAATAGTAACCCCGTCCTTGTTGAAGTAGGGGCACCTTGACTATCACCTGCTGGGAATACAGCTTGTGAATTGCCTCTAGCACAGCCTCCCTGCCTGAGGGAGTTGTCGGCAAGGCAGATTTTAGGAACCGGTGGGGTGGAGACGCCTCGAATTCCAGTTTGTACCCTTGAGATACTATTTGCAGGATCCAGGGATCCACCTGTGAGCGAGCCCACTGATCGCTGAAATTTTTGAGGCGGCCCCCCACCGTACCTGGCTCCGCCTGTGGAGCCCCACCATCATGCGGCGGACTTGGAAGAAGCGGGGGAGGACTTTTGCTCCTGGGAACCTGCTGTTTGTTGCAGCCTTTTTCCCCTACCTCTGCCTCTGGACAGAAAGGACCCGCCTTTTCCACGCCTGTTTTTCTGAGTCCGAAAGGACTGTACCTGATAAAACGGCGCCTTTTTAGGCTGTGAGGGAACATGGGGTAAAAATGCTGACTTCCCAGCAGTAGCTGTGGAAACTAGGTCCGAGAGACCATCCCCGAATAACTCCTCACCCTTATAAGGCAAAACTTCCATGTGCCTTTTTGAATCTGCATCCCCTGTCCACTGGCGAGTCCATAAGCCTCTCCTAGCAGAAATGGACAGTGCACTTATTTTAGATGCCAGCCGGCAGATCTCCCTCTGTGCATCTCTCATGTATAAGACTGAGTCTTTTATATGCTCTATGGTTAGCAGAATAGTGTCCCTGTCTAGGGTGTCAATATTTTCTGACAGGGAATCTGACCACGCAGCGGCAGCACTGCACATCCATGCTGACGCAATAGCAGGCCTAAGTATAATGCCTGAGTGTGTATATACAGACTTCAGGATAGCCTCCTGCTTTCTATCAGCAGGTTCCTTGAGGGCGGCCGTATCCGGAGACGGTAGTGCCACCTTTTTAGACAAACGTGTGAGCGCTTTATCCACCCTAGGTGGTGTCTCCCAACGTGACCTATCCTCTGGCGGGAAAGGGAACGCCATTAGTAACTTCTTAGAGATAACCAATCTTTTATCAGGGAAAGCCCACGCTTCTTCACACACTTCATTTAATTCTTCTGATGGGGGAAAGACTACGGGTAGTTTTTTTCTCCCCAAACATAATACCCTTTTTAGTGGTACCTGGGTTTATATCAGAAATTTGTAACACATCTTTCATTGCTTCAATCATGCAACGAATGGCCTTAGTGGACATTAGACTAGACTCATTGTCGTCGACACTGGTGTCAGTATCCGTGTCGACATCCGCGTCTGCCATCTGAGGTAGCGGGCGTTTTAGAGCCCCCGAAGGCCCTTGAGACACCTGGACAGGCACGAGCTGAGAAGCCGGCTGTCCCGCATTTGGCATGTCGTCAAATTTTTTGTGTAAGGAGTCGACGCGTGCACGCAATTCCTTCCATAAGTCCATCCACTCAGGTGTCTGCCCCGCAGGGGGTGACATCCCTTCTATATGCATCTGCTCCGCCTCCACATCATTATCCTCAAACATGTCGACACAGCCGTACCGACACACCGCACACACACAGGGAATGCTCTAACAGAGGACAGGACCCGCAAAGGCCCTATGGGCAGACAGAGTGAGAGTATGCCAGCACACACCAGAGCGCTATATAATGCAGGGACTAACTGAATTATGTCCCCTATAGCTGCTGTTATATATACTGCGCCTAAATTTAGTGCCCCCCCTCTCTTTTTTACCCTTTTCTGTAGTGTAGACTGCAGGGGAGAGCCAGGGAGCTTCCTTCCAGCGGAGCTGTGAGGGAGAAATGGCGCCAGTGTGCTGAAGGAGATAGCTCCGCCCCTTTTTCGCGGACTATTCTCCCGCTTTTTTCTGGATTCTGGCAGGGGTAATTATCACATATATAGCCTCTGGGGCTATATATTGTGGTATTTTTGCCAGCCAAGGTGTTTTTATTGCTGCTCAGGGCGCCCCCCCCTAGCGCCCTGCACCCTCAGTGACCGGAGTGTGAAGTGTGTATGAGGAGCTTGGTGAAGACTGATGTCTTCTGCCGCCGATTTTCCGGACCTCTTCTTACTTCTGGCTCTGTAAGGGGGACGGCGGCGCGGCTCCGGGACCGAACACCAAGGCCAGTTCCATGCGGTCGGTCCCTCTGGAGCTAATGGTGTCCAGTAGCCTAAGAAGCCCAAGCTAGCTGCAAGCAGGTAGGTTCGCTTCTTCTCCCCTTAGTCCCTCGCTGCAGTGAGCCTGTTGCCAGCAGGTCTCACTGTAAAATAAAAAACCTAAATATATACTTTCTTTCTAGAAGCTCAGGAGAGCCCCTAGTGTGCATCTAACCTCGGCCGGGCACAAAATCTAACTGAGGCTTGGAGGAGGGTCATAGTGGGAGGAGCCAGTGCACACCAGGTGACCTAAAAGCTTTCTTTAGTTGTGCCCAGTCTCCTGCGGAGCCGCTATCCCCCATGGTCCTTTCGGAGTTCCCAGCATCCACTAGGACGTCAGAGAAATATAGTAAGTCTATAAAAATAAAATAAAAGCTTGAGGCTGCTTTATTCATAGCAGCCCTGTGACCATGCGGCTTCCTGCCGCACCAAGCAAAAAACTGATTTGCCCGAGTCAGTGGGCGGGACTATATGGTGAAGGCCCCAATGCATCCTGGGAGGCCAGAAAGCTTGTGGCCGTGTTGGTGCCATTTTCGCTGTCGCTCGACAATATCCCAATGTTATCCTGTGGATAATTCTGTGGACCCAGCCAGAGAAAAAGGGGAGACCTTTGGCCTTTTTGTATTTGTTGGGCCGAAAGGACTGTATGTGAGAGTGATGTGTCTTTTTCGCCGGTGTAGGAGCATAAGGCAAGAATGTCAACTTACCTGCGGTAAGCCGCCGAGACTAACGCATCCAGCCCATCACCAAACAAGGCCTCACCTTTATACGGGAGAGTCTCCATATTTTATTTTGGAATCTACATCAGCATTCCACTGGCGAACCCACAACGCCCTACAAGCCGATACTGCCATGGTAGCGGTTTTTGATCCCAAGAAACCAATATATTTCATGGATTCTAGTACGTACGCAGCAGCGTCTTTGATATGACCTAACGTTAGGAGTATCTCATCTCCATCTATTGTGTCAATGTCTAATGACAAGTTTTCTGACCACTTTTCAATAGCACTACTCACCCACTCACGGACAATGGTAGGCCTGAGTAGTGTCCCATTGGCCACATCAATAGATCACCCCACTCACTTGCGGTCTGTCGGCTCCTTAAGTGAAGCCATTCCAGGCGCAGGGAGAAACACCTTTTCTCTTTTATGACATGGTCCTGTTTAAAATGCGGGGTGACTCCCACCTTTTTTGGAAAAGGTAAGCTGCCTGAATTCCTTTTGGGAATCTGAAATTTATTTTCAGGTTAAATCAGACCTGAGGTGTAGGGAAAATTACATTACTTCTTTACTAAAGTAAACCCTCTCCTTGTGGTAAAAGAGGGGGCTTCGTAATTTCTAACACCTCCTTTATAGCTAAAACATGTTTTGAATGCTTTTTTGCTAACTTAGGACCTATTCCCCTGGAATCACTAGTGTCGACACAGGAATCAGAGTCCGTGTCGGTATCAATTTGTACTACTTGTGCAAATTTGTATGTGACTGAGAAAGGTCCCTGTGGATGAAAGGCAGAACTATTAAAAATCACATCTTCAACAAATTATTTTCATTTTCTGTATGAGATTCAGTCCAACCTCTTACTGATATGATTCACACGATCATGTAACCTTTCACCCAGTCAGGTTCTTGGTGTCATATTACCCCTGTGTGTCCATAACATGTCTCCTCAGAGTTCCCTGCCACAGACATGTCACACACGTGCAGAACCACACCACAGACACTCCGGGATTTATAGGGGACAGACCCACAGTAAAATCTGTCAGAGGGACACAGATGGGATTTGCCAGTTCACAACCCAGCGCCAGTAACACCATGTCTGTGAACACAAAATGCCCACTGACATTCAGCGCTTTTATAATGTTAATCACACAATTATATAGCACCAAATTCACTGTGGCCCCCCGTCAGTAGTGGAGGTGGACCAGTGTTGTCTCTGCAGCCCGAAGAGAGAGAGAAAATGGCGCTGAGCAGTGTGCTGACTGAGGAGGAAGCTCCACTCTTCAATGGTGTGTTTCTCCTCAGCTTTTAGGAGGTAATTTTTTATACTGGCGGGGGTAGGACTGTGCCTCAGCAACTTATACCCCTTATTTAGGCCAGTTTCCATAGGTTTCATGCTGCCCAGGGCACATGAAACATGAAACCTATGGAAACTGGCATAAATAAAGGGCATAAGTTGCTGAGGCACAGTCCTACCCCCCCCCCCTGCAGTGCCTGTGTATGTGTGAGCAACATGGCGTACTGCGCTCCCGCCAGCCGCGCGCTACCTTTAGCCGTCACTTTCTTGATTGAAAATCCGTCTTCTAACACTCACCTGTCTTCCGACTTCTTGCTCTGTGAGGGGAGTGACGGCGTGCTGTGGGAGTGAGCATCTAGGCATGGCTAGCGTTCAGTTCCCTTCAGGAGCTAATGGTGTCCTGTCAGCCAGAAGCAGAGCCATGAAACTCTTTAGGAAGTTGGTTCCTACTTCTACCCCCTCAGTCCCACGAAGCAGGGAGTCTGATGCCAGAAGATCTCCCTGAAAATAAAAAACCTAACAAGTCTTTTCAGAGAAACTCGGAGCTCCTCAGAGTGCATCCAGTCGACCTGGGCACATTTCTACAACTGAGGTCTGGAGGAGGGGCATAGAGAGAGGAGCCAGTTCACACCCAATGAAGTCTTTAGAGTGCCCATGTCTCCTGCAGATCCCGTCTATACCCCATGGTCATGAAGTGGACCCCAGCATCCTCTAGGACGTATAAGAAATGTGAACTTCCCCCTCCTGATTAGAGACAAAATTAAACTGTCCATAGGACAACCTCCTTACCATTGACGATCCTAATGCAGGGTTAGAGCTGGAGCAGCCTCACCAAACGCCTACCACAGGAGAATTGCAAAACAGACTTTGACAGGGGAACCGCTTGCAGTCCAACTATACCAGGTCCGCCATCAGGGGGGTGCTGCGGCCACAGTAGCCCCGGGCCCAGCCTCTCTAAGAGAGAGGAGAGGGCCCGGGCCGCTCATGCCACCGTCCGCCCACTGCTCTGCTCCGCCCCCTTTTCTTGCCCGATATCTGTCACAGGAGGGGGAGAGGACGCTGCAAGCATCAATTGTAAGCGTCCCTCCCAAAATGGCCGGCCTCATAGGAGACAGTTATTAAAGATACGAGAGGAGGCTTCTCTAGTATCTTTGATAACCATCTCCTCTGAGGCTGCGGCCATTTTGGGAGGGACGTTTTCAATTGAGGCTTGCAGCGTCCTCTCCCAACTCCTGTGACAGTGTCAGAACTTGGGCATGAAAAGGGGCGGAGCGAATGGAATGGAGGGGCAGGGCTACACACGTGTGTGCATGCGTGCATGTGCATGTGTGTGTGCGCGTGTGGTGGGGTCATTATGTGTAAGCGGCGCTACTATTGGAGGCATGTATAGCCAGCAGGGGGCAGTTTGTGTTTAAGCGCCACTGCTACTGGGGGCAGTTTATGTGTAAGCGGCACCGCTATTGGGGGGCATTATGTGTATAAACAGTACCACTACTGGGGGTATTAATATGGAGCAAGGGGCATTAATATGGTGCAAGAGGCATTAATAGTGTTGATCCATTATGTGCACAAGATTTATTATATATATTATATATACACACATACATACACACAGGTTGAGTATCCCATATCCAAATATTCCGAAATACGGAATATTCCGAAATACAGACTTTTTTGAGTGAGAGTGAGCTAGTAAAACCTTTGTTTTTTGATGGCTCAATGTACACAAACTTTGTTTAATACACAAAGTTATTAAAAATAATAAGATTTTACTTACCGATAAATCTATTTCTCGGAGTCCGTAGTGGATGCTGGGGTTCCTGAAAGGACCATGGGGAATAGCGGCTCCGCAGGAGACAGGGCACAAAAAGTAAAGCTTTTCCGATCAGGTGGTGTGCACTGGCTCCTCCCCCTATGACCCTCCTCCAGACTCCAGTTAGGTACTGTGCCCGGACGAGCGTACACAATAAGGGAGGATTTTGAATCCCGGGTAAGACTCATACCAGCCACACCAATCACACCGTACAACTTGTGATCTAAACCCAGTTAACAGTATGATAACAGCGGAGCCTCTGAAAGATGGCTTCCTTTAACAATAACCCGAATTAGTTAACAATAACTATGTACAACTTATGCAGATAATCCGCACTTGGGATGGGCGCCCAGCATCCACTACGGACTCCGAGAAATAGATTTATCGGTAAGTAAAATCTTATTTTCTCTATCGTCCTAGTGGATGCTGGGGTTCCTGAAAGGACCATGGGGATTATACCAAAGCTCCCAAACGGGCGGGAGAGTGCGGATGACTCTGCAGCACCGAATGAGAGAACTCCAGGTCCTCCTTAGCCAGAGTATCAAATTTGTAAAATTTTACAAACGTGTTCTCCCCTGACCACGTAGCTGCTCGGCAAAGTTGTAATGCCGAGACCCCTCGGGCAGCCGCCCAAGATGAGCCCACCTTCCTTGTGGAGTGGGCCTTTACAGATTTAGGCTGTGGCAAGCCTGCCACAGAATGTGCAAGTTGGATTGTGCTACAGATCCAACGAGCAATCGTCTGCTTAGACGCAGGAGCACCCATCTTGTTGGGTGCATACAATATAAACAACGAGTCAGATTTTCTGACTCCAGCTGTCCTTGCAATATATATTTTTAATGCTCTGACAACGTCCAGTAACTTGGAGTCCTCCAAGTCACTTGTAGCCGCAGGCACTACAATAGGCTGGTTCAGATGAAATGCTGACACCACCTTAGGGAGAAAATGCGGACGAGTTCGCAGTTCTGCCCTGTCCGAATGGAAAATCAGATATGGGCTTTTGTAAGATAAAGCTGCCAATTCTGACACTCTCCTGGCAGAAGCCAGGGCTAGAAGCATGGTCACTTTCCATGTGAGATATTTCAAATCCACCTTTTTTTAGTGGTTCAAACCAATGAGATTTTAGGAAGTCCAAAACCACATTTAGATCCCACGGTGCCACTGGAGGCACCACAGGAGGCTGTATATGCAGCACTCCCTTAACAAAGGTCTGGACTTCAGGGACTGAAGCCAATTCTTTTTGAAAGAAAATCGACAGGGCCGAAATTTGAACCTTAATAGATCCCAATTTGAGACCCATTGACAATCCTGATTGCAGGAAATGTAGGAATCGACCCAGTTGAAATTCCTCCGTCGGAGCACTCCGATCTTCGCACCACGCAACATATTTTCGCCAAATTCGGTGATAATGTTGCACGGTTACTTCCTTCCTTGCTTTAATCAAAGTAGGAATGACTTCTTCCGGCATGCCTCTTTCCTTTAGGATCCGGCGTTCAACCGCCATGCCGTCAAACGCAGCCGCGGTAAGTCTTGAAACAGACAGGGACCCTGCTGAAGCAAGTCCCTCCTTAGAGGTAGAGGCCACGGATCTTCCGTGATCATCTCTTGAAGTTCCGGGTACCAAGTCCTCCTTGGCCAATCCGGAACCACTAGTATCGTTCTTACGCCTCTTTGCCGTATAATTCTCAATACTTTTGGTATGAGAGGCAGAGGAGGAAACACATACACCGACTGGTACACCCAAGGCGTTACCAGCGCGTCCACAGCTATTGCCTGCGGATCTCTTGACCTGGCGCAATACCTGTCCAGTTTTTTGTTGAGGCGAGACGCCATCATGTCCACCATTGGTCTTTCCCAACGGGTTACCAGCATGTGGAAGACTTCTGGATGAAGTCCCCACTCTCCCGGGTGAAGATCGTGTCTGCTGAGGAAGTCTGCTTCCCAGTTGTCCACTCCCGGGATGAACACTGCTGACAGTGCTATCACATGATTCTCTGCCCAGCGAAGAATCCTTGCAGCTTCTGCCATTGCCCTCCTGCTTCTTGTGCCGCCCTGTCTGTTCACATGGGCGACTGCCGTGATGTTGTCCGACTGGATCAATACCGGTTTTCCCTGAAGCAGAGGTTCTGCCTGGTTTAGAGCATTGTATATTGCTCTTAGTTCCAGAATGTTTATGTGAAGAGACGTTTCCAGGCTCGTCCATACTCCCTGGAAGTTTCTTCCTTGTGTGACTGCTCCCCAGCCTCTCAGGCTGGCGTCCGTGGTCACCAGGATCCAATCCTGTATGCCGAATCTGCGGCCCTCCAATAGATGAGCACTCTGCAACCACCACAGAAGAGACACCCTTGTCCTTGGAGACAGGGTTATCCGTAGGTGCATCTGAAGATGCGACCCTGACCATTTGTCCAACAGATCCCTTTGGAAAATTCTTGCGTGGAATCTGCCGAATGGAATCGCTTCGTAAGAAGCCACCATTTTTCCCAGGACTCTTGTGCATTGATGTACAGACACCTTTCCTGGTTTTAGGAGGTTCCTGACAAGCTCGGATAACTCCTTGGCTTTTTCCTCCGGGAGAAAAACCTTTTTCTGAACCGTGTCCAGAATCATCCCTAGGAACAGCAGACGAGTTGTCGGCATTAACTGGGATTTTGGAATATTCAGAATCCACCCGTGCTGTTTTAGCACTTCTTGAGACAGTGCTAATCCCATCTCTAGCTGTTCTCTGGACCTCGCCCTTATTAGGAGATCGTCCAAGTATGGGATAATTAATACGCCTTTTCTTCGAAGAAGAATCATCATCTCGGCCATTACCTTTGTAAAGATCCGAGGTGCCGTGGACAATCCGAACGGCAGCGTCTGAAACTGATAGTGACAGTTTTGTACAACGAACCTGAGGTACCCCTGGTGTGAGGGGTAAATTGGAACGTGGAGATACGCATCCTTGATGTCCAAGGATACCATAAAGTTCCCCTCTTCCAGGTTCGCTATCACTGCTCTGAGTGACTCCATTTTGAACTTGAACTTCTTTATGTACAGGTTCAAGGACTTCAGATTTAGAATAGGCCTTACCGAGCCATCCGGCTTCGGTACCACAAAAAGAGTGGAATAATACCCCTTCCCTTGTTGCAGAAGAGGTACCTTGACTATCACCTGCTGAGAGTACAGCTTGTGAATGGCTTCCAACACCGTCTCCCTTTCGGAGGGGGACGTTGGTAAAGCAGACCTCAGGAAACGGCGAGGTGGATCTGTCTCTAATTCCAACCTGTATCCCTGAGATATTATCTGCAGGATCCAGGGATCTACTTGCGAGTGAGCCCACTGCGCGCTGTAATTTTTGAGACGACCGCCCACCGTCCCCGAGTCCGCTTGAGAAGCCCCAGCGTCATGCTGAGGCTTTTGTAGAAGCCGGGGAGGGCTTCTGATCCTGGGAAGGAGCTGCGTGTTGCTGTCTCTTCCCTCGACCTTTGCCTCGTGGCAAATATGAATAGCCCTTTGCTCTCTTATTTTTAAAGGAACGAAAGGGCTGCGGTTGAAAAGTCGGTGCCTTTTTCTGTTGGGGAGTGACTTGAGGTAGAAAGGTGGATTTCCCGGCTGTAGCCGTGGCCACCAAATCTGATAGACCGACTCCAAATAACTCCTCCCCCTTATACGGCAAAACTTCCATATGCCGTTTTGAATCCGCATCGCCTGTCCACTGTCGCGTCCATAAAGCTCTTCTGGCCGAAATGGACATAGCACTTACCCGTGATGCCAGTGTGCATATATCCCTCTGTGCATCACGCATATAAAGAAATGCATCCTTTATTTGTTCTAACGACAGTAGAATATTGTCCCTGTCCAGGGTATCAATATTTTCAATCAGGGATTCTGACCAAACTACCCCCGCACTGCCCATCCAGGCAGTTGCTACAGCTGGTCGTAGTATAACACCTGCATGTGTGTATATACTTTTTTGGATATTTTCCATCCTCCTATCTGATGGATCTTTAAGTGCGGCCGTCTCAGGAGAGGGTAACGCCACTTGTTTAGATAAGCGTGTTAGCGCCTTGTCCACCCTAGGAGGTGTTTCCCAGCGCTCCCTAACCTCTGGCGGGAAAGGGTATAATGCCAATAATTTCTTTGAAATTATCAGCTTTTTATCAGGGGCAACCCACGCTTCATTACACACGTCATTTAGTTCTTCTGATTCAGGAAAAACTATAGGTAGTTTTTTCATACCCCACATAATACCCTGTTTAGTGGTACCTGTAGTATCAGCTAAATGTAACGCCTCCTTCATTGCCAAAATCATATAACGTGTGGCCCTACTGGAAAATACGGTTGATTCGTCACCGTCACCACTGGAGTCATCGCCTGTGTCTGGGTCTGTGTCGACCGACTGAGGCAAAGGGCGTTTCACAGCCCCTGACGGTGTTTGAGTCGCCTGGACAGGCACTAATTGATTGTCCGGCCGTCTCATGTCGTCAAACGACTGCTTTAGCGTGTTGACACTATCCCGTAGTTCCATAAATAAAGGCATCCATTCTGGTGTCGACCCCCTAGGAGGTGACATCCCCATATTTGGCAATTGCTCCGCCTCCACACCAATATCGTCCTCATACATGTCGACACACACGTACCGACACACAGCAGACACACAGGGAATGCTCCTAATGAAGACAGGACCCACTAGCCCTTTGGGGAGACAGAGGGAGAGTTTGCCAGCACACACCAAAAGCGCTATATATATATCAGGGATAGCCTTATAATAAGTGCTCCCCTATAGCTGCTTTGTTATATAAAAATATCGCCATAAATTTGCCCCCCCTCTCTGTTTTACCCTGTTTCTGTAGTGCAGTGCAGGGGAGAGACCTGGGAGCCGTCCTGACCAGCGGAGCTGTGAGAGGAAATGGCGCCGTGTGCTGAGGAGATAGGCCCCGCCCCTTTTCCGGCGGGCTCGTCTCCCGCTATTTTGAGAAATCAGGCAGGGGTTAAATATCTCCATATAGCCTCTAGGGCTATATGTGAGGTATTTTTAGCCTTTATAGGTACTCATTTTGCCTCCCAGGGCGCCCCCCTCCCAGCGCCCTGCACCCTCAGTGACTGCCGTGTGAAGTGTGCTGAGAGGAAAATGGCGCACAGCTGCAGTGCTGTGCGCTACCTTTAGAAGACTGCAGGAGTCTTCAGCCGCCGATTCTGGACCTCTTCTGTCTTCAGCATCTGCAAGGGGGCCGGCGGCGCGGCTCCGGTGACCATCCAGGCTGTACCTGTGATCGTCCCTCTGGAGCTTGATGTCCAGTAGCCAAGAAGCCAATCCATCCTGCACGCAGGTGAGTTGACTCCTTCTCCCCTCAGTCCCTCGCTGCAGTGATCCTGTTGCCAGCAGGAATCACTGTAACATAAAAAACCTAGCTAAACTTTCTCTAAGCAGCTCTTTAGGAGAGCCACCTAGATTGCACCCTTCTCGGCCGGGCACAAAAATCTAACTGGAGTCTGGAGGAGGGTCATAGGGGGAGGAGCCAGTGCACACCACCTGATCGGAAAAGCTTTACTTTTTGTGCCCTGTCTCCTGCGGAGCCGCTATTCCCCATGGTCCTTTCAGGAACCCCAGCATCCACTAGGACGATAGAGAAATTGTATTAAATGACCTTCAGGCTGTGTGTATAAGGTGTATATAAAACATAAATGTATTCTGTTCTTAGACTTAGGTCCCATCGCCATGTATCATTATGCAATTATTCCAAACTACGGAAAAATCCGATATCCAAGATACCTCTGGTCCCAAGCATTTTGGATAAGGGATACTCAACGTACGTACGTGTGTGTGTGTGTGTGTGTGTGTGTGTGTGTGTGTGTGTGTGTGTGTGTGTGTGTGTGTGTGTGTGTGTATATATATATATATATATATATATATATATATATATATATATGCAAAAAGGAAAAAATAGCGCCACTTGTGGTAAGTTAACCTTCACAATTATGTATAATATATGTCCAAAAATACACTCCCTTGGTACAAAGGGTGTCAGCAGGCCCCTAAATAAAAACAGCAGTGGTAAGCTTCTGTAAAAAGTGTTATAGAAACCAAGAATATGGGCACAAGCGACCAATGGTGTCTATAGTAAAGGAACGTAAAAAGATTTTTTATATAGAAAATAAAAGCATATTTATTTTACACGATTAAAAAACACTGATAAAATTTTAGTTTAAGAAAACATGCTTAAGCATAAGAATTCATAAAAAATGTGAACAAAAATATGGTTAAAAGAGAAGAAAAAATCTAAAAGTACAAGGTACACATCGGTTTGTAGTAAATGTGTAAAAAGTGCTTATCTTAGGTTCAGGAGGTTGGTCTGGGAAGGATCATGGAATGTCCAACGCGTTTTGTCCTTCAGGACTTCATCAAGGGTAGTGTGGTACTGGGACAGGGCTCGTATTTATACCTCTGTCAATTAGAAGACTATGTGTGACATCACTTCCTCCCACAGTGATGTTTAGGGAGAACAGAAATCTTAGTGTTTTTCACATTTAAATAATTTGTATATCAGTAATACAAATGTCTCTAAACAAAGCTGATCCTTATCACATATTTCAAAAACGAGTAATTTAGTGAGTGTAGGTGAATTGATTATTTACAGTGTACTGGCAGAAGTACCTGCGGCCAGTACACTGTAAATAATCAATGCTGACCTGACGAAAGGGCTATAATAAAAGCCCTGAAACGTTGTCTATCTTCATGCTGGTGTAAGAGTGAATTATTTAGTCGCTTGGAGTGCCGTACCTTCTATCTTCTATTGCTGTTACCTCCTCGTTCGGGCACCCGGCGCACAGACAATATAAGGGAGAGCCGGACCATCTACTGTATGTATATATATGATCCCCTTGATGAAGTCCTATGCCACAGGACGAAACGCGTCGGGCCCGGGACTTATGACTCACCCGTGACTTCTCTGAATGGACAGATAAGCTGTATTAATTTTTATATCTTGTACGTATGTTACCTGCATTTGCTTCGGGACATTTTTAATATCCACCAATAGGATTGGGCTGTTGCTCACCTGGTGATTCCGTTTGTGGACAGATAAGCTGTATATACAATTTTATTCTTGTACGTGTGCTACCTACATTTACTTCAGGATTTGTTATATTAAATTGTTTGTTTTATAAATTCGTCCAGTCTTTGTGTACTGGAAATAGTACTTATCATCCAGCTTATTTACCCATATTGGGACTAGCAAGGTCCCTAAAGTGTTGAACACTGTATATAATCAAACAGTATACACTATGTTGGTTTTTATTTCTGTTTTACATGTCCTAAAAGTGTCATCAGACTGAAGCTGTTCCCAAGGAAGCTAAGTCAATCCTTCCTAACTTACATTTTGCACTTTTCACATGGTGAACTGGTTATATAGAAATCCTATAAATCCAGAATCCTGTTAAACACCAGTAGGCGCTCTATTGCACTTCATTTTTTACATATACATATATATAAAAATTTTTTATGGCACTCCTGATACTCAAGAACGACTCTTTACAACAGCATGTAATCAGTAAGTGCACAGTCCTAAGGGGGGAGCCTGCCTATTTTGTCAGTCCCGAGCCCCACAATTTCTGATGGCAGCCCTGAACTCTACCTGCAGGCAAACTTTGGGACAGACTGAGGGATTGTCATACCATCCAGCGGATCGGGCCGACAGATCACTTACATTGGCACATATTGGAAAGCGTGTATGCCAAATCTGCGGGTGGCCGCAGATGCTGGAGACGTTGTCAGGTTTGATGTGCTGCACATCAAACCTGACGATATCTCTTGTGACATGATGTATACTAATGAAGGATGGAACAGTGATCGTTCCATCCCTCATTAACATGGCTCAATGGAGGGGAATTCAATTGTTCTCGTCACCCAATCTAAAGTAATGGAATATCGCAGTGGAGAGACTCAATTGATGCCTGCTATCAACGCTGATCAAGCCCATTAGTGTCGGATTTAGCTGCATAAAGCAGATAAACCAGACTGAACTAATGGACACAATGACAAAAAAAAGTGCCGTTTGGGCGCCCAAACAGGTCACTTCGCACATTGCAGCTTCCCACCTCCGGGAAAGGTCAGCGCCGACAGCTGATGGCGCACGGACAAAGCAACAATTGAATTGCTCCGTTCGGCGCCATCTAGTTGCTGCCTGTGAGTAAAACAATTGAATTTCACCAACATATTGGGCTGGGCAAACCTAACTCCGTTGTGTACCTAGCTTTTTAGACTGACTCCACTTACCTCCAGCCCTAAACTGCAGCATCAGTGGCTTCATGGGGCCCAGGACAGTCACTTAATGACCCCTCCAGGAGTCCTTGCAGGAACAGCTGCTGGCAGAACCACAGAGTTCAAACATGAGCTCTGTTCAAAATAAAGAATAAGAGCAAGGCTGCGCCGCACACTTAAGAAACCAGACCACACCATATAGCACTAAATATAAACAGAGCTCTGGTGGAAATAGGACGGTATACAGCAGGGATGTCCAATTTTTTACTCTAAAGCGTTGCGGATTTACACATCCCAGCAAACCCTAACCACACTTCTGCTTTAAGGTCATGCTAAACGTTGGCAGGGCATGCTGGCATGTATAGTTCCACAGTAGCTGGAGGGCCAAATGTTGAGCAGTCCTGGTATAGAAGGAGAAATGTCTTTAGTTTCAGTTAACTTTTTAAGCTTCTATCCTAAGTGCTAGACCCCATATTCAGAATAGTGGTGCCTCCGAGCATGGACATCAAAAACTTATGCCACTTGCTGTATTGTTTAATATTGTTTCCACAATATGGTGGCAGTCATATTTTTGACTCAAATTATCATCAATTTACTCTTCATCACAGTTTCCTTGTATAGACCATACCCACAAATTGGTTACCAAAAAATAAGTGCTCAATATTCACTAAATTGAGAAGAAGAAAAGACTAGGGGGTAAACAAAAAAAGTAAGACAACAATCAAAACACAGTAACATGAATGTCATCATTGATGTGGAAAATATGACTGTAATGTGACAAAAATACTACCAAAATAAATTTACATATACTTATCCGTAAAAGATTGCACATAAGTACCTGTGTGACAGACAGATGCTCTTCTCCTGGAAGGTTTAATGCAACATTTTCACTGCACTTTTTATACAGGTAGAAAAGATAGCTCAGAAACAGCTGGAGAAAAAAAAAAAAATAATAATAATAATATATAATAATAATAATAATAATAAAAAATAATTTGTGCCATGTACAATTACACCCCCAAAAACTCCTAATAAAGATCATTAAAAAACAAATATTGTTCACAGTACATGGACAGAACCGCAGGATGTAGATTTATCTCCACTTTACGTCACTAGCAGCCAGATTCAGAAGTGGTTGGAGAGAGCATCGCTGCTGCTTACGAGATCTGGCCAGTCGAAAAACCAACGCCAGAATCCCGACACTGGTCAAAATACCTACACCGGCATCCCGACAAGGATCACCATCCCGACCACCTGGATCCCGAACGTGCATGGACTGGGACGACTGGCAGGTAAGCCGCAGGGGATGTCATGTTTAAGCTACGGGGTGAGGATTAGGCTGCGGGAAAGGAAGGGTTACGTTTAGGCTGAAGGAAGGGGGATTTAGAGCAAGGTAGCTATACTTATCTTGTCCAACTTGGGATTCTAATCACCCGAATGCCACGGTCAGTCTCCTGACAGCCGGTATCCCGAGCGCTGGCATTTCCTACCCATTTCCTGCTTACTTGGAAGTAGCAGCGATGCACAGATATGGTAATTCATTCCACAGGAGGCGTTTTGTATAAGTAGACTTATGAGCCACCGCTGCGGATCACTCCCTCAGAGGGTGCCTGCCATTGCCAAGCACCCGGGACGGTTGTTAGGCATCTGAAACTACTAGCAGCCACCAAATCTCTTGCTCCTGGCTGATAGTCTCCTTGCTGGTTATAGTGTCCATGTTCTGCATTAACGCTGACCTACTGAGGTCTACTGTTGGTTCCTGACCTACCTATACCCTGTAACATCAGTTCCAATCTTTTTGCCTTCCTTTGCTCTTGCTTCTATTCAGTCATCCCTGTACACTACTCCTGGCTCTAGTTCTTCCAGTTCTATCCCTGGTCGTATGCCTTTCGGTCCTGTACCTTGGTCCCTTGTCTTGCTTCCAGCTGCGTTCCCACCTAGCACTGGTTATTTAACGGTCTCCTCCTGCAGCCACTGTTCCCTGCGGCCACCTGGTTATTCACAAATTCTTACTATCATGAGTAAAGTCCTGGTGGCAACCATGTACTAGTGAAAAGAGTCTCTATGGGAAACTGGCAGCTGTTATAGGTCAAGACCTTTGAAGTGTGGTTTTAAGTTTATACACATACCAAGGTGTGCCATAATATAGACACCTTCTGCATGCACGTGTGATCCTCTGCTGCACCCGAGGACGCAGCATCGGGTCACTTACATCATCGGCTGACGGACTGACCCATGGGGTCATGCAAGCTGGCCACCGTAGCCAAGAGGCCAGGAAATCTCTGTTGATAGACTGAGATCCTAACATTGGCCCTCCTGGCAAATGGCTGCAAACTATCAATCACTTGACAGTCTGCAGCCATTCTGCTTCCAACGACGCAGTACTGTTCCTGCAAATGCACAAAGTACTGAACACTGGTACACTGCGACAGGTGCCTCAAGACAGTCAGAACCTGAATCAAGCCCTAGAAGCAGATATGTAATTACTGCTGTGTAGTCGGGTTGGTATCTATATACTCGCACCCGTCATTCCGGTGGACAAAAATAAGAATTTACTTACCGATAATTCTATTTCTCGGAGTCCGTAGTGGATGCTGGGGTTCCTGAAAGGACCATGGGGAATAGCGGCTCCGCAGGAGACAGGGCACAAAAGTAAAGCTTTCCGATCAGGTGGTGTGCACTGGCTCCTCCCCCTATGACCCTCCTCCAAGCCAGTTAGGTACTGTGCCCGGACGAGCGTACACAATAAGGGAGGAATTTTGAATCCCGGGTAAGACTCATACCAGCCACACCAATCACACCGTACAACTTGTGATCTAAACCCAGTTAACAGTATGATAACAGCGGAGCCTCTGAAAAGATGGCTCACAACAAAAATAACCCGATTTTTGTAACTATGTACAAGTATTGCAGATAATCCGCACTTGGGATGGGCGCCCAGCATCCACTACGGACTCCGAGAAATAGAATTATCGGTAAGTAAATTCTTATTTTCTCTATCGTCCTAGTGGATGCTGGGGTTCCTGAAAGGACCATGGGGATTATACCAAAGCTCCCAAACGGGCGGGAGAGTGCGGATGACTCTGCAGCACCGAATGAGAGAACTCCAGGTCCTCCTTAGCCAGGGTATCAAATTTGTAGAATTTAGCAAACGTGTTTGCCCCTGACCAAGTAGCTGCTCGGCAAAGTTGTAAAGCCGAGACCCCTCGGGCAGCCGCCCAAGATGAGCCCACCTTCCTTGTGGAATGGGCATTTACATATTTTGGCTGTGGCAGGCCTGCCACAGAATGTGCAAGCTGAATTGTATTACACATCCAACTAGCAATAGTCTGCTTAGAAGCAAGAGCACCCAGTTTGTTGGGTGCATACAGGAAAACAGCAAGTCAGTTTTCCTGACTCCAGCCGTCCTGGAACATATTTTCAGGGCCCTGACAACATCTAGCAACTTGGAGTCCTCCAAGTCCCTAGTAGGTGCAAGGCACCACAATAAGCTGGTTCAGGTGAAACACTGACACCACCTTAGGGAGAGAACTGGGGACGAGTCCGCAGCTCTGCCCTGTCCGAATGGACAAACAGATATGGGCTTTTTTGAGAAAAAACCACCAATTTGACACTCGCCTGGTCCAGGCCAGGGCCAAGAGCATGGTCACTTTTCATGTGAGATGCTTCAAATCCACAGATTTGACTGGTTTTAAACCAATGTGATTTGAGGAATCCCAGAACTACGTTGAGATCCCACAGTGCCACTGGAGGCACAAAAGGGGGTTGTATATGCAATACTCCCTTGACAAACTTCTGGACTTCAGGAACTGAAGCCAATTCTTTCTGGAAGAAAATCGACAGGGCCGAAATTTGAACCTTAATGGACCCCAATTTGAGGCCCATAGACACTCCTGTTTGCAGGAAATGCAGGAAACGACCGAGTTGAAATTTCTTTGTGGGGCCTTCCTGGCCTCACACCACGCAACATATTTTCGCCACATGTGGTGATAATGTTGTGCGGTCACCTCCTTTCTGGCTTTGACCAGGGTAGGAATGAGCTCTTCCGGAATGCCTTTTTCCCTTAGGATTTGGCTTTCCACCGCCATGCCGACAAACGCAGCTGCGGTAAGTCTTGGAACAGACATGGTACTTGCTGAAGCAAGTCCCTTCTTAGCGGCAGAGGCCATAAGACCTCTGTAAGCATCTCTTGAAGTTCCGGGTACCAAGTCCTTCTTGGCCAATCCGGAGCCATGAGGTATGAGAAGCAGAGGAGGGAACACATACACCGACTGGTACACCCACGGTGTTACCAGAACGTCCACAGCTATTGCCTGAGGGTCTCTTGACCTGGCGCAATACCTGTCCCGTTTTTTTTTTTTTTTTTTTCAGACGGGACGCCATCATGTCCACCTTTGGTATTTCCCAACGGTTTACAATCATGTGGAAAAAACTTCCCGATGAAGTTTCCACTCTCCCGGGTGGAGGTCGTGCCTGCTGAGGAAGTCTGCTTCCCAGTTTCCATTCCCGGGGTGAAACACTGCTGACAGTGCTATCACATGATTTTCCGCCCAGCGAAAAGTCCTTGCAGTTTTTGCCATTGCCCTCCTGCTTCTTGTGTCGCCCTGTCTGTTTACGTGGGCGACTGCCGTGATGTTTTTCCCACTGGATCAATACCGGCTGACCTTGAAGCAGAGGTCTTGCTAAGCTTAGAGTATTATAAATTTACCCTTAGCTCCAGTATATTTATGTGGAGAAAAGTCTCCAGACTTGATCACACTCCCTGGAAATTTTTTCCTTGTGCGACTGCTCCCCAGCCTCTCGGGCTGGGCTCCGTGGTCACCAGCATCCAATCCTGAATGCCGAATCTGCGGCCCTCTAGAAGATGAGCACTCTATAACCACCACAGGAGAGACACCCTTGTCCTTGGATATAGGGTTATCCGCTGATGCATCTGAAGATGCGATCCGGACCATTTGTCCAGCAGATCCCACTGAAAAGTTCTTGCGTGAAATCTGCCGAATGGAATTGCTTCGTAGGAAGCCACCATTTTTACCAGGACCCTTGTGCAATGATGCACTGTTTTTAGGAGGTTCCTGACTAGCTCGGATAACTCCCTGGCTTTCTCTTCCGGGAGAAACACCTTTTTCTGGACTGTGTCCAGAATCATCCCTAGGCACAGCAGACGTGTCGTCGGGATCAGCTGCGATTTTGGAATATTTAGAATCCACCCGTGCTGTTGTAGCAGTATCCGAGATAGTGCTACTCCGACCTCCAACTGTTCCCTGGACTATGCCCTTATCAGGAGATCGTCCAAGTAAGGGATAATTAAGACGCCTTTTCTTCGAAGAAGAATCATCATTTCGGCCATTACCTTGGTAAAGACCCGGGGTGCCGTGGACAATCCAAACGGCAGCGTCTGAAACTGATAGTGACAGTTCTGCACCACGAACCTGAGGTACCCTTAGTGAGAAGGGCAAATTTGGGACATAGAGGTAAGCATCCCTGATGTCCCGGGACACTATATAGTCCCCTTCTTCCCGGTTCGTTATCACTGCTCTGAGTGACTCCATCTTGATTTGAACCTTTGTAAGTGTTCAAAAAATTTTTTAGAATAAGTCTCACCTAGCCTTCTGGCTTCAGTACCACAATATAGTGTGGAATAATACCCCTTTTCTTGTAGTAAGAGGGGTAATTTAATTATCACCTGCTGGGAATACAGCTTGTGAATTTTTTCCCATACTGCCTCCTTGTCGGAGGGAGACCTTGGTAAAGCAGACTTCAGGAGCCTGCGAAGTGGAAACGTCTCGACATTCCAATCTGTACCCCTGGGATACTACTTGTAGGATCCAGGGGTCCTGTACGGTCTCAGCTCCATGCTGAGAACTTGTCAGAAGCGGTGGAACGCTTCTGTTCCTGGGAATGGGCTGCCTGCTGCAGTCTTCTTCCCTTTCCTCTATCCCTGGGCAGATATGATCTTATAGGGACGAAAGGACTGAGGCTGAAAAGACGGTGTCTTTTTCTGCAGAGATGTGACTTAGGGTAAAAACGGCGGATTTTCCAGCAGTTGCCGTGGCCACCAGGTCCGATGGACCGACCCCAAATAACTCCTCTTCCTTTATACGGCAATACACCTTTGTGCCGTTTGGAATCTGCATCACCTGACCACTGTCGTGTCCATAACATCTTCTGGCAGATATGGACATCGCATTTACTCTTGATGCCAGAGTGCAAATATCCCTCTGTGCATCTCGCATATATAGAAATGCATCCTTTAAATGCTCTATAGTCAATAAAATACTGTCCCTGTTAAGGGTATCAATATTTTTAGTCAGGGAATCCGACCAAGCCACCCCAGCTCTGCACATCCAGGCTGAGGCGATCGCTGGTCGCAGTATAACACCAGTATGTGTGTATATACTTTTTATGATATTTTCCAGCCTCCTGTCAGCTGGTCCTTGAGGACGGCCCTATCTATAGACGGTACCGCCACTTGTTTTGATAAGCGTGTGAGCGCCTTATCCACCCTAAGGGGTGTTTCCCAACGCGCCCTAACTTCTGGCGGGAAAGGGTATACCGCCCATAATTTTCTATCGGGGGGAACCCACGCATCATCACACACTTTATTTAATTTATCTGATTCAGGAAAAACTACGGTAGTTTTTTCACATCCCACATAATACCCTCTTTTGTGGTACTTGTAGTATCAGAAATATGTAACACCTCCTTCATTGCCTTTAACGTGTGGCCCTAATAAGGAATACGTTTGTTTATTCACCGTCGACACTGGATTCAGTGTCCCTGTCTGTGTCTGTGTCGACCGACTAAAGTAAACGGGCGTTTTAAAACCCCTGACGGTGTTTTTGAGACGTCTGGACCGGTACTAATTGTTTGTCGGCCGTCTCATGTCGTCAACCGACCTTGCAGCGTGTTGACATTATCACGTAATTCCCTAAATAAGCCATCCATTCCGGTGTCGACTCCCTAGAGAGTGACATCACCATTACAGGCAATTGCTCCGCCTCCTCACCAACATCGTCCTCATACATGTCGACACACACGTACCGACACACAGCACACACACAGGGAATGCTCTGATAGAGGACAGGACCCACTAGCCCTTTGGAGAGACAGAGGGAGAGTTTACCAGCACACACCAAAAACGCTATAATTATATAGGGACAACCTTATATAAGTGTTTTCCCTTATAGCATCTTTTTTATATATTTCTAACGCCAAATTAGTGCCCCCCCTCTCTGTTTTAACCCTGTTTCTGTAGTGCAGTGCAGGGGAGAGCCTGGGAGCCTTCCCTCCAGCCTTTCTGTGAGGGAAAATGGCGCTGTGTGCTGAGGAGATAGGCCCCGCCCCTTTTTCGGCGGCCTCGTCTCCCGCTCTTAACGGATTCTGGCAGGGGTTAAATATCTCCATATAGCCTCCGGAGGCTATATGTGAGGTATTTTTAGCCAAAATAGGTATTCATTTGCCTCCCAGGGCGCCCCCCTCCCAGCGCCCTGCACCCTCAGTGACTGCCGTGTGAAGTGTGCTGAGAGGAAAATGGCGCACAGCTGCAGTGCTGTGCGCTACCTTTAGAAGACTGAGGAGTCTTCTGCCGCCGATTCTGGACCTCTTCTTACTTCAGCATCTGCAAGGGGGCCGGCGGCAAGGCTCCGGTGACCATCCAGGCTGTACCTGTGATCGTCCCTCTGGAGCTGATGTCCAGTAGCCAAGAAGCCAATCCATCCTGCACGCAGGTGAGTTCACTTCTTCTCCCCTAAGTCCCTCGTTGCAGTGATCCTGTTGCCAGCAGGACTCACTGTAAAATAAAAAACCTAAGCTAAACTTTTCTAAGCAGCTCTTTAGGAGAGCCACCTAGATTGCACCCTTCTCGGCCGGGCACAAAAATCTAACTGGCTTGGAGGAGGGTCATAGGGGGAGGAGCCAGTGCACACCACCTGATCGGAAAGCTTTACTTTTGTGCCCTGTCTCCTGCGGAGCCGCTATTCCCCATGGTCCTTTCAGGAACCCCAGCATCCACTAGGACGATAGAGAAATCCCGACCACGGGATGCTTGGTGCCGGAGTGCCGACATCGTGGCGAACGCAAAAGAGCCCCTTGTGGGTTCGCTGCGCTCACCACGCTGAGGGCACGGTGGCGCTCTACGCTATTTATTCTCCCTCCAGGGGTGTCGTGGACACCCCAAGAGGGAAATTAGATGTAGAGATCGCGGCGCCGTTATGAGCAGCGCCGGGATATTGAATGCATCCCGTGTAGCCAGTACTGGCATAATGCAAATCTATTACTAATTATTATACCAGGAAGTAATACATTAAAAGTCACCTGTTTCAAAAATGTTCTAGAAAATCTATGACAGAATAGCTTTGCTCTGAGCATCTATTTTTAAAGGGGAAGTATGTGGAAGGAAGGGGTTATTGTGGGAGAAGCCTGTCACTAAAACGACTTGGTAACAGCAGTTAAAATGTGCAGTAACGTTATCCTCATCAACAGATACAAAATTATCTTTTGGTTGTTTCATTCCAAGTGATTCATATTGTTCCAAAATAAGACATCACCGAGCTACAGTATTGTGAGAACTGGGACTTACGTAGATCAGCAGGAGCTTTAGAAAGTGACAAGGAAAAGCAATGGTTCTGTGCAAAATTGTGAAAAGACAGTTTTTTTACAAGACTATCAAAGCAATATTTTGCTTATGAGCAAGCTCACTCGCTTATTGTACATTACAATATACAACACATGGATCTATGCATGTAGTGTGCATCGTATTACACAAGTTTCAGTTACCTATATATACCTTAAGCCCCGTATACACGGGGAAGATGTGTGTTGAGCGATATAGCACAAACCGCTTAGCACACATCTCTCCACCCCGGTCAGCACTATGTGTACTGAGCGAGGAGGGGGATGACACACTAATTTCACCCAGCGGTGAAATGTGCGATCTAACTAGATTTGGCATGAATGCATGCCAAATCTAGAGTCAGCGATAGCGACGTGCGGGGTCGCGCATTCCTCTCGCCATGGGCAGATTGTCTAGTCCGATTGCTTAGAATTTAAACACAAATCTCTACGTGTGTACCCTCATTTAGTTCCTTGTATGTTTTATCTCGCACACTGTAACCTTAGTAGCATGCCCAAAAGTACTGCCTCGTCTGGAACCTTTCAGTAGTGGGACTTATAACCTGCGAAAGTCATGACCCAAAATGGCTGCACCAACCATGCATCATGTTTATTTCGCCCATTATGTTCATGGTTATTTTGTTTTTCTGTAATGTAAACTGATTTTTATAGAGCGACCTCTGAGTCCTGTAGGAGAAAAGTGATATTAAAAAAATCTTATTGTTCTGTGTAAGATGCACTAAATGCAGCAAAGACCAGACCTCAAGCTTTTGTGGCACTCTAACAGAAAATAAGATTTTAAACCTACCGGTAAATCTTTTTCTCCTAGTCCGTAGAGGATGCTGGGGACTCCGTAAGGACCATGGGGGTATAGACGGGCTCCGCAGGAGACATGGGCACTCTAAAGACTTTAGGTGGGTGTGCACTGGCTCCACCCTCTATGCCCCTCCTCCAGACCTCAGTTAAAGAACTGTTCCCAGAGGAGACAGACAGTACGAGGAAAGGATTTTTGTTAATCTAAGGGCAAGATTCATACCAGCCCACACCATCCACACCGTACAACATGGAATATACGAACCAGTTAACAGTATGAAACAAAACAGCATCAGCCAGAGACTGATCAAAACTGTAACATAGCCCTTATGTAATCAATAACTATATACAAGCCTTGCAGAATTTAGTCCGCACTGGGACGGGCGCCCAAAATCCTCTACGGACTAGGAGAAAAAGATTTACCGGTAGGTTTAAAATCTTATTTTCTCTTACGTCCTAGAGGATGCTGGGGACTCCATAAGGACCATGGGGATTATACCAAAGCTCCCAAACGGGCGGGAGAGTGCGGATGACTCTGCAGCACCGACTGAGCAAACAGGAGGTCCTCATCAGCCAAGGTATCAAACTTATAGAATTTAGCAAAAGTGTTTGAACCCGACTAAGTAGCTGCTCGGCATTATAATGCCGAGACACCTCGGGCAGCCGCCCAAGAAGAACCCACCTTCCTAGTGGAATGGGCCTTTACCGAATTTGGTAACGGCAATCCAGCCGTAGAATCGTGTTACAGATCCAGCGGGCAATAGTCTGCTTAGAAGCAGGAGCGCCAACCTTGTTGGCTGCATACAGGACAAACAGTGCCTCTGTTTACTTAACCCGAGCCGTCCTGGCTACATAAACTTTTAAGGCCCTGACTACATCCAGGGACTTGGAGTCCTCCAAGTCACCCGTAGCCACAGGCACCACAATAGGTTGGTTCATATGAAACGATGAAACCAACTTAGGCAGAAATTTAGGATGAGTACTCAACTCTGCTCTAGCCACATGGAAAATCAGATAGGGGCTTTTGCGAGACAAAGCCGCCAATTCGGACACCCGCCTCGCAGATGCCAAGGCTAACAACATGACCACTTTCCAAGTGAGAAATTTTAACTCAACTGTTTGAAGAGGTTCAAACCAGTGTGACTTAAGGAACTGTAACACCACATTAAGGTCCCATGGTGCCACTGGGGGCACAAAAGGAGGCTGGATGTGCAGCACTCCCTTTACAAAAAGTCTGGACTTCTGGGAGAGAAGCCAATTCCTTCTGAAAGAATATTGACAGGGCCGAAATCTGCACCTTAATGGAGCCTAACTTTAGGCCCATATCCACTCCTGTCTGCAGAAAGTGGAGAAAACGGCCCAGGTGGAAATCTTCCATAGGAGCATTCTTGGTTTCACACCAAGATACTTATTTCCATTAGATACGGTGATAATGCTTCGCCATCACCTCCTTCCTAGCTTTTATCAGAGTAGGGATGACTTCCCCCTGAATACTTTTCCTTGCTAAGATTTGGCGTTCAACCGCCATGCCGTCAAATGTAACCGCAGTAAGTCTTGGAACACGCAGGGCCCCTGCTGCAACAGGTCCTCCCTGGGAGGAAGAGGCCACGGATCTTCTGTAAGCATTTCCTGAAGATCTGAATACCAGGCCCTTCGAGGCCAATCCGAAACAATGAGTATTGTCTGGACTCTTTTTCGTCTTATGATTCTCAGTATTTTTGAGATGAGTGGAAGAGGAGGGAATACATAGACCGACGGAAACACCCAGGGTGTCTACCGCTACAGCCTGAGGGTCCCTTGACATGGAACAATACCTCCGAAGTTTCATGTTGAGGCGCGTCGCCATCATGTCTATTTGAGGAAGCCCCCAACGACTTGTTATCTCTGCAAAAACTTCTTGATGAAGACCCCCACTCTCCTGGATGGAGATAGTGTCTGCTGAGGAAGTCTGCTTCCCAGTTGTCCACTCCCGGAATGAAAACTGCTGACAGCGCGCTTACGTGATTTTACGCCCAGCGAAGAATCCTGGTGGCTTCCGCCATTGCCACTCTGCTCCTTGTCCCGCCTTGGCGGTTTACATGAGCCACTGCTGTGACGTTGTCCGATTGAATCAGAACAGGTAGGCCGCTAAGAAGAGTCTCCTCTTGTCGTAGGCCGTTGTATATGGCCCTTAATTCCAGCACGTTGATGTGTAGACAAGCCTCCTGGCTTGACCACAGTCCCTGAAAATGTCTTCATTGTGTGACTGCTCTCCATCCTCAGAGGCCCGCGTTTGTGGTTACCAGAACCCAGTCTTGAATGCCGAACCTGCGACCCTACAGAAAGTGAGCACTCTGCAGCCACCACAGGAGAGACACCCTGGGCCTGGGGGACAGGCTTATTTTCTGATGTATTTGTAGATGGGACCCCGACCACTTGTCCAGAAGGTCCCACTGAAATGTCCTCGCATGGAACCTGCCGAAGGGGATGGCCTCGTAGGCCGCCACCATCTTTCCCAGTACTCGAGTGCATTGATGAACTGACACTTTTTGGCTTTAACAGGTCTCTGACCATGCTCTGGAGCTCCTAGGCCTTTTCCGTTGGAAGAAAAACACTCTTCTATTCCGTGTCCAGAATCATGCCTAAAAATGATAGCCGAGTCGTTGGAATCAACTGCGACTTTGGCAGATTTAGGATACAGCCGTGTTGCTTCAGCACTCTCAGGGAGAGTGACACGCTTTTCAGCAATTGATTTCTCGATCTCACTTTTATCAGGAGATCGTCCAAGTATGGGATAATTGTGACTCCTTATCTGCGTAGGAGCACCATCATTTCCGCCATTACCTTGGTGAAAATCCTCGGGACCGTGGACAGCCCAAACGGCAACGTCTGAAACTGGTAATGACAGTCCTGTACAGCGAATCTCAGGTACGCCTGAGGAGGTGGATAAATGGGGACATGAAGGTATGCATCCTTTTTGTCTAGTGATACCATAAAATCCCCCCCTTCCAGGCTGGAGATCACTGCCCGGAGAGATTCCATCTTGAATTTGAACCTTTTTAGATACAGGTTTAGGGATTTTAGATTCAGAATGGGTCTGACAGAGCCATCCGGTTTCGGGACCACAAAAAGGGTTGAATAGTACCCTTTCCCCTGTTGTATTAGGGGAACCTTGATAATCACCTGCTGTCGACACAGCTTTTATTTTGCAGCTAAAACTATTTCCCTCTCTGGGGGAGAAGCTGGCAAAGCAGACTTGAAAAATCGGCGAGGAGGCACTTCTTTGAATTCCAGTTTGTAGCCTTGGGATACAATTTCTATCGGCCAAGGAACCAAATTTGACAGAACCCAGACCTGGCTGAAGAGACGAAGACGTGCCCCCACCGGCGCGGACTGCCGCAGTGGAGCCCCAGTGTCATGCGGTGGATTTTGTAGAAGCCGGGGAGGACTTCTGTTCCTGGGAACCATCCGTAGCAGGCATTCTTTTCCCTCTACCCTTACCTCTGGTGAGGAAGGAACAGCCCCGACCTCTTCTGGACTTATGCGACCGAAAGGACTGCATCTGATATTGAGGTGTTTTCTTTTGCTGTGGGGGAACATAAGGCAAAAAAGAATATTTACCCACGGTAGCTGTGGAAACCAGGTCCGCGAGGCCCTCCCCAAATAAAACCTCACCCTTGTAAGGCAAAGTATCCACATGTCTCTTTGAATCGGCATCACCCGTCCATTGGCGGGTCCACAGGGCTCGCCTAGCAGAAATTGCCATGGCATTGGCTCTTGAACCCCACAGCCCAACGTCTCTCGCAGCGTCTCATATATAATGCTGCGTCTTTAATATGACCCAAGGACAAGTTATCTGCCCATGCTGCTATTGCGCTACATACCCATGCCGACGCTACTGCCGGTCTGAGCGAGGCACCCGTATGTGTATAAATTGATTTTAAGGTAGTCTCCTGTCTGCGATCAGCAGGATCCTTCAGGGCTGCAGTGTCTGGAAACGGTAGCGCCACCTTTTTGGACAAGTGCGTTAAAGCCTTGTCCACCCTGGGCGAGGATTCCCACCTGTCCTGTGCAGGGAAAGGATACGCCATAAGAATTCTCTTGGGAATCTGCAGTTTCTTGTCCGGAGTTTCCCAAGCTTTTTCAACTAAAGCGTTCAGCTCATGAGATGGGGGAAAGTTTACCTCAGGTTTCTTCTCCTTAAACATGCATACCCTGGTGTCAGGCACAGAGGGGTCCTCTGTGATAAGCAAAACATCTTTTATTGCAATAATCATATAATGAATACTTTTGGCCACCCGTGGGTGTAACCTCGCATCATCGTAGTCGACACTGGAGTCAGAATCCGTTTCGGTATCAGTGTCTGCTACCTGGGACAGGGGACGTTTATGAGAGCCCGAAGGGCCTTGTGACACAGTCAAAAGGCATGGATTGACTCCCTGTTTTTTCTCTGGACTCTGCTTTGTCCAATCTTTTTTGTAATAAAGACACATTTGCATTTAAAACATTCCACATATCCAACAAATCAGGTGTCGGCGTCACCGACGGAGACACCAAAATCATCTGCTCCACCTCCTCCTTAGACGAGCCTTCCACTTCAGACATGTCGACACACATACTGACACCCCCACACACACTGGGATATACAATTATGGGGACAGCCCCACAGGCCCTTTGGAGATACAGAGAGAGAGAGAGAGAGAGAGAGAGAGAGAGAGAGAGAGAGAGAGAGAGAGAGAGAGAGAGAGAGAGAGAGAGAGAGAGAGAATGCCAGCACACATCCAGCGCCACTGGACACTGGAATAAAATCCCAGACTGTACAGCGCTCTTTTATAGAATAAATAATACACTCACAGCGCCAATTAAATGTGCCCCTCCCCCCTCTTTTTTGCCCTCTGTACTTGCTCAGCAGGGGAGAGTCCGGGGAGCAGCTGCTCTGCAGCTTGCTGTGGAGAAAAATGGTGCTGGTTAGTGCTGGAGGATCAAGCTCCGCCCCCTCAACGGCGGGCTTCGGTCCCGCTCAAATTCTTTATACTAGCGGGGGGTTTTCAATATACTGCCTCCGCAGTATCTAATATATTAGCCAGTGTCCCTTGAGGTTAATATTGCTGCCCAGGGCGCCCCCCCTGCGCCCTGCACCCATACAGTGCCTTCTGTGTGTGTATGTGTGGGAGCAATGGCGCGCAGCGTTACCGCTGCACGGTACCTCAGTGAAGATCTGAAGTCTTCTGCCGCCTGTGAAGTCTTCTTTCTTATAATACTCACCCGGCTTCTATCTTCCGGCTCTGTGAGGAGGACGGCGGCGCGTCTCCGGGACAAACAGCGAGGACGACACCTGTGTTCTGACCCCCTGGAGCTAATGGTGTCCAGTAGCCTAAGCAGCAGAGCCTATCCGTTAAGTAGGTCTGCTTCTCTCCCCTCAGTCCCACGATGCATGGAGCCTGTTGCCAGCAGTGCTCCCTGAATATAAAAAACCTAACAAAAAGTATTTTCAGAGAAACTCAGTAGAGCTCCCCTGCAGTGCATCCAGTCTCCTCTGGGCACAGGATCTAACGGAGTTCTGGAGGAGGGGCATAGAGGGAGGAGCCAGTGCACACCCATCTAAAGTCTTTAGAGTGCCCATGTCTCCTGCGGAGCCCGTCTATACCCCATGGTCCTTACGGAGTCCCCAGCATCCTCTAGGACATAAGCGAAAAAGAGGATTTTGGTACTTACCGATAAATCCATTTCTCTGAATCCTCTAGGGGAAACTGGAGCATCCTTATACATTAGGGGTGTGAAGCTTGCAACCGGAGGTTTGGCACAATCTAAAGTTAGCATTGTCTGCACAGCCGGCTCCTCCCCCTTCACATCCCTCATCCCTCAGTTTGGAAACATTGACTGAGATAATAGGACATGATACTATAGCACATGGCGAGGAACCGAACCGTTACAACCTATCAAACAGCATCCAAGAACCTCGTAATCGAAAAACTAACATCGTTTGTACGAACTGTTTGTACAAGAACCTTGAACACAGCAGGTTGAGAGCACCGAGGCGGGCGTCCAGTGTCCCCTAGAGGATTCAGAGAAATGGATTTATCGGTAAGTACCAAAATCCTCTTTTCTCTTTCATCCACTAAGGGACACTGGAGCATCCTTATACATTAGGGGACGTCCCAAAGTTATCCCCCAGGGAGGGAGTGCTGTTGGTGGCCTGCAAAACTAAACGTCCGAACTTAATCTTCGGACGCAAAGGTACCAAACTTGTAAAATTAGCGAACATGTGGGCTGAGGACGCCACTCTGCAAAGATGAGTAGTGGAAATACCTCTGGCTGCCGCCCATGAGGCGCCCACTGATCGGGTGGTAGGAGCACCCGATTGAACCGGAACCTGCCTGCCACAGGAGAGAGAAGCGTGCCGAATGGCAAGTCTAATCCATCGAGACAACATCTGCTTAGAAGCCGGCCAACCTTTCTTTGGCCCATCATAAAGAACAAATAAATGGTCCGACTTTCTGAAGGAGGACGTAACTTGTACGTACACTCGTAAAGCTCGGACAACATCCAAAGAGACGTCCCCATCTGCGAGACCCTGGAAAGATGGGACCACGATTAGTTGGTTAAAGTAAAACCCTGAAACAACCTGAGGAAGGAAATCCGCTCTTGTACAGAGTTCTGCCCGATCTTCATGAAAAATCAGAAAAGGACTTTTACACGATAAGGCTCCCAACTCAGAAACCTACCTGGCTGCAGCCAAAGCAAGTAACAACGTTACCTTCCATGAGAGATATCTCAGGTTTGTTCTTGCTCAATGGCTCAAAGAGTGGTGATTTTAAAAATTCCAACACCAAATTTAAATCCCATGGCGCAAAGGGAGTACGAAAAGGGGGCTGTATCCTCAGAACCCCCTGTAAAAATGTGTGAACTTTCAGAGAGCCCAGCCGTAGACCTACCTCTAGACCGGCTTGAAGGGAAAGTAAAAGTCTGGATAAGTGGAAGGTCTAAGTCCACCCACGATACTGACACCAGTCCATGTACTTCTTCCAAATTCTGTAGTAGTGCATGGCTGTGGATCGCCTTCCTAGCGGCAATCATCGCAGGAATGGCCGTTCTTTGTATCCCACTGCTTTGTAAGATCCGGGTCTCAATAGCCACACCGTTAAACGCAGCCTGTTCAGGTCCGGATAGTGGAACGGTCCCTGAGATAGCAGGTCCTCTCTCTGAGGTAATCGCTAAGGATCGTCTGCTAGTAACCCCCGTAGGTCTGAGTACCAACTCCTGCGGGGCAAATCTGGTGAGATTAGAATCGCCCATACTCGTTCTCGTTTCAACCTCTTCAGAACCCTGGGTATGAGTGGGAAAGGTGGGAAGATGTAAACCTTCCTGTAACCCCAAGGAAGTGTCAATGCGTCTACTCCTTCTGCTGCTGGATCCCTTGTCCTGGACACATATCTGGGCAGCTGGTGGTTCTGCCGATATGCCACTAGGTCCACCTGAGGTAGACCCCATCTCCTCACCACCATGTGAAAAATCCGTGGATGTAGGCATCACTCCCCCGGATGCATGTCCTATCGACTGAGATAATCTGTTTCCCAGCTCTCCACACCTGGAATGAACACTGCCTAGAGGATGATGTAGCGCCTTTCTGCCCACAACAGGATCCTTGTGTCTTTCTTTAATGACATATTGCGCTTTGTTCCTCCCTGACGGTTTATGTAAGCCGTCATCGTGACATTGTCCGACTGGATCCTGACGTATTGACTCATGACTAGGTCTTCGGCTAGGAGAAGTGCATTGTAGACTGCCCTTAGTTCGAGGATGTTTATGGGTAATCTGCTCTCCTGTAACATCCATCTTCCTGAAACTGACGGTCCTCTAGGAAAGCACCCCAACCTCTGAGACTGGCGTCCGTTGTCAGGATCCTCCAATCCTAAATGACAAATCTCTTCCCTACGTGCGGTGGAAGTCGGATTCTCTGATGAAGAAGCCAGTCCGAACCTGCTCCCTGAGCAATGAGGTTCATCTGGAATGGTCGGGAATGAAGTGTGCCGTACTGGAGAGCTTCGAGCGATGCCACCATTTTCCCGAGAAGTTGCACACAGAGGTGCATAGACACTGTCTGTGACCTTCTTACCTGAGCCACTAACTTTTGTATGTCCTGGATCTTGGACTCTAGTAGGAAACCTCTCAATTGTACCGTGTCCAAGATGAGACCGAGGAATTGAATCCGTTGAGTTGTAATGAGGTTGGATTTCTGGCGGTTCACAATCCACCCATGGTGAATGATTAAACGGTGAGAGGTCTGAGCATCCTTTATCAACCTTTCTTGAGAGGAGGCATGATCAGTAGATCGTCTAGATAAGGTATTATCGTGACCCTTAATAGCCTCAATCCTGTATACATGATTGCCCTGATCTTCGTGAAGATTCTGGGGGCTGATGATAGACCGAATGGTAGGGCTCTGAATTGGTAATGATTCTCCACCAGTGCAAACCTTAGGTAAGCTTGGTGAGGAGTCCAAATTGGGATATGCAGGTATGCATCCTTTATGTCAATGGACACCATGAACTCGCCTTGTTCCAAACCTGCAATGATCGACTGGATTGATTCCATTTTGAATCTGTAGACCCTTAGAAACTGGTTTAAAACTTTTAAATTGAGTATCGGCCTGACCTTCCTGTCTGGCTTTGGCACAACAAAAAGATTGGAATAGAAACCCGTTCCTCTCAGAGACGGGAACTGGAGTAATGACCTCTGACCGTAGTAATTTTTGTATTGCTGTCAGTAGTGCTTTTTTTTTTTTTTTTTACTGAGGGCACCGGGGTAACCCCGTTGTAAAAAAAACTGACTGAGGTCTCTGTTGAAAATCCATTTTGTACTCCTGGGAGATTATATTGTTTATCCAAAGTTCTGTGGAGGTTCTGGCCCTATGTTCCGAAAACCTTCCAGATGTGCGCCCACCCGGGGGGACCCCAGGTGAGCTGGGAGACTGTCATGCCACGGTCCTGTCAGCAGGTTTATCCTGCTTTCTGGCCGGTGCCTGTGCGCGGCCTCTACCTCTGCCCCCTCGTGTCTGCGTACCGTACCCTCTTCCTCGGGTTCGAAAGGACTGAGATCGAAATGATTTAAACATTGGACCCGAATAACTTTCTTGTATAAGGAGTAGGTAGGAATGTGGATTTCCCTGCCGTAGCCTGTGCAATCCACTTGTCCAACTCTGGACCTTAAAGCATTTTACCCCCAAAGGGAATGGATTCCACTGCTTGCTTGGTGTAAGAGTGCTTCTTTGGAGGCTTGCCACAAGTATGAAGCAGATTCTCAAATGGCCAGTTGGATAAGCTCTTCCAAGCTATTCTCCTCCTCAATAGCCTGTACATTACGGCTAGCCCATGCTCCCATGGCCCTTGTGACCCACGCACAGACGATTGCTGATAACTGTGCTGCATCTGCTGCTACGAAAATTGACTTTAAGGCTGTGTCAACCTTACGATCTGAAGCATCCTTTAAAGTCGTTACATTAGGTATTGGTAAGATTGTCTTCTTCGACAACCTTCCTAGGGAAGCATCCACTACTGGTGGATTCTCCCACTTATCCATTATACCTTTAGGTAGGGGATAAGTTACTTGAAACCTTTTTGGAAATTGAAAGCATTTGTCCGGCTGCTTCCAAGCCTCCTCCATCTGAGATTGGTGGATTTAGGAATGGGGAACACTGCTGATCGCGGCTTTTGGGATTCTAACAATTCAAATTCTTCTGGTTCCTTTACTTCTTCTACCTTAAAGTTTAGGATCTCCTTTACCGCGTCAATTAAATAATCAAGACCCGAGATTGCCGTGTCCTCTTCGGGAAAATCGGCGTCTAGGGTAGATTCAATTAACTCACCCTCTCTGTGTCAATGAGAAGACCCTCTTGGTATAATAGGAAGAGGTCTTTTAACTGCCTTGCGCACATTCGTTTTTGCATGTGCGGGCAGCGTTAACTTGATGAGATATTCCTCCATCGTCTTAGAGAATCCTGCAGCCAGTTCGATTGCTGCTTGCGTGATTCTGCCATCTGATTTTATCTGCAAGGTTGTCTTCCCATGACCTAGCCGGAGCACTGCTTCCAGGTGGAGCGCCCTTGTCTAAGCAGGAGTCGCACACCCCGGAGCTGTCAACCCACAAGCTCGTCCGGTTACATTTCGTAGAAACCTAATAGGTCTCGTTTGTTTAAAGCCCTTACCAGGGTACTATGCAGCGCTTTCCCCTTTAAACTAGGAAAAGAAAGACTGCGATAGATGACGGAAGCAAAGGCATCGGATACGGCTGGAATATCTCTTCCCTTCCTTATATTGCAAAAGGAACTGGACAAAAATAAATAAAAAACAATTATAATTAAAACACCAGCCGACTTGTGACTCCTCACACCCCAACTGTAAATCAGCTACGATGGTAGAGTTGGTATCCGCCTGCTTCCTTGTATTTTCTTTAGGATCTTTGTTATATTAGTCCTTTGAAAATATAAATGGTAAAGTATAATTATTTTGTTCAGGAGTCCTCACTCTAAATATAGACTTTCACCAGCAGAGGGAGCTGTTACAATAACTATTCCTCCTGGTAGCTATACAGGGGGTGGGCTGATCCCTGCCTCTTAGAATGGCGCCACTTAGGCATAATTTAAATGGCCGCCACTGAAGAATTGTGATAGGGAAACCTTTCCTATTACACTTTTCTAGTCAGCGTCTATTACTATGACTTTCCATAGAGATATATATGGTGAAGCGTACGTTCCCCCACGCGGCTGAGGGATCTCCTCAGCCGAGCGGAATTACTACTGCGTCTCTGCCCCCCACCGCGCGCTCCAGGACCGCTGTGACTAAGTCCCGTAGCGGCGCTTTGCTGGTCTCCCCTCTCGTGGCTGATAAGGCTCTGCCCTGCATTGTTTACCTGGCGCACACTTCCAGCCCCGCTCAGCCTCTGCCTGCCGGTGACCGCATGTTCAAGTGAGCAAACCCTTGGCGCGCACTTCCAGCCCCGCTCACTCCCTGCCTGCCGGTGATCGCTGCGCTGCTGTGGTGACCTCCTGTTTAAGTGGAAGAGTGAATATACCCCTGGCGCGCACTTCCAGTCCCGCTCAGTCTCTGCCTGCCGGTGACCGCTGCGCCTGTTAAAACATGCTGACAGGTGATAAAATAATAATTAAATAAAAAACCTAACATGGGCCCCTATTATACAACCAGTACTCACTGGGGTATATGCAATTGCGGTCGAATTCCCGAAATTGTCGAAAAACGGGACTTTTTCGCCCAAAAAAAAAAATTCGACAATGCAATTCAGTACTTTCCGTCAAAAAAACGGACTTTAAAAATTCGACTTTTTGAAATTCTAAATTTGTCAAGTTCGACTTTTCTGCAATGGTACAAATGCGGCAATTCGACAAAAGTATATTCAATTGAAGTTTTGAAATTCGACAACAGTGCTTTTAGACAGTAAATTCGTCATTTTCAATCCGCCACACTTTGGTGGGTGAATCTAATAAAAAAAATGTAAAACGTTTTTTTTGGTGTTTTTTTTTTATTGGTAATAGCATATCTATTTATATTAGAAGGGATTAGGTTTGTCTTTTTTGGAGGCACAAGTATTATTTATATATTTTAAAAATATATATATATATTTTTTTTTATAAATGGAATGGTAAAATCCCGAAAAAAAATGGCGTGGGGTCCCCCCTCCAAAGCATAACCAGCCTCGGGCTCTTCGAGCCGGTCCTGGTTCTAAAAATCCGGGGGGGGAAATGGACAGGGGATCCCCCGTATTTTTAAAACCAGCACTGGGCTCTGCGCCTGGTGCTGGTGCAAAAAATACGGGGGTAGGGGGGGGGGGGAAAGAGTAGGGGTCCCCCGTATTTTTTACACCAGCATCGGGCTCCACTAGCTGGACAGATAATGCCACAGCCGGGGGTCACTTTTATACAGCGCCCTGCGGCCGTGGCATTAAATATCCAACTAGTCACCCCTGGCCGGGGTACCCTGGGGGAGTGGGGACCCCTTCAATCAAGGGTCAGGGGTGAAGCCCGAGGCTGTCCCCCCCATCCAAGGGCTGCGGATGGGGGGCTGATAGCCTTGAGAAAATGAAAAGAATATTGTTTTTTCCTGTAGTACTACAAGTCCCAGCAAGCCTCCCCCGCAAGCTGGTACTTGGAGAACCACAAGTACCAGCATGCGGGATAAAAACGGGCCCGCTGGTACCTGTAGTACTACTGAAAAAAAATACCCAAATAAAAACAGGAGACACACACCTTGAGAGTAAAACTTTATTGCACACCTGCCGACACACACATACTTACCTATGTTGACCCGCCGACTGCCACGTCTCCTGATCCGACGATCCGGGGTACCTGTGAATAAAATTATACTCACCTCAATCCAGTGTCCAGATATAAATCCTCGTACTTGGCAAAACAAATAAACGAACACCCGTACCAGCGGACTGAAAGGGGTCCCATGTTCATACATGGAACCCCTTTCCCCGAATGCAGAGACCCCCCCCCGTGACTGCTGTCACAGAAAGGTCTCTTCAGCCAATCAGCGAGCGCAACGTCCTGGCACTCTGCTGATTGGCTGCACGTCTGAGCTGTCACGTCTTGTCATTTTCTCAAGGCTATCAGCCCCCCATCCGCAGCCCTTGGATTGGGGGGGGGGGGGGGGGGGGGGGGGGACAGCCTCGGGCTTCACCCCTGGCCCTTGGGTGGCTGGGGGGATGGACCCCTTGATTGAAGGGGTCCCCACTCCCCCAGGGTACCACGGCCAGGGGTGACTAGTTGGATATTTAATGCCTCCTTGTGGAGAGATGCAGGTCCCTTCAATAGGGATCATTGTCTCTCCAATATGAAGTAGCCTTGTCCCCCTTTTAGTTAGGTTGACGCAGCCCTTATGACAGATTTTTAAGTTTTAGTCAGGAGCTCATAGCTCCATGTGCTGTGCATCCAGCACAATTTTTCAAACTGAGGGATGAGGGATGTGAAGGGGGAGGAGCCGGCTGTGCAAGCTTCACACCCCTAATGTATAAGGATGCTCCAGTGTCCCCTAGTGGATGAAAGAGAAACATTATTTCAGAGCAAGAAAGGGTGCAAAGCAGCACTATCCGTTACAAGTATCAGAAGAAAAAAATAAATTTCAGAGACACGTACAATGACTTGGTCGGAAGAGAGATCCTTGAGATGAGGCAGAAGATAAGTCTCGCTGTACAAGGAGGTGATGACTGAATTCCTGTGTATATATATATATTAAGGAAACATGCAAAGCATCAACAAAACACTGTTCACATACACACTGCAAAACCTCCTATGAACTGCATAGACCCACCACAAGGGAACAGGCTCCTGAAATGTCAGGTTTCCTCGATCACCCTCTTCATACAAATGGCAAAATATTAGTGAGGGAAAAATGTCAACATTTATTAGTTGGTGCTACTCTGTGCTCCCTTTACCTGATGCCAGAGCAGATTTCAGATCAGTCAGATGCATCTACAGTCCACAGCTGAGTATTACAATTTGCTAGTCCTCTGCAGCAAGATTAGTGAACTGTGGTCCCGATTCAGAGATGGACAACATTTTTTTTACCACAGTTGAGCGATATCAGCCAAATGTGCCACACGTGCCATGATGGTATTGTGAAAGCAATCAAAGAAAGGTTTTATACACAACGTTACCAAAAGTCAGATATAGTATGGGGGACAGCTACAGGGGGTAGCGCCAAAAACGCAGACGTGTTCCAACTATGCGTTCGCATCTGTAATGTCTCTGGCACCTCACCTCGGCCACATTGCGCAACCATGGGGCTACTCAGACTTTCCTCAAATGATCTGCAACCGTTTGTATGCAGCAGGTGGTGGAGGGGCATTTCAATACAACCCTAGGCAGCTGTGGCATTTGCATATTATGGGACAGTCTCTGCATGCAGTGTCGCATCTGCCAATGCATTAGCATACAAATAAATATAAATGGGCAGGTGAGAGAGGAGTGTGTGTTACAGGAGCAGTTCACTGGTTTTGCTAAATCAAAAGTGCTCATCTGTGTGCTTCTGTGTAAGGATACAGTATTACTGCTCGCTTAAGGCTGACTGGAAAACTCTGCGTCTCTTGTCTCTGAATTATCTTGTCCAAAATCTGAATGTCACAGCTGTTCTCCTCTACCAGTGTGGGGCTGAACCCATTCTGTACCACAGTGCTTTGCTCTGGTTCCATCGGGACATTGGAGTTGTCACTCACAAGAATATACCACGCAGATGAGACTGTGTCCAGGACCACATCTTGTAGGGTATCTTCATCAACACTGAAATGTCACAGCATGTTAACTTATGTGCTTTACAACGTAGCAGAAACCTATACACACAGGGCACAGCACTTACCTGAGGAATGTTTTTAAACACGAGCAGACAACAGCTTCAGGTATATCTATGAATTGCTGCAAGCAAAGCTGTAGGACACGGACATCTTGCTTTTCCAGGCAAAACATCATCAAATCTGGGCATAAGCTGTAATATGGGGAGATTGCTATATGCTAGAAACACCAACTGGAATAGGTTTATGAGAGACAAATTCACTGGATATTTATAATGGGGGGGGGGGGGGACCAATGAGAATGTGCTGTAACAGAGTACCTACCACCTTCCCAAGCCAAAGTTTCTAAATCGCTCTGAAGCCTAAGTCTCAAAATAGGTCTTTAATACACTGCTCAAAAAAATAAAGGGAACACTAAAATAACACATCCTAGATCTGAATGAATGATATATTCTTATTAAATACTTTGTTCTTTACATAGTTGAATGTGCTGACAACAAAATCACACAAAAATTATCAATGGAAATCAAATTTATTAACCCATGGAGGTCTGGATTTTGAGTCACACTCAAAATTAAAGTGGAAAAACACACTACAGGCTGATCCAACTTTGATGTAATGTCCTTAAAACAAGTCAAAATGAGGCTCAGTAGTGTGTGTGGCCTCCACGTGCCTGTATGACCTCCCTACAACCCACACAAGTGGCTCAGGTAGTGCAGCTCATCCAGGATGGCACATCAATGCGAGCTGTGGCAAGAAGGTTTGCTGTGTCTGTCAGCGTAGTGTCCAGAGCATGGAGGCGCTACCAGGAGACAGGCCAGTACATCAGGAGACGTGGAGGAGGCCGTAGGAGGGCAACAACCCAGCAGCAGGAACGCTACCTCCGCCTTTGTGGAAGGCGGAACAGGAGGAGCACTGCCAGAGACCTGCAAAATGACCTCCAGCAAGCCACAAATGTGCATGTGTCTACTCAAACGATCAGAAACAGACTCCATGTGGGTGGTATGAGGGCCCGACGTCCACAGGTGGGGGTTGTGCTTACAGCCCAACACTGTGCAGGACGTTTGGCATTTGCCAAACAACACCAAGATTGGCAAATTCGCCACTGGCGCCCTGTGCTCTTCACAGATGAAAGCAGGTTCTTACTGAGCACATGTGACAGACGTGACAGAGTCTGGAGACGCCAAGGAGAACGTTCTGCTGCCTGCAACATCCTCCAGCATGACCGGTTTGGCAGTGGGTCAGTAATTGTGTGGGGTAGCATTCTTTGGGGGGCCGCACAGCCCTCCATGTGCTCGCCAGAGGTAGCCTGACTGCCATTAGGTACCGAGATGAGATCCTCAGACCCCTTGTGAGACCATATGCTGGTGCGGTTGGCCCTGGGTTCCTCCTAATGCAAGACAATGCTAGACCTCATGTGGCTGGAGTGTGTCAGCAGTTCCTGCAAGATGAAAGCATTGATGCTATGGACTGGCCCGCCCGTTCCCCAGACCTGAATCCAATTGAGCACATCTGGGACATCATGTCTCGCTCCATCCACCAACGCCACGTTGCACCACAGACTGTCCAGGAGTTGGCGGATGCTTTAGTCCAGGTCTGGGAGGAGATCCCTCAGGAGACCATCCGCCACCTCATCAGGAGCATGCCCAGGCATTGTAGGGAGGTCATACAGGCACGTGGAGGCCATACACACTACTGAGTCTCATTTTGACTTGTTTTAAGGACATTACATCAAAGTTGGATCAGCCTGTAGTGTGTTTTTCCACTTTAATTTTGTGTGTGACTCCAAATCCAGACCTCCATGGGTTAATAAATTTGATTTCCATTGATAATTTTGTGTGATTTTGTTGTCAGCACATTCAACTATGTAAAGAACAAAGTATTTAATAAGAATATTTAATTCATTCAGATCTAGGATGTGTTATTTTAGTGTTCCCTTTATTTTTTTGAGCAGTGTATATAAATGGAGTTAAGGCCCTAAAGTAAACATAAGCCCACCAATATAGCTCGACAATCGTAAAATGGCTGCCACTATATCATATGTAGGATCCTTCCAGCCACGACATTAATCTGCCGAATAAGTACTTTTTCTATTACACCACAAAATACAGAGTGGGCGCCATCTTTCTTCCTCCATTAAATACAATATTAGAAGCATCTTTCTGTTTATATTTAATGCTGCCTTCACCCTGTTACATCCAAAATGGTGTCAGAAACAATCTTTGCTCTTTTACTACCAGAAAGCCTGCCTGCTGAACTTGTTTCCTACCTTAAAATGCCACAGGTGTTAGAAAATAGGGAAAATTCCAGCAACCCAAAATGGATTTTACTACTACAACCACCGTTTTACAATCAATTTTCAATAAAATGATGGAGTTTGTTTAAAACTAGAATCAACTGTTACTATATAGCTGGTGCTGTTATTTGTAAATTGTAATGGACTGTTTAAGAGTAAGTTTTTATGTCCTTGGCTAGTGGTTCACAAACTTTTTTGAATCACGGCACCCAAGAGTATGAGAATTTTTTTTTACGGCTCCCCTAGGCCAAGTGTTTCTTATTATAAAATTCAGTAAGGAATATTACATTGAAAACCGTAGTCACCGTACCGTAGTCAGAACACTATACCCACTAACTAGTTGACTTCATAAGTAATTGTTGAACATTTGCTGATCATGCGCAGAGTTCTAATTGTGTAAAAGTTACTATTATGCTGATGTGCAGAAAGTTATGTGCATAAACAACTTCTTAATGGCCTTGGCATTCTGCTTGTGCAACTAGATAGAGAGCTAATGCATTAGTCCTTGAATTCATAACCGGGGAGCCACCACTCCCAAAACCGCCCCTAATAACTGCTCCCTAAGGGCTGTAACACACTAGCCGGTTTTCCCCGGATGGCAAAAAGCCGGACAAACTTTGTCCGGCTTTTTGCCATCCGGGAGAAACCGGCAGAGTCGCTCACACAGGACGGCTTTGAGCCGTGTGTGATGCTGTGCGCATGCGCAGCATCAGACACGGCTTCAGAAAAAACCGTTGTGTGTGAAAGCTCCCCTTCACACACATGGTTTACTGGCTCCAAAGACGGGCCGGCGGCCGCCCGGCCGCCGGACCTTCCAGTGGTGAGACCCGGCTGCAACCCGGCAGCCGGGCCGGGGCCGTGCAGTGTGAAGGGACCCTAGCCCTCACACTGTTGACTACAATGCCGGCACGGGAAAAAGCCGTCCGGCTTTTTCCCGGCCGGCAAAAGCCGGGTAGTGTGTTTCAGCACTAAGGGTATAAAAGTTAGCTACAAAAAGGTACACCATAGCCTCTCCTGGAACCACATTGACTGCCTTCAGTCTCCACGCTTTTCAATCTGGGGGTCTACCTGAATTAGGCACAAGGAATCCCCACATCCGCCTATGAACTCAATTTAGCTAAGTATTAAACTTTTTTACATATTTCCAACACTGTTATGTTTACTATAATCACGTGTTATTTTCACTATTATTCCATACTACTACTGTCCTATTAATAACAAATGAATGGTCTGTAAATACTTCTGCAGGGCTTAAGTTGGATCATATGATGATGATAGAAACAGGCATCTCTCAAAGATTAATATTTCAACCACCAGTGCCTACCAGGACCAGCCAAACGCACTGTTAGTCAACATTAACAAGAACTCCGAACTGTACCTGTACGACAGCTGTTTAGTCTCAATGAGTTTAATAATCGAACTCTGAGGGTAGAACTTTGTGTCACTCTTGCAGCGATTTATCAGTCCTTGCATCATTTTAGCAGCAATAATCTGGAACTCTGGCAGCTCCTGGTCTGATATGGCACACTGAACAAGAGAAGGAATCTGGCTTTCCGAGGTGGTCTACAGGAGAGACAGAACGTTGATAAATAGAACATAAGGACTACATTCTTATCACAAGTTAAGTAGTAGTTGCAAACGTCATGCCCCATACCGGGATATCAGAGAGGAGATCTTGCAGCTGACGTCTGTTCTCATTGTGGTCTTGCTTCTTTTTCACTCTGGACTGAAAACAGAGAAAAATTTTATGTCACCTCCAGCTCTTGTAAAACATGTTGGGGCCACATATAAAAAAAAAAAAAAAGCGAAATACAATGCTGAACCTTAATACATAATGAAAAAAATAAGATTTTACTTACCGATAAATCTATTTCTCGTAGTCCGTAGTGGATGCTGGGGACTCCGTCAGGACCATGGGGAATAGCGGCTCCGCAGGAGACAGGGCACAAAACTAAAGCTTTAGGATCAGGTGGTGTGTACTGGCTCCTCCCCCTATGACCCTCCTCCAAGCCTCAGTTAGGATACTGTGCCCGGACGAGCGTACACAATAAGGAAGGATATTGAATCCCGGGTAAGACTCATACCAGCCACACCAATCACACCGTATAACTTGTGATCTAAACCCAGTTAACAGTATGACAAACGTAGGAGCCTCTGAACAGACGGCTCACAACAAATAACAACCCGATTTTTTTGTAACAATAACTATGTACAAGTATTGCAGACAATCCGCACTTGGGATGGGCGCCCAGCATCCACTACGGACTACGAGAAATAGATTTATCGGTAAGTAAAATCTTATTTTCTCTGACGTCCTAAGTGGATGCTGGGGACTCCGTCAGGACCATGGGGATTATACCAAAGCTCCCAAACGGGCGGGAGAGTGCGGATGACTCTGCAGCACCGAATGAGAGAACTCCAGGTCCTCCTCAGCCAGGGTATCAAATTTGTAGAATTTTACAAACGTGTTCTCCCCCGACCACGTAGCTGCTCGGCAGAGTTGTAATGCCGAGACCCCTCGGGCAGCCGCCCAGGATGAGCCCACCTTCCTTGTGGAATGGGCCTTGACAGATTTAGGCTGTGGCAGGCCTGCCACAGAATGTGCAAGTTGAATTGTGCTACAAATCCAACGAGCAATCGTCTGCTTAGAAGCAGGAGCACCCAGCTTGTTGGGTGCATACAGTATAAACAGCGAGTCAGATTTTCTGACTCCAGCCGTCCTTGAAATGTATATTTTCAATGCCCTGACAACGTCCAGCAACTTGGAATCTTCCAAATCGCTAGTAGCCGCAGGCACCACAATAGGCTGGTTCAGGTGAAACGCTGACACCACCTTAGGCAGAAACTGAGGACGCGTCCGCAGTTCTGCCCTGTCCGAATGGAAAATCAGATATGGGCTCTTATACGATAAAGCCGCCAATTCTGATACTCTCCTGGCTGAAGCCAGGGCCAGTAGCATGGTTACTTTCCATGTAAGATATTTCAAATCCACCGATTTGAGTGGCTCAAACCAATGGGATTTGAGAAAATCCAAAACTACATTCAGGTCCCACGGAGCCACTGGGGGCACAACCGGGGGCTGTATATGTAGTACTCCTTTTACAAAAGTCTGGACTTCAGGAACTGAAGCCAATTCTTTCTGGAAGAAAATCGACAGGGCCGAAATTTGAACCTTAATGGACCCCAATTTGAGGCCCATAGACAATCCTGTTTGCAGGAAATGTAGGAATCGACCCAATTGAAATTCCTCCGTGGGGGCCTTCCTGGCCTCACACCACGCAACATATTTTCTCCAAATGCGGTGATAATGTTGTGCAGTCACCTCCTTCCTGGCTTTAACCAGTGTAGGAATGACCTCTTCTGGAATGCCTTTTTCCTTTAGAATTCGGCGTTCAACCGCCATGCCGTCAAACGCAGCCGCGGTAAGTCTTGGAATAGACACGGTTCCTGCTGAATCAGGTCCAGTCTTAGAGGTAGAGGCCACGGATTTTCCGTGAGCATCTCCTGAAGTTCCGGGTACCAAGTTCTTCTTGGCCAATCCGGAGCCACGAGTATCGTTCTTACTCCCCTTTGCCGTATAATTCTCAGTACTTTGGGTATGAGAGGCAGAGGAGGAAACACATACACTGACTGGTACACCCACGGTGTTACCAGAGCGTCCACAGCTATTGCCTGAGGGTCTCTTGACCTGGCGCAATACCTGTCCAGTTTTTTGTTGAGGCGAGACGCCATCATATCCACCTTTGGTTTTTCCCAACGGTTCACAATCATGTGGAAGACTTCTGGATGAAGTCCCCACTCTCCCGGGTGTAGATCGTGTCTGCTGAGGAAGTCTGCTTCCCAGTTGTCTACTCCCGGAATGAACACTGCTGACAGTGCTATCACATGATCTTCCGCCCAGCGAAGAATCCTTGCAGCTTCTGCCATTGCTCTCCTGCTTCTTGTGCCGCCCTGTCTGTTTACGTGGGCGACTGCCGTGATGTTGTCCGACTGGATCAACACCGGCTGACCCTGAAGCAGGGGTTTTGCCAGGCTTAGAGCATTGTAAATTGCTCTTAGCTCCAGTATATTTATATGAAGAGACATCTCCAGGCTTGACCATACTCCCTGGAAGTTTCTTCCCTGTGTGACCGCTCCCCAGCCTCTCAGACTGGCATCCGTGGTCACCAGGACCCAGTCCTGTATGCCGAATCTGCGGCCCTCTAGTAGATGAGCACTCTGCAGCCACCACAGAAGAGACACCCTTGTCCGTGGCGATAAGGTTATCCGCTGATGCATCTGCAGATGCGATCCGGACCATTTGTCCAGCAGATCCCACTGAAAAGTTCGTGCGTGGAATTTGCCGAATGGAATTGCTTCGTAAGAAGCCACCATCTTTCCCAGGACTCTTGTGCATTGATGCACAGACACTTTTCCTGGTTTTAGGAGGTTCCTGACAAGTTCGGATAACTCCTTGGCTTTCTCCTCCGGAAGAAACACCTTTTCTGAACCGTGTCCAGAATCATTCCCAGGAACAGCAGACGTGTTGTCGGGGTCAACTGAGATTTTGGAAAATTCAGAATCCACCCGTGTTGTTGCAGCACTACTTGGGTTAGTGCTACTCCGTCCTCCAGCTGTTCTCTGGACCTTGCCCTTATCAGGAGATCGTCCAAGTAAGGGATAATTAATACGCCTCTTCTTCGCAGAAGAATCATCATTTCGGCCATTACCTTGGTAAAGACCCGAGGTGCCGTGGACAATCCAAACGGCAGCGTCTGAAACTGATAATGACAGTTTTGCACCACGAACCTGAGGTACCCTTGATGTGAAGGGCAAATTGGGACATGCAGGTAAGCATCCTTTATGTCCAGGGACACCATAAAGTCCCCTTCTTCCAGATTCGCTATCACTGCTCTGAGTGATTCCATCTTGAACTTGAATTTTTGTATGTACAGGTTCAAAGATTTCAGATTTAGAATAGGTCTTACCGAGCCGTCCGGCTTCGGTACCACAAATAGCGTGGAGTAATACCCCTTTCCCTGTAGTAGGAGGGGTACCTTGACTATCACATGCTGAGAAAACAGCTTGTGAATGGCTTCCAATACCGTCGCCCTGTCTGAGGGAGACGTTGGCAAAGCAGACTTTAGGAACCGGCGAGGGGGAGACTTCTCGAATTCCAACCTGTAACCCTGAGATACTACCTGCAGGATCCAAGGGTCCACCTGTGAGCAAGCCCACTGTGCGCTGAAATTCCTGAGTCGACCCCCCACCGCTCCTGAGTCCGCTTGTACAGCCCCAGCGTCATGCTGAGGGCTTTGCAGAACCCTGGGAGGGCTTCTGTTCCTGGGCAGGGGCTGCTTGCTGCCCTCTCTTACCCCTTCCTCTGCCCCGGGGCAGATATGACTGTCCTTTTGCCCTCTTGTTCTTATAGGACCGAAAGGACTGCGGCTGAAAAGACGGTGTCTTTTTCTGTTGGGAGGGGGTCTGAGGTAAAAAGGTGGATTTTCCGGCAGTTGCCGTGGCCACCAGATCCGATAGACCTACGCCAAATAATTCCTCCCCTTTATACGGCAATACTTCCATATGTCGATTGGAATCCGCATCACCTGACCACTGTCGCGTCCATAAACTTCTTCTGGCAGATATGGACATCACACTTACTCTCGATGCCAGAGTGCAAATATCCCTCTGAGCATCTCGCATATAAAGAAAAGCATCCTTTAATTGCTCTATAGTCAATAAAATACTGTCCCTATCCAGGGTATCAATATTTTCAGTCAGGGAATCCGACCAGACCACCCCAGCACTGCACATCCAGGCTGAGGCGATGGCTGGTCGCAGTATAACACCAGAATGTGTGTATATACTCTTTAGGGTAGTTTCCAGCCTCCTATCAGCTGGATCCTTGAGGGCGGCCGTATCAGGAGACGGTAACGCCACTTGTTTTGATAAGCGTGTGAGCGCCTTATCCACCCTAGGGGGTGTTTCCCAGCGCGCCCTAACCTCTGGCGGGAAAGGGTATAATGCCAATAACTTTTTTGAAATTAGCACTTTTCTATCTGGGTTAACCCACGCTTCATCACATACATCATTCAATTCCTCTGATTCAGGAAAAACTACAGGTAGTTTTTTCACCCCCCACATAATACCCCTTTTTGTGGTACTTGCAGTATCAGAGATATGCAAAGCCTCCTTCATTGCCGTGATCATATAACGTGTGGCTCTACTTGAAAATACGTTTGTTTATTCACCGTCGACACTAGATTCAGTGTCCGTGTCTGGGTCTGTGTCGACCGACTGAGGTAAAGGGCGTTTTACAGCCCCTGACGGTGTCTGAGACGCCTGGGCAGGTACCAACTGGTTTTCCGGCCGTCTCATGTCGTCAACTGATTTTTGTAATGTGCTGACATTATCACGTAATTCCATAAACAAAGCCATCCATTCCGGTGTCGACTCCCTGGGGGGTGACATCACCATTACCGGCAATTGCTCTGCCTCCACACCAACATCGTCCTCATACATGTCGACACACACGTACCGACACACAGCAGACACACAGGGAATGCTCTTATCGAAGACAGGACCCCACTAGCCCTTTGGGGAGACAGAGGGAGAGTTTGCCAGCACACACCCAAGCGCTATAATATATATGGGAACAACCTTATATAAGTGTTGTATCCTTATAGCAGCTTAAATATATAAAATATCGCCAAAAAAGTGCCCCCCCTCTCTGTTTTACCCTGTTTCTGTAGTGCAGTGCAGGGGAGAGTCCTGGGAGCCTTCCTCACAGCGGAGCTGAGCAGGAAAATGGCGCTGTGTGCTGAGGAGAATAAGCCCCGCCCCCTATTCCGGCGGGCTTTTCTCCCGTAGTTTGTAATATCTGGCAGGGGTTAAATACATCCATATAGCCTCAAGGGCTATATGTGATGTATTTTTTAGCCATAAAAGGTATTTACATTGCTGCCCAGGGCGCCCCCAGCAGCGCCCTGCACCCTCCGTGACCGTTGGTGAGAAGTGTGTGACAAACAATGGCGCACAGCTGCAGTGCTGTGCGCTACCTTCAAGAAGACTGAAGAGCCTTCTGCCGCCGATTTCTGGACCTTCAATCTTCAGCATCTGCAAGGGGGGTCGGCGGCGCGGCTCCGGGACGAACCCCAGGGTGAGACCTGTGTTCCGACTCCCTCTGGAGCTAATGGTGTCCAGTAGCCTAAGAAGCCAATCCATCCTGCACGCAGGTGAGTTGAACTTCTCTCCCCTAAGTCCCTCGATGCAGTGAGCCTGTTGCCAGCAGGACTCACTGAAAATAAAAAACCTAAAAACTTTTTCTAAGCAGCTCCTTAAGAGAGCCACCTAGATTGCACCCTGCTCGGACGGGCACAAAAACCTAACTGAGGCTTGGAGGAGGGTCATAGGGGGAGGAGCCAGTACACACCACCTGATCCTAAAGCTTTAGTTTTGTGCCCTGTCTCCTGCGGAGCCGCTATTCCCCATGGTCCTGACGGAGTCCCCAGCATCCACTTAGGACGTCAGAGAAATAAGCAAAATTATACTGGCCCAGAGACCTGTGCCCACCTTTTTACTTTTCCCCCCCTCATACAGGGTGCGGTTCACTCACCACCCATACTTATATTACACAAATGAAAGTAGTTATATGCAAATTTTAAAGTATACCCAAAACTTACATCTAAAGAAACCCTCAGGTTTATGTAACCCTCTGAACTGAACACAAGAAAGCATCAAAGCGCAGGTGCATGGAGGAAAGCATTCCGTAAATGGCGGGAATGCGAGCACACTACAAGTCCAATGTTACTGTTTTTTCAACAAGAGAAAAACAAATTGTAGAGACTTTTCTCCGATTCCATGGGGAACACTGGGGTATTGAGTGGTATGAGAGGCCCAGCACTTGAACACTGAAGAATGTTTGAACTGGGCACTTCTATATCCTGGCTTCAACAGTTATTTCTAAACAAGGCACAGACTGAGTACAGCAAATGAGAGAAAAACAAGTAAAATACAATCCAGGAAAGAACGGAAAGAAAAAAAACTAAACGATGAAGAAAAGAAAAAAAAAAATAAGAAGAAAAAGAAGAAGTAGATAGGTGGAAAGACATCCAAGGCTTCCCATGGAATTAGAGGGGAAAAAAAGTTCAAAAATCCTATTTTGTTTTATCCTTAGAGAGCACTGGAACACAACAAACATTCCAAAGCTGTCCTTGCAGGAGAGAACGCTTTGCAAACATGCACGGGCACCAGACAAAACTTTCATCCCTGGATTCAAACGTGTGCATTGACAAGGTGGATGCTCTGCAGAGTTCAGAGGAAGCACAATGCCCAACAGGCAGCTATTAACCTTGTGGTTGTGCCTGTGCCATCATGTGGAAAGGAACCTTTTAATTTGACGCAATATGTAAGAAAGCGGGTGATCCTGTACCACATAACAATGGACTTCTTAAAGGATGGCCACCCCTGAAGAATCATACAAAATAAATAAATCAGTACTGCGAAGGTCATATGTAAGAAAAATATAGATCTTGAGAGTTTCCGACAGCTAACAAGTTTGCCAATATGAAACTGTGAAATAACCTTAGGTTGGAAAGTAGGTCTTGTTCTGACAACTAGTAGGAACAAGGGATTACTACCGTACGTGTAGCACACATTGAAAGGTCTGAATTTCTGGAAAGGGTACAAGATGACTTGAGGGAGGAAAATCAACACAGCTGAGATTTGGACCTTGAAAAAAATCCCAACCATAAACCAGCTTCCAGACTATCTTAGAGGAAAATAAGAATTTACTTACCGATAATTCTATTTCTCATAGTCCGTAGTGGATGCTGGGGACTCCGTCAGGACCATGGGGAATAGCGGCTCCGCAGGAGACAGGGCACAAAAGTAAAAGCTTTAGGATCAGGTGGTGTGCACTGGCTCCTCCCCCTATGACCCTCCTCCAAGCCTCAGTTAGGATACTGTGCCCGGACGAGCGTACACAATAAGGAAGGATTTTGAATCCCGGGTAAGACTCATACCAGCCACACCAATCACACTGTACAACCTGTGATCTGAACCCAGTTAACAGCATGATAACAGCGGAGCCTCTGAAAAGATGGCTCACAACAATAATAACTATGTACAAGTATTGCAGACAATCCGCACTTGGGATGGGCGCCCAGCATCCACTACGGACTACGAGAAATAGAATTATCGGTAAGTAAATTCTTATTTTCTCTAACGTCCTAAGTGGATGCTGGGGACTCCGTCAGGACCATGGGGATTATACCAAAGCTCCCAAACGGGCGGGAGAGTGCGGATGACTCTGCAGCACAGAATGAGAGAACTCCAGGTCCTCCTCAGCCAGGGTATCAAATTTGTAGAATTTTTCAAACGTGTTTGCCCCTGACCAAGTAGCAGCTCGGCAAAGTTGTAAAGCCGAGACCCCTCGGGCAGCCGCCCAAGATGAGCCCACCTTCCTTGTGGAATGGGCATTTACAGATTTTGGCTGTGGCAGGCCTGCCACAGAATGTGCAAGCTGAATTGTACTACACATCCAACTAGCAATCGTCTGCTTAGAAGCAAGAGCACCCAGTTTGTTGGGTGCATACAGGATAACAGCAAGTCAGTTTTCCTGACTCCAGCCGTCCTGGAAACCTATATTTTCAGGGCCCTGACAACATCTAGCAACTTGGAGTCCTCCAAGTCCCTAGTAGCCGCAGGTACCACAATAAGCTGGTTCAGGTGAAACGCTGACCCCACCTTAGGGAGAAACTGGGGACGAGTCCGCAGCTCTGCCCTGTCCGAATGGACAATCAGATATGGGCTTTTGTGAGACAAAGCCGCCAATTCTGACACTCGCCTGGCCGAGGCCAGGGCCAACAGCATGGTCACTTTCCATGTGAGATATTTCAAATCCACAGATTTGAGCGGTTTAAACCAATGTGATTTGAGGAATCCCAGAACTACGTTGAGATCCCACAGTGCCACTGGAGGCACAAAAGGGGGTTGTATATGCAGTACTCCCTTGACAAACTTCTGGACTTCAGGAACTGAAGCCAATTCTTTCTGGAAGAAAATCGACAGGGCCGAAATTTGAACCTTAATGGACCCCAATTTGAGGCCCATAGACACTCCTGTTTGTAGGAAATGCAGGAATCGACAGAGTTGAAATTCCTCCGTGGGGGCCTTCCTGGCCTCACACCATGCAACATATTTTCGCCAAATGCGGTGATAATGTTGTGCGGTCACCTCCTTCCTGGCTCTGACCAGGGTAGGGATGACCTCTTCCGGAATGCCTTTTTCCCTTAGGATCCGGCGTTCAACCGCCATGCCGTCAAACGCAGCCGCGGTAAGTCTTGGAACAGACATGATCCTTGCTGAAGCAAGTCCCTTCTTAGTATCTCTTGAAGTTCCGGGTACCAAGTCCTTCTTGGCCAATCCGGAGCCACGAGTATAGTTCTTACTCCTCTCCGTCTTATAATTCTCAGTACCTTGGGTATGAGAGGCAGAGGAGGGAACACATACACCGACTGGTACACCCACGGTGTTACCAGAGCGTCCCAGCTATTGCCTGAGGGTCTCTTGACCTGGCGCAATACCTGTCCAGTTTTTTGTTCAGACGGGACGCCATCATGTCCACCTTTGGTCTTTCCCAACGGTTCACAATCATGTGGAAGACTTCCAGATGAAGTCCCCACTCTCCCGGGTGGAGGTCGTTCCTGCTGAGGAAGTCTGCTTCCCAGTTGTCCACTCCCGGAATGAACACCGCTGACAGTGTTATCACATGATTTTTCGCCCAGCGAAGAATCCTTGCTGCCATTGCCCTCCTGCTTCTTGTGCCGCCCTGTCTGTTTACGTGGGCGACTGCCGTGATGTTGTCCGACTGAATCAGCACCGGTTGACTTTGAAGCAGAGGTCTTCCTAGGCTCAGAGCATTGTAAATTGCCCTTAGCTCCAGTATATTTATGTGGAGAGAAGTCTCCAGACTTGACCACACTCCTTGGAAATTTCTTCCCTGTGTGACTGCTCCCCAGCCTCTCAGGCTGGGCATCCGTGGTCACCAGAACCCAGTACTGAATGCCGAATGTGCTGCCCTCTAGTAAATGAGCACTCTGCAGCCACCACAGAAGAGACACCCTTGTCCTTGGAGACAGGATTATCCGCTGATGCATCTGAAGATGCGATCCGGACCATTCGTCCAGCAGATCCCACTGAAAAATTTTTGCGTGAAATCTGCCGAATGGAATCGCTTCGTAAGAAGCCACCATTTTTCCCAGGACTCTTGTGCATTGATGCACTGACACTTGGCCTGGTTTTAGGAGGTTTCTGACTAGCTCGGATAACTCCCTGGCTTTCTCCTCCGGGAGAAACACCTTTTTCTGGACTGTGTCCAGAATCATCCCTAGGAACAGCAGACGTGTCGTCGGAAACAGCTGCGATTTTGGAATATTTAGAATCCACCCGTGCTGTCGTAGAACTACTTGAGATAGTGCTACTCCGACCTCCAACTGTTCTCTGGACCTTGCCCTTATCAGGAGATCGTCCAAGTAAGTGATAAATAAGACGCCTTTTCTTTGAAGAAGGATCATCATTTCGGCCATTACCTTGGTAAAGACCCGGGGTGCCGTGGACAATCCAAACGGCAGCGTCTGAAACTGATAGTGACAGTTCTGTACCACGAACCTGAGGTACCCTTGGTGAGAAGGGCAAATTGGGACATGGAGGTAAGCATCCTTGATGTCCAGGGACACCATATAGTCCCCTTCTTCCTGGTTCTCTATCACTGCTCTGAGTGACTCCATCTTGATTTGAACCTTTGTATGTAAGTGTTCAAAGATTTCAGATTTAGAATAGGTCTCACCGAGCAGTCTGGCTTCAGTACCACAATATAGTGTGGAATAATACTCCTTTCCTTGTTGTAGGAGGGGTACTTTGATTATCACCTGCTGGGAATACAGCTTGTGAATTGATTCCAATACTGCCTCCCTGTCGGAGGGAGACGTTGGTAAAGCAGACTTCAGGAACCTGCGAGGGGGAGACGTCTCGAATTTCCAATCTGTACCCCTGGGATACTACTTGTAGGATCCAGGGGTCCACTTGCGAGTGAGCCCACTGCGCGCTGAAACTCTTGAGACGACCCCCCACCGCACCCGAGTCCGCTTGTACGGCCCCAGCGTCATGCTGAGGACTTGGCAGAAGCGGTGGAGGGCTTCTGTTCCTGGGAAGGGGCTGCCTGCTGCAGTCTTCTTCCCTTTCCTCTATCCCTGGGCAGATATGACTGGCCTTTTGCCCGCTTGCCCTTATGGGGACGAAAGGACTGAGGCTGAAAAGACGGTGTCTTTTTCTTTATACGGCAATACTTCCATGTGCCGTTTGGAATCTGCATCCTTTAAATGCTCTATAGTCAATAAAATACTGTCCCTGTCAAGGGTATCAATATTTTCAGTCAGGGAATCCGACCAAGCCACCCCAGCGCTGCACATCCAGGCTGAGGCGATCGCTGGTCGCAGTATAACACCAGTATGTGTGTATATACTTTTTAGGATATTTTCCAGCCTCCTATCAGCTGGCTCCTTGAGGGCGGCCGTATCTGGAGACGGTAACGCCACTTGTTTTGATAAGCGTGTGAGCGCCTTATCCACCCTAAGGGGTGTTTCCCAACGCGCCCTAACTTCTGGCGGGAAAGGGTATACCGCCAATAATTTTCTATCGGGGGAAACCCACGCATCATCACACACTTTATTTAATTTATCTGATTCAGGAAAAACTACAGGTAGTTTTTTCACACCCCACATAATACCCTTTTTTGTGGTACTTGTAGTATCAGAAATATGTAACACCTCCTTCATTGCCCTTAACATGTAACGTGTGGCCCTAATGGAAAATACGTTTGTTTCTTCACCGTCGACACTGGAGTCAGTGTCCGTGTCTGTGTCGACCGACTGAGGTAAATGGGCGTTTTAAAGCCCCTGACGGTGTTTGAGACGCCTGGACAGGTACTGATTGGTTTGCCGGCCGTCTCATGTCGTCAACCGACCTTGCAGCGTGTTGACATTATCACGTAATTCCCTAAATAAGCCATCCATTCCGGTGTCGACTCCCTAGAGAGTGACATCACCATTACAGGCAATTGCTCCGCCTCCTCACCAACATCGTCCTCATACATGTCGACACACACGTACCGACACACAGCACACACACACGGAATGCTCTGATAGAGGACAGGACCCCACTAGCCCTTTGGGGAGACAGAGGGAGAGTTTTCCAGCACACACCAAAACGCTATAATTATACAGGGACAACCTTATATAAGTGTTTTCCCTTATAGCATCTTAATATATAATAATATCGCCAAATAAGTGCCCCCCCTCTCTGTTTTAACCCTGTTTCTGTAGTGCAGTGCAGGGGAGAGCCTGGGAGCCTTCCTAGCAGCGGAGCTGTGTAGGAAAATGGCGCTGTGTGCTGAGGAGAATAGGCCCCGCCCCCTTTTCGGCAGGCTTCTTCTCCCGTTTTTCTGACAACCTGGCAGGGGTTAAATACATCCATATAGCCCCAGAGGCTATATGTGATGTATTTTTAGCCAGCATAGGTACTTTCATTGCTGCCCAGGGCGCCCCCCCCAGCGCCCTGCACCCTCAGTGACCGTTGGTGTGAAGTGTGCTGAGAGCAATGGCGCACAGCTGCAGTGCTGTGCGCTACCTCATGAAGACTGAGAAGTCTTCAGCCGCCGATTTCTGGACCTCTTCTCTCTTCAGCATCTGCAAGGGGGTCGGCGGCGCGGCTCCGGTGACCCATCCAGGCTGTACCTGTGATCGTCCCTCTGGAGCTAGTGTCCAGTAGCCTAAGAAGCCAATCCATCCTGCACGCAGGTGAGTTCACTTCTTCTCCCCTAAGTCCCTCGTTGCAGTAAGCCTGTTGCCAGCAGGACTCACTGAAAATAAAAAACCTAACAAAACTTTTACTCTAAGCAGCTCTTTAGGAGAGCCACCTAGATTGCACCCTTCTCGGCCGGGCACAAAAACCTAACTGAGGCTTGGAGGAGGGTCATAGGGGGAGGAGCCAGTGCACACCACCTGATCCTAAAGCTTTTACTTTTGTGCCCTGTCTCCTGCGGAGCCGCTATTCCCCATGGTCCTGACGGAGTCCCCAGCATCCACTTAGGACGTCAGAGAAAAGAGGAAACTAAGTGAAAAGAAAGAAGAAACAGATTTTTAAAAGCTTTCAAAATACTCTGAACAACATCAGAGAAACCCTTCGCTTTCAGAATGGCGAATAGCCACCACATCAAAGCCAGACGACAAAGATAGGTGTCGGAAAGGCCCTTTAGAGTAAAGATCAGGACCAACTGCAAGGCGGAATGTAGTAGTCTCCGGAATATCCAGGAGTTACGAATACCTTGGCCAATGTTGAGTAACTAGAATCACCCAGTGTCTTTCTCTCTATTCTTTTTTGAGCCCACAGGAATGAAACACACTGTATGGAGGGATACACAGCTATGGTGTTGAATCTCCAACAGTTTGTCTAGCGAGGTCCAAGCTCTGATTTGAGCATAAAAGACGACCCTGAGCTTATGTACATTTATTGGAAGAAGAAATCTGAAAGCGCTGACAAAATATATATATATATATTTTTATTTATTTATTTTTTACTCCAGTTTTTTAATAGCACAGATAAAATGAAATTCAAATAACAATTTTTCTGTCTAGACCATGTAAATATCCCTCCTTTCTTTCTGGTCCTCAGAGATTGTTTCCAATTAATTGCTACCTTAGTGGATCTCAAATGTATCCAACTAATCTCTGTGGAACAGAAAGATTTGGTGCTCCCTTTTCAATCGGCAACAAAGTCATTTTACAGACTATGCAATTATGTACAATAAAGTGCAACTTTAAAACTTTAAAACAACAACATTACAGTGTCCATGTTACATAGATTTTTACTGTGTGCTAACAGAGTTGCTGTTTTAATCCATTTTAACACCGAGTTTGATTAACTAATTCAGCTGTGACACGTTGGGAGTTTTTACTCACAGAAATGAGTTTTAGCAGCGTGTATATTATTGAGGCGTTTATGTCCTCTATTCCATAGCAGGAAAAGTTAGTTGCAGATTTAGTGCTTATTAATATACATGGCCATGTATTTATATTAGAAGTATGGAGCAACTTTACCCCTTTCGCCGTCCATGGAGAAATGATACTGGTTAGTAGGGCTCCCGGCTCTGGTAGCCGAATCCCTTTTACTCGAGCCTTATCCGGAGATCCAAGTCCAGTTACACATTGTTCTTTCCTCTTGGAGCGCAGCCTTTTTCCTTTTTGTTGTTGTTGTATTTCTGCTATAGTGGGAGTGACTTCTCTCTAAACACTAGGCTGCAGCTTAGCGAAGAACCTCATTTCACAGCGCCCGAATATCCTTGGGTACATCCTTCTTTTGCCCTCAGGAGTGAAGCTTCAAGAGCCACTCCATCAAAGCCAGTCTGGCCAGGTCCGGATAGACACAAGGGCCCTGAACTAGGTGGTCTGGACATTGAGGAAGTAGAAGAGGACACTATCGATAGATCATTCAGGTCCGAGAACCAATGCCGTCTGGGCCACGCTGTAGCGACTAGAAGTAGCACTCCTCTTTCTTGCTTGAACTTCTGTAGTACCCTGGGCAGGAGTGACACTGGAGGGAACACGTATAACAGCCAAAAGTTCCATGGAATTGCCAGTGCGTCCACGAACGCTGCTTGAGTATTCCTTGTCCTTGATCCAAAGACCGGAACTTTGTGATTGTGTCGAGACGCTATTAGGTCTACAACTGGTAGGCCCCACTTGTCCACTAGGAGTTTAAAGACTTCCGGATGAAGACTTCACTCTCCGGCGTGAACGTCCCGACGACTGAGGAAATCCGCTTCGAAGTTGAGGACTCCGGGGATGAACACTGCAGATATTGCTGGCAGATGGCGTTCCGTCCAACGGAAGACATTTGATACTTCCAGCATTGCCATGCGGCTTCGAGAGCCGCCTTGATGATGTAAGCCACCGTGGTGGCATTGTCTGATTGTACTCGAACAGGCCTGTTCCGTTCTAGAGGCAGGACCAGTGTCAACGCATTTAACACTGCCCGCAAGAATATTTATCGGGAGGAGAGATTCCTCCCTAGTCCACCGACCCTGGAGAGAGAGTGTTGCTCCAACACCGCGCCACAACCCCGCAGACTGACATGTGTTGTCATGAAGACCCAGTTGTAGATTCAGAAGGGACGGCTCCTGCTCAACTGTTGATCCTGTAGCCACCAGTTCAGTGACAGACGAACCTCCGGAGTCAATGAGATGATTTGAGACCTGATCCAATGAGGCAGGCCGTACCACTTGGAAAGGATTAACCTCTGCAGGGGGCGAGAATGAAATGGAGCGTACTCTACCATGTCGAAAGCAGACACCATGAGACCTAGTACTTGCAACGCTGAGTGTATCGACACTCTTGGGCGAGAGAGGAAATATCTGATCCTGTCCTGAAGTTTCAGGACTTTCTCCGGAGACAAAAACAATCATTGGCTGTGTGTCCAGTAGTGCCCCCAGGTGCACCATGCCCCGAGGAGGGACCAGCGAGGACTTGTAGGAATTGGACTGTCAGTTCTAGATGACTGAGGAGAATTTCTTGGGAGTTCGCCAGGATCAGCAAGTCGTCCAGATACGGCAGGATCCCGATTCCCTGACGGCGAAGAATAGCAGTCATCACGGCCATGACCTTGGTGAAGATCTGAGGGGTCGTAGCCAATCCAAAAGGCAGGGCCTGGAATTGATAATGCAACAGAAAGAAAGTAACCAAGGTTAATGCTCGGGCGCAGGTTGGGCTGTTGTTCTAATGCTGCTGCTAAACAACAGGATTAGTCATTCCTGATACAGAAAACCATACAAACAATAAAGAAAAAATAGCAGCGCTAAATTCAATTAATATTACAAAGAGATGGATTAGATGAAAACAGGTTAAAACATTTATTAATGATTCTGATAAAATACCAATTAAGATCAATATGATCACCGGCAAACTTAATGATACCAGAAATGTCCGTTCCTTTTGAATAACTGGACACCAGTTTAGGCAGATTTATATAGGCTTAGGAGCTGATTGCAGAGTCCCAAAGAAAATATTACCGCTTCTTATGCCGCTGGAGGGATAAAGTTCCAATTAGAAGATTCTTCAATCAGGAGTTTGTAACATAATCTCAGTCCTCACCAGTGTGCGGAGTTTGTAATATTAATTGAATTTAGCGCTGCTATTTTTTCTTTATTGTTTGTCTGGAATTGATAATGTAGGTTGGCAATAGCAAACCGCAGATA